>NC_133411.1:32517500-33142500 GCF_049350105.2 Macaca mulatta
AAAAGTGACCAAATAATGTATAATTACAAATCATGTAAAATTCTATGAAGTCAAGGAATGGAATGCAGTGAGAAAGAAAACTAGAATAGGGTAGAGCTTAGATTAGATTTGGAAGGACTCTCTAATGAGGTAATGTTTAAATTGAAATTCAAAAATGCTTTCAAATGATTAAAAAAAGCAAAACCACAAATGCATACATACGCGTTGCCACAGTAAACATAATAACCTACTTATTATGGATGGTATTTGAAAATTTGGAGGATGCAAAATTATGTCAAAAACTATTATTGACCCATTACATGTAAGGAATCCAAGTCAGAAATCACATCCTAACCTTTTTTCCCCATCTTTCTCTTCATCCTGTGCTGCAAAAACCAAATAGGAAAAAGGAATTGAATTACCTACATTATCTTTCTAATCTCCCAGGGAAGGCACAAACCTCTTGACTCTCCTGCCCTCCCCTGTGGAATATACCTTGTTATAGAAATACATGTGTACTATTGTTCTGCAAGAAAAGAAAGGAAACAATAGGAAGCCACTTCCTACCAAAGAATATTTGTCTCCTTCACAATCACAAAGACTTTGATTTGTACATATGCAAAAGAGAGCCGCCCATATTCCTTGATGTGAGCAATTTATGGTACTCATTTACTGTGAAATTGAAAAGGGAAAAAATTAAGCATGGTTGATGACTTTTGTCCATAGAAGAGAAGGTAAATTATTTGATGACTCTTAGTTGCTTAGAGATCTTTAAGAGAAAAACACATACCAGCACACACACAGAGGAGACAAATACACACAGACACAGATACACTTGCACATGTGCACACTTAAATGTACAAATGTGTATATATTACATATATATTATGTGTGTATATATTGCTTTATCTTCCTCTTCTTTCTATAATTCTATACATCCTGAAATGAAACTATGGAAAAGATGGTGATATGGAGAAGTTTGGCTTATTTATTCTTTTATTCACCTGTTTAAAAAAAAGAAGTTTCCCACTACATAAGTGGACTTGAGAGAATATTGTTGCCTTTAAAGGTGGTAACATTGCCGGGCACAGTGGCTCACACCTGTAATCCCAGCATTTTGGGAGGCCAAGGCGGGTAGATCACGAGGTCAGGAGATCGAGACCATCCTGGCTAAGATGGTGAAACCCCGTCTCTACTAAAAAAATACAAAAAATTAGCCGGGCGAGGTGGCAGGTGCCTGTAGTCCCAGCTACTCAGGAGGGTGAGAATGGCGTGAACCCGGGAGGCAGAGCTTGCAGTGAGTCGAGATCGGGTCACCGCACTCCAGCCTGGGCAACAGAGCGAGACTCCGTCTCAAAAAAATAAATAAATAAATAAAAAATAAAGATGGTAACATTGTTCTTGTGGGGAGGTTCAAAGTGAGACGACACTGGGGGCAAAGTAGCTCACTTCGAAAACTGGTTTGAAACAACAATCACATTTATACCAAATATAAAATGCATGTACATAAAATATAGAATTATGTAAACATACATGTTCATATCTATGCATTGTGTGTATACATACATATGCATATACATATATGAATATATGAAATGTTTTATATAATTTCAAGTTTTAGTTTAGATGAAGGGGCAGATGTGCAGGTTTGTGACATGGGTATATTGCATGATGCTGAGGTTTTGGGTACAAATGATCTCATCACCCAGGTCATGAGCATAGTTCCCAATAGTTGGTTTTTCAGCCCATACCCTCTCTCCCTCCCCTGTACATATGAAATTTAAAGAAGAAGCAGTGCTATGTCCCTTTTCCAATGGGGTGTCAAACAATGATCACTCAGACTAGCCTTAATCTTATGAAATGAAAGTTTCTATTTTGAGCCCTAATTTTAAAGAGAGAATTTTTGAATCCATAGACTTCTTTTTTTTAGAGCAGTTGATGGGATTCAGGACATGCTATCCCAAAACATGGCACCTTGGCATTTGAGAAAACAGCAGAAGCAGGAAGGTCTCTCTGACCTTTTCTTTCCTGTCTTCCCTGAAGCAGACCATAAAGGAAATATCTCACCCTCCTCTAAGTAGGTGATAGACCTTCATCAAGAGGTGGCCACTGTATACTAGAGGAAAGGAATGCCACATAAGGACACAGCAAAAAGTCTGAATAAACAGACCTTGCTAAATTCAGCCCAGTTCATTACCATTCGAACATACTCGCCTGTCCTCTAATCATACTTCTGCATGGCTGTCCATAAAAATACAGTTTCCCCTGTTGTTTCATGGGGTTTTCAATTCTGAAGGCTTCTATGTCACATAGAACTTACATTAAATACATTTGTATGCCTTTCTCTTGTAAATCTGCCAGTTGTTACAGGGATCTCAGCCAGGAACCCAGTAATGGGTAAGAAAAGTCTTTTCTCCCCTACACAGTTTTAAGTTGACAGAAAAATTGAACAGAAAAAACAGAGTTCTCATATATCTCCCCCTGCCCTTCACACACACAGTTGCCCTACTATTAACATATTGCATTAGTGTAGTACATTTGTTATAATTTATGAGCCAATATTGATACATTATCATTAACTAAAGTCCATAGGATTCAGGTTGTATGTATAATGCAATAGTCCACTATTCCAGTCTCATACAGAGTAGTTACACTGTCCTCAAATTCATCTGTACTTCACCCTATTCATCTCTCCTCCTCAGCCCTCCCACCCCTGTCCCTGCAAACTACTGGTCTTACTCTGTCTCTGTAGCTATCCCTTTCTCGGGATATCAAATAGGGGAAATCATACAGTATATAGTCTTCCCAGACTGACTTCTTTCACTTAGCAACATTCATTTATGTTTCCTCTATGCCTTTTCATAGCTTCATAGCTATTTCTTTTTATCACTGAATAGTATTTCATTGCATGGACATACCAAGTTGATGACCCTATTCACCTATGGAAGAACATCTTATCTCCTTACCAGTTTTGGACATTACCAATAAAGCTGCAGAAGAGAGAATTTTAAAAAATCTATCTCTACCTCTTCTTTTCTAAGGATCCTAATTTCTAGAAAAGTCAACTTACTGGAAATCCCTCTAGAGCTGTGCTGTTGCTCGTGTATTTTAAACCGTGGCAAGGAAAAAGCAGGGGATTTTAACAGTGGCCTTACCTTCACAGAACACACACACAAAATTATTTTAATGTTCAGCTGATACTGAGGAACTTGAGTATACACACAATTATTTCTATCTAAATGTTATTAGATTACCTAAGCAACTTATATTTTCTTTCTTCTCAGGAGATGTATAATGACGTTCCATAACCTGAAAAAAATACTGTGAATATCATATACACATGTGCTCATGTGTCATAAGTGCATGTGCGATGGTTCTATTTGCAGAGAGGAAAGGTACTTTTCTCTAAAAATCTACCTATTTGTGAAAAAAATGTAATAAAACATTTGATTTATCACACCCAACTTGCCAGTTTACACAAATTTGTTATATCAATGCCTAGGACTGGAATTCAAGCTAATAATTCTACATCATTAGAATTTCATTTATAACATATTGACAGCCTCGATTCCTTATTTGTTCAAGGAAGTTCAAATTAAGGCCTCATTATCCATTATTGATAGCTATCAGTAAAATAACATTATTGTATCATGTCAGTCTTATATTGATTTTTTAACCCAATGTCAGCTACATTGAAAGTATAAGTTCTGTATTAAATGGACAGATCCCTTCCTGCCCAATAAATGAGGAAACAAGACAAGGGAAGCCCAATTACTGAGCAGGCATAGGGAGATGGACGGTGCGTGTCTTTGCTGATTGTCTAACCACACCAGGCACAGAGCAGCATCTTTGCTCCTGTGCCTCCTCCGAGCACCTGAGGCATCTGACCTCATTTAGTGCTGTGCAAAACCCAGGAGGCAGGCACAGACTGCCCTTTTGCATTGGTGTGAGTCACCCTTAGTCCCTCCATAATGAATGACTTAGCTCAGCCTCCATTTGTCACCAAGCTGCTCTTCACCTAGGTCCCCGTAGCCTGGATCTAAATGCTGCCACAAGCTTTATTATATCACATTGCTTTTCACTTAAAATAATGTCTGCATCATTTCATTACTAAACCACATATAAATCATTTTTATCCCAAGTCCACTCCGTGGTATCACTTAATATTATTCCAACTATTTTGTGCCTTTTTCCCCCTTTCGATTTCTAGCCAAAAAAACTGTCCTACTTCCAAAGCAGACATCAAGGACCTTCCTGCCTAGAATCTGAATTACCACTACTAAATCTCCTGAACTTATCCCCAAAGCGTTCATTCTAAAATGCCTAACTTTTTACTCCCATATATAAAATCCTTATACAAATATCCACTTATGTGTCTATGTTTTTTGAAACACGCCTTGGTTTTGTCTTCATTTTTGTTAGGTTTTTATTTCTGCTTTTGTCTCCTCTCTGTGTGTCTCTCTTTTTTTTTTTAATAGAGGCAAGATTAAAAAAAATGATCACTTATGTGAGAGTTGCTTTTCCCGGTAACTTCTGCTTAAACAACAGGTGAGCTCTTTCAAGGCCTGTCCTGCCAGCAGGTGGTTACTGTTCTTCAGCATTCTTCACCTTGTCCAGGTATAATGGGGTGGTACCAGATAGTAGAGAAGGCCAAGGGTAAATGTTTTATTTCATTTTATGAAGCCTAAAGGGCGCTAAAGAATTCAAACATTAATGGATTTTGAATAAAAAATTGGTAACTCAAAAGCAGCATTTTGGGGAAACTGATCTCCATAATTCCTTCTCTCTAGGTTTTATTATTAGCTTAGTGCAGGGCAAAGGTCATAATCTCTTCTCCTCACTAATCCCTTAAACTAAGATTTTTCTTATGATTTTTCTATATAAGAACAAAAGTGTTTTCTCAGAAGAAATGACAACAGTAAGCTGCTGTTGATAAACAGAAGTTTACATACAACCTTTCATCTCATGGGAGATGAAATATCTCCCATGTGGGAAATATCATAACTACAAGTTGGAATACTGATCATGGTTAAAAAAAATTTAAATATGAAAGTATAAATGTCTATCTTGATGTATGCTGCATAAAAGCATAGAATAAACCCATTCCAAAAGCCCATCACAGAAAATGTTATATGAGAGAAAGAAGGAATAAGAGTGGGAAAAAGAAAGTGATTTAAAATGCAGTTTTATACTTTAGAAACTAATTTCTTACTCTGAGAAATCAGAAGACAGATTTCCATGCTGTGTTATAAAAACATAAGTAGAGAGGACAAGTTTTGCATTTTAGTAATTGGAAATTGTGGTCCACTTCTTTATTTGAGGGGATGATGAATTCTCTCCTTGATTCAAATGCCAGATAGACAAGATAAACTATTAAAACTATTTACAGAAGAAGTTTGAGTCTATAGAAGTGCAAGAAAAAAGAAATTATGATCTCACATTGTAAACCTTCACAGAATATGAAAGCATGGCATTTAAAGATCTAATGTTTGTAAAAAGTATATTTTCCAATTGACAATTACTTTGCAGAGTTGATATGTATTGGATCATTTCATGGTCGGTACTACATGTTAACAAGAAAAGAAACCAAAGGCAAAAGGTTCTGAAATTAATTATCAGCAACAAGAAGGCAAATATTTTCCCAACAGACATTGAAGGGACACACTTTCCTCCTCCCTATATCCCAGTTTGGAGCATCCCTTAAAACCAGGTTGGTGCTTTGAACACTCACAATGACCATCTCTAAAGAGCACCTTTAGTGATCAGGCTAAGCCCTAATGATTGTTGCTGCTTTACCCTTATTGGAAAAATGAAAGTTGGCAAGAGTACAAAGTTACATGGCTGTGTAGGCACAAACCGATCTCACTACAAAGCCCCAAACTTCAACTCTGGACAATTATCTTTATTCCCATCCTTTTTAACAAAGTTATTCAAAGAAGTAAAAGCCCTCTCTTGGCTTCTCCAGTCTATCCACCCTTTCAACTACTTTTCATTTTTAGCTCCTTTTACCAACTGGGGTCATATACTTCTTAACATTGTCTTAAGGTTATATAGAACTACACACAAACACACACACAAATATGAAAGAATTGTCATCACACTGCACATTTTTTCACTCATCCATATAGCACAAATTTTTTTCATGTTATTAATATAACTCTACCTTATTCTTTTTGATGGTTACATAAAGCCGTTTGTAAGGATTTATTCCACCATTTTCTTATTAACGCATATTCATGTTTGTAATAAGCACAAACATATGCTTTTGAACCATAGCTATAAGAAGGATTCCTCAAAATGATATTTCTAGGTTATAAGAAATGAGCACCTAAAATGTTAATAGCTATTACCAAACCAATCTCCAAAGGTCTTGCAAATTTACTTTAATACTGTAGGGAATGAGAAGGTCACATTCATGCCACAGGTCAGCCCCATATAGCACAGCACACAAAGTTTTCCATTTTCTTTATGTTATCGCAGTCTAAAAGCCAAAGAGGGATGTTATGTTTTGATTTTCCTTTTTTATTATTAATACAGAGATTGAGAACTTCCTGTTTATAGGTCTTGTCTAGTTCTTCATCTCTGAAGTGCCTATTCACATTCTTTGTCCATTTTCATGTTACATGGTTATTGTTTTTTCTTAATGTAGTGAAGGAACTCCTTAAATATTAGGAATATTTGCTACACATACCTATCATATATGGGAAAAATATTTTCACATTAGCTGTGTGTATTTTAACTTTTCATCTGCTGTCCTTTAGAGAATTTACAATTTTAACAAACTCAAATCTGCCCATGATGTTTTCTTTATGGGGTCTGATTTCCATGTCTTACTTAAGAATGCCACTCTAAGCTTATAAACATATTCTATACTTTGTAGATTTTACATTTAGATTTTTTATCTATCTGTAGCTTGTCCTTTTCATATGGTGTGAGGGAGGAATCTAATTTTGTGTTCTGCTTTTAAATATCCAATTGTCCAAACCTCTCATGGATTTGAAATACCCTGCTTAACAAATACTATGCTCCCTTATGTAGGGATGTGGTTTTGGTCATTGTCTACTTGGGTTCCATTGATCTGCCTGTCTATCTTTTGATATCATCTTGTTTTATTGAAGCAATTTTTATCGTTCAATATCACTGTACATACCTCATCATTATTAATTCTGTTGGATTTTTTCATATGAAATTTAATATCAACTCTTTAGATACTGATTAGGATTATATCTTTGGGTTTACATATTTATTTATTTTGAGACAGGGTCTTGCTTTGGCATCCAGGCTGGAGTGCAGTGGCACAATCATCACTCCCTGCAGCCTCAACTTCCTGGGCTCCAGCTACCCTCCTGACTCAGCCTCCTAAGTAGCTAGGACCACAGGCATGCACCACCACACTCAGCTAATTTTTTATTTTTAGTAGAGATGAAATCTTGCTGTGTTTCCCAGGCTGGACTTGAACTCCTGGGCTCAAGTGATCCTCCTACCTCAGCCTCCCAAAGTGCTAGGATTACAGGTTTGAGCCACCACACCCAGCCAAGATTGAATTTTATTTTTATATTCATTTAGTAAAACTTAACATCTTATTATTATTAATTATTCCTACCCAGGGAAGATTCTTCAAACATCATTTTATGTGAGACAAAAATGTTTTTAAAAATATTTTTATGGGTCCTGAAGGACAAGCATTAATGAGAGTAAATTTTAAGTCAACTCTCTAACACAGCGGGATATAATTATAAAGAAACTATGAAGCTAACTTTATGAATCTTTTAAATCTAGACTTTGCTCTAAATGAGGAGAAACGTCTGTCATTCTCAGGACTATGTTTTTTTTTTCTCTTTTCTAACACTGCTTTTGCTTTTGTCCCCCTGGGGGTAAAGATGCTGGACTAAATTCAGCATGAATAAAGATTTGGTCACAGAGATCATCAAAATAATTGAGGATGTGTCATTTAAGATAGGCTCAGTTTAACTCAGGTTGCAACAATGAATGGTTTCCTGCTTTCTGTCCAGTGAATGGGATGACCTGGTGCAATGAGCTCAATACATGAGCAACGGTGTGAAAAGACAGAGCACTTTGTCACCTTTCCTTATGACCCCTTTAACCCTCTTGCTGAGACTATCAACCAGGGAGACAATTAGTAACAGTTACATTCTAGTCTTGTGACATGGACAGCTATTCACTAGGAAAGAGACCAATTCATTTCATCCAGGTCGCTGAACAATTGCTGGATCATAAAGACTTTTAGTCACTGCCAAACTGAACTACATTTGAACCACCGGACCTAGTTGTGTGAGTCCATCGATCACTGCCATGCCAACTGGTCACCCATACAGACATTGCATTAAATGCAATAACCCCCAAGATGATTTATAAGTTGTCTTCTAAATACAAGTGTATGTCTTGGATATGGGGAAAAAATTATACAGAAGGGATGTATAGATTTTTTTTATATCTCCTGTCTCTTCATTCTAATATGTCTTATTGAATGCATCGTTATTTACTGCGTGCAGTTATAAAGCTTAAGTCACAGGTACCCCTTATTTCTCTTCTATCTCAATTTCTCTTGGCTCATACACTGCTTACTTCACATAAATACTGTAGAACATAGGGAAAAAAAGATCCAAGGTTTAAAAGCGTAGCATGACTGTCTTACAAGACAGAGATTTGTAATATCCAAAGGTCTAAGTTACAAAACCTTTTATAACTGGCCTTTTTTCTCTTCTTCAGACCTAGATAAAAGTTTAGTGAATTGGTTAATTGTCCACCTAGAGTGGACAATAAAAGATGGTGGTTGTACGAAATAATAGAAGCCTAAAGAGTTTCAGATGCTGTGTGGGGCTGACAGAGTGCATAGTTTGGATACTGGCTATGCCTTATAAATAAAAATATGAGGTCTGAACAGAACAAATTTTCTGAGCCATTCCTGAGGAATAACCAGTGTTTCATCATCCTGAACACTGGGTTTTGGTTTTTGTTTTTGTTTGTTTGTTTGTTTGTTTATTGCCAACCAACACAAATGAAGATAAACCAGTCTTTTAGGTTAAAGAAAAGAACAAGTTTTGTTGTTGTTGTTGTTGTTTGTTTGTTTTTGTTTTTTGCAGTCAGAGTTAAATCTCGAATGAACAGCAAATTCTCAAGTTGAGAGTAAGTATGGATTATATATCTTCATCACTTTCTCAGATTAATTATATATTTTTAAACTGAATTAATGTTATGGGCAAATCAAAAGAGATTGCTTAACTTAGAACAAGTACTAAATGAAATCACAACCAGTAGTTTTCTGGTCTCCCTAGTGGATACTATAATGGAAATGGACAAAGGGTCTGTGTATCAGATGTCAACATACCATGCCAAGAAGCCATGTAAATGCACCAAGATACCCTGTTTTTGAAGTCTCCTCTTTAACACACAGAATCAAAATGGTAACATCCATGATGGAGAAGGAAGACGGTCCCCAGCCCCCACCAGCCAGGAGAACTCTAATGACATTCCATGTGCAGTCATGCCTTGGCATCAGAAACCTCAAGGGAGTTGACATCTTCTCCATTATGATCATAGTCTGGTAACAAATCATCTATTTAAAAATGTAGAGCCATGTTTATTTCCTTACTTCATTTCAAAGGACTCCTCTGAGATAACTGATAAAATGCAATTCATCTTCCAAGGTGGGGAAAGAAACCTGTCAGTGACAAGAAAACCCAAATTTGAAATTAGAAAGAATCACAAAATCCAACTTACCCATGCTGTCTTTTTATAAAATTAAGCTCAAAGAAAGAACTGAAAGTTACTTTTTGCAGGAGGAATATTTTGTAAGGACTATACGAATAAACATCACCAGGTATAAACCTGAGGTTTGCAAGGATTTAAAATATTGCTCCATGTTGCAGCTATGAAAAGCATGAGCAAGTGAACTGAAAGAAAGCTTCAGTTGCGTATCAGGAACACGTTACATGGCGCGTGAAAAATAGACTCTAGTAACCATTGCTCAGTACAAGAAGCAGCACCTACTGAAAAGAGCAAAGAATTTATGCTATAAATAAAATACAGAGCCTCAAACACAAAGCTGTGAGAAGAAGAGAATAATTTTACTTGCTTAATGGGAAGTATATTCAGGACGTTTATTGTTTTTACTCTTGCTTTTTCTCCACAGAATATATAACTCGAGGTCATGTTCCTGTCCCGAGAGAGAGATGACCCTCTTCTTGGTGCTTTCCCACTTGAGTTTTCATCTTCCATAATTTACAAATAAAGCATAAAATGTAAATTGACTTGAATATGACACATATTCAAGAAAAGAATGATGTGGAAGTGCCTGGCAGAAAAGCAAAAATGTATTAAATGGCTGAATTTACTTTCATTGATCACTTCATATGCCCTAGACCCTGTATTAGGCAGCTTACATAGATGATCTCAGTTTTTTTTAAACAAAGAGGCTTTTAAAAATTACCGTGAAATCAAAGTGACAACAATAGAGTTTAGGTAAAAATTTCAGTACAAAAATGACATGCAAGAGCAGGATAAGTCATAAAACCACATAGAAAACAAGAGCTTTTCTATGTTCAGTCAATAATCAGCTGGGCAGGAATTAATTTAACAAACGTTTATTAGTAACGTGCCACAGGCAAACCGAAGCACTGCGTTAGCTATTGGGTTACTAAGACAGTAAATCAAGACAAGTGAAAAAGGAAAGGCTGCACCACCAGAATATATACGAAGAGTGAATTGGGAGACACCGTTTTCGGTTTTGTTTCCATAGACTATAATGGTAATAGCATCCAGCAGTTCAGTACTCAAAACCACACTAGTATTTTATTCCTCAATTAGATCATAAGTTCCCGGGAGGCTGCAACCATGTCTTGTAGGTCCATTATCCCCAGCACAGTCCTAGATATACTCAATAAAAGCTAGTTTATTGAGTATTGATATTAGAACCTAGGAAAATCTGGTATACTTAATAATCAGTGTTCAAGATGTTTTAAATCCAAGATAACCAAATGGGGTTTTTGGTCACCTCAGTGTAACTGTAAGGGCATGATTTATCTTCAACTATGAAGGAAGTAATACAGTGACAAACACCATCACTAAGGACCCAGTCACAGTGTGGAAATGGGCTAAAAGAGATGAGGTGCTTTCAGTGTTTCTAGCACTTATCATCAAGGGGAGAATATTGCTTTAAGGCCAATTCATATTCCCCAATGGTCATAGTTGTTCCATTTTATATGGTATTCATTCAGCATTTTTTGTCTTCTTTGGCCCGGAGGGGAATTGGGAATTCAAGCCAGTCATTTGAGAATCCATGCTGTGCTACAGAGAAATCCTGCTGGGATCCCATGGCTGTGTTGCTGCTGGTCCTGTGAGCTAAGTCCTTCCTGGCTCAGCAATGTTGTGTTACACTACACACAGCTGTAGGGAGAGGATCATGCCAAAAACCAACAGTCAGGGTGTTTTTATAGACCTAACATTTACTCAGTGCTGATAATGTGCCTAGAAATATTCTAAGCTCTTTACATAGATTGATTCATACAAGCCTCACACCAACCCTATTGGATGGGTACTGCAATTATCTCCAGTTTAAGAGGAAGAAACTGAGGCAGAGAGACATTAGGAAACTTTCTGAAACACACAGCTATTAAAGGGAGACACTGGGATATAGATCCAGGCTCTGAGGCGCCTAAATCTGGAGTCTCAACTGTCCTACAGTTTATCAGGCTTCAGAGGTCCCTGCCACCACATCACTTTTGCTGAGAGCCTCCACTCCTGCTTACTGAAATCCCTGGTCTAACAGCCACCCCACTGTTCTCTACATGCCTGCTACACAGCACTGTGGAACCTAAGCATTGCATCCCTTCATTCCACTTTCTCATCCTGATATGGTCTGGATCTGTGTCCCCACCAAATCTCATGTCCAGTTGTAATCCTCAGGGTTGGAGGTGGGACCTGGCAGGAGGTGACTGAATCATGGGGATGGATTTCTCATGAATGCTTTAGCACCATCCCTCTTGGTATTGTCCTCACGATAGTGAGTGAGTTCTCATGAGACCTGGTCATTTAAAAGTATATAATACTGACTGGGTGCAGTAGCTCATACCTATAATCCCAGCACTTTGGGAGGCTGAGGCAGGTAGATCACCTGAGGTCAGGAGTTTAAGACGAGCCTGGTCAACATGGTGAAACCCCACCTCTACTAAAAATACAAAAATTAGCTAGACGTAGTAGCAGGCACCTGCAATCCCAGCTACTGGGGAGGCTGAGGAATGAGAATTGCTTGAACCCAGGAGGCAGAGGTTACAGTAAGCTGAGATCGTGCCACTGTACTACAGCCTGGGCAACAAGAGAAAAACTCCACCTCAAAAAAACAAAAAGTGGGTAGCATCTCCCGCTTCTCTGTCTTGTCCCTGCTCCAGCCATGTAAGACATGTCTGCTCCCCCTTTGCCTTCCAGCATGATGGAAAGTTTCCTGAGGCTTCCCCAGAAGCTGAGCGGACGCCAGCATCATGCTTCCTGTACAGCCTGTGGACCCGTGAGCCAATTAAACGTCTTTTCATTATAAATTACCCAGTCTCAGATATTTCTTTTTCACAGTGTGTGAACAGACTAATACATATCCTTAATCCTTTCTTTCCACATCACCCCATGTGTCATGTGCCCACTGAATACCTGCCATACTTCTACCAGTGGCTTCATACTACATCCTGAATCCCCTGTGTAATCTTCAAATGCTTTCTCAGGAGCATTTTCAAAGTAGGGACAAAAAAAGAGGGTATAGATACAGAAATATATCAGACAGATGCAAAAATAAAAGAAGGTTTGGTGCAATTAGATAAGCACAATTCCTTAATTATCTTTGCCAGTGATAAGATATATTGATGATACATGAATATATTCCAAAGCCTAGTGGTGAGACAATACCAATGTTACATAAGGGAGTGAAAATAAAAGTTAGCAACTAGGGATCTTCAACACCAGAAACACCATAAAAGACACTCTGTGTAACTGTTGAGACAGGCCTTCATGTTCTTCATGTTTGTAAAAATATGTCCCTGGTATGATAAATATCACTCCCAAAAGTCACTTTGAAAAATTCTGAAACTGCTTTCTAGACTCATTCATAAAGAGTGTAAAAAATTTACCGTACACCACAGTCAGCATCAATGACCACGGAAGGATGATCAATCCATTCCCATAGCCTCCCTAGCTGGTGATGTGGGGTGGGCTGGGCTGCTGGGGGAAGTGCTGCACTCAGGCCAGACACAGCAGGCTGAGAGTGTGGGGACATTAATATTTCTCTGGACAGAATCTCTGGACTTCACCTTTTCCCTTCCTGTTCCTGGATGATATGCTATTAGATATAAACTCAGAAGTGTAGCATTATTTATCTCCACATTTCTCAGCTGAAATGTTAGTTTTTGCCATGTTATTATCAATTCCACCATGAGCATAGGTGGCTCCATAAACTACAAAGGGAGTAGAGAGAAAAGGTTGAAGTTACTGTAGGGTTTGATGTCATTTCTTTACTAGGTAGGAAACTAGACTTACGACTGTCAGGTGTGTTTTTATTATTTCACTTGTAAGGAAATAAGAGGCTCTGAGAGAGGTGACCCGTGAATGATCATCTCCAAATGGGCTTATATATTCTCTTCTGTTTCATTCAAAGTTAAGTAGAGTGACCATATAATTACTTGTCATCCAAGCCAAAACACTCTTGGCAGTAAAATAAGGCACGATTAATAATTAAATCAGTATAACCAGACAAACTAGGCTGGATGATCACCCTAAAGCCAGGCAATCCTACTACAAAATGCTTTTCTACTTGGAACTGATATCGGTAGAGTTTATCATTGGTGCTCTTTCCAAAGGAGCTGGGCCACTTGATCAATATTTCATGTGATGTCCACACTGGCTACAACCACAGCATCTCCTTCACCACTGATGTAGTCTCCATCTTTTATTCTCTCTTGTTATTAACACTCAAAATTATGGCTGTCCATGTACGTATGTATTAGCTTGAATTGAACATATTTATTATTTCCTTGGCTGACTTACATAATATGGCCAATCATCCCTGAGTTCTCTTTGTAGAACACTAAATGCAGTTTAATTGCATGGTTTATTTTGCAATTGCAGTATCAGTAACTCAGCAAGCTTGTCATAGAGTCAAAAAGAGTGACCAACCAACACATCAGCTATAGCTAACACCATGGATGGGAGTGCCCAGTGCATCAAGCTTCAATTTCTATTCCCTGGGAAGGTGAAAATGAAAGTTGGGCAACTATTTATAGAATTGAAACAAGCTGGATGAATTTGTCTTTTAAATCTTCCTCAGTATCCAGAGCATGGAGATCATTATAGCTAAAGAAATGAATGAGTGTTCATTCTGCATCAAATTCTCACAGCATCTCGCTGCCATCATAATCTAATAATTTAATACCAACGGATTACCAACATACAATTATTTGACCTATTGACATTTTAATTTTAACAGGTTTGTAAAATGAAAATGTCTTCAAGGCCCACAGAAATAAATCTCCATATGAATGACTTCAGATATTTGACCCACACCAGTATTCCTTGAATCATTATTACCCAGGGAAGAACACAGTGTTTGATTTGACGTGACCCAACTCACCTGCAAAGATACCTGACCATCTGCATCACTGGGAACCAACTATTCCACATAAATGAATTACCAAATTATCGAAGCACACCTATTCAGATGCTAAACATCATCAACTCATTCTCCAACTTCTTAAACAATTATTAGTAGCTTTCTAAGGGAAAGTGACTATAAACTAACTTTTCTTGAGTTTCAGAGTCATCTTTGTGAGGCTTCATCATAGTTTTTCTGCAGCAGTACCCTCAATGTCTGCTTTTTTGTGGTGGTGGTGGTTATCTTTCCACTCAAGGTCAGCTGTCACTTCTCCTGTTATTAAGCTTCCTTCTAACACTATGTCAACTCCTGTCCTTCTAATTTATTGCTACAAAACTGCTAAGTGGTCACAAACTAAATGTTGAGACCGGGCGCAGTGGCTCATGCCTGTAATCCCAATACTTTGGGAGGCCGAGGTGGGTGGATCACGAGGTCAGGAGATCGAGACCATCCTGGTTAACATGGTGAAACCCCGTCTCTACTAAAAAAAATACAAAAAATTAGCCTGGCGTGGTGGTGGGCGCCTGTAGTCCCAGCTACTTGGGAGGCTGAGGCAGGAGAGTGGCATGAACCCGAGAGGCGGAGCTTGAAGTGAGCCGAGATCACGCTACTGCACTCCAGCCTGGGCGACAGAGTGAGACTCCGCCTCAAAAAAAAAAACAAAAACAAAAAAAACACTAGGTGTTGAATATAATTAAAGATGGATTGTTAAGAAACAGTCACTTGGATACTATCTTAGTTTTTCTCATTTCGGGTTTGGAATTAAGTTGTCAAAAGTTCAAAACGAACCTTCTAAGAAGACTGGGACTATCATCCCTTACTGAGTCTTCCTTCTAGCCCTTTCTATGAAAAACGTGATTTTCTTCCCTTACTTGTTAGCCATTTCCTAGCATTTTGTGATTTTTACATCTCTCTTGTTAGTTGAATAAATCTAAAATACAGGGGTTTTTTCCTCCATTTTTTACACTACATTTTAAGAGCTTCACAAGAATAAGAGAGTCAAAAAACCAAACAGGTGAAAAATCATTTCCAAACATCTGGTCTATTCAAAACAGCTACACAAAACGAATCACGATTGCCTGAGCTGGGTTTCAAGACAATCTGAGAAGGAACAGAAAATGAATGCACACAGCTGCCAAGCATTCCATTTCAACCTCATGTTCCAAATTTCAAAATTCCTGTGCTTGAGGCAAAGTCATGCCAAATTCCCTCATGTCCTAACATTAGGCATTCCTGAATTACCTTTGTTTTGAGTTCTCCTGAAAATAGCATCATAGATGGTACAGAACGCTGATCAAAACAAAATAGTGACTGGCACCCCAGGCTGAATTACACAGATCACAGGATTCCATCAACGTGAACCTGACTGTCACTGTCATCTCTCCCAACCTGCATAAACCAGAATGTCATCAGCAAAACAAGGCAGAGCACAGAAGTAATTACCTGGCTAATTCAAACAGAAATAAATGTCTCTTGTTTTGGCTACGTTATTAAGGGAATCCAGGCAGAAGTGTCTCTCCTACCTGGATTCTCTAAGCAATTACTCAAACATCCACTTCATTCCGAAGCCTGTCAAAGAATATCCAGTCCTCAAATTTATAAACAATAGTATCTCTAAGCAAATTATTGAAGTAACATTTAAATCCAGCTGTCGATCCCTCCAAGGTAAAATTCATAGCATTTTATTCTACAGCTAGCTATGCCGAGGAGGGAAATGGCTCAAAGAAATGCTAAAATCCCAAGCACAAATTTGCTATAGAATTAATATAACAATTTGTCACTGATAATGAAAGCATATAAAACAGGTCCTGACAGCATGTTATTTCTGTTGCAGATCATTCTTCATAAAATCCAAACAAGGTTTCCCTTGCAACCGTGGAAATTATTTTTTCCTTAAATTTACCAAGCAAAATAATATTAATATTGTGGTTAGTAGCCATCTGCTTTATGAGAATCCTGTGCAATCATTAGTCTAAACTGATGGCATTGTGGCAAGCTGCCACCTCCCAAGAGACCAGCCTCTAAAACCATCAGCATCTTGGAATTAGTCTCAAATCCAAGAGGGCAAACCGCAAACCCGGAAATCGGCTCTACGGGAAGATCCATGTCATTAAACTCTGTTCCTAGATATTGAACCCCAAAATATTTTCATACCCCAGTCTATATTCAGAGTCATGCATCAGCCGGGCCAGTCAAATGGAGTCACCGGGCGGCAACAAATAAACACGAGGCATTTGGGTCCAATGCCAGGTCCAGCAGAGAAACTAGCGACCTGTATTCCACTCAACAACAGTGGTTTTCACTACAAAGTCAGAAGAGGATCAAGCTGTGAGGAGTTCAGCTTATCACAAAATCTCACTGAAGTCACTGTAACTTTTTAGTTTAAAAAAAAAAAAAAAAAAGCCACAGAGGCAGCAACATGCAGAGGAATTCAAAGGAGTTGTGAACTAAGTAATATTTCTCACACGGTCTCCACCATAAAAACTTGCACCAGAAATATCTAAATTTAAATGTTTCATCCAATAGGCTGTGTACTCTCTTGCCATTTTTACTAGCCTGTTCTAATGATTTTCATTTAGAAATGCAAAAGGATGCTGTATTTTTAATGTTTAATCAATCTTCAAGCACTCTGTTATGTTTGTAATCATGGGCCATATGAATGCTTGCAGAGTAAGATACGTGCCCAAAAATGATTTAGCAAGACACACTGTAACTGCTTTTCTCTGGTATCGTAATCACATAATCATTTTCTTTTTGGGTAGCCTAGATGCTCCAAGCAGCGGGTGGAAAGGGGGAAGAAGAGGTAATAAGGAATGAAGAAATCAAACTAGGATGTCACAGTTAAATGTAATCTTGCAATACTTATGCAGATAATTCAAGTTTCACCAAACATTTTGCCTCATGTAGAAGTTTATGTGAAAACCTGAGTGAAGGAACGGGGGAGGCACGTGATAGAGTTGGAGTCTAACCTCACATATACATGGAACAAGTCACACTGTGAGAATCTACTTGTTTTCAGTACAAAAATGATGTTTTTTGATAAAACTTACATGGGGCCTACATGCATTTGTAGATAAATGCACAAAAAAAAACTAATAAATGAAACCACCATCTTTATGCACACCATATAACTTGCATGCATTTATCCAAAAGCCTCGTGACAAACTGTCAGAGATGTTTTACAAACAAACAAAAAAAAAAGACAATGCAGAGGCATATAACATTGTGCAATGTATTAAACTAATCTTACATGTACCATCAGTGATTTAAAATAAAACTCTTAGAAGGAGAATTATTCATTTAATTTTGAACTGTCATATAAAATTATCAGGTTTTCCCCCTTGTCTCGTGGCATCTTGAAGGTCTGAAGGAAACTGAGGAGAGGCAAGCTTTGTGCTTCCTTCTTCTTCCACTTTAAGCAAATATCATATTAAAATGAACAAAAAGCAAAATGAATCTTAAGAGATGAAAGGCTGAGCTGTGAGGATCAGGTAGGGACAGGAAGAGTCTACCACCCATTGCTAGAGGTGGTAGAAATACTAATTAACTAGTTGGATATCATCATATCAGTAGACAGTGTTGGGCTCCAAGCACCACGATTCACTGCTCGGAGCCAATCTCTCCAAGGCAACGGCCCCAATTTGCTGTACAATAGGGTAGCTCTGCACTTATTTTTCATGAAAAAATGATTGTATTTTGCAAAATAAACAGCAGACAAGCAGAAAACTTACCCTCCTCTTCTATTGCACATAATCTCTCCCGTCCACACAAAGCCAAGGGATTTTTTCCTGCCTTATCAGCTGCAACTTGGGTCATATTCATATCTAAGCACAGAAAGTGTCACCACAACCATTTGGAACAAATATGATACCTGAACCTCATTAAATATATTGAGTTAAAATCACATGCAAGATTTGGGTTCAGCTCTGACCACTGGCTGGCTCGGTGACTTAGACACATTATTTAATCTCTCTGAGATACATGTTCCTCATCAATAAAGTGAGATTATAAATAAAGTGAGATAAATGACTTTAGAAAGTTTTCATGGGGATGAAAAAGGTAACTTATAAAGCACTGCTTGTGTAGTTCCTGGCCCACAATAGGCACTCAATAAATGGAGTGACTATTGTTGTTCAAAAACATGAAGTTCTAAGTTTTCTGAGAATTTTAGGGTCTTGTTTTTAAGTTAGAGACAAACTGTAAGAATAAGCTTTTCAAAACAAAGAGCTCAGGATTTAGAAGTTTTCATCTCATCCCCAGATTCTGTTTCTAATAGTTGAAGATAAAGTACTCTTGTGTCTACTATAAAACGACTAGAAGAAAACACTTTGGAACACTGATCAAGGCAAAGAATTTATGGCTCAGACCTCAACAGCGCAGGCAACAAAAACAAAAATAGACAAATGGGACTGTATTTAACTAAAATGCCCCTACATAGCAAAGCAAATAATCAACAGAGTGAAGAGACAACCTGTTGAATGGGAGAAAATATCTGCAAACTAGTCATCCAGCAAAGGACTAATATCTAGAATATATAAGGAATAAAAATAACTCAACAGCAAAAAATTATAATAATAATTAAAAATGGGCAAAGGATGCAAACAGACACTTCTCTAAAGAAGACATATAAATGGCCAACAGGTATATGAAAAAAATGCTCAACATCACTAATCATCAGGGAAATGCAAATTAAAACCATAGTGAGAAATCATCTTAGCCCAGTTGAAATAGCTATTATTTAAAAGAAAAAAATAACAGACAGTAAGACTGTAGAGAAAAGAGAACTCTGATACACAGCTGGGAATGTAAGTCAGTACAGCCACTATGGAAAACAGTATGGAGATTTCTGAAAAAACTAAAAATAGAACTACCATATGATCCAACAATTCTACTATTGGGTATTTATCCGAAGGAAAAAAAACCAATATGTTAAGGGGATACCTGCGCTTGCATATTTATTGAAGCACTATTCACAATAGCAAAGACGTGGAATCAATTTAAGTGTCCATCAATGGATGATTAGATAAAGACAATGTGGTATATACTCACTATGGAATACTATTTGACCACAAAAAATGAAATCAAGTCATTTGCAGCAACACGTATGGAACTGGAGGTCATTATGTTAAGTGAAACAAGCCATGCACAGAAAGACAAATATTACCTGTTTTCACTCATATGTGGTAGCTAAAAAAAGTTTATCTCATTGAGGTAAAGAGGAGAATGATAGCTACCAGAGGATGCGAAGGGTGTGGACAAGAGGGGAGATGAAAAGAGGTTGAGAGGTTAGTTACTGGTTACAAAAATACAGTTAGAAGGAATAAGTTATAATATTCAATAGCACAGAAGCATGATTATGGTTAACCACAACATGTTATATATTTCAACACAGCTAGAAGAGAGGACTTGAAATGCTCCCAACACATGGAAATGACAGATACTGGAGGTGACAGATACCCCAAATATGACTTGCTCATTACACATTTTGCACGTAACAAAATATATGTTCCACATAAATATGTACAAATATTATATATCAATTTTTAAAACCTCTTGTTTCTAAATCCATTCTGTCTAACTTCAAACAGTAGATTCTTGTTCAGGACTCTTAACCTGTCTGAGTTTGCCTGCCCTACCCGAAAAAATGATGGCCAATGTAAATGCACCCTCTACTGAAGAGAACTGGAGTGAACATGCAGAGGAGTAGTGGACATGAAGCATTTTATAATCTGGAAAGTGCTGTATAACACAGGCTATTACATGAGGCAGCAATGTGCCACGCTGATGTGGGGTGCCAGAGTTCAAAGCTCCACCCTGCTACCGGCTGGCAGTAGCAGTGTAGGAAGGCATGGCCATTAAGCTCTGTAAATCTCCATTTATTCACAGGCATAAGAATGATTACTTCACAGAGCTGTCAAAATAAACAAAAGAATATAAACAAAAACTTCTAATACATCTCCTGGCACACTGTAAGTGTTCAATAAAGGTTAGCTAATAAAATGTATTATGGACCTTTTTGGTTTACAAAGTATTGAGTTCCTTTTCCACTTTGCAATTAGAAATGTTTCATTTGTATTGCTTTCATTTTTTAAAAGGTTAACTACTTATTAGCAATTTTGATAACCACTAAAAAATTTCAAAACATCCTTTAAATGTCTTTATCTGCATTCTTAAGACATCACGGTTTGTGATATTTTTCAAAGAAGACTTATATCCCTGATTTTTAATGGGCTTAGTGAAATCTACATGGTAATATTCATGGAGATATGTGATTACGCTTGTAAAGACTTTACTAGTCATAGAAACAGTAATAATCGCTTTCCTCAAATTCTTAAGTTTTACAAAGAAGTACCAGTTCACATCACACTGTAATACCAATTAATAAAAAGGCATTTTAAAATATTCAATGCCTCATTAAGAAAAATCGGCTTTCCCTGTTGGTTGTTCTTCAAGACTATTATTCCGAATCGGTAATGGGCAGCAAGTTTCAACAAAAGAGCTTTCCTTTGTCCCCCTAGTGGCCACATACAAAATAACAACAGGTAAAGAGAAGGCTTTCAGAACTGCTGAAGTAAAAAGCCATTCAACGCCTTCGTCTTACAGAAGAAACTAAGGCCAAGAGATGAGAACTTGGCCAAAACTACACAATTTTTCAGCAAGCCACCAGCATCTGAAAAAGGCTTTTGGATATTATGAATATTATGACGTCTGGAAAGATACCCCAAAATGGACTTACCTAAGATTTTACAATTTTCTTGTCAATTGACACTGAGAAGCTTTATTTCCAGTTTTCTTTTTCCTTCTCAAACAGCTAATAAGTACAGTTTCCCAGGGGCAAAGATAAGACCTCAGCTGTGACCAAGAATTCTGCCTGAATCCTTGGTGAAGGATTCCTTTTTTGAGGAATAAAGACTTCCCCTGAGGGCTGAGAAGTGTACAAAGATAGCTCTCCACAGAAAAGACCAGCAAGAGTCAATGCATCTTTTCAGATGGCCAAGGGCTCACAATGAATAAGACATAAAGGTCAATAAATAAGTTAAATTCAGTTTTTCTCAACTTTAAGGTATCCCCAAATAGGGAAAAATTGGAAGCAGGCAGGGTACACACATGGCAGAGGATAAAACTGAATTTTCCTTTTTTGTAAAAAAGAAAAATTATTTGCGTTATTAGTAAGCCTTCTGTTAGCACAAAAAATTAACAAAAGTACAGGTTTTGATTGAACATAATTAAGGAACTGAAGTCATTATCCAGATATTTTGAAGCAAATAATAAAGAAGACAGTCATGTAACACCCAAAATATGTTTATCTTAAAATTAGAAATTTCCCAGGTTTCAATTTTTACATCGCTTCACATAGATTCCACAGAAAGTTCTGTCAATCTGGAGGCACCTACATGATGATTATGACCACAGGAATTCACCTCAAAGTGTATGTTCAAACCTCAGCTCAGATGCATACTAACTGCGTGATTTTAAGCAAATTACTTTACCTCCCATTCCTCAGTTTCCTTATCTACACACAAGAATGATAACAGTATCTAGTGCATAGGCTGTCAAAAGATTAAATGTGAATAATATACATGGTGAACAAGTACTTGGCACATTGTCTGTATGCAGTAAATATTAGTTACTGTTCTCATCAAAATATTGAGGAACCCATTTTCTATACTTTAAGCCTGAAGAGAAAGCAAAGATAAGCAGTGAGTAAAAGTAGCTGCAGACTGGATCATGGGAGGCATGCTAGTCTGGCCTCTCTAGCTCTAATGAGACATCTGACTTCGGAGAAATCTCTCAACTGGTGTGATTCTTGTTTTCTCATCTGCAAAAAATCAGAGGTTGGATCCAAGTTCAGGAACCTCAAGTTTGACAAAAATGTAAAAGATCATTCAGTTCCAAATGTGATGCTTGAGCTCATTTACAACAAGCGCTTGTCTAGATTGTGACTGAATGTCTTCAGGGATGGGGCTCATGTCTGTCCTAAAGCTGCCAGGCCCTTTTATCTTGAACATAAATGGCTTGAAAATCCTTTCGTATGTTGAGCTGAAATCAACCATCTGCATGTCATCAGAGCTACAATACCATTGGTAAGAAGTAGCACCATTCTTTAATGTGTTGCTGAGAAAGAAGAGACACTGACAAGTATATGATGACATGATGTTTTTCTTACCATGTCAATCGTAAGAGACATCAAAATTTCAGAGTAGTTAAAATATGAAAATATGAGTGTCTTACAATCAACTAAATGCAATTATCATCCAGTGACTTCACCAGCTGATCCTAATTAAAGTCTATGGCACTCTAAAACCTAGTCTAATTTTCTTTCATAGGACAGTTCCTAAAGTATTTGCAGAGTATCCTTGACCAACTTAAACCTCTCCTTTTCCAGTCTTACCACCTTTAGCTCATATGCAAATCTTAAGACTATAACCATCTCCAGCTTCTGTCTACAGAACCCATTCTAGTTTATCTGAATCTCTTCTTATTCATACATGCAAGCACTAAGCACTTTTTCTACCACCCCAGATAAAAAGATGACCAAAACAATGACTCTGCCATCAATAATTCAATGAATATGCACTCTAGAACATGTAAACAATGACATCAAGCCAAAGTGCTATAGGTATTCTGTGAAATGCAGTAGAGACATAAGCAAAAAAAAAAAAAAAAAAAAAAAAAAAAGTATATTTAAATGTAGTACTCAAAGCGGAACAGAAGGCTGTAGGTGAGGTCTGTCTATTCTGAAGAGAATACTAAAGCCTAGACAGAGGATGGTCTTTCCATCTTCTCATCTTAATCTTTGTCTTCTTTTTGACAGCCATGATATCCTGTAAAATTTTGATGTTCTCAAAATCTATAAAATCCCAAAATGTTTTTTAACACATGCTATTATATTGTCTTTCCCACTCCAACCTGTCACTCTTCCCATCAAGTGCTTCTATAATTGGAAAGGGGTTGGTGGGAGAGAATTATTTTTTCCTCTAGAGGAAAGTAGAAGATGTTCTGTTTATTCTGGTCTATACATTTATTTAGAAGAATGTACTGAGACAACACATTTCCTCTTAAGGAACTGTTTCTTCTAAACAAGGACATGCCTCTTCATTGCCATAATACAATCTTGATTCTCAGTCTACCAAACTTGAGTTGTACATATCTGATCATGCAAATTTATATTTTACTACAAACAGGGAATAAAATGTAAAAAGAATTCAGCAAAATTGAAGTCCACACCACCTACTATCAAATGCCCAGAGTACTAAAATACCCTGTGTAGGTCAATAACATTTTGCTGCTGTGCATTTATCTCATTTGGAAATCTTCTGGCTTATTGCAATCTACCTATAGTGATGAGTCAACTATAATGATCAAAAGGGAAATGTCTTAATGCATCCTGGGATCCAACCCACTTTAAATAACAGTATTGGAAGCTGTCCCAGGATTAGAAAACCTGGATAAGCACATGAACTTTGTGTGAATTTCAGTTTGTATTGAGATGTCTACGGCTCTTACAAAAAGGAAATTCCATTGAGATTTCTTGTCTCCTTTGTTTCAATTCAGTAAGATCCATAGTGGTTAAAGCTTTTTTCCCCATTAAACACAGTATGTGTATGGCATGTGTGTGCGCGTGTGTGTGTGTGTGTGTGTGCAGCAGAGGTAGGGGATGGTCATTCATTCCTCACTGAAATCTGTGCTTGTGCACACCATGATGATTGAGCCATAGCATTGTAGTATGTGAGCTTTTCCTAGCAGCAACACATTTAGGATTAAGTTTTAGATCAATGATTTGTATTGGTTGATCAGAACAGCTGATGCCAAGATTCTTAATTAAGTTCATGGTTTAAAAAGTGAATTTTTTCTCCTAATCAAGAATAATTGTTAACGATCATGAAAACATTGTTATCAGATAATCATTGCATACAGATTTGTATTATCTAAAAGAAAGTCAGAAAACTTGTAATTATTTATTTATATGCATCCCCATTATAAAGATAAGACAGCCTCTTAATCATCTGAAGAGAGATATAGTGGAAGTTGGAAAATCCTTCATCAAAATTAATATCCCTAATAATGGTTTATAAAGGAGTTTTTTTAAAAAAAATAGAAATTGAAACTTTGCAAGCTGTAAAAGGAGAGAAGTACCAGTAATTTTGACTGAAGCATATAAAGTAATGAAGTAGCCTAAAAACTGATGAGATGTTTCAGCTGTACCAAACTACTGAACAAAACAAGAGAGTTGGGGAACAGGACACTTTCTGGACTGTCTTTCCAGTATATAAGGATACTCCTTAAATGCTCCCCCTCTCTTTGATCCTGGGGGTGCTAGCCCCAGCTGATGGGTCCAAAACAGTACCGGCCAATCAGGGCCATTTTCTTTTCTTTTCTTTCTTTTTCTTTCTTTCTTTTTTTTTTTTTTCTGTGGCCCAGGCTGGAGTGCAGTGGCACAATCTTGGCTCACTGCAACCTCTGCCTCCTGGGTTCAAGCAATTCTCCCAATTCTCCTGCCTCAACCTCCCAAGTAGCTGGGATTACAGGTGTGCACCACCACATCTGGCTAAATTTTTTTTGTATTTTTAGTAGAGACAGGATTTCACCATGTTAGCCAGGCTGGTCTCAAACTGCTGACCTCAAATGATCCTCCCGCCTCGGCCTCCCAAAGTGCTGGGATTACAGGCTTGAGCCACTGTGCCAGGCCTCAAGGCCATTTTCTAAGAAATTGGAAAGGGGGCCGAAAGAGAAACCCTCCTTTCGACAGGTAAGCTCTGGAACTGTTGGGGTGCCATTCTGCCCTGTGGACTGAAGGATGAAGGAGGCAGGATGTGAATGAAGAGGAAAGGAAAGCAGAAGCTCCCTGAGGAGGAGATAGAGCTAGGGGTACAATGCTGGCAGCTTCTTCGCACCTGCCCTTGGGCCTTTCCAGAGACTGCAGAATTTCCACTCTTAGCTTTCAGGAGAAACCCTATACAAAGATGACACATACCTCTTCATTTGTTTAACTATCTCTGATGGGCTACTGTTACTTGCCAACAGGTTTTGGTGTGATGATAGAGAACAAACCAGAAACAGTACTTACACAACTCCAAGTAATCATTTAACCTCAGTAACTCTCAGTTTCTAGTCTCTGAAATTAGAATAAAATAATTCTGGATATTTACATCAATCCTGTATTTGCAGATTAATAATTATTGTGACAAATGTTACTAGAAAGCCTCAAAAATTACATAAAATCCTTTAGTACAAGTGCTGTCTTTTATATAATTTAATGCTGCCATCTGAACTGTTCAGAAGCAAACGGATTGTCCACTCATAAAGTAGTTGTTCTAAACACCTTTGACATGTAGCTTAATGGGGTTTGAAGAATAGTATATTGCAAACAATTAGAGGTTTCCTTTGTGAGATATTAACTGCTTCAACAGTTAGAAAATCAACTTCACTATAACCCTCGTCCACCATAAAAATCAGTCAATTTGCACATTTTTTTCTGCTAAAGGTGGTCTTAAAATATGACTTATTTTATTGACATATGTACATATTATGTATTCATGTATTCTTCTACTACCACATATGCTAATAAATTATACCTGTACATATAATCTGTGGGTCTCTATGTCTGCATACACACCTGCACACCCTTTTACCAATAATATTTCTGCTTCTTGTGTGTTCCAGTTTCACTGCCTTGGACATGTTGTGTAACCTCTGCTGTCTCTTTATCAACCTGTTTTCTCTGTCTTAATAGGGAAAATATTACACCACTTGTTGAAGGATGAATTAAATAAAATAGTCTACAAAAGTACTTTGTAAGCAGTAAAGGACTACACAGACACACAGAGCTAATATTTCCAACTAAATGTATAAGAAATGCATAATCTGAAGAATGGACTATGAATCCAAAACAGCTTTCTTCCCCATTCTTTCTTCATATGTGTTTAAAGAGCTCTAAGAAAAGAAAATGTTCAGCCTCTTTTCACAAATTGGTAGTAATTCTTCATTCGGGGAAGGTCTTTTCCAGAAAGAAACTCAAGTCTTTCCATCATCCATGTGCCGAACATCTGTGCTAAAACTATTCCATGCACACTTCTTTGAAGCACTGGCTGCCTAGAGGAATACTTTGATTTGGGCTTTATTTAAATGCCTGAACTTCTATTGGAGAAACAAAAGGTTTTCTAGTAAGAGCTCAGTTGGGAACAGGACCAACCTCCAGCCAGTTTAACCACTCAGAGGCCAAGCAGCCTGGCATTTCTTAGAGCTCTGTGCAATGAAAATCTCCCTGAGAACTTGCAGCACAGGCGAACAGCTGGTTTGGGAGGCTAGTGACCCTGGGTGCAATCACTGTGGTAATTAGATTTAATTTTCCTAATCAAACAGTGGCTGACTCCATCATGCCTATGTCTCCTATGTAGAAAATCATTACTCTCATTTAATGGTACTTTGACGTGTTTCATATTTTTGTGGCTTAGTACCTTAATATTAGATATTACCTCTTTGTGACTATCAATCTAGCCATTCAAACAGCTATGTGTACCAAAGAGTTTAATTTGGAGGTTACCCTACTTAGGCAACTTTCCAGAAGGATCTTCTAACGTTAAGCAGACCTTGAATATCATTGTACACTCCTCCTCTGCAAGTCTTTTGTATGCTTGTATCAATTCATTTAGAACGATGGCATCAGCCATAAGTCATTGGCAAGCCTGAAGGGTTTGGGTTTTGAGTGTTTCTGCAAGCCCAGGGAAGTACGACATCCTGGGGTCACTCCAAAAGAGTAACAGAGATCATGGGGCTACGTGAAAGCGTGTCTTCCTGGAAGGCGAGAAGGAAAGACATGTATGAATCTATCCATGTCTGCTTGCATCTGGAGAACGCCTGTTCTGTTGTAAAGAAAAGCCATCGGTATTGTCATCTCAGGAGACCGGCTTGTTTTATGTGTGTGCATGTTATACGTGCTATCACACGAAACTGGCCAACTGATAGCGTGACGAGGTACTGTGTCCCTGGGAATTGTAATTGCTTGGTCGGTGAAAAAAAGAACATCAGACCGTTGCTGATAATAGCACAAGGTGCATTTTGATAGTGTAAAAGAGGAAACAGACGGAGTCATACAAGTTCTGAGTATATCTTAAACCCCCGCCCAAGGGGGAAAAAAAAAGAAAGAAAGAAAAGGAAGGGAAAGCCTGGGGCTGAAGGAGTGTTACAGGGAGCGAATTGCTCAGGACTTCAAACACTGGGAGTCATTCTGTCAAGGGGAGGGGGCGGGCGGGGGCAGGCACTGGGCCTCTTTAACAAAGTCCTCCTCTCTTTGCTCCCTCCCACTTCATTCACTTGCAAATCAGTGTGTGCCCACAAGAGCCAGCTCTGCCGAGCCCGTAACCTTCGCATCCCGAGAGCTGCAGTTTCAGCGCGAGAGCAAGAACGGCAGAGCCGGCGACCGCGGCGGCGGCGGAGGCAGGAACAGCCTGGGCGGGTCGCTGGGTCTCCGCGGGCGCAGGAAGGCGAGCAGAGGTGGGTTCGGGCTCCGTTGGCTGTGCGTACATCTCCCATTTTTTTAATTCTGTAGCGTTGATGAAAGCCAATCAGAGAGAGAGCCCTCTCCGCCCGGTGGGTGCCGCGCGCCGGAGTTGGGAGGAATGCTCTCAGCCTGCGAGCCCGGGTCGGGGCGGGCGCACGGGTCCGGCTGCGCGGGCGGCGCTGCTGCCGCTGCTCAGGACTGACGCCTCTTCCCGGGGAGCCTGGGCGCCGCTCCTCCGCCTCCCGGTAAGACCGATCCGCCGTGGCGCTGGGTGGGGGCACGGGGAAGCGGGCCGCCGGAGAAGGACCCGCTGCCTTTCTCTACGCCGGCAGAGGCTGCCAGGGGAGCTCCGGCATTTGCAAAGTTGGCTGGTCAATTACCAAAGGGCGCCGGTGCGTGCAGGACCCGCTGAGCCATTTGGGGCTTGATTTATCTCCACCTGCCCGCATCATAAGGGTCTGTGCGGTGACTGCTTGGGCTGAGTTCCATTTCTTAGCTTTGGGGGTAAAGCAGAAAATCAGGTAGTCTGAAAACTCTGGAATGCTCCCAGTAGGGAAAACTTAAACTAAAGAGACGATTTGGCTGGGAGAAGGAGCTAAAGAAAACTGTTAGCTTGCATGTTCCGGGCAACGCCTGCCGGCTCATCTAGGACAGAAATGCTTAGGTTGCGAGGAAAGTCCAACACTGGACTCCGAAAATGGAGCACACTGTCCAGGGAAAAGTCATGTGGAAGGCGCAGCTCGCTCGTGCTCCTCCACGGCTGGCCAGGCTCAAATCTGGGGGATAAAGCCTTCCCCGGACTGATTGGAGAGTAGTTGGAGTGCGCTTGGTTTTAGGTGCCAGATGCAGGAAAATTGGAGCCCCCAATGCGTTAATCCCAGAATTTAATAAAAAGGGACGCTGCAATGTGGACTGCAGCAGTTGCACAGCTGAGATTACTTCTGTAGTTAGATATTCTGCCGTGAGTTACCGTAGATCTCGAGATGGCAGATGCTGGAGAGGTCAGCGTGGTGCTAAGAAGTGTTGTCACTGCTGCAATAAAATCCATATTTTATGGGGAGTTAAATGCAGGTCTCTGTTAGTGCAAGGGGCTGGCCACCTGAGTTAACTATGACTCAGAACATTCAAGAACCAAGAAGTTTAATCATCTGGAATAGCCATACTTTTCTCTCTCCCACTCTCATTAAAAAAAAAATAATAATAAATTATGATAGTCACACTATACAGTTGTATCAAACCGTGTCTCTGCGAATCTTCACTTTCACTTCGTAAAGCACACAGTGGGAAGGAAGAAAGAGGTTTTCCCTGCAAGAATGTTGCAGGAGTGGCTGTCGTGTACATATATGGCTGCTCTGGAGGGGTGCAGACCAAAATATGGGCTTTCTGAATGGTTAATTATCCAGGGGGTTGCAAACTCCTCCCTGTGTTGGAAAAGGAACCCGGGGATATGCCTAGTTAATGTACACCTCTTCCAAGAAGGACTAACAAATATGTTTATATGAATTTTGCCAAGAGTTGCTTATTTTCTTTATTTTCTTACTGAAAGCTTTATCTGAAAAGGAAAACCCTTAAGATTTTACTTTGAGAGAGACAGAGGAAAAAAAACTCTTCCAGTTTCACTCGAGACTTGAGCATCATGCCTTGTGTAATAGTACTTGCATGGCTCTATGCTTGCTATTTTAGAGAACCGTAAAACCAGTTGTGTGAAGAAAGGGGTATACTTGAGCAGATGTCTTCATTATGTCATAACCAGGAGGGCAAAGTTTATGCCAGAGGCCAGATTGTCAATGCAGAGCTCAGACACTTAAAAGAAATCCAACAATTGACTGGAAAATGCAATCATATAGGATTGTATCTCATCCCCTTTTGCTCTTTGGCGTGTTCTAATTAAAAAGGTACTGAAGGAAAATAAAAAGCAGATATTTTCCCACCTAATGTAACGGTTCATGCCATACTTTTGAAGCAGAGGAAGTAACCAATTTCTTCAGAAAAACTAAGAGGCAGCAGCCCATTTTTGAAGGAAAATGGCACCAATTCAGTTTTACTGTATTTGTGTCTACAATTATCTTTTGCTACCATTACAAGAAAGTGACAGGTTAGTATCTCCATAGGGACTTTTAGTCCCTTTACTATCTGGCTTTTACACCAATTTATTGCACTTACATTTTGTACTGCTAACTCTGCAAAGATAATATATGGAAACATAATCATTTTCTACCAACTTGCCTACTATCGAAAAACGTGTACCCTACCTCTTCCACCCACCACTTCCATCAGCTTTGCAAGGAAAAACTTACTGAGGCACTCTTCCTTTTTAAGAAAAAAATGTATCTTGCAAAATACTGCTTGAGACACTTGAAAATAGCTAAACATTTTCTAGAAAGCACAGCTACAGTCACAGGGTATTACATGATACTGTATTATTATAGCAATACATTGCAACAAGTTCTGAAAATTGGGACTAATTGAGTGAATGTCCCACATAGGGATTTCTTTAAAAGGAACGAAATGTGACAAATATTCTGAGTGAAACTACAATCTTCCTAACAAATTGAAATGTGTGGTCCCCTCTTCTGGTCCCGTAGTTGCTTTGCAGTCATGAATGCCAATACACTAAGGCTGAACCCTTTGAACTATTCAAACTTTTTTTAGTTGGAAGGGACCTCTAGTGGGTCACTCCATGCATTTCTCCCTGGAGTTCAGTTGCAGAATGGATTTTGTTATCTAAGATGAGAGTATAACAACTTTTTCTCTGTAAACAAGTTAGTATTCTCTAAGCACTATCTTAATATTTGTGACAGGTCAAATCATTATTGCTATTATTTCTGTACTTTCTCTAATTTAGGGGACTTATAAATGTTTTTATGGTTTTCTGAATATCTAGACTTTTGGTAACTGCTGGATGGTTCCAAATAAAGCAATGGCCAATTAATAAAGAATTTACCATCATCAATATAAGATTTTCTTATTTCTGACCTTCCCAAGACTCTACTTCCTTACTTCTAATTTACCCAGTAATTATAACATTATATTTAGAACTCCAAAAGTTCTACATGAAGAGTGCCCCCCCCTCCACCGAACAACAAAAGAAATATTTGCAGGAAAAAAAGTACGATGATTGTTTCAGAAATCCGTGAACATTCACAAGTTATGCTGAACTAAAGCCATCTAATTCAAAGAATTCCCTATTCAAATAAATATGTTGAATATCCAAAAGATGTTTAGATACCTGTGTCACCCTTTCTCCAGGTTTTTTCTGTTTCATTTCTTTCCTTGATGTATCACAACACATTTTAGGTAACCTACTCCTTAAAATACTCTGCCTGGAACTTGGAGTAAGGTAACTTCTGTAGGGTGAATCAGCCTCTTCTGCTGACAGCCTGCAGGTTTCAACTTCCAATTTAAAAATCTGTTCTAAAGTTTGAAATGTGTTCCAAATGAGATAACATCCGGCAAAATCCAGTTGCCTTGTGCTTCTTGCTTAGTCACGGCTGCTTATTCTTTGGTGTCCATCAGAATTAGGGTCTCGCTTATAAAAATAACAAGCGGTGACTCAGTCTGAATTGTATTCCTAATAGTGTTTCAACCTAGCAGTGTCTACTGAGCACGCTTTATTTACTTCACAAAAAAGTGAAAACGTAGATAACCAAACCTTCTCTGGTTTAAATGTTTTTCTGAATAATGATTCTAAATTCAAAGACTCAAGAACATTATGGTAATAGGAGAATTGCAGAAAGAAGAAGGCATACACACACACACACACATAGCACACAGTTGTGACAGTGTTCCAAGAATATTAGAAAAGAAATACAGAAGTGCAGCCTTTAGGCTGATTTTCTTTTCTTCTTCTTCTTCTTTTTTTTTTTTTTTTTTTTCATGTTGTTTTCTCCATTGGGATTTTTATTTTATTTTGAAGACAGATGAGTGCTTGAAGCACTTTCCTGAAACTAAATAATAGTAATATTTTTGTTCAAGTTTGCCTCTTACAAAGATTAACTGGTCTACTTTTTTTGAGTTTCTATTCATACAGAAGCCTCTCTTTTTCAAAGCAATCTTATGAGGAACTTCAGGTTCTCTCTAGTTAACTATTGAACTAAATGTATATAGTGTTTGTGATGCTATCACCCACAGAGTAGGAAGATAAGGCAAGAGGGGAGAATATAAATAAACCTTCAAAAAAGTGGTGCACTTAAAATTACTACAAAATAGTTGGGTCAGAGGGAGCCATCTATAGCCAACAGTCTAGTTGTTCAAAATTGAACTATCCAAGAAATTTTCAACTCTTCCAACAAAGAAAACTTATTGAAGGCTGAATGCTGTGAGCACACATTCATAAATGTAGAGTAGACACATATGCAGAGACTATTTGAGATTATTTCATCTTATTTCATCTGGTTAATATATTTACACTTATACCGTTGGGAGCTGGTTTCTTCCAGCAATCAGATCACCTTGCTGTGATTTATAAGAGGTAGAGTTTCATTAATGCCAGAGTGTTAATATTAAATTTGATTTGTCATGTAAATGGGCAGCACGGGTTGCAAGCTTTTCTTAGTATATGTGGTACTATCTTGTGAGAGAAATGACTTATGAAGAAGATGAGGCACATAAAGCTAGCATACCACAGGGTATGATTTATCTTCATATTTCAGCACTTGAAAGAACACTGTGTTTTTCTCTTTCTCTAATTTCCGAAATTGGTAGGTCTGGCCAAAAGATATCCAAGAGACCTAATAAGTTATAGGAAGAGAAAACAGCAAGAAAAAATTAACTTCGAGAAGTGTCCAAGTGAGTAAAATGGAAAGAGATGAGGAGGTAAATTTTTACAGCAGAGGGAAACATAAGAATAGAAATAGAATCAAAATTGCCATTTTTACATAGGGTGCATTTTCCTCTTTATAAATAGTGCTACTGTTAAATGCCACTTTATAAACATAATTGCATCATTAACATACTTATACACACTACTCTTCTCTACCATAAAGTGCAAACTTGAAAATTACCTTTAAAAAATCACCATCTAAGGTAGATAACCCTGGGTGGATGGTAAATTAACCAGAGGAATATCTTTTTTAAAGTGGTCTGAAATCACATCAGAATCAAGGAAAAGATTTTATTGGTGCATTGAAGAATATCAGCTCTTTTCCTTCATTGTCCTGCATGCTAAATAGAAAAACTGTGTATTCCTCTGATGCCTACAATCCAAAGTATACAGTAATAATATAGACCGGCCGGGCATGGTGGCTCAAGCCTGTAATCCCAGCACTTTGGGAGGCCTAGATGGGCGGATCACGAGGTCAGGAGATCGAAATCATCCTGGCTAACACGGTGAAACCCCGTCTCTACTAAAAAATACGAAAAACTAGCCGGCAAGGTGGCGGGTGCCTGTAGTCCCAGCTACTCAGGAGGCTGAGGCAGGAGAATGGCGTGAACCCCGGAGGCGGAGCTTGCAGTGAGCCAGGATCGCGCCACTGCACTCCAGGCTGGGTGACAGAGCGAGACTCCGTCTCAAAAAAAAAAAAAAAAAAATAATAATAATAATAATAATAATATAGACCAAGTATTCTACTTGTCACCCATTTGGATCCTGTGTGTGATGTAGCATGATGAAAGGCAGAGCTACAAGACAGCAAGCCCCCATCTCTTTACATGATGTGTGTATATATATGCTCAGAGCATATATATCTACACACACACACATATATATAGTGGATAGAAGGAAAAGAGTTGATAATTATGTATGTGTATATATGGTATATATCTGGTATATATATGTGTATATATACACTTTACATGGTATATATACACACACATATGTGTATATATATGCTCAGAGCATATCTATACACACACATATAGATATATGTAGTGGATAAAAGGAAAACAGTTGATAATATATGTGTGTGTATACATATATACATATATCCAGCGAAGATTTAAAAAACCACTATTTTGGCTTGGAATTTTTATACATCCAAATAATAATGATAATAAATAATAAACTAACCTTTACTGAGCTTTTCTAAGTCACACCCTGTTCTAAGTATTTTACACGCATTTCGCATAGCAATACTTACACAGTAAATCAGAATGACCCTGCTACACTTATATCCTCTTTACTTAGCCCTTTTTTGGTTTGAATTTCCAGGGAATCTCCATTTAAGCCAAGCACTTAATGAATGTGCTGTTAACAAACAATTGTGGTGTCTTGGAAGTAAAAGTGTGACTCTGAGAACTGCAGAGCAACAGAGGGCGTGGGAATGATTTTATTTTTTGACCAGAGCTTGGCAGATGTGAAGGCTGAGGAAGATGTTTTCTAAGTTATTCATTTTTGAAAAATAATCTGCAAGCATGTGTCAGAATTTATAATTATAGTAGAAAGCATTGTGTGGGCCATTTTTCTGAACATAATGATGGTACCTTTTATAAGAGAATAAACATCTTCTCCTGCCTTCAGAGGGATCTTTATGAGGGAGGGAGTATTTCAGGAAGGTAGCTAAAATGACACCTGTTCATTGCATTGAGATGGGAGAGACACCTCAACCTCACAGCACCCACTAAGGGCATCAGTCCATTCTCAGCTCGTTGACATTACCATGGATGTAGCATTTGGGACTCTGGGTAGAGCTAAGTAAGATAGTGTTTGTGTCCTTCCTTATCTGATAAGTAAAAGTATTTTATTTTGTGACCACAATTATTTCATTACTTCATTACTATCACAATTTGGTATTTGTTCTGAATGATTTATCAAGTAAAATTTCACACACACACACACACACACACACACACACACACACACACACATACATATACACCACTACCATGCCACCGGAAGACAATCCCCACAAAAACAAGGAAAGAAAGAGGGAGGGAGGAAAGGAGAAAGGAAGGGAAGGAGGGAGAGAGAGAGAGGGAAGAAGGGAGGAAGAAACCCTCTTAATACAGTCACATTTTATATGGTTGACATGATGAGCCATTTTCATTATATTCTATTCTTTCTATTGCCACCATTCAAAAAGTCATGTAGTTAATCTAGCCTTCAAGGAAAGTTTGATCATTAGAAATATAATCAGAGAATGTGAGACATAGGAAGGTGCTTAAAGATGACTTTATCTAATACTCTTCATTTAACTGTGAGAAAATTGATGACCAGAGAGATGAATGACTTATCCATGGATATATTTGATTTATTTTGTTCTGTTATCTCTATCTTTCTCTGCTGTGGCCTGAGTTCTAGTTGTTGAATATTCTTGCTTTTTATCATCACCATTTAATTCTGGCATTAAAAAGTAAAAAGGAAATTTAAATCCAGAATATTATTATTTATAAGTATTCTGTGAAGGGACAAATGTGGAAACTTGTGGTGAAGATAAGGATGTAGGCTTCTTTAGGAATTTCATGTGTTCCTACATTTTGTAAATTTCCTATTGCAAAGAAGAATTAACAATTTCCCTCAAAATATTGACCATTGCTAGGGAGACATATGATAAGGTTTGGGGTTTTGTTTTATTTGTAATGGCTTGATGGCAGTTTTGAGTAAGCCTTATCTAAATCAGTGATTCCCCAGGAGACCAAGTTGTATCCATCTTTGAAACAAAAAATTATTAGTGGTTAGATATGAAAAATGATGACAACCTATTGTGTTTCTCATAAATCTCAATTTGTTTGATTTAAAGAACTCAGACAGTGACCTTCCCACTGCTTTGAAGTTAAAATGTCAATTCTTTCATGGAAATATGGGGAAAGATTATGATGGCTTTTTCCATGGCAAAATTTAAATTTGGCAAGTAACTCAATGTCAATCCTCTCCCTTTTAAAAAGTAAAACGTTAATGTTCCATGAAATCCAAAAATCTGGGGACCACTGGTTTATACAATGACTGACATCATGTTGAAAAATGATTGACCTGGTTCTCTTCCTTCTTATCTGGATGAACAAAAAGTAAAGGGGAATTATAATTATATTTAAAACACCAAAAAGACAAACTAAACAAAATCCATTTAATCAAAAGGTATCCTTGAGTCTCTTAATTAAAACTTATAGAGATTAATACTAACGTTTGGAATACTAATATGATCTTTGACCATATTAACAGATCCTCAAAAAAAATATGCTTTGCCAAGCTCATGGCCAGAATGTGTCATTAATAATGAATTTTCCTACTTGATTACATAGTGGATAATTCAGTGGGAAATGAAAAGTTTTAAATTTATATCTAACTCCATAAGCTGGAACAAACACAGCCCACCTTAACTATATAAATTATAAAATGGGTGTCTTTTTTTTCTAAAAGTGAACTTTGTATACTTGTAGACAAAAATTTACTAACATGTTGGTCTGTATTTTGAGGTATGCATTCAAAAAGCAATTGCCTTCTAGTGTATAGTATAGATTTCAGTCATTAAAATGAGCTTATCATATTTTTGACTACAAAGCTTAAATCTCCTTTTGCAGAATTAAACAACAAAGAGTTTCATTAATCTACTATCATCCATTTGAAAATATTTTCAGGCTGGGCATGGTGACTCACGCCTCTAATCTCAGCACTTTGGGAGGCTGAGGCGGGTGGATCAACTGAGGTTAGGGGTTTGGGACCAGCCTGACCAACATGGTGAAACCCCGTTTGTACTAAAAATACAAAAAAATTAGCCAGATGTGGTGGTGGGCACCTATAATCCCAGCTACTCAGGAGGCTGAGACAGGAGAATTGCTTGAACCCAGGAGGTGGGTTGCAGTGAGCCCAGATCACACCATTGTACTCCAGCCTGGGTGATAAGAGCAAAACTTTGCCTCAAAAAATATATATATATACACACACACACCTATATATATGCAACTGTATGTATATATACACACACACATATTTATACATATATACATATATGTGTATATATGTATGTATAACATATATGTAACTATATGTATATATACACACATATATATATGCGCAAAATGTATATATATTTGCAACTGCTCAGTTTCATACTCAACAAAATATCCTAAGGTCCCCTTAGCAACAGGTGCTAATTTAACACCAATCAAAATGGCGTGTGGTCAGTCTAATTACCAATGCAAACTGATGAAATCTGCCATGACTGTTATATTACTGCTGACTCTTCATTTGAACCAAATTCAGTGACTTTTCTCCCAGCAATTATTCTCATATTAAGCTATTTGTTTAAAAGTATCTAGTAGAGATATTGTCAGTGTTTCATAAAGGATTAATTCCATTAGTGTGGCCTTATGATAAATATCAGTGCCACATTTTCACTCTCTGATTCACCTGCCTTTTTATAAAGAGAGAGAGACGTTTCAGGCAGGTCTTAATTAAGACAACAGAATGAAGTGGAGTCACTTACAAGTTAGTGTACCCGGGAGGAGCTGGTCCCAAACCTCCAGATACAAAAAGTGCCTGCTCAGCAATAACTTTTGCATTCATAGCAAATGCGATTACCTGGAAGAAAATTGCATTTAAGATAACAGGGCGGGAATGTCTAATGCAAGCGCTATATTTAGATATTTTGTCTTATACTTTTTCTTCTTCCTCAAGTTCACTTTTAATTCTGTCACCACACTCCAAAATATCTTTCCAAAGAGCACTGTGGTTTGTTTTTCTTAGAAAACTTTTTCTTCTTGAATTTAAATGGGCATGTACTTTGTGTTCCAAAAAGCAATGAAATTAAATTGAAGAGATAATCTTAGTACATGAGTGGACAGAGCAAGGTGCTTAGTGATTATCCAAATAAACACTTTCTCCCCAAATGTAACACGAAGGAGGACGGGTTCTTTATTTAAAATATGAAGTTGGAAGCAACATAAGAGTAAAGTGCTCTCAAGCAACTGAGTTTAATTTGATATAATAAAAGATTTCTATGAGGTAGGCAGAGAAAGGAGAAATTATTGAAACCCTAAGCTGGATTAATTGGGCACTATAGAATAAAAAGTTTGCTTTGCACCTTTGAGGTTCTGAACATTAATTGAGCATATGTTTGCTTCCCAATTTCTCACTAAACCAAATTGGATTTTTAAATGGCTTTTTTCTCTTTTTTCTTTGTACGATAATCTTTTTATCACGGCTGGTTAGAGAAACCAACCACAGAAGACGAGAGCCAAACCTGTCCCATTTTGGATTTTAAAATATGCACTAATGTCTATAATCTTATAAAAGACTTTAAAGCAAGAAGTGAAATTTGCACTGCATGTTAAACTCCACAATCCAAAAAAGCAGCTACAAGACTCTGACTACTAAGGAGATGCTGAGTTTGTCAAGTACTTTCCAATTTAGGTTTTCCCTGATTGACAAGTGTTCCTAAGAATGATATTCAGCCAAGACTTTTGGAAAATCCATTATTTAATTCCCTGCACAGCAAAAGCCCACCTGATACAAACATAAGATGCTTTATGGAATAAATAAATCCAGGTTGGGGGAGAAATGAGAAAATGTTTTTAAAATATCACTTTTCCATCTCAAGATGAGAGTTTTAAGATGAGGGCATCCCTTGTAACTGTAAGCACATAGGGAAGGCTCAACAAATGCTTACTAGGTGAAATTCTTCTCATGTAAGCTACAAAAGCACCTCTTAAGTATTTTTACAACTGATTTCCTGTTCAAGCTTATTCATGCCAGTGAAAATACAACTTTTCTATCTCATGCTAACAACTTAATTTTTTATAATTCTGACCACTTTCAAATGAGCCTATTTTGAAGGAAGCCCTATCAGTGGTGTCCTGAGAGCCAGGAAGACCAAGCAAGTTGATAGGGCAACCGAGCTTTCAACAACGGGGCCACCAGCCCTCACCTTCCTCCAGGCAGGCATTTTATTAAAGTTGGTATTCAACATTGTTGCCTGGAGCCTGATTAATAATTTATGCCTTCCAAAGCAGATTAGCAGAATTCTGTCATTTTGATTTTTTAATTCTTAGTTTGTGTTTGGAAACAGAATGTACCCCCTGAGTTTACACTTTTAACATATTTTATTTTTTAGAATTCATACCTAAACTAAACAATGTCCTTGCCAAGAATTATTTTCTCTTACAGTTTTAGTATCCATGTGTGTTACCATGTATTTTCTATAATAAATAAAACAATTGCTTATTTTCTAAGTGAATGACCTTTTTTTTTTTTGCCCCTCATTCAAATAATCCTATATGTTCTTGTTAAAGTATTTTGAATTTTGTTACTTAAGGATTAAAAATAAGAAAGATGATTGGGAAAATGGAGTAGAATAATAAAACCTAACACTTAGCACTTACAATATTTCAGGCATCATTTTAAATATCTTACATGAATTTAATGTTCACAACAAGACTTTCAAGTAAATACTGTCAATCTTCTCAATTTTAAAGATAACACTAGGGAACAGAACAGTTATGCAACTTGCCCAAGGTCACACAGTTAGTTCTTTTTGGAGCTAAAATTAAATCGTGGCACTGTTGAGAACCCACATTGTTTTAACTATTGCATTCTTGGCCTTTTGTGCTCTATATACATGTACTGAGATCATAGACAGAATAGATAGATGACAGGTAGATGACAGGTAGATGATAGATAGATAGATAGATAGATAGATAGATAGATAGATAGATGATAGAATCGATGGAAAATATATAGATAGATAGAAGACAGGAAAGATAGATTCAAATGTATGAATCTCAAATACAAAAAAAGTCAAAGGTATATGGATTTTGTATATACATATATATTATATGTAACATGTACACATTTCTCAGGGCTTAAAAATACAATTAGAAAGAAAACTCATTTTCTTTTTCATCCTTCAGTGAGTGTATAAGTATATTCTTTAACAAGTGAGATCAATTAATTATAGCCCAAAGCAACAGATTTCAGCCTCATAGAGGCCTTTTAGCTTTAGGCCTGTCCGCTTTAATTTGAGTCAGTCTTATAATCACTTACTCTTGGTCCCAAGGAAAACCTCGCAAGGGTGTTTGAAAGGTTCAGATTCATCATTAATTACTTTATTCATTCTACAATGTTTATTGAGGGCCCCTGTGCTCAGTTCTAGAGAGAAAGCAGGTAATAAGACAAATATACATTGACTAGCAATTTAGGGAAAATAGATTATTTCCTCATACTCTATCTATGTATACTCATACATACCAATAATACTAGCTTTGTATATAATGAATAGGATATTCAGAATTTATTATGTTTTCTATTCTCCCATACTTATATCTTACATTAATACAGAAATTAGCTGTGAGTTTCATGATTTGTAAGGTTTTGTAAGGTTTCTATTCATCTTCAGGTTTGACTTTGAACCTCCTACTCAGCTTAGAAAGAAACACCATACCTCCCTTCACTACCAAAAATTTAACATGGTTTTATATTTTTGATGGTATGCCTCAGAATATTTTCATGGTGGTTCCTTCACTAATCCCTACAATTTCCCCAGTGAATTTGCCACAAAGCACAAAGCCATACATACACTGGTCAGTGGAAATACAGTTCATCAAGAAATCAGTCTACACAAGAAGACTAGTTAAAATTTAGGATTGAGGTGATGGGATTTCAATTCAACTCAGCCATTTAATGAATACTTTTGGGCAAAGCATTGTGTCGAGCACCACAGATAATGCCATGCTTCGATGTCAGATGAGGTGCAGTCTGTGGTCGAGATTAAACATGACCATTAAAAGCTGCTATTTTACAAAGTTAACTCTTTCAGAATTCAGGTCTTTTAGTCATGAAATCTATTGGGCTCTACCATTGCTAACTTTGGAGTTGAGTGTGTTGACACTCACACTCCATGCTAATATCCAGCTGACCAGTGCTCCCACTTATGTTTACCTGGCCAAATCTTATTGGATCTTCAGGGCAAATACCAAGAATCTGCTTCTCCAAGAAGCATTCTCTGACCCCCACCTACCTGTCTCGCTCTTAGCTTACATTCCTCATGGTGTGAGTGTGTCAGAGCCTTTACTTAGTCTAAGTGTAACTGTAAAAACATCTTTTCAAAAGTCTCTGCATGACTGTCTAGGCCTCACCTATCAGACTGTAAGCATCTGGAGGACAAAACCACTGAGTCTTCCTTTGACCAACAAGGCCTAGCCTTGTTTTTGACAAATGGCAAGAACACATTAGATGTTTGTTAAGAGAACAAAAGGAGAGAACTCATTATGAAACTCTGTACTACATTTATATACTTCTCTACATTTTTCATGTTGGAAGTTAGTGTTCTTTTCTAATAATTTGATTTCATTTGGGTACATTGAAGCAATACACTTAAGAAGCAAGAAGATTGGGGCCAGCCTTCTAGACTGTTCAAAGGGGTACACCCAACAGAAGGGAAATATTCTCAAGATGACCTTGGTGCCTGTTGGGGTGATCAAGCCCAACACCAGGCCATCGGGGTCAAAGTCCAGCAGGGTCAAAGGAATGAGAAAAGACAAGCTAAGAGTGCATAAAGTGGGTCCAGGGGGCCAAAGCTAGATTGGAGGCTGCGAAGGCCCCAAGCTCTGGGAGTCCACACTATTTGTTGGTGGGGTAGAAAGGTAGCAGTGCATCAAGCATAGCTGTGATGGTTTAGCGTTTTATTTGATGCATATAGAATATGCTCTGATACTTGAGATAATGGAGAGCATGTTTATGAGCCTGGGAGAGCAACCAACAAGTCTGTGCACATTCCAGAGTCTACGAGGGGTTTTATGCCCTGAGCCCTGGATTCCTTCCAAGCCACAAGGGATTTCATGCCCTGGGCTTAGATTTGTGGTGCAGCAGGGCAGCTTTCCACCCTTTGGCACAGAGCTTGGTGTTCCAAAGGCCACGAGGGGCTTTAGACCCTGGACCCCGGATATCCTCCAAGACTCTTTTATATTATGACAGACAAGCCAGTCCTGCCTCAGCTCTTCTACCAACAGGTGCCTTTGGCCAAATGTCTGAAATAGGGTTACAGATTCTATAACTGATGGATCTCCTAACAGAATAATTGAGTGTCTTATAGGAAAGTTGACATTTTTTTGGTCACTCTACTCCAATGCATTGAATTGTTTACAGTTTTTGTTAATTTGTTTATGGTGGAAACTGTGGCTGTTTATTATTTCTTATTGGTGTAGGCTATTATGATCAACTTTGCTTATCTTTTAGTTTTTTATCAACCCATAGTAGTACATGAAACTGAATCTACAAAAAAAAAAATATGGAAAATTCTTATGTGTGTGTTTCATGAGCAAAATTACCTTTCCTTTAGATTCCAACCTTGGAAATGTTTCTTGAGTTTCTACAGGAAGTCTAATACCAGATTCTATGTACCTTGTTGTCCTTGAACATGGCTGTACCAAAAAGATTGAATTAAATTCAACTGATTATGTAGTCCAATTTCATTCCTTAAGTGGCCGTCAATGCATGGAATAGGATCTTCATGAATATAGCTTGGCAGTGAAACATGCAGTTCAACTCAGCTCTATCTGAGCATGCCAAATGTTTTATAAGGTTGTGAGATGAAGTGGGAGAGGTTTGGATGATTTCCCTTATATTTCCCCTATTTAATGTGATAGCCATCATTCTGAAGCCAAAGGTATATAGAGAATTTTAAACTTATTAATCAATAGAATAGAAATTAGTTGTTTTTTTTTTTTTTTTTTTTTTTTTTACATAAGTGAATTTCCTAGACCAGAGTAGGTACCATGGTAGCTTCTGGCAAATGTTCTACTGCATCTCACCACTGTGGGAAATTGTAACTTCCAAGGAAAAGGAGTAGAAATTATGGACTCAGAAAAATGAGATCAGTGATTCCCAGCATTGTGCTTGAGCCTCTGCACCATTCTCTTGCTTAAAGCCTTCCAATCAGTAACGTGTCTTATTAACACAAGTAATCTAAACTGGTTAAGGGCATCCTCTCCCACACTGCACATTCCCAGCTTTAGAATGATAAGTAGAGAGTTAAATAATTTTCAGGAGTGATTAAGCTAGTGGGAGTAAAGGGGAAGGCAATAAGTAACCCTATTAATGGGAAAGGCAGTCAGAAAAGCAAGTTACAGTCATTCATGCTCAGCATCCTAAAGATCTGATTGCTTCTCACTCTGATTCTCTAAGTGTTTTCAGCTGGTGTATTGGGATACTTTGGACTATGAGTAAGAGAAAATCCCATTTCAAACTGGCTTAAAAAGAAGTAAAATTATTATTTTACATAAGAGACAGTCTACAGGAAAGCAGGCTCCAACTGATCTGTTAGATCAGTGATATAACCAAAATCTCAGGATCTTTCTGTCTCCCTCTTGCTATCCTCAGCATCGAAGTCATTCACCTGGTGATTTGCCTCAGAGTCGAAGATGGTTGCCGGTGGCAATTGGAGCTACACCCTTCCTTATTTTTGTCTAGTAGAAAAGAGAAAAAAAATCTTTCTCACAATTAAGGATTAAGGGTAATGTCCTTCAGCTCATTGTGCCAACTCAGGTCATATGACCACTCAATACAATATTAAGTGCTGGAAATTCTAGATGCTATTTAGCTTTTTAGACTAAAGGCCCATTCTTGGGACCAACTTTTCTTAAATTGTGTGTGTGTGTGTTTGTGTGTGTGTGTGTTTGCAGAAGGAAAATACTTGAGCAAAACTGAGATTCCATTTTGAAGAAAGAAAAAGGTGAGAAACATGCTGGGTAGTCAACAAACACCATCTACTATAATTTAGTCACTTAAAGTCAGTATCACTGGCGGGGTGCATCGACTTATGCCTGTAATCCCAGCACTTTGGGAGGCCGAGGTGGGCGGGTTGCTTGAGGCCAGGAGTTCACGTTAACATGGTAGAACCCATCTCTACTAAAAATACAAAAATTAACCGGGCATGGTGGTGCATGCCTGTAATCCCAGCTACTCAGGAGGCTGAGGCAGGAGAATCCCTTGAACCCGGGAGGTGGAAGTTGCAGTGAGCTGAGATCACGCCACTGCACTCCAGACTGGTTGACAGAGCGAGACTTCATCTTAATAAATAAATAAATAATAAACAACTATTGCAGATAGTGATACTGATACTAAGTGAAAATATAAGCACAGTCATCAGTATCTGCAGAGAATTGGTTTCAGGACACCCCTCCTTCTCCCAGCAGATACCAAAATCCAAGGATGCTCAAGTCTCTTATATAAACGGTGAAGTATTTGCACATAACCTACCTACATCCTCCCATCTCTAAATTACTTATAATACCTAATACACATGAATGCAATGAAATAGTTATTTTACTGTATTTTTGTACTTGTATTATTTTGTATTACTATTTTTTGTTTTTCCTGACTATTTTTGATCCATGATTGGTGGAATCTGTGAAAGCTGAACACACAGGTACAGAGGGCCAACTATTGTATAAGTAAAGGATTCAATGGAATTCCATCTAATAAACTATAGCTTCAGAGGTAATAGATAACAAGACCCAAACCCACTTATTCTGTTCAGTGAGGGTTACCTGCAAAATAGCAATTTAGAGCAATACTAACTATTTGAATGACCTCTGTTCCTATCTTTTATTTTAGCTTGTGTGTGAAATGGGTTTTTGGTGTGTTTGTTTTGGGAATAGACTGACTAGAAATACATCACTGTCCAAAAGGAAAACATTTTTTTCATCTAGGGATTTGAGGCTTAACTAGCTGGAAGGAAAATATAATTTCATTTTGTTCTCATAGTCTCATTTAGAAAATAACCTTAAGAGATTCAAAGGACATCATGCTATGTGAGCACTTTCCTTGCTCTGTGGGGTGGGGGGATTTGGCTTGGGCTTCAACTTTATGAGTATGTTCTGAAGTGTTTCTTGAGAAAGTTTTTGCCTTCAGCTCTTTCCTAAACCACTAGAGCTTTAAGAAACAAAAAAAAAGTGTTCTTCAAAAATAGAATCACAAAACAGTTTTCTTTTTCCTTTCTTACTATAAATATCCCAAATCCTTCTTTAGGAACTTCTTTCTCTTTTAGGTTTTATTGGAAAGGCAAATAAGCTGAAATGCAGATGTTTATCTAAATCCAAGTCAAAACAGTATGAGAAATAATTATAAAATATAAAATGAAAAGCCAACAGAGTTCTACATCTATTATCTGGGTAATTTTAGGCAGAAAATGAGGTTCTGGGGGGTTTTTTTACAAATGCTTTTAGGTGGTTGTGATGTATGCCACACAACAGGATGTTCCCAAAGTGGAATAAAATCTAAAATCTTAAATTTTGTTCTTGATCTTGTTTGTATTCCCTGAGAACTGACCTTGCCACAGTGTGAATTCGCCTCTCTGCAAATGTAACTAGGACAAATATGTTTTGTTTGTGGTTAGGTTTTGTGTTTTGTGGGGTTTTGCTGTTGTTGTTTGTTTGGCCTAGCAATTTGGGGACAGAATTAAGGAACCATAACCATAAAAACTCCATATTTAATTAGGAGACTAGCTATATTTGTGTGAAATCTGGAGAAAAGGGGGCAACTCATCACTGAACTCTTCAACTGTCCTACTTCTGTATGACAAAGGGAATCCCATGTTGACTGTGTAGATGTAAGAACTACCTTGTCCAAAAGATGCCCTGTTGGACATTTCTCTTATGCAGTTTCCACCAATAAAATGAGAATAATGATACTTTTTACTTAATCAAGGTGTTGTGAGGAATAACTCAGTTAATTGCTAATAGAACTTTCACAAGGGGTCTAGCATGTGAAAACACCCCCAAAATGTCAGATGTTTCTGCTGCTGCTATCACTGTTGTGACTATTATTTCTTCCAAATTTTCAATCAACTTGGAGGTCTTGGGTATTTTTAAGCAACCTGCAAGCTTTTTAAAAATTTTTTTTCACTAATTGGAATGAGCCATGACATTTTTTTGTATCACAAATATAATGTGCCACCGGGGGTAATAGTCCCATAATTCTACTCACTGAAATGTGATTTGGCTGAAACCGCAATGTGCCAAATGCGGCTGAAATTCAGAATTCCTCAGAGCCTCTTCAGCACCATTCCCTAGAAAATCTGCAACCCGATTTCATTTCTCATTTGAGCTTAGGAAGGTGTGAACCAACTGCAGCCAAAATTAAGTAAGAATGGGAGATGTAAAATCTGTGAAGAAGTTTGTCGTCTGGGCCTGAGGGTATTACTCTAACCTGTCTGCCTGCCTGCCCTTGTCCATGGGATAATGACTGGAGAAAAGTGATAGATCACAACTGTGGCATCAAAAACTCATGGTGTTCACATGAACGTGCGCATGCCCACACACACATACAGCTCCACCACCAACAATGCCCCAAATAAAATGGGAGAATTGACTTACAATTCTAGAAATCAAGGCTACCAGCTAGTTGAAGTTGCTTTTCCAGCCCACGTAGATGCCCCTGGACACCTTCCTTTGCTATTCCCCACTCCTATTCTTCCAGTAGTCATTTATTCATAATCACTCATTCATTTACTCATTTATATCTTCAGCAAGTACTGATTGTTTGCCTACTATGTACTAATTACAGAAGATAAGATGATAAGCATAATTACTTTTCCTTCACCAAGAGCTTTACGTCTCTAGAAAAATTCTCAAAAAATATGTGGTAGAAGTTATTTTGAATGTGTACTCTTCAAATCTGAAAACACAGATGCAAGCTACATCACTGGCTAGATAATATTGGATGTTATCTATAGATAATAGGATGGGAAAGAATGTTAGAACTCAAACAATGAAAGTACAGAATGAAGGCTGCAATACACCCATCAGAAAATCTCCCAAGCAGCACAGGTTGCAGATATTCAAATGTAGAACAGATGCATTTTACTGCCAGGATGAAATGCTTAAAATCAAAATCGTATCTCCAAATCACACTCACAGGAATTAACTGTTGGTGTCTCTGTCCTGTGTGGAGCTCAGCAAGAAAACAGGGGTGCTCCTCAGCTCTTGGGTGAAAGGCTCTAGAGAGCAGGTGATGGGTTGGTAGGGTGGTGGATAAAGGAAAACAGCAGACTGTTAAGTGAAAGAAACAGCCCAGTCTGTGGAATAAACTGCTGCTTAAACAGGTTTACGCGGAATGTGATTGTATGTCTTTTTAACAGCCTCTAAAAGTCCTTTTTTTAAAGCCTTTTCGGAAGTAGTTTCCTCTTTTCCTGTTGGACTGTCAGTTGGCAGATGCCTCTGGGAAAGGGGGATCTGCTTTCTAAAAGGCTCTTAAATAATGTTGGTTAAAAATTGCTTTTAAAGCTATCAGCTGAATAGCACATTGCCCTCTTCCCCTCACCCTCCCCAGCCCTATCTGATTTGTCAATTACCTCCTTCAGAAACCTCTCTCCTTCTCTGACACCTGTGCTGACATAACATCCCCCCTCCTGGCAGGCACCTGCCAATTCTCACTGAAAAATGATTGCTAAACATTTCAGCACCAGCTCCCAAGAAGAATTCCCTCCTCTGCCCATTGGCACCATAGAAACAGCCATTGTTCCTCGTAATTGTGAGTCCGAGGCTTCTACTTTGTAACTCCCTTCCCCTGTGGCATTCATGAGTTCTGGAACGTCACCACTGGGGAGGGCCTGTGTTGAAAGGGCAATGATGTACCAGAGGGGGCCTTGATGACCAGAAAGGTGCACAGAAAGGAATCTGTGCCTTAAAAATAAAAATTTAAAAAATTTAAAAAAAAAAAAAAAAACCAGGCAGCAGGCTGGACAAAGCCAGACACACTGGGCAATGCTTCTGACTTCAGAGAGAGGTCACAGGGCAGGTCAAACAACTCAACCACTCTTGTTTTTAACGTTTTTCAGAATTAAATTCTGCAGGCCATTTTTCTACATCCTAAGGGGAAAAAAAAATCATCCATATATTTTTAAAAGGCATTAATTAAGTTTAGCTCTGACACCCAAGAGTAATAGTCCCTGACCTAAGCCCCAACCTCCAACTAGGGGATTTGGATGAGGCTAATGGTGGTTGCACAATCAGATCTGTGTCGCATATTGAATATAGGTCAAAGAATGACTGCTCTCTGCAGAAAACAAAAATAATCTTTCTAAGACACCATTTCATATTAGCATAGGCCCATATGCTCAGGATCAGAAAGAAATTATGTTGTATCTAAAAGAAATCACATTGGAAGAAAATCACATTCGAAGCTAAGGCATTTGGCAATGGAACCACATTTCTGTAAGCCTTTATTTACTGATTGCAGATAAATCTTGACCTGAAATTAATGAAAAAAAAAATGTGAGCATGTCCTGGTAAAGTTTTGGAACCTCTTAGAAACTGCCAACTTTGAATGATTTCATACTATAACATTCATCTTGCTACTTTCAAAATGTCTAGCTTCAAAATGTTTGAAACTTCAATGTAAAAAGCTTCACAATTCATATTAGTTCATTCCTGAGATCCAATGCAAATGGATTAAGTTGCATATATGAGTGAATTGATTTTACTGTTTTTTTTTAATCTAATTTCTACAATTGAAATTATAGTCTTGCTGCTGAGGAGGTATCTTACCCACTTTGGGATAAATTGGCAACTTTTTTCTACTATAATTCTCAGTGAATATTCTCTTGAATGATGTCTATAATTAACATTAATATATTTTCAACTATAATTAGAAGAAAACTCCTTTAGTAAGCACCAATCAACTAGTTAAGTGATGCTTTCTGACACTTTGTTTATTGAAAATATTTAATTACTTTTTAATCCTTTAAATACAATATCACATAGAATTAGATACTACATTTATTGAACCATAATAAACTGCTGTGGGTATGAATACTATTCAACCTAGGTTTCAATATAGTTTCCACACTGGGTCCCTGAAATAATTTAAAACATTTAATTTTCTGGTTTTACTATCCACACATTTAAGAATGCTGTGAAGGTAATAGGTTTAGGGGTACCATCAATATTTAGGTAATAAAAAATGTAAAACCAAATAGCTGGAAGTCAATTCAGTTCTACCATGTAAAATAATTGCTGACTGGAGCAAATCAATGCTTTGAAGATGTAACCTAATAAAAAAATATAACTCTGATAAAGTTAGGTAAATTGAGAATTCTAGGTCTGGTGTGCAGCAGACTCATTATTTATTCCAAAATGATGATTTTAATGTCTCCATGTCTATTTCTTTTTTTTTTTTTTTTCTCATTGTGGGTATTCAAAGTCTCCATGTCTAAAGTAAAGAGCTTTGCCATGGGTATCCAGATGCAGGATAGAATCAAGTCTAAGAGTCAAAGCCTTTACCTGGTACTCACCAGCAGGGTGAGCTTGAGAAAATCACTCGATCTCTTTTTCTCTCCATGAGCTACCCCCTAACATTATTAGGAAGATTGAATGAGATGGATGGTAAAGGCTTTGCACAGTTCTTGACTCATATGTAAGGAAACCAGCTCCCTTCGTAGAATTAAACCTGGATTATCCAATTTGACAACGGACAACAAATTTCCACATAGCAACCAAGAGACGGATGACCTAAAACCTGTGTTTCCTGACAATGACTGTGTGTTTACACTCACCATCATAAAGCAGGAAGAAGGCCCTTTGATTTTTTTTTTAAATCTATGCCCTCCTACAGCAAAAGTATAAAGGGGTCGTAAGGTGTTTTAAAGTTCTGCAACATAGGCTATTATATTATTTAGATCATTCATTTATGTACACATTCAATGAAGTTTTGTAACTTAAAATACATCTGACTTTTTTTTTTTTTTTTGGAAAACTTAGGGTCTGTTCTAAAAAGTGAAATAATTTGAGTTTAAGAAGTTTGCTTGCAATCTAATGCTTATCTTGTCAATTCAGTTGCACATAAACATTACAGTACATGCCTTGAGGGAAAAAGTGTTGTTGCTCCAATACAGGGGTCAGCAATCTATGGCTTTCAGGCCAAATCCAGCCACTGCCTGCTTTTGTGTGGCCTGCAGGCTAAAAATGGTTTGTCCATTTTTAAATAGTTCAAAAGAATCAAAAGAAAAATCGTATTTTATGATATATGCTGTATTACATATTATTTTATATAAAATTCAAATGTTAGTGTCCACAAATAAAATTTTTATAACAAATTATGTATGCATTGTCTATAGCTGCTTTCCCTCTACCATAGCACAGTCAAATAGTTCAACAGAGATGTGTATGGCCCACAAAGCCTAAAATCTTTACTATCTGGCCCTTTAGAAAAACAGTCCACTGATTCCTGCTGTAATATAGCATGCCCTGCTACCAAAAAAAAAAAAAAAAAAAAAATGCAACAAGGAGTATTCAACTTAGAAATAGGTTTTATACCAAAAATTCATCTGGAAGTCAGTTATCCATGAAAGCCAAATAAGAAATGGCAGTTTGATTCCTGACTGGCCTGCAAATGCCGATTAACTTATAGTTTATTTTAACTGCAGGACTAAATCCTGAGTTATGAAGTTTAGAAATATGTGGCTGTAAGTTACAAAAGAGATGAGGAAAAGATTTCCATAACCTTTTTCTGGTTGATAGACGGTAGCGGGGCTCATGTGTGGCTTTAGGGTCCTTCTCCCTGGGTGCTGTCATGCTCTCTGAGCAGAGGGACCTTATATTATGCATGTTGATACTCTTCACAGTAATTCAGCCCAGGGCGTGTATAGGTGCAACAATATATACCTGTTATATGAAGTGAGGTTTGTACATTTCTATGTTCTGTGTGTTGAACAGTCAGTTTTCCATATAATCTTTGTCTCTCTTTTGTTAGTAGGCAAAATTTTCATAAATTTAGATCCGTTTTAAGAAAAACATTTTTAACTTTCAAATATAGTGGTTTTCAACTTTTTAAATTGTAAACCACAATAAGAAATACATTTCACATCACAGCCTAATGCACACATCCATATATACTCATAATTAAAACAAAGGTTATTGAAAAAAAGAACTTTTCTACATCAAAAAGTATCTGTTCTTTTATATTCTATTCCGTTTAACTATTTTTAAATTCTCATCAGTCTTACCAGATGGGTTTAGTGGCCTACTAATGAGTCATAACCAACAGTGTGAAAACCTGGACCTATATTATTTCAAAATAAATAGCTGGATACTCACAAGTGAACTGATTCAATCAATCGGTTATTTCAGGACTATTAATTGAGCACTTTAATAAGTACCTGGGCCAGACACCATGCCAGACACTGGGATGCTGTGATCAGCAAGACACCCTCCCTAACCTCAGAGAACTGAATGGTTAGGTGGCGACGTAACAAACAGTAACTGATGTTGAGGGGGTGAACGTTTCTCAGCTCAGCCACAGGTACGCACAGGTTACAATATAAAGCCTCCAGGAATAAGAGAATAAATCCAAGTCCCAGGCCCAGCTCTGCCTCTATTTAACTAATGTTCTCATTAACCTCGGATTTAAGGCGTGGCTTCCTGTTTTGCTATTGAGGTGTAATCATTCCCCAAAATTTAAACCAGTTTTTGCAAGTAGAAAGACCTTTAAGCTATATTTAGCTTAAATACAGATAAAAATTGAATGTAAGGATAGATGAAGCTAAAATTCGGTATTTAGAAGTTTTCTTGCTGAAATAGAAACGGCATTTGTTTTTTTCTATTGTCATTAAAGTCTATTAAGTTTATTTTAATTTGTTTTTATAACCAAATTACTAAAAATGGTATTATTATTATTATACATTTGAAATTCCAGGACAGTTAAAATCATGGAAATACCAAGTTGAAATATACTTGCAATATGTTCTTGCAACCATTACTATTTTAAGCTTAATTATAATATATCATCCAATGAAGCAATTAGGCATTTTATAAGCAGATAAATTCACAAAAACAGGAAAAAAAAGGACACAATACTCAATCATTGTATTTAAAATTATAGCCAAAAGAAAACTATACCTGAAAGAGGTTTATCTCACATGTCTCAAAGATTTATAGTTAATTAAAGTAAAACATGGGTAGGTAATTCCAAATGCACAGCAATTTCATCTGTTTAACAAAGAGCTCATTTTACTGGTAGAAATTGTAGATATGAGAAAGCACGGGGGTTTTTGTTTTTAAAGAAATTGGACCCACTCTTGTTTATTTCAACAGAAAATTCCTAAGTGTGTTCTTGCTCTCTTTCCCCATCTTACCCAAATGCAGGGTAAGCTCTGGGTTCCTTTTCTGTGAGCCCCACATCCAGCCCATCAGAGCACAGTCATCTCTATTGCCCAAATATGTCCAGAATCCATTTCCTTTCCTCTCTCCATCTACAGAACCTAAGTCCAAACCTCCATTTATTTCCTCCTGCCCAAACTCCAGCAGAGACCTCCAGCTTGTATCCCTGCTTTCTCTCTCTTGCTTCTGTGAAATCCAGGGTCTAACACAGAGTCATCTATAAAATTTAAGTCAGAGCATCTTACTCCTGCTGCTTTAAAAGCTCCAGTGGTTCCCACAGCACTAACCCACCCTCATCCCCTACCACTTCCCTCTTTGCTAGCACATTCCACTTCAGTCACATTTAACTTCTTTCCTAGATGGGATGGTTAATTTTATGTGTCACCTTGGCTGAGCCAAGGTGCCCAGATCTCTATGCCAAATGTTTCTATTAAGGTGATTTTTGGATGAGATCAACACGTTTTTAAATTGGTGGACTTTGAGCAGATGAGCCTCCATAATGGGCCTCATCCAATGAATTGAAGGCCAAATAGAACAAAGACTCAAACACACAAACACAGCAAGGAGGAATTCTGCCAGCAGACGGCCTTTGGACTCAAACTGCAATTCTCTTCTGAGTCTCCAGGTTACCTGTGTTTTAAAGTTCTACAAGATAAGCCATCAGATTGTTTTGACTCACCAGGCCTCCATCCACAATTGTGTAAGCTAATTCCTTAAAGTCTTTCTCTCTAGACAGGTAGGTAGGTAAAGAGAGAGAGAGAGATACACATACACACAGCCACACACATCACATCCTATAGGTTCTGTTTTTCTGGAGCACCCCCAACTATAACACATCAAACATACCCAACTTTCCCTGTAACACTTCTGCTCTTGCCATTCCTACTCTCTGAAATTCCCTTTCCAGGCTCAACATATGACTGCCTTCGTCACATGATTCATGCCTTCTTTAAGCTGAGGCCTGAATGATGTAAAGGAGGCAGTTATATATGTTGAGCTCACCCCAGATACACCATCGCATTACCCAGTTTCATTTCCTGCATGGAGCTTCTCATCCTGAAATGAATTCTATTCATTTATTTGCATATTGTCTGATTTCCCCTGATGGATTCCAAGTTCCAGAAGGGAAAAAAATCTGTTATATATTGTTCTCTGTTGGGTTCCCAGCACCTGGAACAATGCATGGGGCAAGTGTTTAGTAAGTATTTATTGAATAAATGAATTAGTTAAAATGTTAAAAGTTCAAGTGACTTCTGTGCACTATCAATCAACCATCAGAATTTGTTTTGTCCAGGAGGTCAATCTCCATTCACAGTTCATACAATGAAGAAGATAGCTGTATATCACATGAAAAAGTTGTTCCCCTCTTAATTTCCACACATACTGTATCATTTAAGTCTTAAATGGGGAAACTCAGATACCTACTAAAATTGTCTTAAACCTCTCTTTTATTTCGCATAGTTAAGTGTAATACATTTCTTATTAAATTAGAGCTAGAACCTTATTCTTCCTTTGTGCACTTCCAAAATTAAAAACAGTTCTTTATATTTTTCTATGACACATCTTCCATGTTAAAGAGTATCAAAGGGTCTTGTCAGTGTGTGGACCTAGTTTCAAAGGTTCTACCTGCTAACTGGCTCCTGTTTTGAATTAATGAGACAATGTTGCCAAAACCAAAGCAAAATACTGATTTTTAAATGTGAGAACTCAGGAAGCAGGACCAACTCCAACAGATATGCTAAATCCACTTAAAAGTGTTTGGAATATTTTAACTTCATAAGCACATTATATCACACTCCTTATATCTCATAGTATCTTATACTCTTAGAGTTTGTGTGAGTTATTAAAGTGAGAGATGCCAAATTCTCTATTCATTTATTTATTCTCTCATCTGTTCATTCATTTCATTATGAAGCATCGCTAAGCACCAAATACTGAGCTAGGTGCTAAGTATACATTGGTGAATAAAATAGACACAGCCCCTGCCCTTGAGAAGCTTACAGTCTCATGGAGGAAGAAAAAAAGATGTAAACAAATAAGCCAATACATATATACATAAAACTATAATGCACGCTATGAAGAAGATGGACCTGGGAATAATGGTAGCAAATAACTAAGAGGGCATATTCTCTGGCAGAGAAGTTATAAAAAGCCTCTTTGTAGCAGTGACATTTTATCCCCCAACCTGAAGGATGAAAAGAAGGAAGCCAAGAGAAGAACTGGGGGTGGGAAGACGAAAACTGGCCAAGAGTCCCAGGAAGAGGGGTCAGAATGGATAAGGAGTGTAGGGAAGCAAGTGACTGATCCAGTTTAAGAACCTTTAGTTCTTAGGGATCTTTTTCCATGGGGCATCATCCTGAACATCTGGATTTATTCTTTCCCTTAGCCTTTGACTGAGATCTTAAGCTGTCTTTCTTGAATTCTTACCCTATCCTGGACACAGGCTATTCAGGGGGAGACATTTAAATAGAAACCATGTAGTTTGTCATGCAAATTGAATCTCTTGAGCAGAACTTGATTTAATAGATATCCCGAATGTTCATTATGCAAGCATAGCCTGGCTGCACATTGACGAAGTCCTTTGTCAACAGCAGCGACTCAGTCTGTCCCCAGTCACTCACTCACTAGTCAAGCACTCTGGCTGACTGCCAGAACCCTTTAGAAAGTAAACACTACTGATTAGATAGGTTGAATCAATACTTCTTTTCCTTACATACCAATAGTGTTGATTTTGTAGGCCAGAACCAGAAACCCTTTATCGGTCTTGGGCTCAACTCACATACATTTCGGTCATCTGCAGTCAACTTTAATTCTATTCAGAAAGAATTCACGCACAACAGCTCCAAGTCATGGAATCTTGGAATTAAGAGAGAAATCATTCTGTAGAATTTTCAAAAAACTTATTTCATTGATGAAGATTTTATCTTTTTTTCAGTATTTTTTCACTGACCTTTATTAAACATGTTATTAAATACACCTGAGAAAAGACTGTCATCAAAGACTGATGACTCATGGAAGAAATTGGAAGGAATCAGAAAGCCTGGCTTAGAGTTATGATAAAACTTGATGACAGTGCCATCTTGCACTTCATCTTTTATTCACAATTTGAACAAGCTAACAAGCTTAGGCACATTAGTCAGTTAATCAATGCAAATATTGTGTAAGGTACTGGGAAGAGAGTTGTTTAAGAAAGATGATGTGATGTGGTAGACAAGCTTGAGTTGTAGAATATTACACATGAAACTTAAAATTCCAATTTGGCCATAATGAGTTAGGAATTTTTGAGACAGGTAGTTCCTCAAGTTATTTAATTTTTTTTCACTTGCAAAAGTGGGGATCAAATCTGCTAGACTTGTGGTGTGGATTATATGAGAAACCATATGTAAAACCATCCGGGAGGATTTCTCCCAGCTAGTCAGCTTTAGAATGTGTTAGCTTGCCTTTCTCTACCTACTAACATTTTCAATGCAACTATAAAATACCTTTTTCTATTGTAGTTTTAAAAATATGAAAGATTTCCCTTCTATAAAACTTCTTGCAAGAGAAATAAATCTTAAAATGGCCCAAGTAACTTTTTATGAATAGGGATATTCACTACTTCTAGAAATGTTTTAATATTGGAAATATGTAACTGTTAATACCTGATATACAATGACCAAACTCTGACAGATGAACATTCCTTAATGCCAATTTTTCCTTATTCTAAGAATGTAATCCTGCCATCTTGTAAAAGTGATTGACACAGGTGTAAAAGTTTGCCCTACACATAAATCAGAGAAAGTGAATTAGACATAAGTATGTTAAGTTCCTTGTTTTTCTATTTGTCATATGAATCAAATTTTATGCATTTTTCATTTTATCTGGAATAATGCTACAGAAAGTTTTTTTAATTAAAAACTTTCCAAAGGAATACATTAAATTGAGCTTAACATGAAAGTGTTTTCTGCTGATGATTCAGTATCGGCACAATTAGAATCACCTCCTGGGTGCCAAGTTCAGTGCTAAGACTTTAGTACACTTTATCTCACTTAATCCTCTTAATATCTATAAAACATAAGTATATATTTAAATACATAGAGATAAATTCATTACACAGACGAGAAATTGAGATCCAGAGAAATTAAGAACTTAAAGTAGAATAATTTGTTAATGGTGATTTTATAACCTAAATCAAAGTCTGTCTAAGTCCACATAGCCTCTATTACACCTGGCAAAAATAAAGCTAAGCCAATCTACTATAAATTATAGGTCATCTGCTGTTTTTATTATTTTGTGCATTACCCTGATCAATACCATGATCCTTAGGTATTTATTTTGAGGGACTATATTTTCTTGCAAAGTTCTCATGTTTTTGAGATGGTGAAGTCCTTTGTTCTTTTGCAATACCAACTCTCTCTCTCTCTCTCTCACATTTCCTCTCTCTCTGTGTCTGTCTCTCTCTCTCTCACACACACACACATACACAGAGAACTTTCTTTTCAGCCACCTCTTCACTCTCTCAAGCTATACAGTATCTGTCAGTACCTGAAAAAAATACGTCTCATTTTCTTTCCCTGTTGACTTATGTACAAGTTCATTGATACCATCTTTATCTTTAGAGTAGTAGAGATTTGTTTAGAAGCCCTTTTAAAGGTGAACCACATTTTAAGGACATAGTTTCATAGTGGGGGATAAAAATTGCTCTTAAAACTTGTTTGATGCATTTTCATCTCTTTCTTTAACTGCTTTGCTCACAATGTTCTGACTTTGTATTTATTTCCCCTTGAAGAATTTGTTGTCACAAAAATTAATTACTTTGCTGCTAATAAAATTAGGATTTCAAAAAAATGGAAGCTTTGTAACATTATCCCTCCTTCTGGGAAACATACTTGTGCTCTCTAATGTGGAACTTAGGAGTTTTATAAATCCAGTACTTTGTTTAAATAGTTTAATGAGATTCTTATTTTATTCTTTTTTGTAATTATTTGTAGAATGTGCAGCTCTCAGTGATTTAATTCTTAAAAAACTAATTAGTGTGCTATGGAATGATTTGTCTTTTGTTAATTTCTATTAACATTACATTTTGGTTCTGGTGGTGTATGTTGCACTGGATTCCCTGTGGGCATCAGTGGATGAAAGGCATATTTAACTGTGTCCAATATAATCATTACTAATGAATGAACAAGTGAAAAGAAAGAAGAATGGATATTTTGATGCACCCTTCCTTTCGAAGGCTGAAGTTTGAAATCGTATAAAAGAATTTAAAATGTATTTGCCAAAATAATTATTTTTTTAAAGCTATACTTTTTGATTGAGGAATACTGCCCTGCTGCATAGAGAAAGATTTATCAATGATTATGATAATGACAATGGTGGTGGCAGTGGCGATAAACAACAATGAAAAAATAATTGTCAGCATGTACTAAGTGCTTCTGTGGGCCCAACATTATGACATTATCTCATTTAATCCTCATGGTAACCCTGTGTGCTAGTCTGTTTTCACACTGCTGATAAAGACATACCTGCAACTGGGCAATTAACCAAAGAAAGAAGTTTAATGGACTTATAGCTCCACATGGCTGGAGGGGCCTTGCAATCATCGGGGAAGGCACGGAGGAGTAAGTCATGTCTTACATGGATGGCAGTAGGCAAAGAAAGAGAGCCCGTGCAGGGGAACTCCTCTTTACAAAACCATCAGATCTCGTGAGATTTATTCACTATCGTGAGAACAGCACAAGAAAGACCTTCCCCCATGATTCAATTACCTCCTACTGGGTCCCTCCCACAACAAGTGGGAATTCAAGATGAGATTTAGGTGGAGACACAGCTAAACCGTAACACCCTGTAAGACACGAATGATTTTTTATCCCCATTTCATAAATTACAGAACTTAAACTTTGAGAGTTTAAGTAAATTATCTAAAGTCGTACAGACAGCTAGAAGACACAGTTAAACTCCAAGTTTCCAGAGACAAAATTTGAATCACTCTTACTAGTGCTTTCTTGTTTGTCTGAGACAGGGTCTCACTTTGTCACCCAGGCTGGAGTACAGTGGCCCAATCATGGCTCACTGCAGCCTTGACCTCCCCAAGCTCAAATGATCCTCCCACCTCAGCCTCCCAAGTAATAAGCACATGCCACCACACCCCTCTAATTTTTGTATTTTTTGTAGAAACAGGATTTTTCCTTGTTGCCCAGGCTTGTCTCAAACTCTTGGGCTCAAGCAACCCACCCTCCTCAGCCTCCCAAAGCACTGGGATTACACACATGAGCCACTGCACCCAGCTCTCACTACTGTTTTTGTAAATTAACATGTAATCTCACAATATTTATATTTCAGCCAAGTTTTCTGTATTGCTTAACTCACAATTTTAAGGCAATGGTTGTCAACTACAGGCGATTTTGCTCCCCAGGGAACATCTGACAATACCTGGAGGCATCTCTAACTGTTACAACTGGGAGGTGCTACTGGTGTCTAATGGGTAGAAGCCAGGGATGCCACTAACGTCTAGCAATGCACAGGACAGTCCCCACAACAAAGAATAGTCTGGCCCAAATGCAAATAGTGCTGAGGTTGTGAAACCCTGTTTTAAGGATTTGTCCAATGAATAATTTTCTGGTAACCATGCCTTTATATGGCTTGATTTCTGTTCTAACTGTTCTATTTGATGCATAACTGACTCTGGGCTTTGTGTTTATAGAAGACACTGCATCAACATAGAGGGCTGACATCATCCCTCAGAGTCTCAGAGGATGTGAGCCATGTATTCTTCGGGCTTGTTGATATTATTACTCTTATTATTATTATTATTATATTATTATTATTATTGTTATTATTATTACACAACATGAGAGCTCATTCTGGACATACACTGTCTGTATTAGTCATTCCTGCATTGCGATAAAGAACTGCTGAGACTGGGTAATTTATAAAGAAAAGAGGTTTAATTGGCTTACAGTTCCACAGGCTGTACAGGAAGCATGGCAAGGAAAGCCTCAGGAAACTTGCAATCATGGTGGTTGGCAAAGGGGAAGCAGACATATCTTACATGGCTGGAGCAGGAGGAAGAGAGAGCAGGGGGAGGTGCTACACACTTTTAAACAGCCAGATTATGTGAGAACTCACTCACTGTCATGAGAACAGCAAGAGGGAAGTTCGCCCCCATGATCCAGTCACCTCCCATCAGCCCTATCCTCTGACATTGGGGATTACAATTCGACATGAGATTTGGGTGGGGACGCAGAGCCAAACCATATCACTGTCCAACTGTGTTACATATTCAAATGCGCATAATGGTACTGCATGGTGGGTGCAATTTTCCCCATATAGTATTGTGGATAAGGAATCTGAATAGCACAGAGGTTAAATAACTTTCCTAAAATTGCATAGCTGGTAAGTAAATGAACCAGAATGCACATTCCAAGGACACACTCCGTTCAACATACCCCAGATATAATCAGCAAGAGAAACGTAGAGTCCTACGTTCTGCCCTGGTCCTTTGCTGCACTGAGAATAGGGTTTTTCCTGAAATAAAGTAACGCACTTCTCAGGTTAGATATAACTAAGTAGCCCATTGGATAGGAGGTTTGAGAAGAAATGTTCCCATTACACAGAAAAATATACTTTGAACAGTATACACAGAGTATGTTTGTATGCATGTATGTATGTATGTATGTATTTATGTATTTATTTTTGAGATGGCATCTCACCCAGTCACCCAGGCTGGAGTGCAGTGGCACGATCTCAGCTCACTGCAACCTCCCCCTCCCAGGTTCAAGCGATTCTCCTGTCTCAGCCTCCCAAGTAGCTGGGATTACAGGCACCTGCCATCACTCCCAGCTAATTTTTGTATTTTTAGTAGAGAAGAGGTTTCACCATGTTGGCCAGGGTGGTCTCAAACTCCTAACCTCAGGTGATCACCCACCTCGGCCTCCCAAAGTGCTGGGAGTACAGGCATGAGCCACTGCGCCCGGCCCAGGGTATTTATCTCTGATGGCATACAAGTGATTATCTCTTCTAATCAGCCACTTTCTTTTCTTGGAAGAGGAACCCAGGGCACAGAGAGGTTGTGCAACTTGGCCATGTTCACATAGCATGTTAGGGAAGTTCACAACCAGAGTGCAGTTCTACTTCTTGTCCCTTTTTGCCTCCTCTCCCAGGGTCCCCACTTCCTTCCTGCCAACATGAGAATAAAACGGTCAGTTCAAAGTCCTCCTGAATATGAAATGCTTTTACAAACTAGGTATACAAATTCGTCATTTTTGCTATTTTCAGAAACTGTTTGGGACTGCAAATACGTGGTGAAAAAACCAGGCTTTTGAAGATGTGACAGAGAAATCCCACTATCCTCATTATTATGCAATCAAATCACTCTGCGAGACTAAATAAGGATTTTGAAGTATGTTGTGTTTCTCAGAATTGAATGTGAAGAAAGGTGGTCTCATGGCTTTCATAAGAAAGGGCTGAGCCTATTCCAACCATATAAGGGCAAAGCTTGACAACGACCCGTTGTCCCTGGAAGCTGCTCCGCTTCTCCCTGCACCACACATTGGGTTACAGCAAACACACTCCTCTAAAAACAGGGCTCCTCAAACTCCAAAGCACACAAATCTCCCTGCCTAGCTGCCACTGGGAGAGATGAAAGGAGGTATCTCCTCACCCTATCCTACTTCAACCCCTTTCTGAAACTAAGCTGGGCGAGAGACAAGGAAAGGAACATACGGCAGGAGAGTACCTCCGCCCATCAAACCACATTCTCCCAAACCCTCCATACCCTCTCCTCCACTCCACGGTGGATGTGGAAGACAATCTACTGAGCTTTGGGATATGTATTTTCTTTACATATTTTCATTATGTACCCTTTCAACTTATATTTTTTATTTGCCCAGTCCCATATACTGTATACAAGTACAGAAGTACATTAATAAATAAACAAGCATAATATAATAAATAAACAAGCATATACATTTGGAAGTGATTTGCTGTATAGTTTTTGGGAGTTCTGAAGAGAAATATTTCCCGACTTTTTCCCAGCGTTCTAGAATAGAATGTACACCTCCCCGTCCCTAGCAATGCATCAGAGGCAAACACCCTCACTCTTCACCTCTTCCTAAAACCTCACAGATCAAGGCTTCTGCCAAGATTCCTCCAGAATTTACATCCATGTGGCCTCTAACCCCAATTTTATTTCTGTAAAGAATCAAATACATGTTCCCTCTCAGCCACAAGGTGTGGCTGTGCTTCTCAGCTATTCCCTGCTCATCAACATGCCCAGTCTCCATGCTCCATCCCACCTCCTGAGTGAATGGACCCCTACCGTAACTATCCTACATCTATACAAACAAAGCTTAAGAAACCCAAAAAAGACAAGGAACCAGTATTAGTTGCTTCTTGCTGCTGTAACACATTACCATAAAACAATACAAACTTATTCTCATACAGATTTAGAGGTCAGAGGTCAGAGGTGATTCTAGTGGGCTAAAATCAACCTGTCAGTTTGCGTGTGTTCTTTCTAGGGCCTCTAGAGGAGAAGCCACTTCCTTACTGTCCCCAGTTTCCTGAGGTCACCTGTTTCCCTTGGCCCCTTCCTCCATTTTCAAAGCCAATAGTGTAGCATGTTTAAATCTCTCTCTCTCTGTCTCAGACTCATGCCTCACTGTCACATCTTCTCTGACCCACCTGCCTCCCTCTTATAAGGTCTAAGGACCTTTGTGGTTATATTGGACCCACCCAGGTGATCCAGGATAATCTCTGCAGCTCAAGATCCTTAACCATAACTTCGGTCTCTTTTGCCATGCAAGGTATTGATAACGTAGGTTCTGTGGATTGGGACATGGACATATTTGGAAGCCCTTTGTTCTGCCTACCACGGACCCCAGTGCCAAGATTCAGGAAGTGAATCAGCTGGAGAAGGAAGCTGCATTCACCTTGATTCCAAACTTTGTGGAATGGAGAAACATATGTCCCAGGGTCAGACACACATGGGCTCCCCACCCCAGCTTTGCCAATAACCCAGTTGTATGACCCTGGGCAGTGGTCCCCAATCTTTTTGGCACTAGAAACTGGTTTTGTGGAAGAAAATTTTCCCACAGATGTGGTGGGGTGGGCGGAGGACATTGTTTCAGGATGAAACTGTCCCACCTCAGATCATCAGGCATTAGCTACGTACTCATAAGGAGCACGCAACCCAGATCCCTGGCATGCGCAGTTCACGATGGGGTTTGTGCTCCTATGAGAATCTAATGCTGCTGCTGATCTGACAGAAGGCAGAGCTCAGGCTGCAATGCTGGCTCACCTGCCACTCACCTCCTGCTGTGTGGCCCTGTTCCCAACAGGCCGCAGACTGGTACTGGTCCATGGCCCCAGAGGTTGGGGACCCCTGATCTTAGGCATGTTATTTGATCTCCCCATGATTTATTTCCTTTCCTGTAATGTGCAGAAAATAATAAATCTCTCATAGGGCATAAAGAATACAAAAGTACCTTATATAATGATAGACTCTTAGTAGATGTTCAATAGAGGTTAGTTCTTTCGCCATTCTGACACTGACAGCTCTAATCACTGTAATAGTAACTAGCACTTGTGTGCCATTTCCAAGGTTACCAGGTGCCCAAACTATATCATTTTATTTAATCTACAACACAGCCCACATGCTCTACCCAATTCTCCAAAACCTGAGTCCGATCAAGGTGAAGAGACTCAGTCAGTGATAAAAGAAGAAAGGGCAAAACAAAGACTGCAAGTCTACTGTTTTGACTCCAAATCTGGTGCTTTTCTACCCTAACAGACCTCTTGTTATCCAGTTCTGGTCACCATACTGGTTAGAAATTAAACGTTGGGCCAAAATAGATTGGAGGGTAGGAAACGAAGCATATTGCCTGTTATCTTTGTGAAGTTTGCAGAAAAGCAAAACAGAATGAGGAACTGGAGGCTCAGGAAAATATTTTCTCTCAGGAGCTGTTAGGCATTTGTAACAAGTTGTTAAGGCAGCTTGGCTCTTACGACTGTATGGCTGGTGCCAATTTGGAAGCTTTTATAGGTCTCTAGTTCCCCTGATATTATTGGCTAAACCAATAAGTGTGGTTAATTTTTTATGTAAAAAGAATTCTAACTCTGAAAACACTTGTGAGAATTCAAGAAACTCCAGAGTCCCACCTAAGGATTTTTTAGTGAAAGAATGAATTATGACAAGAGAAATGCAATTGTGGACCATCATGGTAGCTGAATAAACATTTCTCAGTACTTAATATCACAGAACATAGGAAGAAGTTTTGTGTTTTTGTTGTTGTTGCTCTTAATTGGGATTATTAAGGAGCAGCATAATTATGGGCTGAGGCTTTTTGCCCTTGGTGACGTAAGGGACTTTGCTCTCCATTCTCCTGGCTGGTGATTATCAGGCCAGTGACTTGGATCCTGGTATGACAATTAAGATTGAGTAGTGTCATCTGTTTCATAATTAAATTCTATCTTCCATATCCTTTGAATGCTGTATGGGCGTTTAATTGGCGGATGCTATTTCTGCTGCCACTGTGGCGTGTCTGAACAACAAAGTCAAAATAACAGTGATTCCGCTCCTTGCAGAATATCCCAGTTGAAGAGAATTTGCTTTCTCTTTGGCACAGAAAGGACCCTGAAGTCCCAATTTAGACACAGCAGTTAAGAAGCTGAGGGCCTCTGAATTCCTGCAGGTCCTCACTGAAGGTGATGTTTAGGGTCTACCATTGCAAATTAAAAGATCAACTTAACATGCATGGGAGAAAAGTCATCTCTGTCCTGTAGGTGACTTCTCCAAAGACATAGAGAACTCACTAGGTGATTGTACATAGGTTTGTCTGTATAACCATCACAGGCAGAGAAAATCTTTTTTTTAAATCCTGGCTCATTTTCCTTCACTTAGTAGAAAAAGAGTCTCTGAGAGTATGTATTAAAGTATTTATGTTAAACACCGTTAAAATACACTTCCAGTGTATTTATTAACAGAGAATCCAGAAGCATTAGGCCTCCTCTACAGACATATCTTCCTGTTTCATCTTTAAGAAAGGAACGGAAGATGTTTAAGAGCATGGGTAATGTACTCAATGAAAAATGAGAGCAGAAACTTATAGGCAAAGCAAAGAGAAACAAATCCTCCGTGAAAAAGTGAAAATGCTATTTTTTAAAAAAACTAACCTATGATTTAAAAACCATCCACAGAATAATCTTGACTGTGTCCTCAAGTGGAACAACAAATCCATTGAGTTTAATCAAACTCAAAATAAGTCTAAAGAGAAATTAGAGATGTATACAAAAGAAGCTAAACACTACAATATAGCATCCAGGTAAAAATGTTGTATGCTAATTAATAAACAATTGTAGGGGACTTCATGAACTGTGAATGAAAAGATTAGTATGAATCTTTGTGCAAAATACTTAAATCCATGTTAAGACGAACAAACTCTTTAAAATGTAAAACCTAAGCATATAAAAATATGCAGGGAACACAATATGCTCTTTTTAATATTCTTCTAATCACATGATTATATTTTAATTATAGTTTTCATATGTTGAAAGTATATTCAAATGCAATATTTTTCTTTTCTTCTGGATAACAGTCTTCATTGCCTTATTTTCATCTTAAGGTGATTCAGCCTATAATGATTTAGAGGCCAAATGTTCAAACTCTTTTTAACAGATTACTCACGATGCAATTAAAATTAAAATATGTGCATAAAATTGATATTTTAATCAAATCATTGTGTATCTCCATAGTGGTTTAGCAATAAGGAGAAAAAGAGTGGCCTGAAACTCCCAGGATTTTGTCTTCCTTGCCCTTTGGAAATTTCTTTCCTTTTTAGTATCCTTAACAGATTACTGTTTGGCGGGGTCAGAATTCCCATGAATCATATTTCAAGCAGTTCCAGCTTATTTTGAATATTTCATGGACGCTTCCTGCCTCAGTCCATTTTCTGTTGCTCATAACAGAAGGCCTGAAACTGGGTAATTGATAAAGAAAAGGAATTTATTTCTTACAGTTTGGGAAGCTGAGAAGTCCAAGGTCGAGGGGACATACCTGGTGAGGGCTTTCTTGCTGGTAGAGACTCTACGCAGAGTCCCAAGGTGGCACAGGCCACCACATGGCAAGACGGCTGAATGTGCTAGCTCAGATCTCTCTTCCTCTTCTTATAAAGCCTCCAGCTTTACTCCCCTTGATAACCCACTAATTCATTAACCCACTGTTTCATTAATCCATTAATCCATGAATGAAGCTCTTAAAGGTCCTACCTCTCAATAATGCCACACTGGGGATTAAATTTCAACATAAGTTTTGGAAGGGATAAATATTCAAAGCATGGCATGTCCTCTGTAGCTCAACCTCTAACATAAAGAAATACAAGGGCATTACTATGTCCAGTTTTAGACCTTTGCTCTTAGAAGAAAAATATTCACTTAAGGAATAGAGTAAGCCTACTATAATTATGTTTCCTTTCAAATCACCCTGATTTGTTTCTCTTGTTCTGCAGGAATTATTTTGTATCTTCCTGTTCTTGACCTCTATGTCAAATGAGTTTTTCAGACTTCACAACTTAGGCATTACCATTTAGCTTCTACTTCTGGTCTTACACTACTTTGTTTCTCACTCTTTAATTAGAAATGGTTAATTTGACTTCATGTCTTAAGGCAAGGAGAAAATGAGTCTTAAACAGTATTAAGCTCCCATAAATATTTCACTGTATGCTAATTCCTGTGCTTCCAGCTGAGCCGTTTGAAGTTCTCAAAAAAGTGTTTCTGTTCCTCTCAATTAAATACATAACTGGGAAACAGTAAAATAATTATCAGTTTTACTACCCTGCACTTTATTTTCCAAGCTTTCATTCTGGACGTTTTAAATTTTTCTTCCACATTTACGTAACCCAACCCAGTGTCATAGGTGCTGCCTCCAGGCTGGATAGACTCTAAGACCCAGGCTTTGGAGGAATCTTAGAGCTCCCTCAAGTGGACCTATGTTTAATGCACCCTTAATCTCTAGAAAACGTTTTTGGCTGCACTCTCTATCCAAGACAGGAGTATTTCACTGTCCCAATTTAGAAACAGAAGTGGTTTCCTCTTTAAGCTAAAAATATTCTGTAAAGAAAGAAAAGTTCAAACAAGTTTGCCAAGCAAATGGATTTGAGTGGCCAATGAAAACATATCAAGTCAGGCTTTTTAGTTATTGGTTTTGCTTGCGAGAATGTAACTTGTAATTATTAATTACAATATCATTTATTCATTTGGATAAAATGTTATTGGTTGAGGAAATTATAAATGCAACACTTGTATGGCACTTATACTATTGCCACATGTACTATACACCAGGCCTTGTTCTAAGAGTTTTCCATATATTAATTCATTTCATCCCCACAACATTCCTCCAAAATAGGTCCTTTAATATTCCCTGTTTGACAGATTAAGAAACTGAGTCACAGAGAGGTTAAATAACCTTTCAAAGGTTGCAGAGCTAGAATATGGAAGAGCCAGTGTGCAAACCCAGGCGGTCCAAAGTTCACTATATCATGCTGTTTCTTACCATGCAGTGAACAACTGAATATGCAAATACACACACGGCGTGCATAGACATATCTCTATAAACACACATATAGGCACATAAATACACGTTCACATGTTACACATAAATACACGTTCACATGTAACATGTGAATATATATGTGTATATATATGTATAACACATATATACACACAAATGCACACATATACACATATGGAGAGTATATGGTATAAGGAGCATATTTTATACAAAAAATAATCACTTCAAGTATAAAAGCTGAAAGAGAAGAGAGATAAATTACAAACATTTGAATCAAAGCTTTAAAAACTTTACTTATCCAACCTGGGCAACATGGCAATGCCCCCTCTCTACAAAAAAATACAAAAATTAACCGGGCATGCCCAGCTACTCAGGAGGCTGAGGTGGGAGGATCGCTTGAGCCTGGGAGGTGGAGGTTGCAGTGAGCCGAGATCATGCCACTGCACTCCAGCTGACGTGACAGAGTCGGACCCTATCTCAAAAAAAAAAAAAATGCTTACATTTCCTTGTTATTGCTTATCATTACTCATTACAATTTCTAGTCATCTCATCTCATACTCTAATTCAATTACTCTGACCTTGCTTCATTAAGACCGTTGAAAGTTTCTTTCCTGTGTGGCTATGACACTTCCTGTGTGGCTATGACACTTCCTGTTTTTTCTACTGGAAACTTCTGCCAGTTCTTCCCATGACTGGCTCATTGTCATGATTACAGTTTCTTCACAGAGAGGTCCTCCTTGACTTTATAAAACACCCACTGCCTCACTCTCTGCTACTCAGCATCCCTTTTTCTCCATAGGCCTCACCAATGATTCAAAAATATATTGCCTGACTATCATTCACTTGCTTCCAGTGCGTCTCCTCTACTAGAACATAAACTCCATGAGGCAGGACATGTTAGGAACTCAAAAGATAACTCTCAGTGAATGATTGAATTATTAAATGTTCCATTCTGTTGGCTTTTGAATGAATGAAAAATTGTGGTAATAGTCTATATCTCAAATTTTTTCATAATGTTTTTCTGTTTAAAGTGTGTTCTTAATACTTTGACTGAGTCTCAAATTTTAAAGACTGAAAATATTTAAATGTGTAGCCTAACAATTGTATTTAAAGGTATATTTTTATTCTTTATTAACATGTTACTCTTGCCTGATGTTGTAACAAGAACTGATGATACACTAGATGTTCAAGTACATGCAAAGATTGCACTAAAATAGTACCAGAAAAAAAAATTTGTACATCTGTAAATTTCTATAAACTGGGATAACATTTTAAAAGACTTTTTCTGGTTTTATTCATGGACTGTGTCATGATTTTAGAATCTTATCACATATATGGAGTGTATGTCTGCTAAATAAGTCTTATTTAGCAAAACCATCAGAGATTGATAATGGGAAGGTATCCACAGAGTAACTACCCTAAAAGAGTGTTACTAATAACTAAATGCCATTTTCCTAATACTTGCCATTCAGAATCCAATACAGCTGATAGGTGGGGAATCACATCTCCACCTCCACTCCAACACCAGGTTCTCACTGTAAATTACAGAATGTCCACATTCCTTCCTTTCCATTTCTTTGCTTCACTTCTATGACTCTTTTCACTCCCTGCCACAAGTATTTAATCAGTTTTTATAAAAACAGACCTGTCTTCTTTTCTAGGCTCCAGGCCTTCTTTCTTGGGCCTCTATTATTATATTGATGATTAGCTCAAATTATATATATAAACACATACATATATATGCATGACACATATATATACATGCATACACATATTCATGTGTATATAGGCTTGCACATATACATACATATATACTCATTATTATATTGAAGCTACTTTAAAATTAATTTCTTGCACTATTAGCCTAAGTAACTCAAAGCATCCTGTCCCCAAGCACGCCATGACCCACAGGTGTGCAGTGTGAAGGCATCACTTTGGGGGTGAGGGAGTTTGCCATACTGTAGTCAATATCATCATTTAATAGATGGTTCAACCTATTTTAGATTTTGAGATACTGAGTGAGTTGCCAAATATCCAGCTGAGAAGACCATGGGGTAGAAGAAAATTTTTGAATCACCCATTCAATCCTAGGTCGTACTACCATATAATCAATTTCTTTAGGGTTTAAATATATTTTTATGATACCATATTATTTCATCTTTTCTATTCCTTTTTCTTTTTCTTTTTTTGCCTTGTATGCCATTCTTTCAAGCTCAAAGATAGAAACATTTCATTTTTTTTTCAGTCAATCCATTATATCAGAGGCAACACCAACAAGCATAATTTTGTGATTTGAGTGGCTTTTGTGTGCCCATAAGAAAATATTGTTTTGTGATTTCATTTCAGACTCGACAGTTATATAGCTGTCCACCATTCTGATACATTTAGAGTCTTCTTCTATTTGATTTTTACTGTTCTCCTTTATTCTTTTGTCTCCAGTTTGCTCTAATGACAGTGAAAACTAAGTACTCATGCGATTTTTCTGCAAGCAGCTACTGGACCACGTGGGGGGGAAACAGCGAATGTTAAGCATGACTCACTACACAAACCCTTTACTTTAGAGAAACAAGCCCCAAATAAGAAATGTATTTGTAGCAATAAAAACCAAATGAATAAATCTTGTTTTCGGAGAACAAATGAAAGACAACCTCATTTCCAAACATAGTTTCTGGTTTTTTAACCCCAAATGAAAGGCCAAAAACTGAATATACTGAAACACAGGCAAGGAGCAATACTTTAGCCACATTCTAGAATATTAATTTTTTAAATTATGGAATTTAAATTTATTATAAAATAATTGTTTTACAGTTTTTCTATTCCTTTGATCAGAAAGGAATTGTGGACATTTTGAGACAGTCATTAACCATATTTGTATTAATTTATGCCCATTGTTTGTACTAATACGATTGATATTTGCATTTCTGTTTGCTTTTAATTGCCAAGAATTTATTCTTTTTTCCATTCAGTTTTTGAACTATAGAAAACATTTGTCAGATTTTTGAATGAGAACCAAATGTCTAAAAATATGTAACAATTTATTATGCAGTTTGCAGTAGAAATTTTTATTAATGGTGTATATACAAATAGCAGTTCTACACTCTGGCAAATGATTTGTATTTTCTATATTCAGTTGGCTAAATGTAAGTAATTTTGTTTAATCACAGGAAAATTAATGGGAAAATTTGAAGACATTCCTAAATAATGACAATATTCACATCAGTTATTCTCATTGTACCCTATAGTTTACTAATAACCATCTCAACCAAGGTGTCTTTCACTGAAACAAATCTCTCAAGTTTATTTCAGTTACAGTTATCTGACCCATTGAAGGATCATTACTATAGTACTCTAATTAAGAAGGGGTGGGCACACAATGTGAACGAAGGTGATGGGAAACAGAGAAAAGGAGGCACATTGCTTTCCCATCATCTTAGTTCCACAAGGCGTCCTTCCCAGGCCCCGCCACGTGGTGAGCTCTGGCACACCTTTGTTGCCACGTGCTGCATCCTACCGCAAACACCATTATAACCTCTCCAACTGTGGCTGGCCTCTCTGCTATTAATCTACTGGAACATTACTGGGGATTTAAAAAAAAAAAAAAAAAGAGGGCTCTGCTTGGGAGGGATTCCCCACCCCACATCTCCCAGTGTCATTTTGTCCTCTCTCCGAACTTGAGTGTGCTGGCTGTGAACCTGTTTTGATCAGCAGAATTTGAAAATCTGGTCCCTCGTGCTGGGATTTAATGTCAATATTTGTGCCCAACATCTGAACAGAGAAGGAGGTCCCCAAGCACTGTTCTCTCCTCTAACTGTCTTTCATCACAGTTACTGCCTTATTCGATGTGATTTCAGATGCTTGGGGAGTACTGTGGAATCATGCTGATAAGATGGTAAGGAGCACAATTTATCTCATTTTGGAAGAAAATCCACATAGATTTGTATGTTTAAGAATACATTGCCACTTAGCCATCTTATATTTTTGAACATGCAGAAAAATAACTTTCTGGCAAGATAGTATGTGTTTAAGAATGAATGAATCCATTTTGTTTATTTAAACCTCCCCGTGTTTCAGAGAGGACAGCTGAACAAGGCAGGTTAATGTAAGGAATAATATTTAGTAAATAGTTAGCAATCAAAGACATGTCGTTTGGAAAAGAATGAATCAGCCACCAGGTTTAGGCTCCATGTTATCACAAGGCTAAAAGGAGCTCTCAGTAGACTCTCAGGGGCATTGCACGAGGTAAGCAAATCTGTGTCCTTAAAAGGATGGAGGTGTCAGCAGATGGCGATAGCCACATGGTTTCCCACATGCTATCAGCACCCTAGATCATATGGCGAACACTTTGAACCACGCTATCCACAAGCTATTTATTTATCGTCCAGAGAGATCATACTTCATGTTGCTCACATAAGGGTCAAGGGCAGGCTGAAGGCAGAGAGAGTCCAGTCTCTATCTTATGAAAGGTGGTTTATTCCTCACCAACAGTAATAAATCTGAGCCTCTCTCTCCGTATAGAATCTCCAACCCTGAACTCAGCATTTTTGATAGGTTGGCCCCCAGACAACCTTAGCCATATAATTAAAAATTGACTTTTCATCCCTGAGACAGAGGTAAGAGAATGGATCTGACCATTTTTCCCCCCAATATTTCTTTGTGTGTGATATACATGTCACATCCTCAATTCTTTTCACACCTTGTTATTCCTTTCACATTTTTTCCCGGGAGACAAAGGAGAAGCAGCAAAGTAGAAGTAGAAGTAGCAGCTAACAGAATGCATTGCTGACCCCTGTATTATGCATTGTGCAAACGCGGGCGGCCTATTCAACTTCTTGGAAACTCTGGAGTCCGTTTCCTCCTCAGTCAATGGAGATCATGAGGTCTACCCTGCAGGACTGTTGCAATAGTTAAGTATTCCAAAGATCTTTTAATCCACTTCCCTAGTGCCTAGTACCTAAACGATGGCCAGTGGATGTTAATTCCTTTCTCTTCCTTTGGTTCTTCTCTTTAATGAAAACTTGAAGGAACAAGAAAAGACATACTCTGAAATTAGGACCATCTAAATCTTTGTTCAGATATTCTTGTAATTTTTGCTTTTTACATAAGTAACAAATTGATTTTTTTTAATTATCTTAAGGGGTACATTTAGGGATTTTTTAGTCTGGTAAGTAATTGTCAGAGGGTGGCAGCTGATGATAATTTAATCAAATTCTATTGTGCATTTTAAGTATCCTTTAAAACAATCAAATGGGAGAGCTAGAATAATGCCCTGTGCTCTCTGGTGAGAACTGAAATGTACCCATTACAAAGTATATTAGTATTTCAAGGAAAGATAGGCCACGCATAGGAGTGGCCTTCCCTGTCACTCTCTCCCCAGACCCTCTCACTCCAGAGCTGCCCTACTTTCCCCCATGGAGCTATCTTGGTTCAGCTGTTCCCTTGAAAGGAGACAGAAAGTACTGTCTTTCTAAATTCTTTTTTTCTTCTTCTTTTGTTTTCACTATCATAATCAAAACAATTACTGCAATTGTGGCAATAAGTAAGAAGGTAGTGAAAGAATCATATGTGTTTTAAAGAGAATGGAAACCATAAGTTTTAAAGGAAAAATAGATGTAAAAGGTTTTTTAAAATACTGAGATATTTTACTTTGGTTCATGCTGAGTCTTCAAAATCTGGTGTGTGTGTTTTGCACATGTCAGTTCAGACTATAAATATCTCAAGTGCTCAATAGACACATGTAGCTAATAGCTACTGAATTGGACAACACAGCTCTGGAAAGTTTTGTCTCTTCTCTATGCTGTGCATATGTTAGCTTTTTCCTAACTTTATTCTTAATGGCATGTAGGATATTGAAAAGTTAAAAGCCAGTCTGAGTTTTTGATCATACACTTACTTCTCTATATATGTTTAGGAAAAAGTAACACACTTAAGTAGTCAAATGCCCAAATACAATTTTGACCAATGGCTAGAAGAACCATGCCAGTTCATCCTTCATGAAATGATGGGGAATGATATTGCTGGTTAGGGGATCTATTTCAACGTTCCGTCACTGTGTGGTTCCAGAAATCATAACTGTTCCTCTGCAGGGCATCATGTGGCAGATACATATTGAAATCTGCTAAATGTGAACATTTGGAAAAATAGTAGGAGAATCATAGAATTTTATAGCTCTAAAGGTCCCTAGAGGACATTGTGTCCAGCCTTATTTTACAGCTAAAGAAACTGAGGCCTAGAGAAGTTAAGAAACTTGCCCAGGGCCACAGAACGTATTAGGAACACAGAAGAAATAGAAACTGGATTTCTTGGCTTCAAGTTCAGACTTATTTTATTTTACACATAATGAAAAGTGGTTTAGTTATTGCTGGGATACTTCTGATGATTATCAAATCCGTATTTCTAATCCATATTATTTTAGTGGAAGTTTACTTCTCTGCTTATGTTTAAAGGTTTTTAAAAATAAAATGTATCTTATTAGAAAATATGGATATGAAATGTGAAATGATATAAAGAAGCATCCCTAGAAGCATATGGAAGTACATATTTACAAATGAATGGCTAATAAATGCAACTGTAAAAGCAAGGTGAATTTAGGGTTTGCCCCAATTATAACAAAATGTGTGACCTGCCGGCACTGCTTCTCTTATCCTCACGGGCAGTTTAAAGGGGGCGCATGTGATGAAAAGTGAAGAATCTGACAAGGCAAAGGCACAGCATTCGTTTTAAAACTCACTCACACAAAGGCTCTCTATTAGAAGAGTCACAGAGGAATCCATAGCTCTTTAGTACAGGGATGAAACATGCTTGCCAGTTTCACTGGCCTTCACTTTATGAGGGGATGGTCTACCCTTCTCTCTAGTCTAGGAAAAAAGCACATAATTTGAACAGAGACAATTCTTCAAATAATCTTTCAGATAAATGAATAGGATTTTACTTTTTATTCATATCAATTTATTACCTGTGAATTTTTCTGCAAAAGGGGAAATGAATTGGACCAATCATGTCTCAAAATGTGAGCTGATGAACATTCACTCCTCCAAGACAATCTAAGGTAAAAAGAGTCCCTGGCCTTAAAAGTCTGTGGAATTCTGCTTTGTATATGACTGTCATGAGATCCATCCCACACTTTAGCATATTAAAGGCTGTGAAAAGACCCGTGGTAAAGAAAAAAACTTTTGGCTTTGTTTAGTCCAGATTTACCCAAGTTATTTGACCATAGTGATTTTTTTCCTTCTATAGCATTTGTATATATCCAATGCAACTACACTTTGGGAAATGCTAACTTTAGGTATTTCTTTCTTCAATTCGCGGGAGTAAGAAGACCTTCCGAGACCAGAGGTGCTGATTGGTGTAGGACATGAGGAAAAGTTTCCACCAACATTAGTACTCTGAAGCTCCCTGGCCTTTAGAGACCCAGTGTTGCAGGCCACAGTCGAATCATTTAGGCCACTCTTGGAGCAGAAAATATGAGGCCAAACCAGTGACGTCATCATCCTGCACCTCACAGGCAGCAGCTCCACTAACAATACCTCCGTCTCCTAGGAAAACTTTGCTCTTCTCAGACAGCTCACCAACTACCAAGAAGAAACACAGCCATTTTTATTTATTCATATGAATTCATTTTTTCCACAATTAGAAGACATAATGCTAGGATTCATTCTGATGATCCTCCATGCTCATCTGGCAGCGCAGAGTGAAAACTAGAGAAAACGGGTGTGTGATGATAGTGTCACTCTATGTTGTGTGTAGCAGAGTTGTACATTAGGAAATGACTTTGTTCTTCTTCCATTGCTACATTCTTTCATGCTCTCTGAATCTCTCTTTCCTACCCTATCCGTAAAAACTTGGACAAATTCCTTAACTTTCTGATTGCCTTGTCATTTTTACAGTCCAGGCTAGTCCTGTCCAATTGGAAGTTCCAGTGTCATATGCAATCTAAAGCTTTTTCAGTTCCTTGTCCTCAGCCGGGCTCTGCAGCCCCAAGGAAATTGGATTGGGGAGAGATTATTTCCCTTTTCCTCATTCCCATGAATCTTCTAGTTCTAACTCCTCATCATCAGGTGCAGAGAGGAGAAAATGGACAAAGCAAGTGTCTCTTATCTTACTGGTCATGGCGTCTCTCAGCCCATCTTTGCTGGCCATCAGTGCTTTCTGTGTGGCTGGCATTCAAATAAAGCTCTCCCATGTGAACCAAGGCTGAGTTTTCAGGCATCCAACAGGGCTGCCCAACTGCACAGTTTCCTAAGATGAGAGACCCACTCCAGCTCAACCTCCTCCAACTCTTGTGTTTGCATCTCCTTGTGGTCTCTTGCTGTTTAAATCCCCTCATCCAGAAAGCATTCATCGTGGATGGAATATAGGCATCAAGCCTGTGGCCAGGCTCTCATCTGAAGAGTGTCATTGACCCAAGGGGTTAGCTTTTAAGGGACTTTCTATTAGTTGGGGTAATGCCAGCTGCTATAACACATAAACCTGAAAATGAAAGTGCTTTAACTGGCAGAAGTTTATTTCTTTTCCGAGTAAAGCCTCAAGTGGGTGTCCTTGGTCAGATGATGATGACTTTCAGATACCCCTGCTCCATCTATCTTACAGCTCTGTCCTTCTCTAGAGCCCTGGCATCATCAGCATTAAGCCTCTGAACAAATGGAGTGCAGAAGATTGCATGGGAAGTTTTTATAGGATAGGCCTGGAAATAGCATACGCTGCTTTCTTCACAGTCCACTAACAGACCTTCGGTGGTCAAAACTAGCTGCAAAGCAAGTTGGAAATTATAGTCTCGCTGTGTGCCTAGAAGGAAAAAGGAAATATGTTTTCGTGACTACATTGCAGTCTATGCCATAGAGTTGTTCCACTCTTCCATTACCTTTTCCCACTCTCCGTGGCAGTAATAAGTGTCATTCAACAGTGTCCCTGAGCTACTCTTGGCCCCTATTGCAAAGCACCAACCTTATTTCCCCTTGATAATCAGGGTGAATCATCCCACAACACAGTGGCATAGTTTTTCCCTTTTGGCCCATGGCCTGCAGAGCCCAATAATCATATGGCAGTCTCAACATTCAATTAAATGGACCCATTGTTATGTCCCGTGGTGAAAGTAATTTTCTTTTGCATCATGAAATCTTTGAGCTAGCAGAGCCCAAATCTGTGGAATTGGAAAATAAAATATTTACAAGTGAGATTTACATGTAATAATGAGAACTGTCATTCTAACTATAAATTCAGTTTATGGAGACATTCAGATCTAGATTGAGCTCTAGATCAGCTCAATGTTAATCATTAGATCAGAGCATCCCATGGGATGGTAGCCCAACCTCACAATGTTATCTCTCAACTGTTGCTGGAACTGAGTTCTCAACAGGCCAATCCACTCTTTTGGGTAATGAGGAACATGGTAAAAATCAGAGAATCCCATGGGCATGAACCCACTGCTTTGCTTTTTGTTGTTGTTGTTGTTGTTGTCGTTCAGAAGCTCACTGTAACAGTGAATGTTGCAATGTGAGTCCATTGATGGTAGCAGTGGCAGAAATCATAGCATGCAGGAAAAGCAAATCTATATCCAGAATTGTGTCTTTTACAAGAGGAAGGAGATCTGATAGAACTGACCTGTAATCAAGCTGCTGCCTGGTCCTCCCTACAGAATGACAAGAATTTGGGGGGTTAGAAGAAAATATATACCACATTTTGGTCATGTGCAGTGGCTCACACCTGTAATCTCAGCACTTTGAGAGGCTGAGATGGGAGGATCACTTGAGCTCAGGAGCTTGCTACCAGCCTGGGCAACATAATGAGACCTCATCTCTACTTAAGAAAAAAAAAAGTAAAATTAGCCAGGCATTGTGGCATGCACCTGTTAAGGTAGATGAGCAGTCAGAAAAAATAAGTGCACTTCAAGTTTCTATCACTCTAAGTCTTTGAATTCCTTCTACTATGTTGTACAGATGAATCCCTGGCACTGATAAGACCAGTTTTGAATCAACCAACCAAGCCAATGGAACCAAGAATATCTGCTAAGTGCACACATGCACAATCTAAAATTGTGTTTCTCTCTACCTGGTATAACACCCTTAGAATCTATTTCTTCTCAAAATCTTGTAGTTCTGGTGTGAAAGCCTTCCACTCCTGGATCCGATTTTATAATTGGCCAATAGAGCCTGCTGAGGTCAGCTGCTAGATACAGGTCTGGAGGCAGTGAGGGCTGGTAAGGTGGGGACATGAGGAGAAAGGGCACACCTTGCAAGGTAACCATCCCAATTAGGTTACTAAGCCATCTTTAAGCCAGACCATATCAGTCTCAGCAGACAGAGGAAGATGGCCTGCTTTGGCCAGCAAGGAAGCACAGCAGGTGGTTGGGGTTTCAGGATATTCAGCTCATCTGAATCTTCAGTGCTTCTGAAGATTTTAGTGAAAATAGTTCTTTCAATTTCTACTTGCAGCCCCTCTCTCCCTGAGACTCACATCTGAGTCCCTGGGGGGACAAATCCAAGTGACAGCATCATGCCGTGGTTGGAATTGTCCTTCCGATGTGATGGCTGAGGCTTCTTTACTGGCCCAAGCTTGCCTGCTTGACACTTCCCTCCCTGAGAACGACTTCTCTCCTGGGAGACATCCTAGCGTCTCTGGCTCAGACTCCAGGCAGGCTGACCCCAAGTATGCCAGTCACATCTAGACCTGTTAGATCCCAGAGGTAAACACAGCTCATGCTAAAACAGGGGTCCCTGCTACATATCTTTAAAGCAAACCTCGATTCTATCTACTCTCTGCTCAACATCATCAAAGACATCTCATGAAAATGTGCAAAAAAAAAGTTTGCTTCCAATCTCACAGATAGGTTAGGCACCAAGCCTATAAATATTGTTTTTAAAGGAAAAGTTCATGATGCGAATTTGAGAGTTTTAAAGTTCATTTGTTTTTATGACAATTTCAGGCCAATTTTGTGCAGTCTTGTTTTTATGGCCAAATCAAACTCTAAGCGCTGGATTACCTGCCCCAAGATGTTAAATGTGCTGCAGTGACTTAATTTTGGTGTCATGTTTATATATTTTTTATTATATTTATCAGGAAGTGTTTGCCTATTTTTCTAACTGAATTAAGCCAGATGTGTGTATGATAAAGATGAAGACTCTTCCCAACTCAGCTGAAACTGATTAGCAAGACAATGTAGACAAGGATACAGATGCAACTCCCATCCTGAGCAGACTTTACAGCTGGAATGAAGGACAATTTCATCAAATCAAGAATATAAAAGGTGGTCAGAGAGAGGATTCTGAGATGAGATTACTGAAGAAATTCCTTTGGAAGGCTTTGTTGTTGCAGACTCCCCACCCACCTTTGTAAGAGGAGCTGCTACCTTCCCATCTTAAGCCTAATGAAGGGAAGATTTCATTAAGAGGGACTCAATGGTACCACACAGAGAACTATGAAATATGTTCCCTGCAGTTGGGAGGCTCATGCTAGAGAGAGGGAAAGCAGGCAAGAACTGGGGACTGAGAGGGGCTGACTCACTATTTAGATGACCGAGCCAGGAGCATACTGCTTCACTGGGATCAGCAAGAGTTTATCAGTATACAGATGTGTGTTTCCCATGGACCAGATGTGGGCCACTTGGGAAAGAACTGTCATGGGGTTGCCTTGGGCTGTAAACAATAGGGCTTCCTGGAGGAAAAAGGTGGCCTCAATAGAAAGAGTCTTGAAGTACCCGGGATCTAGGAAAGCAGCCCTAATCTGAATAGAACCTTCTATGCCTAGGGCAAGGCACGTACTGTAGGAGAAGAGGGGCCGGAGTTAGATGACCTCTGCGGACTCCATCGAAGTTCTCCAAGAGAGGAAAAGTCCACTCTAATCATAAGCGAAGCCCCCCCAGAAACAGCAGCGTGAACAGTCAGGCCCAGAAAATATAAGGAAGAGTCCCATGACCTCGCTATTTATCCTTACTAGCAACTTTGACACTGACATGGAGCAGAAAACAAAGTCATAAATGGGGATCTGTGGCTAGGAGACAGGCAACAGAAGAACCCCATCTCTTTCCCCAGTGTGGACTTCTAGCAGGAAGCAAGTCCCAGCGGAGGAGGGAAGATTCACACCAAGCTGAGTTTGGAGGTTTGACCACGGCATGTGTATGACACAGTCTAATCACTGAACTGAGCCTATCTATCAACTTAGAAAGGCCAAAATAGTCGGGGACCCTGGAATAAGGACAGATTACTTCCATCAAAGGAAATTTCAACAGGCAGCGGGAGATCACTTTGCATGGTGATTTCAATTCTTTTCCGTTATAAATAGACCATCACTGAGTTTGTCCTTCTTCTTCTTCTCTTTCCTTCTCTCTTTCTCTTTCTCTTTCTTTTCCTCTGTCTTTCCCATCAGCTTACGGGCCTTTGTCCAGGATGAAATGTTAAAAGCCCTTTCCTACCTCTGCAATTTCCACAACTTGTGTGTCCCAGCTCATGGGGGTTAAGAGGGTTGCTGGCTAATAGGGGACATTACAGGGTTTTTACTTTTAAATTGAATAGTTGTTCAACTCATCAGAATGGCAGAAAATTGAAAACTATTCAAACCATGATTATTCCTCATCATGGATTTTTATATACAAGAAATATTTAACCTAAGCCATGATCCCCGTTATCTACATAGCCGGCTCCTCAAAGCACGTTTTTAACTTTCTTCTCACTTAATCTAAGTTGTCCTCAAATTTCTCAAGACTCCTAGGATAAGATTCAACCTCTACTTCTAATATGCCATAATTTCTAGAGCAAGTCTCCTGACTGAAGCCATCTTAATATTTCTCTTTTTTTCTTTCTCTCTCTCTTTTTTTTTTATTTTATTGAGACAGAGTTTTGCTCTTGTCACCCAGGCTGGAGTTCTATGGCACAATCTCCGCTCACTGCAACCTCCACCTCCTGGGTTCAAGCAATTCTCCTGCCTCAGCCTCCCAAGTAGCTGGGATTACAGGCACACACCACCACACCCAGCTAACTTTTTTTGTATTTTTAGTAGAGACGGGGTTTCACCATGTTGGCCAGGATGGTCTCGATCTCCTGACCTCATGATCCGCCCACTTTGGCCTCCCAAAGTGCTGGGATTACAGGCATGAGCCACCGCGCCCAGCCTTAATGTTTTCTTAATGGACTCCAACATAGCAATGTGACGAGAGCAACATAGAGTGGCACATGCTTTACTGTTGCTTAATTTTTCTCACTAACGAATAGAAATTTGTTTTCTGCATCCCCCACTCCATTGCACCCTATTGCTCAGCCAAATGAGTTAAAATTTTAAATTAAAATGTCAAGGATAATTTATAAGTGAGAACCCACCCTGACTATGTTTCAGTTGGGGATGAAGTGGGATGGTCGGGGGAGGAAGCTCCACCTATCATCTGTACAGTAGAAAGCAGGGTTTACAGACGTCTATGTTATCTGGCGTTTCTCCAGCGCAGCCCCGGTGGGCCACACTCAAGCCCAGAATTTTGCAAGGGCCCAGGCAAAGCCACAGTGTGAAGGTGACCGTAGAGCATCAGATTTACAAATTTTGAGGGGCAAACATGATTTTGACAATAAAACAATTTAGAATTCTTATTGAGTAGAATGCAAAATGTGCATAGGTGTTTAAGATAACATTGAAGAGTTTTTGTGTGTGTGTTTTGTTTTTTGTTTCTTGTTTTGTTTTGTTTTGTTTGAGACAGAGTCTTGCTCTGTCACCCAGGCTGGAGTGCAATGGCATGATCTCGGCTCACTGCAACCTCTGCCTCCCAGTTCAAGCAGTTATCTTGCCTTAGCCTACCAAGTAGCTTACAGGCAGGTGCCACTATGCTTGGCTAATATTTTGTATTTTTAGTAGAGACGGGTTTTCACCATGTTAGCCAGGCTGGTCTTGAACTCCTGACCTCAGGTGATCTGCCTGCCTCAGCCTCCCAAAGTGTTGGGATTACAGGTATGAGCTACCGCACCCGGCCTAAAGACTTTTTTAATTCCACATTTTGGGTTCTGCCCTCATACCTTTCAGGGATCTTAACTCAGGACATCTCTGCAGAAGAGTTTGAGAATGTGCTGGCTATCATAAAATCAAAAGTTATCGATGATCAAGAGTTATCAATTCACGAAACCATTACCAAAAATGACTTAATAATAGCTAGTAGGTATCTGCTCCTCTGCACACCTGAGTCTTTTGTTCCCCACATTAATACCTTAGGACCTGAATATGGTCACTCCTCAGTTTAGAGGAGAAGAAGCTAAAACTTTAAAAGGTTAAGTAACATGTCCAAAGACTCATAAGTAACAATTTCAACCCATATCTAGCTGATTCCAAAGCTCATTCTCTTAATCAGAACATTCCACCTGCTTCTATCTGGTGGCATATTGGTTTGCCGCCCCCACATTGACTGGAGAGGATTGCCTTAGACAAGAAAACATCCAAGGATGCTGTGGCAGGTGTCCTGGTGTCTCACAGGCAATTGCCACTACAATCACTCATCACAGATAAAGTGCCAAAGTCATTTTTCTTTAGTTATAAGCAGCAGGAAGCGTTGTGCATGAAGACAGCAATCTGTTGAGCTATGAAAAGTGATGATTCATTCTGTTTTTAAAAAATATTTCTAAATGTCTTTGAATGAAAACAAATATTTTCCCATTAGTGGTGGCATCGGAAGACATAGTAAATTTCAAAGCACCTGTGACCAAAGTTTTCGGATGAACGCTGCCTTGTTCTTAGCAGTTTTCCAGGTTTATATAAAGTGTGGCTGACTCTAACTGCATTAGCAAAATAAAGGATTCCTGTAAAATTACCCTGTAGCCCAAACAGAAACAACCAGAGAAGGCTCAACAACCAAGAGCTGTGAGAGGTTATTTATTTGCTAAAATCTTATTCTGGAGATTTTTTCCATATGGTTCAATGTAATTTAGTTTTAAAAACTAAAAGCCGGTCTTATGTAAACGAAGGTGCCTAGCCAACATAAGGAAATTGTTTTAAAGGTTTTTATTAAGTATGTGTGTTATATATTTCTTCTTTTAAGCAATTACACTATCCACCCTGGCCAGGAAAGCTTTCTTCCTAATGATATTAAAACAAGAAAAAAGATTCATTGGCATGAATACGATATTTAACTGTTCAAATTAAAAGCAGACCTCAAAGCGGTCTTTCAAAGCAAGTATTTGAAATAACTTTTCTGTGAACTAAAGCTGGTAATGACTTGGGGGAAGAAAAACCTGCTCTCTGTCCTTTTTCCACTCATTTCCAACTACTCTGTGCTAAGGTAGTCCCTGATAATCATACATATTTTATTTTCATCCAACTTATCAGGCATCTTAATTTAAAAAAGAATCCCATAGTAAAGTACTTACTCAACACGATGAAAGTTCCCTTGCCTTGTGCAATTTCTATTTCATGACAGCCTTCTCTTTATATAGTTCTTTTCATCTCTTTGCTTTAAGACTTGTTTTAGACTCTAATTATTCTTGAGACTTCGGGTTAACACTACCATTAAATCTTGTATAGGTAGATGATAAATTGGTGGCTAACAAGTTGTACTGATCTTTTTCTCAGAATTCTTCTTGTTTGAACTCAACCATCATAAAGCAATATTAAGAAATATCCACATTCCTGAATCCTCTCACAAGCAAAACATGCACATACATACACATACACACACACACAAATTATACCACCCCAAAAAACCTAGGTAGTATTATGAGAGATCATGCATTGTCTGTAGAAAAGGATTTATGTTGGCCCTTTGGCAGGCAATTTGGGGAAAAATTCTACATAAGTTATGTTATAGTTTGCAAATTTCATGCTTAATGGCTTTAACCATTTCAAAAGGGTCTTAGTCTCCCCCTTCATCCCCTCAATAAGAATTCATTAAATTAGTGTTCCCTTAAAATAAAGATAAGATGGAATGCAGAGAGGTGTTTTTTCCCTAAAATGTTCTCACCACGAAAATAATAATGATTATGCATATGTTAATTAGCTAGATCTAATCATTCCACAATGTATATATACTTCAAAATGTCATGTTGTACCTGACAAATACATGCAATTTTATATATTTTTAAATATTTAAATATTAAAATTTTATATTTTTTAAATAAATTTGGGGGAAAAAAGGCGAGCCTAAGCACTGATAGTCTGTGTTCGTTTGCTTCAAAGCACAAATGAGGATGTCCCATTTTCTGCCTTTTGGGTTTTATCAGCTGCTGTAGGTTTTCCACACTGTGTAGTTGCAGTAGCCTGGCTGCCCTCTGTCCAACATGCAATGCCACTTGGTATCATTCATGGTTTGATCCTGAGAACAATCCACCTATTATATAATTTCTCCCTCTCATGTCATTCCACTGACCTCAATCAATTGATTTGGTGATGAAATGAAACACGTTCATGGAGGAGCTGAGAAAAATGTGCAAAGTACACCTGCAAGGAGAGGTTCCCCATCTTTTCCATAATGTGGCCATCCAGAATGAGGAAGGAACAAGAATACTTGAACATCACGGAGACCAAACCATTTCCATATGTCAAAACCAGAGAGCCTGGGATCAAAGTTATTCTTGGAAAAGGGCTGTAAGAAATGAAAAACTACCTAGTAGCATCTGTACTTCCCTTAAAATTCAACCTTCACTGGCTTCCTCTGAATCCATCAAGGTCTTAAATATTTAAAGAAAGGCTAAATTCAGAAGGTATTTAAGAAAAGGGCAGGCCCTGCTGGGTCCTGATGAGTCCAGTGGCTCCGGGAGCTGCTCAATGGGCCAGCAGTCTCTGTGGAATCCAGGTGACCCTTCCCACTAGGGACTGGACTAACACTTCATGCAGCTTTCTCCCAAGAGGACTCCAATGAAGGAGTGTTTCGAACCCAAGTAAAAAGGATGCCCTGCAAGGCTAGTTTGAACAGAACCCTTAACCCGGTATGACTACCAGAGAACAACTGACCAGAGAAATTGGCACTCCAGAATTTAGAATACAGATTTGGTTTCAAAAACCAGAGAATACAACACCTCAGACAGAGTCTACTGGGGTCTGGATTGAGGTCGATTTCCTGGAATTGCTATCAGGGAAAAACTGGCTGCACAAACAGGCCTCTCAGAGTTCGGAACTCAGATATGGTTTCGTAACCAAAGAGCTCGGCACTGTGGCCAGAGCTGTGGACTTGTGAATTCCCTGGCAGAAGGCCCCAAGTCAGAGACCTCACATGACTGTGTGACAAGGCAAGGCAACTTGTGCATGGCCCCTATCACTGGAGTCACTTCCCTCCCTCCAGTTCTTTCAGCAACAACCAGCTATTCTTCCACGCCACACATGCTTTGGTTCTTGGGTTCCAACCTGGGGTCAGAGTGAGCCAGGCACCAAGGGTCACGATGCTCCAGCCGCCAGGCTGTGCTGGGAGGAAAGATCTCTCCACCTCTTCTGACACTTAGGAGTCACATGTCAACAGGCCCAGCTCTAGGAGGGGCACTCTTACATCCTCTGACTCCTTTCCAGCCCCAACACCAAGGAAGATGCCAGGATGACAAGGACAGTGACACATAGCCTGGCAGTACTGCCTTGTAAGGACTCTACACAGCCCCAACCTGGTAATCCTAAGCACCAGTTGCAGGGAACTAGTCAGCAAGACACATTTCACCTTATGCAGTGGTGGCACAAGGGGCCCTAGGGAGTGATGGTCAAATGGCCAGGTAGAGCAGGGGCACCTCAGCAGCCCACACAGCCTGCACACACCTGGACATCCCTGTGGCAGCAGTGGGCACCACCAGCTGCAGAGCCATCTCAGCCACTTGAGCAACCGCACAGCTCTCTGCAAAACCCATCCTTTTAGGATGGGCAGCAGGCCATGAATGCCTTCACTGCATCCTGAAGAACCAAAGCATTTCTATAGCAAACATCACTTCCTCCCTGCAATCCTCACCACTTGGGCAGTCTGGACTATACAGGAACTGGAACCAAACCAAACCAGGGCGAGGACACTAGGTCTAAGGGGGACATCTCCACACTTCTTTCCTTCTGGCAAGTTCAGAAGTTACACCTGAAAGCAGGTGATGTTTAGAATATGGGGGGATGCTGTATTTCCCTGTTCTGTGAGTTGATAACAAGGAGTTTTTAATCTCAGCTCTGAGAGTTGGAAATGGGAATTGGAAGTCACTTCACTACCCACCTCTTGGGAACTGATTCCACAAGTTTATATCCATAATCCCGAGTAGGCTTTATGACCAGTTTTCCCTCTGAACATTGAAATGTAGAGAAAATGACAGGGGAAGTTAGAATAGCAATTCTATTAGATCATTGAACAAAGCATATGAATGTTACTCTTCTCACATTGTTAGCATTTCTGTATGTTAACTTGTACATCTACCCATCAAGCTGCCCTTTTTATTATAAATAAATGTCAAGTTTAAATAAACAAATAAAAATAAAAGTCCTGAAGTAAGATTATTTTTATTTTCATATTCCAAAATGACATTTCAGAACTTTATCAAAAATTCCAGGCTAAGCAAAATAAAGACTGTGCCTAATTTCCTCTTCCCCATATAGCTGAAGCTGTATTTTCTAGACATTTTAGTCCATATCCATCAAGAAAAAAATTCTGGGACAAAAATTGGAGACTTTAATGCTGATTCTTTGCATCTTAATTAATGGTTGCCTATGACCTGGAACACCAACTATTGCACTTCTGGCATTATTTGAGGGTGGCTGTGATTCAATTAATTGAAATTTTTTGCTGTGGCTAAAGAAAATGTGAAATGAGATATTTATAACCATGGATACCTGGTTTTTATTTACAGTCATAAGAAAGAAATTCTACATTAGTACGGGAACCACAACATCTTCTAAAGACAGGATGTCAGAAATATTTGACAGAATACTTTTAAGGTGTATTGTGTGTGTGTGTGTGTGTGTGTGTGTGTGTGTGTGTGTATTTTTTATTAATCATAAAAATGCTCAGTTTACAAAAAGTTTTTACTGAGTTGTGGAAAAAATAAACAGCTGCATGAAGTCCATTAAACAATTGCAAATCAAATAATCCAATCAATAATTCGAATGCTCCAAATGGAATGATACCTGAGTTTGACAGTAGTTGATAGAGCTAAATTATATTTTGGCTTAGTTTTCATATTCAGGGAAACTCATTTGATAATTGGTAGGTGTGCAAATATACTGGCACTTTAGATTCTTATTTTATAAGGAAAAATACATTAGGAAATTCTATTTGTCCCACCAAATCAAATAAATAAGAGCAAGTCAATGGCATGCTTAAGTACCAAACCATGCCTGTTCTTAGGTATAAAGTATTCTTTTCTGAAGAAAAATAATACATAGAAGAAAGAGCTTTTTGTTTTAGTTTTGTTTTTTAAGAAGGCTGCCTTTTATCATACTCTGACTTAATGTTCTTTACTGATATTAACTGACTGAAATACAGTAAATTGTTACATGTGCTAGTCTCATATGGCTCTTTGTAGGCAATAATATTAAAATCAGTACTGGCTAATATTTATTTCCTGATTATGTAGCAATGTGCTAAGTGTTTTATGTACTTGATATCTTAGTCTGCTCAAGCTGTTATAACAAAAATACCATGGACTAAGTGGCTTATAAACAACAGAAATTTATATCTCAATGTTTTAGAAGCTAGGAAGTCCAAGATCAAGGCACCAGCAAATTCAGTGCCCAGGGAGGCCTGGCTTCCTGATTCATGGACTATCTTCCTGCTTTGTCCTCACATGGCAGAAGGGGGCAAGGGGTTTCATATGGTTTGGTTCTCTCACCCCACCCAAATCTCATCTTGAATTGTAGTTCCCATAATCCCCACATGCTGTGGGAGGGACCCAGTGGGAGGTAATTTATCATGGGGGCAGTTACCCTCATGTTGTTCTCATGATAATGAGTGAGTTCTCACAAGATCTGATGGTTTTACAAGGGGCTTTTCCCTCTTTGCTCAGCACTTCTCCTTCCTGCCATCGTGTGAAGAAGGACATGTTTGCTTCCCCTTCCACTATGATTGTAAGTTTCCTGAGGCCTCTCCAGCCCTGCTGAATTGTGAGCCAATTAAACCTCTTTCCTTTATAAATTACCCAGTGTCAGGTATGTCTTTATTAGCAGCGTGAGAACAGAGTAATACAGGATCTCCCTGGGATCTCTTTTTTAAGGGCACTCATCTCATTCATGAAGGCAATGCCCTCGTGATCTAATCACCTTCCAAATAACTCACCTCCAAATACCATCACGTTGGGGATTAGGTTTCAACATATAATTTTTGCAAGCATATTTATATTCAGTCAATAGCACTGTATCATATTTAATTTTTATAACAAACCTGTGGAGCCTTAGAAGAAACCTAACTCAACTCTCTCACCTGGAGTGAAATTTCAAATAGGACACCCAAAGAGGCCTGCTCCCAATTCAATGTTGTTTCCCAGACCTGTACAGGTTGTGGCAGAACTCGTGATCACCAAATTTGAGAAATTTGGTGATCAGTTTCAGCAATATGGAAACAAATATAACAGGACTGATATAGGGTTTTTTTTTTTTAGAAGGGATTCTGAATGAAATTGTTAATATTGGCTAACTTTTCAGAAAAAAAGATTCTGGGATGTCTTGGTGAGTAGATCTGCCTTTTAAAAAAGAAAAGGTAAATACAGTAATCCGTCCTGATCTGAGGTTTCTCTTTCCATGGCTTCAGCTACCCAAGGTCAACCACAGTCCAAAAATATTACATGGAAAATTCCAGAAATAAATAATTCATAAGTTTTAAGCTACACGCTGTTCTGGACAGTGTGGTGAAATCTTGCCCCCTCCCACACCGTCCTGCCAGGATTTTCATTTTCCTTTTTTCTAGCTTATCCACGCTGTCTACAAGACCCACCTGTTAGTCACTTAGCCCTCGTGGTTATCAAATAGACTGTCGAAGTATCACAGTGCTTGTGTTCAAGTCACCCTCATTTTATATTTTAATGACCTGAAGTGCAAAAGTAGTGATATCGGCCATTTGAAAATGCCAAAGATAAGTTGTAAAGTGCTTCCTTTAAGTGAAAAGGTGAATGTTCTTGACTTAATAAGGAAATTTTTTTAAAAAAAATTGTATGCTGTGGTTGCTAAGATCTTCAGTAAGAACAAATCTTCTATTCATTTGTGAAATCATGGAGAAGAAAAAAGAAATTTGTGCTAGTTTTTACTGTCTCACGTCAAACTGCAAAAGTTATGGCCATAGTGCATAAGTGCTTAGTTAAGATGGAAAAGGCATTACATTATGGGTGGAAGACATGAATAGAAATGTCTTCCAACTGACTGCAGTTGGGTTCGATACTATCCTTGATTTCAGGCATTCATTGGGGGTCTTGGAATGTGAGGATAAAGAGGACAACTGTACCAGTTATGCTGTTTAGGAAAATAATTTTCTTAATAATGATCTTGATAATTAGTGCAATGTGTGCATTTTATTTCTCCAAAAGATTACAAACTTATTTTTGATATTTTTTCTTCTGATTTTTTCATAAAGCTACTGAAATAACAGGACGCATCTTAGAAAGATTGGTTTCATTTTATTTTTGGGGTCATTCGCTGCTTTTCAATATCGGTCTTTACTAACACAAGTAATCATCATCAATAGATGGAGAAAGTGGAGAAACTAAAAGAATAAAGGAAGTGGAAAAGTTGGTAACCTATTAAAATTAGAACTAAAAACTCAATATCATCAAAATATTTATCTTTCTACACAAATGCTCTATTAAAAAATATTTTTCCATAGTTTTAAATAATTAAAAGGCCACATTACCGACCTACTAAAAACTCAACATCCAAACATTCTGATATTCTACCATGGAATAACTGAATAGAGGAAGGAAATTAAAAAGTGCTTGATTTGATTACTTCGAAACATCAAGCAACAACGAGCAATTATTTTGAACAACAGCTCCCAGTGGGAATTGGCTTTTCCTTGGCCCTCATTGCGTTCTTGTGCCCATTGTTTATAATTACACAAGCGCACTGTGACGTGCCGTCATTAAATTAGAAATGGGGTGTCTTTGACAACTGCAGAAAAACTCAACAAAAGACGAATGTGATTTTTTTCTGCTTCCCTTCTTCTTCTTTCACTTATTTAAACATGTATTAATTAACTTGTTCTGGCAAGTGTTTAGTAAACATCGAACAAGGGCATTTCTTTAGTGGTATAATTAAAATTCTCTTTTAAAATGTTTTGCGTGATATTTTATGTGCAGTTTGACTCTAGTAAACAGAGGTTCTAATTAAAGTTTTTAAATTAAGGCAATCAAAATTGATAAAACATCCAGCATCCCATTCAAACACATTGTCTTCCTGTCTAGAGCAAGTTTAATTTGATGGTCAGTTAACATGAACCTGGATTAGTGAAGATGTCCACACCTTCACAAGCCCCCTTCTATTTTATTAATAGTTAGTCTCAGGGAAGAAACCTTCTGGTGTTGCAGTATCCTTTTAAGTTATTATACAAAATTTATTACATTAATTATTCTAAGGTACTATACCAAGATATTATGAGAAGCATCTGATTTACGTTATGAATTCTCTGCAAATAAACTTACATAAAACACATTGAATGAACAAAGCTATCCAAACAGCAAGTGGAGCTTTGATTATTTCTTTCCATTATAACTTGGCGTAAAGGGTTACACCTCTGTAAATACTGCTATTCTTTTGGGGGAGAAGTGTCATGGTAGTGTTTCAACGCTAACAGGCAAGTGTCTGAAGCATATAAAAATCGGGATCACTATCCCTTTTTGCTGTGTGTGTGTGTTTAGTGGGAAAGGAGAATAGAGACACAAAAGAATTCATTTGGCCTGTAATGCATTGATTGACCTGAAGTGAAATATATTTTCAGGGAAACTTTAAATTCCCCATCTTTAAATTATTCATACATTTTTTCCTTTTAGTGATGTTGTAAACAACTCCAAAAAGCAAAGCTTTAAATACAAGAACCGTCAGTAAATAATAAGTGATTTACTGGCTCTCAGGATTACTGATGTCTCTAATGATCTTTTTTAATTAGTGGGGATTAAGACAGATTCCTCCCCATCACTTTGTTCAGACCCTGGGGTCTGTAACTGAGCTGGCCAAGGGTGGGAACAGAAAGGCATTCCCTCTGGCTCTGAACTTAGAATTGGAGTGTGTGACCCAGAGGTAAGAACCACTTGTGCTTTTGTAAAAGAAAGAGCAAAATAAAGTGTAACTCCGACTCCATGGAGAGCTTGCCTAATGCTGGGGTTTTCTTAGCAAGCCCTCGTGGCCCTTACACTAAGCCATCTTTCCTACCTGGTTGTCTTTGGTTTTTGTTTTTTAGTAATAAAGGTGATATATTGGTCTTCATCCAACACTCCTGTATCTCTTAATCTTTGGAGTTTGGAAGAACAAGGAAGATGCTATTTATCAGGTACCTCCCCTGAGACCCCAAAACTTTACTATTCTCAATTTAAAGATGAGAAAATTGGAACACAATGTCTCATAGCTAATAAGTATTGATGCTGGGATAAAAATGGGTAAACTGGCTCCCCTTGTGCTTCTAAACACACCGCTATTCTATCCCTGGGTATGAGCACATCAGCCCTAGTTTTATACATGAGAAACAAGAGCTGAGAGAGGTGGAATAGCTTGTCTGAGATCACAAGAGAAGAGAGTGAGATCTAAACCCCAGCTCTTCTAAATACCACTATTACAACTTTCGACAGTAATTTTCCTCATATTTATTCTGCACATCCATGCCTTTTCAAACCAAACATTCAAAAGAACTTGGACCTTTGCTTAATGGTTTGAGGTCATTATGATGAATATCAGTGTGCTGTATTTGTAACATGGTGATACCTCCAAGTGCTGTGAAGTATTTGCATGTTCGTTTTTATAGTCATTAGTCATATCATCAATTCACGCATTTAGTCATTCTTACATTCAGCCATGCGTACATTCATCTACACGTTCGCTTATTTTACAAATGTTTATCTGGTGTTACTATGTGCCTGGAACTGTTCTTGAAACAGGGATGTAGGAATTCATCACTCTCCCAAGACCAGCCCCTGACTTGTTCTGTTCTGTGCTCAGTTCTTCTGCCTGCCTTTTGTAGCTACTCTGTCTGTGCCTTTCAGCTACCCCCTCCCACTAATGTTGATACTCCAGCCTCCAGCACTCACCTCAACCCTTCAATTTGTGGGGGATTTAGAAACCTGATGATAAATTTGTTCAAATTTTGTCTGTAATGAGAGTAAATACAACCTAGATGTTGTTTCCATGAGCAAAATACAAATGACATTGTGGATGTTATGGCTAAGAAGGAGCCTCTAGGTTAGTTGGGTTTTATCCAAGTTCTGCCACTCACTAGCTGTGTACTCTGGACAAAGTATTCAGTCCCTCTAAGACTGTGTTTCTTATCTCTCTAAAAGAGAGGATAAGAAAATGGTCCCCATCATGGAGTGTAAATTAGTTCAAGCATTGTGGAAGACAGTGTGGCAATTCCTCAAGGATCTAGAACTAGAAATACCATTTGACCCAACAATCCCATTACTGGGTATATACCCAAAGGATTATAAATCATTCTACTATAAAGACACATGCACACGTATGTTTATTGCAGCACTATTCACAATAGCAAAGACGTGGAACCAACCCAGATGTCCATCAATGATAGACTAAAGAAGATGTGGTACATATACACCATGGAATGCTATGCAGCCATAAAAAAAGATGAGTTCATGTCCTTTGCAGGGACATGGATGATGCTGGAAACCATTATTCTCAGCAAACTATCGCAAGAACAGAAAACCAAACACCACATGTTCCCACCCATAAGTGGGCGTTGAACAATGAGAAGACATGGACACAGAGTGGGGAACATCGCACACCAGGGCCTGTTGGTGGGTGGGGGACTGAGGGAGGGATAGCATTAGGAGAAATACCTAATGTAGATGACAGGTTGATGGGTGCAGCAAACCACCATGGCACGTGTATACCTATGAAACAAACCTGCATGTTCTGTGCATGTACCCCAGAACTTAAAGTATAATTTAAAAAAAAAAAGAAATGGTACCCATTACAAAGGATTGTTGTAAGACTTACATGTGTGTAGAGCATTTATCACATTACCTGGCACATTTGTCTGCTGCTCTTAGTTAGCTTGTAAGTTTTGTGACAACTCTTTTTACCTCTTGGAGACTTGCATTGGTGTTATTTTTTAGGGGATTCATGAAGACTCAATTCTAAGGCCACAGCCAGACTGAGCACTTGTCATGTGGGCAGCAGCCTGGCACACACCCCTTTAGAGTGCATTCAGAGCAAGGGCACCCTAGTCTGAAGCATGAATTGGGATCTGGCTTTGTTACATACTCACTGCATGACCATGGACAAGTTATTTGACCTAAGCTTCAGTTTCTCATCTACAGAAATTGAAAGAATATTATCCATCTCTCAGGATTGTCATGAGGATTCATGAAAGCACCTTTGTGATGTGCTTAGCTCGGTGCCTAGCACGTAACAAGTTCAGGGTAGAATACAGCAATGTTAGCCAGTATTATTATTTACGAGTTAGACATCATAGAATTGATCAAAGATGTACGTATATCATCCAAAATGAATTAAACATCTCTACTCTTTGTACCACTTTATGCAAGTATTAGCTCTAAAAATCATCTATGATATGCCAAGTTCACAATTACTTAATGGTAAACTGAACCATGTGATTGCTTTTGCAATTTAATCAAGTTAAATCTGTTTTGGACTTCCCATCCTCACTAGGATACCTTCTTTTCCTGCAGGCCCATAGCTGCCAGCCAATACTCTCTGGCTGCCCTTTCACTGAGCTGTTAAAAGAGCCAGCTCATTGAAATCATCCACGCTAATTTGTAAGAGGGTTTTGACATCTCCCGGTCTTGTTTAAGCTTCATTGTCTTCATGGCCATGTGTCTAAAAGAATTAATGTAGCTGCCAGAGAACCTAACATATAAGCAGAGAATAATATGAAACCCAGTCTTTCCTACAATTCTGCAACCTAAACCTATAGTTTGTTACAGAAATGTTTAAAATTCATACCATGAAGAGCTAATTAAAAGTATAAAAATGCTTTCTCTTCTTTGTTTGCATGAGTAAATCTTTTGGGAAAATATGGGGTCCACATGCCCAAAGGGCCTTCAAAAGCCAGGCAAGGTGCTTAAAGGAATGAAGCAAGCAGGTCTAGGAAAACCCCAGTGGAAGGGAGATGGCAAATGGCATTTGAACACAAGGCCGCAGCAGGGGAGTACAGGAAGGACAGTGGGGACCGTGGCAGCCCGGGAAGCCCTTGCACTGCTGTGGGAGCAGCTCCCTCCACTCCAGAAATAAAGGCCACCAGAACTTACGAGGTTTCAAGTTAATCCACAAATGAGGATCTACTGATTCCTTGAAGAACAGCAACTGACTTAAGTTTCTTAATTGTAGAATAAAAGGCATAACAAAAAAATGCACAAGAGGCAATATGTGGCCCTAGGATGGCCTGTGTGTGTCCTCTGCTAAGATCTTTGGCAGTTTAAGTAGTTGTAGCCATCTTAATGTTCATAAGTAAGACCTCACATGAACTCATTCATTTTTATCCTCACAGCTATCTTATGAGGTAGGTACTATTAATATCATCCCATTTTATAGATAAAGAAATTGAGACACAATTTGGTCCCCTCTTTGTCCAGCCAGCGTTGTGCAGAGCTGAGATTCTCACCTTGACATGTGGCGTGCCAGAGTCTGCTCTTCATCATATTGTCATATTTAAATAGATTAGTAGTTCTCACAATTAAAGAGTTTGGACTTTTCCCTGACATGTGGTAAAAGAACTTTGTCTTTGTGCTCTGATTTAAGTTTTGATCTATTTTGTTTTTTGTTCCAAGTGAGTATTTCGCTTCAGCCCTCTACTACATATAAAATGCCATTTTATGTGCTGTAACACATTGGATTTTATCTTTATTAATGCAATGTGTGGAATATGATTTCAGAACAAGGGCAATGCTGTTAAAATCGCTTCATCTGGAAATACATCAGTTTGCAAACAGATTGACATATTATCCACAAATATAAACATTTACAAAAAAATATATCAGGCATCATTTGATGACTCTTGCCATAATGATTCATTGGCACAAGAGAAGTGCTTTGTGGTGAGAGGTGCCAAAGCTGTTTGACACATTTCAGTGGAGTTCATTACACACACGAAACAGAACCAATTTTACTCAACAGTGACTTTGACATTTACAGAAAAATGAAATGGAGGTTTAGAAATGAAGACTTCATGTGAAATCCCTACCAAAACTTTTAAATTGGTTCTATCCTTATGTTACCGCTTCTAGAAGATCGGCCATGTTCTACGGACACATTTTTATTCACAGCAGGTGGCCACCTATTCAAAACAAAGTTTCTTGGGTTATCGGGAAATTGATCTTGAGCAAGCTTAATTGGCTGTAAAACCCTTCTCTCAGAATAAATATCATATTTTTTTAAGATTTACTTGTAGGAAGACATGTTTCCCTTTGGCTTCACTCTGTTTAATTCATCTTCCTTATTTTTTCCAATTCTGTTTCCTTAATTTTCGAGGCTTTCATGGATTAAGTACCATCTTCATCCTCATTGCCCACAAAGACAGGGCAGGACTCTTGAGATTTCAGGCTCAGAGTTGTGATGCAGTAAGAGAGATGTTAAAAAGTCATAAATAACCAGCTGTTTTCTACTTCCTCAATGATATAATGCAAGAAAGTGTACCAAAAAGTAATAAGGTATTTATGATACTTATGCTAAAAAGACTTCTATATTTATGCCTTACGAAGAGTTAAGTGTAGATCATCCAGTGGGGTAGGATGACCTAAGTATAGACCATAATTACAGAAATGTAAAGTACTATGCTACAGTATGTGTATGCAACACCATTTATCTGAAGAAACAATTCATAATAGGTTGTAAAACATTCTCTTACTATGGTAACTGGTTAAAGTATATTAATAACGTTGCTTTACTGAATGCTTGCTGTGCTTTCAATGCCAAAGTTAAGGCTCCGCATAACAAAGAACAAACGTGCTTGGTTTAATTTGTAAGTTTAGATAACATTACAGTAATATTGCACTGATTAGAATTAATCAACAACACCAGAACAAATCTATGTCAAGTCTGAATTTTAAAACTTGAACGTAATTATATTGCTTTCAAACCTGTCTTATATTTATTTAGTCTGCAAATAGTGTAATAAAATCAGTATCTCAAAACCAGATAATACATTTGAGTCATTCAAACTGTTATCAAACATGTCACTGGAGAAGCAATTCAATCAATAAAAAAATTTCTAATTAGCATATTAATTATTTGCGAATAAAAGGTGATTCCAAAGTACACGAGGGAACTTGAGGACATATTAGTTTGTCTTCTCATTCTATATATCCCTATGAAATATTTTTGCACTATTAATTTCCAATAATCTAGGGGAAAAGATTTTGCTAATTAAAAGAAAATGTCAGCCCAGCCTTTGCATTAATTATCACATACTCTATCTTGATAGGACTTAAATTAATGAGGCCCAGGTTCCTCCAAAATGGCACGTATTAAATAAAATCTGGACTTGACCGTGCATTCTTGTGGATATTGAAGTACATATGCATATTGGCTGCCAGGCAAATAAATTTTCAAAGTATGCAATTACCAAAGCTATGTGGGCCTTGCCCTGCTATCCATGAGCATCTCAATTACCTTCTAGTCATCAATGAAATAGGGTTCTGCAAAGATTCAAACTAGTTTTCTTGACCACCAACCACTTGTGCATATCAAATTTCCGAGCATACAAACGATTCCTTATAGAAAATAGAAAGTTCTCACAAAAAACTAAGATCCCAACAAAAAGGAAAGAAGAGACACAGTCTATTAAGTAGCCTTTTACATCCACTGCAAAATGTCATTAGACTGTAATTAGGTAGTTCACGTTTTATTTTTATAGAGTTGTTCATGTTTCTAATTGATTGGCTCCTAATGCTAAGAGGGAATGGAGGGCAGAGTGAGGGCAGCAAAAAGGTACAACATCTATTTTGTTTTGCTTTCCCCCCCTCCCACCATCTAGTTCAGGTATTTTGTGACTGAATACCCTGCCTTCTATTTTAAGTTCAGTATCTGAGCATGCCCTTACTTCTTTCCCCTTTCCATTTACTTCCTGACATCTACAAAATGAGCCACCACATCTGACTGCCACTTACCACATGGTTCCCCTCTACTTTGCCTGCTTCTGGGCCATTGTCTTCCTTTGCTTGAACATCTGACGGTTCTGCACAGTAAGAATCCTGTTTTTTGCATTTAGGGGCATACTTGCAGCACACTAATTGTTTTCCCATTTACTGTCTTTTAGGTTAAGTAAAATCTAAAATTTGGAATTGTTTTAGTTCCTTTTCTATTGCTTATAACAGAATACCTGAAACTGGATAATTTATAAAGAAAAGGATTTTATTTAAAGTTATGGAGGCTAAGTGCAAGGTCGAGGTGCCACATCTGGTGAGGACTTTGCAGAGTGTCACATGGTAAGGGGGGCTCAGCATGCTAACATGTGATCCAGGTCTTTTTTTTTTTTTTTTTTCTTTTTTTTTTCCAGACAGAGTTTTGCTCTTGTCGCCCAGGCTGGAGTGCAATGGCATGATCACGGCTCACTGCAACCTCCGCCTCCCGGGTTCAAGCAATTTTCCTGCCTCAGCCTCCTGAGTAGCTGGGATTACAGGCACCAGCCACCATGCCCAGCTAATTTTTTTTTTTTTTTTTTTTTTTTTTTTTTTTTGGTAGAGATGGGGTTTCACCATGTTGGCCAGGCTGGTCTCAAATTCCTGACCTCAGGTGATCCACTCGCCTTGGCCTCCCAAAGTGCTGGAATTACAGGCGTGGGCCACCACACTTGGCCTCTCTTCCTCTTCTTATAGAGCCACCAGTCCCACTCTCATGATAACTGATTGATCCACAGATTAATCCATTCATGAGGGCAGAAAGAACCCTCACAATCCAATCATGTCTTAAAATCCCCACCTTTTGATACTGCCACATGAGGGATTAAATTTCAACATGAGCTTTGGAGGGGGCAGATATTCAAACCATAGCAGATATCATTCATTTTAACTTATCAAATTCTTTTCTGATATAACATTAGAATAGTATCAGTATGTTAATTACCAGTCCCATTTTTATAGGGGCAAAATTACTGAGTGAAAGCTAGTTCCGATTTTCTTTCACCTGAATAAGGACGACTTTTAAAACCTTAACGTAATAAAATGGAAAGAAGAAAATATAGATTCTATGAATGAGTCCACCCTCCAGTGAACTTTCTTTTTGGCCCATATTCTTCTCCTTCATGCAAACAGTGGTGACAAGGCACACAGTGTCTCTGCCTTCCCTGTTTCTATACCACTACTGTTAAATGCTGAATTGAAGTCCACATGAAAGAAAACAATGAGTATATAAATTACTATAGATTTTTCAAGTGCTTCTATTATTTAATTCTAAGAAAATTTTGACTTGCTTGGAGATGTTTTCTGATCAATAAACTATCTTCTGCAGATGTTTGCAATGTGTTGTAGATGGATTCTATACATGCAATACAAATGAGAATAACAAGAATAATTAGTGATTAGAATACCTAATACTTATTAATACCTTACCAAATGCCAGGCACTGTTCTAAGTGGTTCGCATGTAATGCCTCATTTAATCCTTGTAACACCCTATGAAGTGGATAGTATCATTACCCCATTTACAGAATAAAGAAACTGAGGTAGATTGAGATTAAACCATTTTTTCAGGTTCACAGAGACTAATGTTGCAGACTCTAGCACTGATGATCATAACCACTATGCAATCCTGCCTATTAAGAAATATTAAATGAGAATTGCTACGTTATATATTCAACAGTTTAAAGGGGTTTTTTTAAAAACTATAGAATTTCACAGAGAAATCTCTCTCTCTAAAAAACTAACATCAAATATGAGTTTGAGCATATTGATCATAGTAATTCAATTACATATATTAAGTTTTTAACAAGGATGCACCCTATCAAGTTGATACAAAAAGAGCTGGGTTGTAGCAAAGTCAGATGTTGTAGCCTACTTGGAAATACTACTTAAATTTTTATCACTTAAAAGCTCATTACCAACTAAGTAAAAAATGAAATACTTGACATTTTGGTATCTGTGATATTAAAAAGAACTAATATTTAATATTCAAGTGGCAACAGCTTGTAGAGTTTGCACACAACACCCACAGGGATCGATTTTTCTCTAAAACGGCCTTCAGGAGTCTGCCTTTTAAACAGCTGACACCTCCTTTCTCCATATCCCTCTTTCCTGCCAGCACCATGGGGTGCTCATGGAGTGCAGCAGCAGACGTGTAATTCTTCACTGCAGGATTTGTCTTTGCAAATAATGGAGAATGAGAGAAATTAAGAAAAATGTAATTTCCACAGAATCAACCTCAGTGTAATCTCGGCTACTAAAAATGAATAGATGTCTTTAGAGGGCTGTTCTCCATATGCACTCTCCGTCCCCTTTATATACCATCTATGAGGAGAGAGAAGAATCATTTATACCTAATTGATCGTCAGTCATTCCACACCTGTACCAAGGCTGCATTATGACAAGTATACTGTTGCCTGGCATTTTTCCAGTATGGCTAATTGTCGCAGTACTAATTTACTTACCTGTGGAATTTTCAACTTCCCCAGCCTGCTGTCAAGAAGACGCATAATAATGGAATAAAGGATTTAAAATGCCGAATATTATAAATTATTTCACTTATCTTTCAACAGAAGGCTTTGACTAAGCCACATATTAGGTGGCTATAATTACTCATTGCTGGAGTAAAAAACAAAAACCTGTCACATATACATTTACCTGGTAGAATGACAAGAATCAAGTGAACCAATCTTTTCTGATGTAGAGAAAAAAATACCAATCAGATTACCTAAAACATGTTCTTGATCTGCATGGTTTAGAGTAAATGTACCAGTTCAATTACTATTACGTTCCGCATTACAAAACACTTCCTTTTTGTTGTTGTTGTTGTTGTTAGTATATTTAAGAATGTTTTTTCTAGATCAGATAGTAAGACAAATGAGTAATTTACTGTTTTTTCTCCAAAAAAAGGTGGAAAAAATTTCTAAAGGAGATATAGGCATATATGACTTTAATTGCATAAACTAGTAAACTAATTTGGGACATCTATACCAAGCAAATCTGGTCACCAGGATTTTTTTTTATGGTAGATTGTGTTTTTGAAAATTAATATTTCCCACGGAAAGCTATCACCCACAAGTATAGTAACTGACATTTTTGTTACAGTTTGTTACAGTTCTTACAGTTGATGGCCCTCACTGTGGTACTTAGATATGTTTGATACATCTGTGAAAATTACCTAGCAACTGTGCAACTGTAATTTTTGTTATAACAAATGTAATTGTAATTTTACCAGTTTTAACAAATATGCCTGATTGTTTATGATAAAGGCAAAAATTTATAGATAAGGTTTAGGATTTCCTAACGAAATTTGAATAGAATTGCTCATTTAATTCTTACAGTCTATTTAATACAAATTCTATAGGTTGCTTACTCCCCCATCCTATAGTATTATTAGGTCCTCTAAGGAAAAAAAAAAAAGTTTTCTGGACAAGTTTGGGAAATGCTGGATTAAATATGTATAGGCTTATCTTTATTGTTGCAAAATATCACTTTAAAAACTTTATTTCAGGCACTTTGATATGCTAATCTGCACTCTGAAGAGAAGGTGTATGGTCTTTTCCAGCCTTATTTGACCCAAAGGTCCTATCACAGCTCATCTCCGAAGCCAAGAGTCTGCAGAGCTGGCTCTGCCTGACTCACGCCTGGCACATCTCAGGGATTCAATACATTTTAGCGAAATTTCAACATTATCCATTTTCAATTGAATTCAAATGGTCTGTGATATTCTTTGCCTTAGACTTGTTCATGAGGATAAATATGCAAATAGAATCAGAAACACAAACTCATTTTTTCTACCAGATCTCAGCCCACATATTCCAAGGTAAAAGAGTAGCGCAATAATCCATTCTGGCACATTGACCTATAGCAACACTATTCCTTAAAATAGGATTTTTAAGCGGTAGAAAAGGAGAAAGAAAACAACAGCTTCCTACCCAGCACATGCCTTCCATTTAGCATGTCTGGAAGATCGTCTCCTTCATTTCAAAATTGATAGCCAACTTTTTTTGTTGTTTTGCTATTCAAATTTCTGTCCTCTTTTTTTCCAGCCTATTTGCTCTAACACTGAATTTTAAGCATCTCTAAAAATGCTTGATATGTTATTATTCTTTCCAGATATCCTCTGAGAGCCAAGCAAAGAACATTAACGAAGGAAGGAGGAATGAGGCTGGATACGGTGCAGTGAAAAAGGCACTTCCAAGAGAGGGGCACTCACTACCCAGAGACGCGACGGTGCCATCAGCATGAGAACTTACCGCTACTTCTTGCTGCTCTTTTGGGTGGGCCAGCCCTACCCAACCCTCTCAACTCCACTATCTAAGAGGACTAGTGGTTTCCCAGCAAAGAAAAGGGCCCTGGAGCTCTCTGGAAACAGCAAAAATGAGCTGAACCGTTCAAAAAGGAGCTGGATGTGGAATCAGTTCTTTCTCCTGGAGGAATACACAGGATCGGATTATCAGTATGTGGGCAAGGTAGGATTCCTTTGAGTGCTTTGACATTCTGAGTTTAAAAGCCCGAAGAAGTTACTTCTAATAAATAGACGGGGAGGATGTGAACTATTCCCCAATATAGTAAGAATTGTTGCTTATCTGGTTAAGACTTTTTTTTTTTTTTCACTTGAGTAGTTTCGGAAAGAAGACTGTAGCAAAAAGCTGAGAAATGTTAGCCCTGCAACAAAGAGAGAGAAAATGCTCCAGTTGAAAGTGAAACACCCACAACCAACCGCATAGGATTATCATAAATCCTTTAATTTTTACTGTAGCTTAAAAAATGTGGTCTGGCTATTCTATAAAGTCGGGTGTATTAAAAATAGGAATGGAGAGATTAAGCTGTAAGGAAAGGAAGGCTCCTTTTTCTCTCATTCTAAAAGCAAATATTCTGAGCTATAGTCCTTTGGCCCAGTTCAAATTAACTACTCCTTAACTCTGCTACCTATAGCACCATCATTCTCTGGCCAAATGGAGCCCTTGGCTGTCAAAACCCACCACTGCCTTAGATTTGGCAGCTTCTGCTGCTGCTACTGTTTAGTCTTATCTCAAATAGTTGGCAAAAAAAACAGGTATTTCAAAATCTTGTGATTTAACTGTGGCAAAATTTGTAAAAGAGAAAAATGCTTATGTAAAAGTACTCTTTCCAAATATCATCTGACCATTTTATTGACTCCAGAAAGTAAAGTGAGGAGGCATCGCTTATTATAGCCCTCACAGATTACTGGAGCTGAGTCAGGGAAACAGCTTGGTGAGCCTGTCATCATGAGTTTCGTTGGAATTTTATCATCGGCTCCCTCCTTGTTGCAGAATATCTGCATACTGAAAAGATGTCAAAGAAAAAACAGGGCTACAGGCTTGTACTTTGTAGGTTCCATGCCTCATAAGGTAATATTGATTTTTTTAAAAATCATTGTCACATATCCCTTCCTAAACAAACTGATAATGAACATAAATAGATACATGAGAAAAGGCATTCATTTATGATTACAGCTATGATTTTAAGACATCTATATTATCATGCAAAAAACATACATTCTGCAGATTCTAAAGGCTGCATGTTCACACTTCAATCTGTGATCAAATATCCCTGAATAACCATATGTAAATATTCTCTTTAAGTATTTACCACCATAAATGAAGAGAAGCCATCCTCGGCTTGGGCTGACGTAACCAGGAAGTATTCCAATGATGTGAATTATTAATGTGGAATAAAGTGAGAGAGGAAGCATTTGGTGAAGGGGTGAACATCAACACAGATCCCCAAGGATCTAGCCATGTATTTGCTGTGAAATTCACACTCTGTGTGACTACTAAAGACAGTTCAGCTACTTGTACTTCACTCCATTTCCTTTGTGAAATTTGAAGAGAACTAGGTGAATCGGGTGATGGTTGTAAAAAATAATCATCATCTTAAAATCTTTAACGCACTTTTTACAACACAAATAGCATTGTTGCCATAGAAGATTAAGTTTTAAAAAGTGCTTTATCTAAGTGATGGTTCCCCTTTTTCCTTTCCAGTTTTCCTCTCCAATTGTGATGCCATTTTACACCTATAATGCCACATATTCGTTAAAAAAAAGTGGGGGTGGGGGTGTTGGGGCAGGTTATTTCAGGATACTACAAACAGCAGTGGCTAAACCCACATAAGAATCAGTTTTACAATTATAATTATGAGAAGTAATAGTGCCATGGGGAAAAGTTACAAGCTATGGACTCGAGCAGATCCAAGAATGCGTCACTGTGCTGCCAGTTGCCAATTATGTGACGCAGGACATGTTGTTCACCTTTCTGGACTTTCATTTCTTCATCCGGAAAGTGCATGCAGCAATACCTACCTGATGGAGTTGCAGTAAAGTGATACAGGCACTAGTGGCAGGGACAGAGTAGGTGCATAAAGAAGTTACTATTATTGGTAAAAATCCATCGTACATGTTCTATTAAATCCATGTGTAACACATTGAAGTGGCATATTGACTTTCATATCACTGCAGAAGTAAAATGAGGTAATTAACAAAGCTCGGTGGAAAATACAGAGAATCATGGCAAAATCTCTTCACAACCACAGCTTTGACTGGATTAGTTGGATTTGGATATTTTATTGGCAACTAGATAAATTTCCCTCCCTCCTCATCACCTGTCCTTCCCTGCTGCCCCTCCTTCTTCTCCTTGTAGTTATAACACATGAGATATTTGCTGGAAAAAAAAATCAAGGGCTGAAGTTGTCAAAGTTGCCGCCATGGCTGTATCAGACATGTGTTAAAGGTGGTTCTGAACTGTTGATATGACATTTTCTCAAATTCCTCTTTGAAGTTATATGATATCAACAGATCAAACAATTAGATGAGTATTTTTTACCACAATTAAAAATAATAGAAAAAATACATTTTTAAAAAAGATAAAGGAGAGAGTTGCCCCTCATTTGTGGCCACAAGTTGGTCCACCTTTAATTTACCTGGAATAAAAGATACACCTGATGCGATTATCCTGCTCCACTAGGTCAGCAAGCTCTTGGCAGGAAAAAAATGATTAGACCAGAGCCGAGGTTCCAAAACTTTCTTGGTTCACAGAGCCCTTTTTCACAGAGCCCTTAGGCTCAAAGAAATACCTTATAGTGCCATGTATTAAATACTTAGACTCAAACAACTTAATAAGAATTTTTGCTTTAACAACTGAATAATTATTTGAAAAAATACACATAAATGGACAAAAAAAATTTATTTCACTCTTAACCACAGTTACAAATGGTATGTGTGCATCTCTTGAGCATGGCACAATTTCTCAATCAGATTGGACACAGCCCTCTCCTTTCCTTTTCCACCTTGATTTTTGCACTGTAATTGCTTTCTATTACAGCCACTATGGAAAACCCAGCTTTATAAATATAAATCATTGAAAGGAATGCAGCACCACCTACTGTTGAAACTGTGAACTACCTTGAGCGAGTAATTCGCAAGGGGTCTGGAGAGGTCACGTGCTGCTGAATTTCTCTCCTTTTCCCTCCTTTTTTTTTTTTATTTTTTATTTTTCTTCTTGTTTGAACTGTGGTCTTGCTCTGTCACCCAGGTTTAAGTTCAGCAGCACAATCTCCGCTTACTGTAGTCTTGGCTTCCCGGGCTCAAGCTGTCCTCCCGCCCCAGCCTCCCAACTAACTGAGACTACAGGCACGAACCACCACACCAGGCCATCCCTCCAAATTTAAAAATATTTCCTGGTCAGCTCCCTCCTGCAACCCAGGTTGCCTCAGTGCATACTCTGGGAACAATTAGAATAGTTAGGTTGACATATAAAGGTGTACCAAGGCTAATAGAACCTTTAATCATGCTATTTAAGCAGATTACTACTAAATAAAAATCACTCCGAGCCCATCGTGGGTGCCTAACACTCAAAGGATCTATCTGTATGTGGAAGGATAGAAGCATTAACTGAGGAAAAGTAATACTGTTGAGAAAATAAAACTTAACATAGAAGAAATGTTTACATTATAAACATCTGTCTTTGTGTTGATTCGAAATTATGATGACGCAAATTAATTTGTGGTAAGTCATCATGAGGATGGTGGAGTGAGGAAAATGAGAATCAGTGAGGGAAACAAAGGGCTTTCAGGTGTAGAAGAGAAAAAAAAAAAAAGAGAGAGGGTCATGGCTGGCGGTGGGCGTCACAGCAGCCAAAGAGGAGTCCAGGGGCTGGAGTGGCAATGACGAGAATAGACAAGATGGTGCTTTACAACTGAAGCACAAGCAACTGCAGCGAGACCTTGCTGCTCCATCTTAACCTTGCTCAACCTTCCACTGCGTTCTGTTGCCAGTGAGATGAATGCAGAGACACGGACAAGACAAGGTGGGGAGGAATAGTGGAGAAAGCCCATTATAGCTGAAATATTGACAAAACAAATTCTGATTTACGAGAAAATGTCAACTTCCACTCACTTAAAATGGTGCTGGCAGGGAGAGGTAACAGGATAGGAGGAAATAAATGGTCCTGTATTGGGTAAGTTTCTGAGTTTGTGAGTTTCAGATATAAAACCGGGATGTGATTGTTTTCTAAACCGCATCTCCATTTGGGGGCTGCTTGGAGCTGCTTTAGCTTGAGTGGCATCTGCGTCACCTGGGAACTTGTTAGGAATGCAGAGTCTCAGGCCCCACCTCCAATCTGAGTGAATCAGAAACCTGCATTTTAACATGATCCCCAGGTGAATCGTATGCATGTTAAAATTTGAGAAGTGCTGCTTTTAAAAATGCCTTCCGTGGGTCTCACCTCCCCAGACATTCTGATTTCGTTGGTTTTTAATTATTTATGATTCTAACGTGTTGCCAAATTTGGGAACCACTGTCCTAGGAGGATGTTACTGCCAATCGTGATAACAAAATGTGGCAAGTTCAGTGATAAATTGGGCATCCACAAAGTGTTATCAAAATAAAAAGGAGAAGAGCCAACCAGGCTCTGGGGCTCAGCAGAGCTTCCTAGGTGTTTGAACCCCATCTAAAGACAGAGCAAGTGTTAGCTTGTACCGCAGAGGGAGAATTGCCAGGACCTCCCAATTAATCAGATGGAGAAGCCAAAGGTCTGAAAGCTGGAGTTCAAAGGGTCAGAGATTTAGAGATTGAACAACCAGCAGAGTGAAAGAGTCCTCACACTGACACAGAAAACACAAAGAGGTACATATTTTCTTGTCATGGGCTAAAGAAAAGAGTGTTTTATTTTTGTACAAAATCCACTTCGGTTATCTTTGGCTTATGTAAACTTAATATAGTAGAAAAATGGAGGGAAGCCTTATCATTCCACATTTTCAGAGATCCCTGTAACTCTGTAGCCTGTTTTCTGTAATGTTGCAATTTCCTGGCGATGATTGGTAGATAGTCTACCGATCATCTTGGTAGATAGTCTACCATTCTTATGGGAAACCATCATTTCCATAAGAAAAAAAGAGCACAGGTAGATGTAGATACAGATTAGATTTTAAAGACACAGGCATTCATTAATACAAAGATGAATTTACTTAAAATATCAGAATTATGCCTAACTTTAGGCAGATGATTTGCACAGTGCCATTCAACAGCTACAGCAACACTTAATTCCCATCTGCTCCATTTTATCTTCCACAATGTTCCTTAACTCCTCCTTCCACACGATGTATACATAAGACCAGCCTCCACTAAAGCATTCGAGGTGTTTCTATTTTTAGTAACATGCCAGGAGATCTGTTTTTATGGAATATAATGAACTGTATACTTTCACAGGCATTTTCTGATGGAAGTTGGTGATGGTTTTGGGGGGACAGTTTTCAAAAAAAAATTGATAGCCTGTATTTTTTTTAAATATTATGAAAATGTGGGTTCTATTTGAAGCTCTAACATATAGGCTTTCCAATATGCCTTTATCCTCAGTCTTTAAAATTAATGTCTACCCAATTCAGTGAAGCCACTCTTCTCAAGATAATTAGACAGTAATGTTTTAACAGACCGTAAAAATAAAAGTTGTCAGCCATACACACCTTTAAAATTAGAAATGAGCAATTATTTGTTACTATAATTACATGATCCAAATTAGTAAACATGAAGCAATATTTTATCCATTCTGAAAGGTTAAAAGATGCCATCGTTGAAATGTTGCTTTTTTTAATTCTTACACTAATTTGTTTTTTCCTAAAAAGAGCATAAGCTGAAGAGTAGAAACCTCCTGGCACTAATTCCATGCGTGATTCAGCGAGTCTCTGAACCACTTATTGCTTCAAATAGCAATGTCAGATGAAAGCATCGTCATAGCTGATATTTTCTGAGCACTACTTTGTTCTAAACCCTGTCTAGGCGCTTCAAATGGGTTATCTCATTGGATTATCGCAGCAACCCTAATGCATGGATACTGTTTCCATCCCTGTGTTACAGATGAGTAAATTAAGGCTCAGAGCAGTCAAGTATTTCAGGCCACTGTCTCACATTGCTAAGACCCCGACAGACGATACTGTCTGGCCACCTAGCTACTCAGTTATATACCCTCCCCTGTATGTCCACTTTACAAAGCCATTTTGAAGCACAAGTAGAAAAAAAAAAAAAAACCCGGAACGTGCGTTGGTGTTCAATGATTGCATTCTACGCAATACCACAAAAACTTACTGAGAATGTATTGTGTGAAACCCAAAGGTAGAGAGAAAAAATTTTTTTAAGGCGACTTTTAAAGAGCTGCACGAATATGTTTGCATTATTGTTATGCACATTCCTTTTACTTTTTAATTTCCAGAACACATTAGTGGTATTCAAAATAGTTACATGTGAGCATTTTAAAAGGAGATACACAATTAGTGATCTTTCTGGTCACTGTGATTTTTTTTTAAGTGTCTTTTTCTTTCCCTTGATAACCCTCTCTAAACTTCTGTTCTGGTTCAATGACCTGCAATAATCTTTTCTCCCTGAATCAGGGCAAGTGCCGTTGGGCATATCTCTCTTCTTCTTCATTTAAATTTAATGCTCAGCCATTTAACTAACATTTTTATATTTCTATGAGTTAGCATATTTAAGAGAAAGTGCATGCACACACTTGCCCATTGGATATACTTCTTAGAAAATATTTCTAGAAGTAACTTCTCAACAGCCGTTATTGGAAATAATCCTCATTTGTTTCCACTGAAAGTGAAACCAACTGGTTTCACTTTCTTAATGACAAAAGTTTCAATTTGCTATTTGATACTAAGAAAACGAATGTCTTGTATAGCAGCAGTTCTCTGGCTCTTAAACTTCCCTCTGTGCACAGCTCATGTGGAAAGCAGAAAAGTTAAAATGTCTGGCCTTCGTCACAAACCCAAGGCAACTCTTACCTTGGCCAACCGCACAGCAGAGTAATAGACACAGCCTCATAAGGAGCCAATCCCAGATCCTCCACCTTCCCTTTCATCATGCCGGTGGAATCCTAGAGCCTCCTGCTTGAATTCAATTTGTTGAACAAAATGGAGGGCTAGAGCTGGGCGTGTGGCTTAGGCCTGTAATCCCAGCACTTTGGGAGGCCGAGGCAGGCATATCACTTCAGGTCAGGAATTCGAGACCAGCCTGGGCAACATGGCAAAACCCCATCTCTACTAAAAATACAAAAATTAGCCGGGCTACCGTGGTAGCGCGTGCCTGTAATCCCAGCTGCTCAGGAGACTGAGGCATGAGAATCGCTTGAACCTGGGAGGCGAAGGTTGCAGTGAGCGGAGACTGCGCCTGCACTCCCAGCCTGGGCAAGAGAATGAGACTCTGTCTCAAAAAAATAAACAAACAAACAAGGAGTCAAGTAAAGAGTGAAGGGTTTGCATCCTTTTTGTTCCCACTGTAGCTGTTACTTCCACACCCCAACGTGTTAAACAGAGAGTAGAAGTTGTTGCAAGGTTAGAGAGGCTCCCGTGCTCATTATGGACACAGCCCTTTGCATCTCTTCCATAGGCATTTTTAAGTATTTCTTTATTGATCAGCATAACTTGTTCATAGTATTAGTAAACCATGTAAATACTGATTGCACCAGAGTTCATTTTTTTTGTCATAATATGGGTCTGTAGTAGCAGATGGGAATATAAATAAGCTGAATGCCAACATCCTACTTTACATTTCTTTTCAAATCAAGATCTCTAATTGTTTTCAACTTGATTTTAGATTCAGAGTACATGTGCAGGTTTGTTAGTTGGTTATATTCCGTGAAGCGAGGTTTGGGGTACAGCTGATCCACCACCTAGGTACTGAGCATAGTACTCTACAGTAAGTTTTTCCACTTCTGCCCCTCTCCCTCCCACCTCCCTCCCCACTCTAGTAGTCCCCAGTGCCTACTGTTGCCATCCTTACGTCCATGAGTACCCAATGTTTAGCTCCCACTTATAAGTGAGAACATGCCATATTTGGTTTTCTATTCTTGTGTTAACTCACTTAGGATCATGGCCTCCAGCTACATCCATGTTGTTGCAAAGGACATGATTTCATTGTTTTTTATGGTTGCATAGTATTCCACGATGTATACATACCACATTTTCTTTATCCAGTCTACCACTGATGGGCACCTAGGTTGATTCCATGTCTTTACTGTTGTGAATAATGCTGCACTGAACATGTGAGTCCGTGTCTCTTTTTGGTAGAACAAAAATCCCTAATTTTAATTGTGACTAAACTTTATTTAAAAAATCAGATAATAAATTCCTGACATATTGTAACCAAGCATCAACAGATTCCTAAACCACTGGTATTTTTCATTTACATTGATATGAAAAGCCAAAAATACATTGTAACCAGAATTATACATTTAACTTTTAGAGGCCTCAACCTCTCTAGCCAAATTTAAAAATGTCTTCCTTATGTTCCACCCACATTTACCAAAAATAAACAGACGTTTGGGAGGGGTCCTCCCTTTGATAGGCTTCATCAAATTAGGAGATTATGTTTAGATGTCAATGTGCCATTGCAACCTGGAGGGGGCAACTCTGTGTGTGTGTTGGTGTAGGCTGCTGGGAGCAAATTCCTATCTTCCTACAAGCTTTTATTTTGCCAGTTACCAAGATGACAACAAAATATAACCATCATGAACATGCTAAATATATCAGTGTTCTTTGCAAACCTTTCTTTCCATTTAGAATTGAAGGTAGATCAAAAAGAAGTACAGAATTCCCCACAAGAAAATTAGAGCTTTTTTATCACAATTATCAATACATATGTAAAAGTAATGGGTATCCTCAAAGGCCCATGTAAGGAGTCAAATTTGAAATTACGTGACCTGGAATAAGAAGAGAAGAAGCATGCCAAAATATTTCCCAGGGAAAGCATTTATAGTTTCTTCCATTTTTTTTTTTCACAGAGAATATATATGCACAAAAAAGAGAGGCATTTTAAAAGATTAAATATATACATGTGAGAAAAATATGAATAAATATTTTAGGTGAGTTGGTGTGTTTCAAAGGACTTAAGGGCAGTGATGAGGGCATAACAAAAAGCTTGAAATATCACTCTGAATGTGAGATTTAATGCCCACTAGAGGGAATAGAGATTGTAGTTAGGAAGGTAGTTGAAGTTATCTCAGTTATGGCCTTTTTGGAATAGATTTGGAGAGAAAATCCTTTTCATTCATTCCACAGTTACTCGCTAGAGAGTATAAGTCAATGGCATGGGCAGACTGTCTATGTTTCAGCTTCAGCTGCACTTCTGACTATGTGTGTAATATTAGGCAAGTAATTTAATCTCCCTGTGCCCCCTTGATTCCTTAACTGTTAAATGAAAAGAGTCATAAAATTATCGAGGTGATTATTAAATAAGTTAATACACAGAAAAGGCTTAGAACAGGGCCCGACACATCACACTTAGTAGTAAGGAACTGAAGCAAGACCCGCGTAAGGAGGGAAGGTGCCCTGCTGTGAAGGGTGCCTTCAAACAACAGGTGAAATGGAGAGAAAGAAGAGCCGAAGGTGAACAGGTGATCCCACTCATGGCCAATGTTGTGAAGCCAAGTATTATGGGTCAGAAGATGGTGCCAAAGCAGTGAAGGCAGCTGAGTCTGATGCATCAACAGCAATTCGGGGCATGAGTTTATATAAAAATATGAAGTTGCCTTTATTATTCTAACTATAAGAAAAATAATATGCACACGACACCTCACATTGTTTGAGGATCCCTGGCAACTGGTAGATTCCCCTCTATTTAAGGATATTTATCCTTTCATTTGAAATCATCATCATTTTATGGTACAGCTTGGGGTTTATATTATTTCAATTGCCATGAATGTTATTATAGAATCTGGTTAACTCTTGTTTCTTTGTAATAAGAAAGTTTAAGATGCCCAACAATTTTTTAAATGATCTTTTCACTTGGGTTATAATAAGGTTTTAAATAGGAATTGTTATCACAGTTAAGTTAGGATTAATATCATAATCTCCTTATATAATTGAACCAAAGTTTTATTATGAGAAAATTGCTATTGATTTAATTACTTAATTACCCTGAATGTTTCACCTTTTTAAGAGTAGAATAATTAATTCTTTGTTTAAGGTTGAACTTTGACCTTAAATATATTGAGCAGTGTTTCAAATTGGATCCCAGACCTACTCTTTCAATTAGTACTTCAGACATTTAATGCAAACTTTGGAATACTTACATCTTTGCAAACTCTGCAAGACCCTAGCCTACATGTCGTACTCATCCTTATATACCCAATAGTGCCTAGCACATATTTTTGCACATAAAAACAGCCAAATACTACTTGAATTAAGCTACAGTGAGCACAAAATATTAAAAAACCACCTTGTTATCTAAAAGCTACTTTCTAGTTTTTCCAGCTTTATTGAGGTATAATTGATAAAAATTATATATATTTAGGAAGTACAATATATTTTGATATACATTGTGAAATGATTACTATCATGCTAATTAGCATATCCATCACCTCATAGTTACCATTTGTGTGCATGTGTATTTGTGTGTGTGATGAGAACATTTAAGATCTATTCCCTTAGCCAATTTTAAGTATACAGTACAATATTAACTACAGTCACCACGTTGACATTTGATTTCTATGCCTCCCAATTGATTGATGCAATGATTTGGTATGAGTATCATTGGTAGTGTTTTGTGGTATTAGCTTGACAATGGAAAATCTAATGTCTTTAAAGTTCAAGGATATTTTAGATAGTAAACATATAAACCAAGTATATTATGAAAGTCTTTCTATGAAAACTACCTCTGGAAATTTCATATCAAAATGGCACAAATATTTTATAATACAAAAGAAGAAAACTCAAGCTTCCTTAGTGCAAAACAAAGAAACTGAAGACAACACTGTGGTGGTCCATGCACAAACTAACAAGAAAAATAAGAAAAGACATAACAAATAATATTGTATCATGAAAGCTGGTTCCTTTGAGACATTTACAAATTAAAATCAGACATTATTTAGTGTCTCGGTAGAAGAAAGTTTGAAACAAAATGAGAAAAAGGCAAACAGATTTGGCCAATGGAAAGCAAATTTCTTTTTCTTAAAATTGCTAGGAAGCTACATTGTACAGACAATTCAAGTGTTCAGTAAAAGAGAAATCATTTAAAACCTGAGATTGTTGATTGCAACGATTCACAAAAATATCAGCTATAGAGAGAAATGTGATAATGTAGGGACAGAAAAATTCTATATAATGACATTCTTTTAACCAACTGTATCTTTTAATCAACATATTTTGAGTTCTCACAGAAAACAATCATTTCTGGAAAATAATCTCATCTTAATGCTTTCTACTACTTGTGAGTACAAATCAGAAAAGCAGCACAAAAGAGGAAATGTAGAGAAAATCCTGCTTTAAAATAGTTATACAAAGCTTTAGCATGCTGGATTGTTTTGTTTTGTTTTGTTTTCATAAATTGTGAAACATAAAAATCTGGCCCATTTCCTTATTACTCTGGAGCATGAGACTTTTTGAGGGGTCAGAGGTATTAGGGGTCAGTGAGGATCAATACCCCCGCCAGGAAGCAAAGTTCCCCTTTAGGAAATAAGAAAAGCGTTATACTTGACCATTGAACAACCCAAGGGTTGAGGGCACCAACCTGCACAGTTGAAAATTCTTGTATAGCTTTTGACTCCCCAAAAACTTAGCTACAAATGGCCTGCCATTGACTGGAAGCCTTAACACATATTTTGTGTGTTATATTGTTATATACTGTACTTTTAAAGTAAGCTAGAGAAAAGAAAATGTTGTTCAGAAAATCATGGCTGGGCACAATGGCTCATGTTTGTAATCCCAGAACTTCGGGAGGCCGAGGTGGGTGGATCACTTGAGCCCAGAAGTTCCAGACCAGCCTGGGCAACATGGCAAAACCCCATCTCTACCAAAAAAGAAAAAATTACAAAAAGTTAGCCAGGCATGGTGGCATGCACTGTAGTCTCAGCTACCTGAGGTCAGAGGATCTCTTGAGACCGGGAGGTCAAGACTGCAGTGAGAAAGATCATGCCACTGCACTCTGGCCTGGGTGACAGAGTGAGACCCTGCCTCAAAAATATATTCATAATAATAAAAATAAATAAGAAAATCATAAGGAAGGGAAAATATGTTTACTATTGATTAAGTGGAGGTGGATCACTTAAAGGTCTTCATCCTCATAGCCTTCATGTTTGGGAGGGTGAGGAGGAGGAGGGGTTGGTCTTGCTGCCTCAGGGGTGGCAGAGGCAGAAGAAAAATCTAAGTATAAGTGGACCCATGCAGTTCAAATTCATGTTGTTCAAAGGCCAACTGTACTTTCTTATCCTGTTTGTGCCTTGACTATTCTGTCTATCCTCCCAACCACATATATGTTAAAAGAAAAAACAAAGGGTGGCTATTTAGCTTATATTAAAGCTATGATCTTGCTGATTACCAATCCACTTGCCTCTTAAAGGAAAATAGAGTCTTCAAGTCAAATCGAGAAAATTAAGTGACTTGGGCTAAGTTGAGTGGTGGCGCTTCATTTCATTTTACCTGCTTTTCAACAGTAGACATCGCTTCCCTGAGTTTTAAAATGATAATGTGGCCGTCAAAATCTTGACTGCCACACAAACCAGCAAGTAACACCTAAAGAAGGGGAAGGTCTAGGATGGGAGAGAGAGAAAAGAGAATTCAACACAAGAGAAAGTATTCCCTGGCAGGCTACGAGTCATCACAGATTACCTTTTAGCAGAGTTTCATGGCAGAAAACTTGTAGTGAAACTAGAGAGCAATGATAATATTGTCTCGTACTGTGTCTAGCTTTACAGCTTATAAAATGCTGTCACATGCACAAGCATTCCTCAGGTGATCCACATAACCACTCTCTAGTTGAACGTCCTCAGGTGATCCACATAACCACTGTCTAGTTGAACTTCCTCAGGTGATCCACATAACCACTGTCTAGTTGAACTTCCTCAGGTGATCCACATAACCACTGTCTAGTTGAACTTCCTCAGGTGATCCACATAACCACTGTCTAGTTGAACTTCCTCAGGTGATCCACATAACCACTGTCTAGTTGAACTTCCTCAGGTGATCCACATAACCACTGTCTAGTTGAACTTCCTCAGGTGATCCACATAACCACTGTCTAGTTGAACTTCCTCAGGTGATCCACATAACCACTGTCTAGTTGAACTTTCTCAGGTGATCTACATAACCACTCTCTAGTTGAACTTCCTCAGGTGATCCACATAACCACTCTCTAGTTGAACGTCCTCAGGTGATCCACAGAACCACTCTCTAGTTGAACTTCCTCAGGTGATCCACAGAACCACTGTCTAGTTGAACTTCCTCAGAGAATCCACATAACCACTGTCTAGTTGAACATGATTCATTCCTTTTGCGTGTGAGCAAACATAGGCTCAGAGGAGTTCAGGGACTGCAGGGCTATTGCCAGCACAATACCAAAGCTGAGACTAGAGTTCAGCTTTCTTTAGGGGTTTAAGTCTGATACTCTTTCCCTATATCACATTATTAAAATATTAAAGTAGCAGAGAGTATTTCAGATATGGTGGACAAATGAAACAATGACATAAATGGGAGGGAGAGGAGCACAAAAGTTCATGCCACTGACATCACAGTGAGGACACTTTCCCCAGCCGGGGCCATCAGATAGTATGAATTTCTGTTCACTAGTGTTCCAGTTGGTTTCTTTAACTGAAGGAGGAGGACGGGGAGAAGGAGAGCTTTTGAAATGGAGGAGGAAGAGGAGAGGAGGAGAAGAAGAAGGACAAAAGAGAAACGAGAAAGGGAGCTTTCAATATGAGGAGGGAGGAGGAGAGCTTTTGAAATCTAAGCTGGTTCCCAAGCAAAAAAAAAAAACTAATAAATGAACTCATTATCTTCTTTCCTAGAATCATTTGCCATTAATTCCCTGACAGTATGAGAGGTTATAGAATTAAATTTACTCATCATTTATTGTGCACATACAGGATGCTTGAGAGTTATGAATTTAAGTAAAAAATAGTCATTTGTCTTATAGAGATACATAGCTTTAACTTTTTAGATCCTAAGTAAAAGTCAACATAAAAGAATATAATATCCAACATATTTTTTACCTTTCAAGAAGAACACATTTTGGAAAAAGTCCATTTGCTATTAAGGAACACATTTTTTTGAATTTCTGCCCTTTGAATTATCATATCTCAAACGCCTGCATTTTATCTATTGATGTTCTCCTCCAAGGCATATGTGTCAAACAGAAAGAGAGAGAGAGGGAGAAAGAGAAAGGGGGCTGGGGGAGTGTGTGTGTGTGGGGTGTGTGTGTGTGTGTGTGTGTGTGTGTGTGTGTGTGTTCTTTTTTGGGATTGCTGAAGAGATTACACATAAGGCAAAAAGGTAGTATTCTAACTGGTGAATTACGATGCCTTACTAAATCAATTTTTGACTGGGATCTGGCTCTCAGCTTGATTTACCACTGGCTTTTTGAAAATGAAAATGTTAGACTAAGCAGGAGCTGAGACTAATGTCACAGTCTGCCAAGGCGAGAGGGACCTTGGACTTCAAAAGCCAAGCATAAAGCAGTAAACAATGCCTTTTTGGGGAAACAACTTTATGCAGTTAATAAACCAAAAGGCATTTGTTTAATTGACAAATCCCAAATGAACAATAACATTTATTATAGTTTGTATCATTTGTGCCAGTAGAATTTACGAATAACTTAGCCTGGGGTCTGATATAATAAATACAAGGAATACAGAAATGTTTATAATCAGTGTGGGTAGGGTTGCTTTGATGTGAATGAGAGTAGACTTTGGAGTCAGGCAGGCCTTGGTATCCTTTCTGGCTCTGCACTTAACTTTGGATAAATTACTTAATCTCTCTGGCCTCAGTTTCCTAACCTGAAAAAATGGAGAAAATAAAAGTTGCCCCTTGGAGTCATTGTGAGAATTAATGGATGGCAACACACTAAGCATTTTTGCAGTACCTGATACACAGTAAAGCATTCAGGAAGGGTTAGTTTTCTTCCCTCCTCCATTGGGATTCTTGAAGGACCACAGGCAGTTTCAGTTCACCTTGCATTTCAGAAATATGGAGCTACTGTCTTAGTTTCTTGTTCCTGCTGTAACAAGTCACCACAGATTTGTGTCTTAACACAATACAAATTTATCATCTTATAATTCTAGAGGTCAGAAATGGGTTTCACTGGGCTTAAATCAAGGTGTCTGCAAGATGTCTTTATGGAGGCTTCAGGGAAGGATCCATTTCCCGTCTTTTCCAGCTTCTAGATACCACCTGAATTCCTCGGCTTCTCAGCTCATGGCGCCTTCCTCCATCTTCAAGGCCAGAAGCATAAGGGCTTCAAATTCTCTCTCTCTCTCTTCCTTTCTTCTTCTCTCTCTCTCTCTCCCTGTCCTCAGCTCCTATCATCACATTTCCATCTCTCACTCCAACTCTCCCCTGTCTCTTTCCCTTGTAAGGACCCTTGCCATTACCTTGGGCTCACCTGGGTGATCCAACATAATCTCCCCATCTCAAAATCCTTATCTTGATCACATGCATAAAGTCCTTTTTTCCATGTGCGGAAACACAGTCACAGGTCCCGGGAATTAGGACGTGGACATCTTTAGGGGAGTGGGTGCATTAGTCTGCCTACTACCACTATTATCACTCTAAAGTTGTGTTCATTTAAGTTATTCTGTTACTTCTGACATGAAATTCAAGGTATTGAGTGTAAAAAAAATGATTGTCAAGGGAATTAGTAAATTTCTGTTGTGTTTAGGCTTAAACTTCTTTTGCTTTTAGCACTTTGTCAAAAATTATCCTCCACACGACACAAGTCTGTTTCAGGGGTTATTAAATGTAACAAAAGATAAAAAATTGAATTGAGTAGGGTTATGCAGAATCTCTGCAAATACAGATCCTTTATGATATTATTTAAGTGTATTTTAAAAGTCACAAGGTACGTATTGATAAGAAAGATGGAAGGAAGGATGGATGGATGGATGGATGGATGGATGGATGGATGGATGGATGGATGGAAAGACAGATAGGAGATAGATACATAGATAGACAGACACACAGATTTAAAAGCTTGATCAGTGTTCTCAATTTTCTGGCCCCAGGGGACATTTGGAAATATCTGGAGACATTTTTGGCTGTCACAACTTGGAATGACGCTACTGGCATCTAGTAGGGACCAAGGACTCTGCTGAACATCCTATAATGTATGGGACAGCTCCCCAAACAGTTACGTAGCTCAAAATGCCAATAGAGCAGTGAAAAACACTGAACTAGATAATTCTTTGTAACTCAAAATATTGTTTGGTACAGAGTAAGCCTTTAATGAATGTTTGTAGAACTAAATGTAAAAATGGAGGAAAAAATGTATTGTGGTTAATAGAGTAGGCCACCTGGACTCAAATCTTGCTCTTATTCATGCTGTCATGCTGAGAAGTGATTTACCTCCTGTATTGCCTCAGTTGCATCATCACTTAAGAGGGGATAAGAATGGAATCATGGGAGGAGGTTCCAAGATGGCCAAATAGGAACAGCTCCAGTCTACAGCTCACAGCATGAGTGACGCAAAAGACGGGTGATTTCTGCATTTCCAACTGAGGTACCAGGTTCATCTCAGGGTTTGTCGGACAGTGGGTGCAGCCCACGGAGTGTGAGCTGAAGCTGGGTGGGGCATTGCGTCACCCAGGAAATGCAAGGGGTCTGAGAATTCCCTTTGCTAGCCAAGGGAAGCTGTGACAGACAGTACCTGGAAAATCGGGACACTCCCACTCTAATACTGCACTTTTCCAACAGTCTTAGCAAATGGCACACCAGGAGATTATATCCTGTGCCTGGCTCAGAGGGTCCCACGCCCATGGAGCCTTGCTCACTGCTAGCACAGCAATCTGAGATCAAACTGCAAGGCTGCAGAGAGGCTGGGGAAGGGGTGTCCACCATTGCTGAGGCTTGAGTAGGTAAACAAAGCAGCTGGGAAGCTCAAACTGGTTGCAGCCCACTGCAGCTCAAGGAGGCCTGCCTGACTCTGTAGACTCCACCTCTGGGGGCAGGGCATAGCTGAACAAAAGGCAGCAGAAACTTCTGCAGACTTAAACGTCCCTGTCTGACAGCTTTGAAGAGAGTAGTGGTTCTCCCAGCACGAAGTTTGAGTTATGAGAACGGGCAGACTGCTTCCTCAAGTGGGTCCCTGACTCCCAAGTAGCCTAACTGGGAGGCATCTCCCAGTAGGGGCCGACTGACACTTCATTCAGCCAGGTGCCCCTCTGAGATGAAGCTTCCAGAGGAAGAATCAGGTAGTAACATTTTCCATTCTGCAATATTCGCTGTTCTGCAGCCTCCGTTGGTGATACCCAGGCAAACAGCATCTGGAGTGGACCTCCAGCAAACTCCAACAGACCCACAGCTGAGGGTCCTGACTGTTAGAAGGAAAACTAGCAAACAGAAAGAACACCCACACCAAAACGCCATCTGTACGTCACCACCATCAAAGACCAAAGATGGATAAAACCACAAAGATGGGGAGAAACCAGAACAGAAAAGCTGAAAATTCTAAAAATCAGGATGCCTCTTCTCCTCCAAAGGAATGCAACTCCTCACCAGCAAAGGAACAAAGCTGTATGGAGAATGACTGACGAGTTTAGAGAAGAAGGCTTCAGATGATGGGTAATAACAAACTTCTCCGAGCTGCAGGAAGATGTTCCAACCCATCGCAAAGAAGCTAAAAACCTTGAAAAAAGACTAGATGAATGACTAACTAGAATAAACAGTGTAGAGAAGACCTTAAATAACCTGATGGAGCTGAAAACCATGGCATGAGAACTATGTGACACATGCCCAAGCTTCAGTAGCCAATTCGACCAAGTGGAAGAAAGGGTATCAGTGATTGAAGATCAAATGAATGAAGTGAAGAAAGAAGAGAAGTTTATAGAAAAAAAGTAAAAAGAAATGAACAAAGTCTCCAAGAAATATGGGACTATGTGAAAAGACCAAATCTACATCTGATTGGTGTACCTAAAAGTGACAGGGAGAATGGAACCAAGTTGGAAAACACTCTTCAGGATACTATCCAGGAGAACTTCCCCAACCTAGCAAGGCAGGCTAGCATTCAAATTCAGGAAATACAGAGAATGCCACATAGGTACTCCTTGAGAAGAGCAACCCCAAGACACATAATTGTCAGATTCACCAAAGTTGAAATGAAGGAAAAAATGTTAAGAGCAGCCAGAGAGAAAGGTCAGGTTACCCACAAAGGGAAGCCCATCAGACTAACAGCAGATCTCTCAGCAGAAACTCTACAAGCCAGAAGAGAGTGGGGGCCAATATTCAACCTTCTTAAAGAAAAGAATTTTCAACCCAGAATTTCATATCCAGCCAAACTAAGTTCATAAGTGAAGGAGAAATAAAATCCTTTACAAACAAGCAAATGCTGAGAGATTTTGTCACCACCAGGCCTGCCTTACAAGAGCTCCTGAAGGAAGCATGAAACATGGAAAGGAACAACCGGTACCAGCCACTACAAAAACATGCCAAATTGTAAAGACCATCAATGCTAGGAAGAAACTGCATCAACTAATGAGCAAAATAACCAGCTAATATCAAAATGACAGGATCAAATTCACACATAACGATATTAAACTTAAATGTAAATGGGCTAAATGCTCCAATTAAAAGACACAGACTGGCAAATTGGATAGAGTCAAGACCCATCAGTGTGCTGTATTCAGGAGATCCATCTCACATGCAGAGACACACATAGGCTCAAAATAAAGGGATGGAGGAAGATCTACCAAGCAAATGGAAAACAAAACAAAACAAAAAAAAAAAAACCAGGGGTTACAATCCTAGTCTCTGATAAAACAAACTTTAAACCAACAAAGATCAAAAGAGACAAAGAAGGCCATTACATAATGGTAAAGGAATCAATTCAACAAGAAGAGCTAACTATGCTAAATGCACCTAATACAGGAGCACCCAGATTCATAAAGCAAGTCCTTAGAGACTTACAAAGAGACTTAGACTCCCACACAATAATAATGGGAGACTTTAACACCCCACTGTCAACATTAGACAGATCATCGAGACAGAAAGTAACAAGCATATCCAGGAATGGAACTCAGCTCTACACTAAGCGGACCTAATAGACATCTACAGAACTCTCCACCCCAAATCAACAGAATATACATTCTTCTCAGCACCACATCACACTTATTCCAAAATTGACCACATAGTTGGAAGTAAAGCACTCCTCAGCAAATGTAAAAGAACAGAAATTATAACAAACTGTCTCTCAGACCACAGTGAAATCAAACTAGAACTCAGGATTAAGGAACTCACTCAAAACTGTTCAACTATATGGAAACTGAACAACCTGCTCCTGAATGACTACTGGGTACATAACGAAATGAAGGCAGAAATAAAGATGTTCTTTGAAACCAATGAGACAAAGACACAACATATCAGAATCTCTGGGACACATTTAAAACAGTGTGTAGAGGGAAATTTATAGCACTAAATGCCCACAAGAGAAAGCAGGAAAGATCTAAAATGGACACCCTAACATCACAATTAAAAGAACTAGAGAAGCAAGAGCAAACACATTCAAAAGCTAGCAGAAGGCAAGAAATAACTAAGATCAGAGCAGAACTGAAGGAGATAGAGACACAAAAAACCCTTCAAAAAATCCAATAATCCAGGAGCTGGTTTTTTGAAAAGATCAACAAAATTGATAGACCGCTAGCAAGACTAACAAAGAATAAAAGAGAGAAGAATCAAATAGACACAAATGAAAAAGGGGATATCCCACAGAAGTACAAACTACCATCAGAGAAAACTATAGACACCTCTATGCAAATAAACTAGAAAATCTAGAAGAAATGGATAAATTCCTGGACACATACACCCTCCCAAGACTAAACCAGGAAGAAGTTGAATCCCTAAATAGACCAATAACAGGCTCTGAAATTGAGGCAATAATTAATAGCCTACCAACCAAAAAAGTCCAGGACCAGACAGATTCATAGCCAAATTCTATCAGAGGTACAAAGGGGAGCTGGTACTATTCCTTCTGAAACTATTCCAATCAGTTGAAAAAGAGGGAATCCTCCCTAACTCATTTTATGAGGCCAACATCATCCTGATACCAAAGCCTGGCACAGACACAACAAAAAAAGAGAATTTTAGACCAATATCCCTGATGAACATTGATGCAAAAATCCTCAATAAAATACTGGCACACCAAATCCAGCAGCACATCAAAAAGCTTATCCACCATGATCAAGTTGGCTTCATCCCTGGGATGCAAGGCTGGTTCAACATATGCAAATCAATAAACATAATCCATCATATAAACAGAACCAAAGACAAAAACCACATGATTATCTCAATAGATACAGAAAAGGCCTTTGACAAAATTCAACAGCCCTTCATGCTAAAAACTCTCAATAAACTAGGTTTTGATGGGACGTATCTCAAAATAATAAGCGCTATTTATGACAAACCCACAGCCAATATCATACTGAATGGGCAAAAACTGGAAGCATTCCCTTTGAAAACTGGCACAAGATAGGGATGCCCTCTCTCACCACTCCTATTCAACATAGTGTTGAAAGTTCTGGCCAGGGCAATCAGGCAAGAGAAAGAAATAAAGGGTATTCAATTAGGAAAAGAGGAGGTCAAATTGTCACTGTTTGCAGATGACATGATTATACATTTAGAAAACCCCATTGTCTCAGCCCAAAATCTCCTTAAGCTGATAAGCAACTTCAGCAAAGTCTCAGGATACAAAATCAATGTGCAAAATTCACAAGCATTCCTCTACACCAATAACAGACAAACAGAGAGCCAAATCATGAATGAACTCCCATTCACAATAACTTCAAAGAGAATAAAATACCTAGGAATTCAATTTACAAGGGATGAGAAGGACCTCTTCAAGGAGAACTACAAACCACTGCTCAACGATATAAAAGAGGACACAAACAAATGGAAGAACATTCCATGCTCATGGAGAGGAAGAATCAATATAGTGAAAATGGCCATACTGCCCAAGGTAATTTATAGATTCAATGCCATTCCCATCAAGTTACCAATGAGTTTCTTCACAGAATTGGAAAAAACTGCTTTAAAGTTCATGTGGAACCAAAAAAGAGCCCACATTGCCAAGACAATCCTAAGCCAAAAGAACAAAGCTGGAGGCATCATGCTATCTGACTTCAAACTATACTACAAGGCTACAGTAACCAAAACAGCATGGTACTGGTACCAATAGAACTGAACAGAGCCCTCAGAAATAATACCACACATCTACAACCATCTGATCTTTGATAAACCCAACAAAAACAAGAAATGGGGAAAGGATTCCCTATTTAATAAATGGTGCTGGGAAAACTGGCTAGCAATATGTAGAAAGCTGAAACTGGATCCCTTCCTTTCCCCTTATACAAAAATTAATTCAAGATGGATTAAAGACTTAAATGTTAGACCTAAAACCGCAAAAACCCTAGAAGAAAACCTAGGCAATACCATTCAGGCCATAGGCATGGGCAAGGACTTCATGACTAAAACACCAAAAGCAATGGCAGCAAAAGCCAAAATTGACAAATGGGATCTAATTAAACTAAAGAGCTTCTGCACAGCAAAAGAAACTACCATCAGAGTGAACAGGCAACCTACAGAATGGGAGAAAATTTTTACAATCTACCCATCTGACAAAGGGCTAATATCCAGAATCTAAAAAGAACTTAAAGAAATTCACAAGAAAAAATCAAACAACTCCATCAAAAAATGGGCAAAGGATATGAGCAGACACTTCTCAAAAGAAGACATTTATGCAGCCAACAGACACATGAAAAAATGTTCATCATCACTGGCCATCAGAGAAATGCAAATCAAAACCACAATGAGATACCATCTCACATCAATTAGAATGGCAATCATTAAAAAGTCAGGAAACAACAGGTGCTGGAGAGTATGTGGAGAAATAGGAGTGCTTTTACACTGTTGGTGGGAGTGTAAACAAGTTTAACCATTGTGGAATACAGTGTGGCGATTCCTCAAGGATCTAGAACTAGAAATACCATTTGACCCAGCCATCTCATTACTGGGAATATACTCAAAGGATTATAAATAATGCTATAAATGTGCTATAAAGACCCATGCACATGTATGTTTATTGCAGCACTGTTCACAATAGCAAAGACTTGGAACCAACCCAAATGTCCATCAGTGATAGACTGAGTTAAGAAAATGTGGCACATATACACCATGGAATACTATGCAGCCATAAAAAAGGATGAGTTCATGTCCTTTGTAGCAACATGGATGAAGCTAGAAACCATCATTCTGAGCAAACTGTCACAAGGACAGGAAACCAAACACCACATGTTCTCACCTCGTAGGTAGGAATTGAGCAATGAGAACACTTGGACACAGGGTGGGGAACATAACACACCAGGGCATGTTTTGGGTGGGGGGAGTGGGGAGGGATAGCATTAGGAGATATACCTAATGTAAATGACGAGTTGATGGGTACAGCACACCAACATGGCACATGTATACATATGTAACAAACCTGCACATTGTGCACATGTACCCTAGAGCTTAAAGTATTAAAAAAAAGAAAACAATAGAATCATGATGAGTAACAATTTATGTAATCTTTGTGATGAGTTCAGGTCATGACCTGGTCCATAGTATGGGCTTAACAAATATCTGCTATTATCATTTTCCCAAATCCCAGCCAGACCAATTGCCAGATGATGAATCACATAAGAGAAGACTTTAAAGATAAAATCTTTACACCATTATAAAAATCAATTAAATCATTTCTACTGTAAAGGAAAATATTAATTTTGGGGGTCATAAGAGCCAACATGGTGTAACAGAAAAAGAACATGAGATATGAAGGCAGCCTGATCCCAGGTTTTGTCACAAAAATATATTTTCTAGATTCCCCCTTTTTTTTTTTTTTTTTTAAGATGGAGTCTCACTCTGTCTTCCAGGCTGGAGTGCAGTGGCGTGATCTCAGTTCACTGCAACCTCCGCCTCCTGGGTTCAAGCGATTCTCCTGCCTCAGCCTCCCAAGTAGCTAGGCCTACAGGCAGGCACCACCACGCCCAGCTACTTTTTGTGTTTTGGGTAGAGACAGGGTTTTGCCATGTTGCCCAGGCTGGTCTCAAACTCCTGAGCTCAAGTGATCTACCAGCCTCTGCCTCCCAAAGTGCTGAGATTACAGGCGTGAGCCACCATGCATGGCCCTATTTTCTAGATCCTTTTCAAGTCCATTTTGTAGATCAAGAAATAAGCTGGCCAACCAAAATAAAATTCACTAATTCCATTTATAAATGTAGTCACCAAGAATTACTTGCAGCATGCTCTGGCATGTAGGTCATTTTTCCACCCCAGCTATCTCCACAGGGTCTGTACTAGGAATTGGCCCTTCCACCTACAGCAGTTTGTGTGGTAGGATATTCCTGAAACCACGGAACTTCACATTCCTGGCTCTCAAATGACACGGACAGACTTACTTCTACTGCCCTGAGACACATGAATCTGAATCCCCAGGGTGGAACAGTGGCAAGGTTTGGGTGAAGGTGAAACTAGAGTGGGTTTTTCCCACTTCCCCCTGGGGCAATCATGTGGTGAGGGAGAAGCCCTGTTTCATTCCCATGAGCCTTCCTGGGCTTCTCCAGAGCAAGAAGGGGGTGGATTGATCCAATAAATGGTCCAATAGAAGGACAAAGCAATCCTGTAACTAGGACTACATGTGCTAAGGGCGATAAAGAAGACATAGCCAGACCTCAAGGGCAGTATGTGATGGCAGTGGGGGATGCAAGATGTAGCTAGTCACCTTGATCACTGGAGAGCAAAGGTCATGATCTGCCAGAACCACAGATGCCACTGAGGAAAGTAATAGATAAGAGATATTCTCTAGAGACCAGAGGGTCAGAGGGCATTCTGAGGACCATCCTTGGCTCCAAAAGCCCCCAAATTTGTCACTGACAAAGGCCATGTGGCTACCTCTCCTTCATACAGGCAGATGTCATCTTGGACTGGATCAGGAGCAAAGCAGGAGGAGAAAGAAACCAGAAAGACTGAGATTTATCCAAAAGAGACCGTATTACGGAATCAGGAAGACTTTATTGGGATTTCACTAAATTACTGAGTCAATATTCAACTGTATTGAGCTTCTAATCCTCAATGGGACTAGAGCTTGAGGGAAAAGCTATAAACGAAAATAATTATAAGGAAGCTGCATCTTTCCTTGCACATTTGAGTGCAGTGTGAGAAAATATGTGACCCTGCAACTTAAGGGAAGGAGTGTTTCTATTTTTGCTGACTTTATGGCTTTTATTACCCCAGGCACAAACTCAAGGCCTCTTCTGATTTTCTCCCACACTGAGCCTTGAAACCATGCCATGTCCTCATGTTGGTTGCTAAATCATTTTTCTCCCATCAGTAGTCTAAACTTCTCCAAGAAGTCTTCCTAAAACCATCAAAGAGCTTACACATTCCCCAATTCGGTCGTCTCCAACTTACAAGTTCCTTCTATGCTATTCTCCAGCTTTTTACTTACCTTGTGAATCCTAATACCTAACAATAGTAAAGTGTCTAATTTCTGCTTTTTTTCTATATATTTTATCCCAATGTAAATGGCAAGTTTATAGAAGGCAGAGTTTAGATGCTTTTATTCATTGCTTTATGCAACTCGTCAGACCGGTGTTTTTAATGGCCGTGGTTGACAGAGTTAAATTATTTTATTATGAAATAATGTTTCTGTGAAATGGAGCATTTCTCTTTAGTTGCTGCAACAGGAGGATACTTGAAATATAGTTCAGTAAAATCTTGCAGCTTTTTCACCATTAACAGACGACTTCTGACCCAGCACCCAATGTATTTATGATAGTCATTGAATTCAGTGTACTTACAATTGGTCCATTTTTGTCAACAAATCCAATACAAGTTGGTTTTACTATTGTATTGGGGTTGAATTTGTTATTAAATTTTTTCAAGTCTGAGGCAATAACTTGAATTACTTCCTCAGATTGTTCAGATTAGACCATGTGTCTAATGTTTAGTAGTAATTGATAAATTATCTGGCAATTTCAGGAATGTATATTTTTGATCTACAGAATTATCCTAAAGTCAAGAAAGAGGATAGAGGACACTAAGATTTATTGAGTATCTGCTATGTGCCAGAAACCTTCACTGATCGTTGATATCTTATCCAATTTAATTTTTAGAAGATTCATTTATTCATTCATTCATTCATTCCTTGCTTTGATTGACTCTTAGTATCTATAAAGTGCCTGTATATCAGGCTCTGAGGATACAGAAGTGACCTAAACGGGTTTGGTGCCTTCCTTTATGAACTTGCAATCTAGCTAGGAAAACAGCTGTAAAACACATCATCAACGACAATAGAATGTGCTGATGGCTAAGTGGGGAATGAATTGATTGCGTATAGGAGGAGAATCTAACTTAGACCAGCAGCTTAAGGAAGGCTTCCCCGAGGTGATAAAGATTAAGCAGACCGGGCACAGGAGTTGGCTTAACCAGGTGAGGATGTTAAAAGGGCTTGATGTCAAGGGAACCACATGTGGGAAGGCCTAGCTACAAAAGAGCTAGTTAGTGATGTTATCTTCAAAAAGCTGAAAGAAGTAGGGTATGACTGGAACCAGGAGAATTAAGGGGAGAATGATGGCTGATGAAGCCAAAGAGAGGAGGAGAGCAGAGGCCTTGCTGGGCTTTGGAGGCCATGTGAAGGGGTGGGGATGAGGGCTTTATCCCAAGACTAAAGAGGACACTGCAGGATTTAATTAGAGGAGAGTGGCATCTTCAGAGTTGGTGTTGTTCTTAAGTTGATCTAGTTACAGAAAGGAAAATCTAAAGAAAGCAAGCCTGGGTGTGTGTTTGGAGGGCCTCCTTGCAATAGACCAATGAGAAAAGGCAATAGCATGGACCAGGGTGACAGCAGTGAAAATGGGAAAAGTTAGGTGAATCAAGATATACATAAGAGGTAAAATCGACTAGAGTTGGTGGCTTAATGAATGTGGGGATAGTGGCAGAGGGGATGGCCTAGGATGACTCCCTGGTGGCTTTCACAAAGATGAGAGGAGGAAAATGATTTGGAGAGAAGGTGATGAGGTCAATATGGATGTGCTGAGTGTAAGTTGTCTAAGAGACTTGCCTAAGAGGTGACTATATTCTCTCCAGATCTCAAGAAAATGCTCTTCCCTGGGGTAATAGATAGATTTGGGCACTCATGGTACAGAGATAGCAATTGAATCCATGAAAATAGATAGAGGATCTCATGTGGGGAGAGCATGTGAAAGGAGGGAAACAAGGACCAAAGACACAGGCCTACAGGATACCAGCATTTAAGGGGCAGATAGAGGAGGCAAAGTTAATCATTTCCAGTTCTATAGTAGGACTGAATGGAGACTAAGATCACTTAATTTATTTCACTGATTAATAGGAAAGTCAGAATTCAGATCCAAATCCCACCACTTTCCCAAAATCCACTTTTGGATACTTGGTGTTTATCAATTCAAGAGTAATTTATTGAAGGTTTTCTCCGAGGTAGGCCCTCTACTAAGCATCTTACATTTGTTATTTTATTTATTGTCAGAGAAACCTACTTGTAAATTAAGTATTATTATTATTCCCATCATGTGGATGAGGAAATGAAGACCTGGAGAGGTTAACTAAGTTCCCCAAGGTTATGTGACACGTACGTAGCATAAATTTACACTCACCTCTTTCCCTGCCTATGTCCATGCTTATAATTATTATGATTGTACTAGTTAAGGCAGTGGCTCTCAAACCTGAGCACTTGTCAGAACTACCTACAGGGCTTCTTAAAACACAGCACTGGTGGACATCCCCTGAGTTTCTGATTCCGGAAGTTTGCATTTCTAACTAGTTCCCAGGTAATGCCAATGCGGCTGGTCCAGGGACAGCACTTTGAGAACCACTGAGTTAGGGTCAAGGCAGAACTACAAAAACAACAACAAAACTTCAAAAATATAATGGCTGAAGTGCAATGCCTTTCTTTCATCTTTCACATGACAGGCTGGTTGGATATGAGGTTATTCTAGAACCTGGGTTCCTTCCACTTTGTGGCTTGCCATTCCCTTGGGCACTGTCCTCCTCAGCCTGGTGGAAACCAGGTCACTGCCTCACTTACATCGCAACCTGTGGAAAAAAGAAAAAAAAGAGGACTAGAGCAAGCCAAGTCCTGCTAAACCAGGGACACTGAAGTTGCACCCTTTACATTCACACATATTACAATGTGAAAACTGAATCACAGGGCCGAACAGCCGCACACCCAGCCGACCCACAGCTGGGAACCTGCCACAATCCTATGCTGCCATCATCAGCTTTTTAATTGGTAAAATAATCATCAGATATAAGTTAGTTAACTCATGCCAAATTATTAACATTCAAATACAGCATAAAACGTGTCACATGGAATTTTATTAAAATATGCTTTTGATTTACGTAATTCTATAATCTCTAAAACAGAAACAACTCTAATCCCTGCCACGTACTTCAAGCAAGGTTCAGTTTCCACCTGATATAAACTCTACCCAACAAGCTTTTCCCAGCCTTCACAACACTAAGTCTATTTATTAGCATTACGTATACATGCATTATATATAAAGATGTATGTATACATGCAGACATCTATACATATACATAGATATTGATGCAGTTAAGCCTCAATTTGTCATAACTTGATTTCTTGTGCTAATTTAAAGTAACATTCTACATATTTAACACAAAGATGTTCTCTCTCTCTGTTGTAATTCCTGTTTCTCTCCCTCAATCCCAGTCAGACAGCATCTTTTCAACACCACTGTTCTGTAATTGTCTTGTAACGTCTCAGGTTAGCAACCATAACATTTCTTAAAGAGCAACATTACATTTGCACTACACCCTACAAGTATATTAGCCAAACTTCAATTTTCCATTTTAGCCAAACATCACTTCATACCTTTCCTAAGCCCATGTAAGGCTGCTGTAGGTACTTTCCTATGTGTGTCATCTAGGCAAACTTCTGTTTGGATTGTTTTTGCTGGGGGAGAGGGGATTATTTTATTTAATTTTTATTTTAGATTCAGAGGGTACTTGTTATGTATTACATGTGTAATGGTGGGGGTTGGGTTTCTAGTGTACCCATCACCCCAGTATTGGACATTGTACCCAGTAGGTGATTTTTCAGCCGTCACTCCCCTTCCTCCCAACTTTGGAGTCCCCAGAGTCTGTTTTCCCCATCATGATGTCCATGCGTACTTTTTGTTTAGCTCCCACTTACAAGTAAGAACATGTGGTATTTGATTTTCTGTGTCTGTGTTAGTTCACTTAGGATAATGGTCTCCAGCTCCATCCGTGTTACTGCAAAGGACATGATTTCTTTCTTTTTTACAGCTTTGTAGTATTCTGGGGTATATATGTACCGCATTTTCTTTATCCAGTCAACTGTTGGTGGACGTGTAGGTTGGTTCCATGCCTTTGCTATTGTGAATGGTGTTATGATAAACATATGAATGCAGGTGTCATTCTGATAGAATGATTTCTTTTCCTTTGGATAGATTACAGAATGATTTACTGAATTGCTGGGTCAAATGGTAATTCTATTTTTAGTTCTCTGAAAAATCTCCATACTGTTTTCCCTAGAAATTGAACTAATTTATCTTCCCACCAACAGTGTATGAGCGTTCCCTTTTCTCCACACCCTCGCCAGCATTGTTTGGACTGTTTAGTGTCTCAACAATGCATATGCTTCGGAGATTCCACTTGGTCACTGACTCAGATGGTGACTCGGGGACACACAGGAAATGGGAATAGGGCAGCAGTAGCTGGCTTCACAGGCCACTAAACATCTTTGTTATGCCTTTGAATCTGATTTAAAGTCAAGTTGGAAGTAGGCACATTTAGCATGTAAAAACATGCTGTGTCCCCAGGAAAGCACAACACCCAGCTGGCAAAGATGCTGCCATGATTTTGGTCCCACCCACCATGGTGCTACGTCTACAACCAAAAATCCCTGTGTTTATTTGCCAACACGCTGCATTAAAAAATATATATATATTAACACAGTGGCTCACACCTGCAATCCTGGCACTTTGGGAGGCCCAAGGCAGACAGATCACTTGAGGTCAGGAGTTTGAGACCGCCCTGGCCAACATGGTAAAACTGTGTCTCTACTAAAAATACACAAAAAAAATTAGCCAGGTGTGGTGGGGGGGTGGGGGGTGCCTGTAATCCCAGCTATACGGCAGGCTGAGCCAGGAGAATCGCTTGAACCTGGAAGGCAGTGGTTGCAGTGAGCCGAGATCGTGCCACCGCCCTCCAGCCTGGGCAACAGAGTGAGACGCCATCTCTAAATTAATTAATTAATTAATTAATTTTATAAATCAACAGAGGAAGCAGACAAAGACCAAGTGCTCCCTCTGGCACAAAATGCTGCAGGTACAGTAGTAAAAAGTCATACCAGCCACAGGTGAGATGTGACTTTCTGAGGCAAGTGGATAATTTTTACTTGATGGTGAATCGTTAAAAGTGAACCAGATGATTAAACTTAATGGAACAGCCACATTAAACTGAAATTAGTGAAAACACGCCTCGGGCAGCCTACAACCTTTTATTTGTTGTTGTTTAACGTCTGTCTTTTACAGTGACCATGATGAATGACATCACAAAAGAAAAAATCCAATTAAAATCTAAGTGCTCAATAAACCCCTCATGTCTCGCTGTCACCACCACTTTCACAGGCACTGATGTCTTAGGTTTCCTTTTTTTCCCAAGAAAAGAACTGGCCCCAGGGGAGTTTGATGGCAGAGGAGGAGAGTGGGGAGAAAAAGCGGAGGCTTTGGGAGGCTTCTGCTCCGTGTACTCTGTCAGACCCAGAAAATGCACTTTGGAGGGAGGAAGCGGGAGGGTGTTAAATTGCTTTATTACCAGACAATGCGAAGAGAAGAGATGCATTTTCCCACTAGTTTTCAAATATTGATAAATCAAAATTGTGATCTGCAAAGCAATCCTTGCTCACACTCTTCTTTAACCTCTCCTCTGCCCTTTAACATTGTTTCAGGTGTTTGTTCTATAAGTCATCGAAATGGTCTCGCCTGACAGCTAAAAATAAGTTTCTGATTACTTTTACCTGAATAAATCTTGTGCCCAGATGTGGAATTCACCTACTAAGTGTGCAACAATTACATACTGAAACCGATGGAAGAACTGGTGGAGGAGAGTGTATAATCTAGTGGAATGTAGAATATGATAAATCACATGTAAAGATAGCAATTGTCCCCTACTGCCCAGTTAAAGAATACTGGCTTTTGATCACAGATTTTGCCTTAGAGATACCATGTGTCTGTAAAATTGGGTTTTCAAAGTCTTCAAAACAAAGTTCTCAAAGTCAAAATAGGAGAAAAAACAAGCTGATTATAAACTAAGAGTTAATAACGGTAGCACTGGCTTAAATTTGGGAGGCACTTTGTAATTTATAAGACCCATATTATGCTTTTATTGCATGTTTACATGGTGGTTAATGTACTATTTGCATGTGGTCTTCAATTAGATCTTCACAACAGCCTCGCCGTGTAGTTCTTATTATCCTCATTTTGCAGATAAGAATCCTGGCTGAGGGAGGTTAATTGACTCTGCTGTGGTCTTACACTTGCTGAGTGAAAAAGAATGAACATGGCTCATGCCTAGGACCGTGCCCCCGACACTGTGCCAGGCTGCTGACCACAGCTGCCCTAGAGCAAGGATCCGCCAAGTGGTGACATTGGTTTCCTTACTCATGGGTTAATGAAATAGCTTTTTAAGAGCCTCTTCAGTCATTTGAATTTGACGATGGAGAGTTAAACTTTCCCCAGTGGCTCTTTGTGTGTTATGATGGTTTCAGCGTTTCCTTAGCATATCCCATCACTCAAATCATGGGATGCTCTTGTTTTACATTTCTGATTGCATTTATCTCACTTCTAAGCAATTTCCTCCCCATTCGAATTTATCTTCCAATATTTCTGCCAAATTGCTTTCAAGGCTACTAATTATATGAATAATATTCTCCTCCCTAAACACCACGATTAACTAGCTTTAGCTGTGTTACATTAAACACAGTTTCCCTACCTCTAAAAATGAGGAAGTTGCACCAAATAATCTATAAAGCCTCTTCCTGCGCTCCAGAGTTAATCTTCAGATTCTTTTCCCATGAGCTGTGTGATTTTGGAAACGCAGCACGCACCGGATTCTCGGTTTTCTTGACTCTACAGTGCTGGATTTTTAAATTAGTTCATGTTTCCCAAAGTATCTTTTTTGGAAAACTAGTATGGGGAATATCCATATAAGTTATACCCAAAAAGGATTCTTTCAACAAGAAAGGGTAAACTAGATTACACAGAATCGAATATAGTTTCAAACTGCAGACACTCAGAGCCTCTGACATGTTAACAGTGACTCTAAAAAAGAGACCGTATGTAAAGTATTTCTTCCCCTCAGCACTTCCTGGAAATGACATTCCATGGAATACACTTTTAGACTAGGTTAGATGATTTTTAAAGTCTCTTTTTGCCCTAAGAGTCTATTTTCAAATGTGTAATGCTTCTCCGAGCATTTTGTGCAGTATTAATCAACAGGAGAAAGACTTGGCGTAGCTGTTGTTGCTGTTGTTGTAGCATAGCCCGTACTCTGTTTAGGCAGAGTTGAAACAAGATAGAGAGTAGCAGCCTTCCCACTAAGACTAACTTCTCTATATACTGTGGATGCTTAAAACTCTGGGAGTTTATAAATAGTCTTCCTCAATAAAAAGCACTTTTTGAAAATTTGCAAATAGGGTTAAATTATCTGAAAACCTACAAACTGAATTTATATATATATGTGTGTGTGTGTGTGTATGTATATGTATATGTGTGTATATATATGTCCTATAGACCTATAGTTAGGTCTAGGTACCATCCAAAGGTATCCTCTAACCTTTTGCTGGGTGGGAAAAAGGGAATTTAGGAAACAATAGGAAATCAGCACTGTGGATATAATCTCTGGGAAAGGAAAAATGGATAAGAATCCTACTTATCCAAGTTAGGATTCTCATCTTCTCTTTCCATGGTATCCTTAGTATTCATTTAATTCTGCCTTTTACCCAAACCCATTTCACCGACAGTTAGTCATCAGAATCTCTGCTTGATTACCTTTAGGAGGAGGGAACTCACTACTCATAAGACTATTTCAATTTTAGGTTGGCTCAAATTATTACAAGGTCCTTTCCTATCTTATACTAAAGTCTAAATGTGAAATGTTACTGTTCCAAGTGACCTGTAAATTATCTAGTCAGGTGATTTTCAAGGTATTGCCCGTGGCAGCACTTAGGATATTTCTCAAATGCTTTGAGTTGAATTTCATAAATAAATAAATAAACATCACATCTTCCCAGAAAAAAATGATTATAATCTCCATCACTAAAGACTCAAGGAAGTTGCCAAGCTTCCCTAAATTCACGAAGATAATAAATGTAAGGTAGAAATAGAATATACCCAAGTCTCTCTGATTCAAAAATCAAAGTCCTTTTCTCAACAGGATATTGCTTCTCTAATATGTTTGTGTACATGCAAGTGAGGACAAGAGTGTATTAGCAGAATGTGAAAGCTATAGTGAAAAATTGGAAAATCTTGAAGAGTTTCATTCTGGCCACCCTAATATGTCCTTGGCCACCTTGCTATTGCTCTTGCCTTTTGTTTTCCCTTCTTCAAAATAAAGATTACTAAATTTTCTCCCAAACTCTGTTCCAGGTCTGAAAAACTCTACGATTATAAAGAAACATGTGCATTAATGCATGGTATTTACCATTGAGAGGTTATGTAAATAGTAAAAACAAAACAAAACAAAAAATCCTGTATACCTTAGAAAGGATTGAATAAAAGTTAACATAGCATGCACCAAAAAGACAAAAACAGTTTAGAACCACATGCTTGACTTTTACTTTCTTTAATTTTTTTTTTTCTACACTAGTTACATTCAGACCAGGATAGAGGAGATGGATCACTTAAATATATCCTTTCAGGAGATGGAGCAGGAGATCTCTTCATTATTAATGAAAACACAGGCGACATACAGGCCACCAAGAGGCTGGACAGGGAAGAAAAACCTGTTTACATCCTTCGAGCTCAAGCTATAAACAGAAGGACAGGGAGACCCGTGGAGCCAGAGTCTGAATTCATCATCAAGATCCATGACATCAACGACAATGAACCAATATTCACCAAGGAGGTTTACACAGCCACTGTCCCCGAAATGTCTGATGTCGGTGAGTGAGATGTGACTTCAACCAAAAACTGGCTCTCCCCTGGTGCATCCACCGAGTAAGGAATCCCGTGAGCTCAAAGTACTGAACTGCATGAATTTAGATGCTAACTTCTTCAATCCATGTGTGCATATGTTTCCTAATATTATTCTAGTCTCATTTTGTTATTATTTTTACAACCACATTTCCTCTAAAGAGGGTCTGAAAAGTGGCAGGGTGGGAGTGGGAGGTCGAAAGAGAGACCATCTCCTTTCTCTCCCACCCTGAATGCCCATTCTCTTTCTTGGGCTGAAAGACAGCAAACTTCTCCACTTCTCTTAGCCTACATGGGTGTTAGGGTCCAAGTAACAATCTCCCAAATAGAAAATAAAAACTTAAATTTACAATCCAGTCTAAAAAGTAGTGATAATTGGTTTAAGTAACTAGTAACTCTATATTTGGGAAGGAAATTCAGAGAACATTTTTTTAATCCATAAACAATAGGCACGTTATGTCTAGGGAGTGGATCCTTTGCTACATGGTGGAAATGAAAAGACTTTCATAACATACATAGAGTGAATTAATATTTTATACACAATTCTACTACTTGTTTCAAATGGTGGATTTAATTTGTTTAAATTGAGAGAAGTAAATAGGATTTAAATTAAGAAAAAGAATTCTACTGACATCACTCTTAGCCACATTGAAATACTTCATGGGAGACAGTGACAAATTTTAAACTACTTATATAAAGCGTTATTTTTATTTTCACTCTGTCAAATTCAAAAGGGCTGAAATTACATAATAACTTTATTATGATTCTGTCAGTTAGATATCAGAGACGTTGTAGTTCACAGATCCAAGACATAGAAAATAACCAATCCATGGAAATCATTGTAAAACATCTACATTTTTCTTATGAAGAAATTGCTTCTCTCATTATTTAAAGCCAGTTTGTTTTGTTACAAAAATTGCAAGCCTCACAAAGCAAAGAGGGAGATGATTGGATTTTTTTGCTTCTTCTTCTTCTTCTTCACTGGTTATAGCAGCAATAGAATGGCATTCTTTAAATTTGTTAGGAAAAGTTTCTCCTCTATGTGGTAAAAGGCAGAAGAATTCATGAAGAATAGTCTCTTCATCAGCACTACTCAGGGCAACTGTAGCCAGATATGCAGGTATTGCACTGCACAATTCTAGGGGGTGCCATTCACTTTTGAAGCCATTATAGAATTAAATTTGTATTACGAACATTTAGGGGTAGTTGACAGTAACATGTCTTGAGAAAAATAAAAAGGCTTTTTTCAGTTTGCACACAGACACAGTTATGTTGATATTCATGATCCTTAATTGATATCTCATTATTGTGATTATAGAAAGGCATCTTCAAGAAATTCCATAAAGGCAGTGGGACAACAGCATGGGAACAAAAATGGACTTTAGTATCAAACAGAACTGCATTTGAAACTATCTCCACTAAGAACCAGCAGTGTAGCCTTGGGCAAATTATTTGATTTCTCTGATCCTCCAGTTCTGTATCTTGAAAAAATAAATAATAAATGTCAACTCCTAAGGGCTATCATGAGGATTAGATGAGAAAACAGGTGCAGAGCCCCTAGTACAATATCTGGCAATGAATAGACATTTAAAATGTCCAGATATCATATTCTAAAAGCAATCAAATTTTGTGTTAATGTTAAATAAGAACTTGAGTGTTTGTTGACTTGACTTTCACCTTAAAATCATAAGATGTTCTCAGATTCCCCACCTCCCTTGCCAAATTACAAGGGTGAGTGCTCTGTTTTGTGCATCAGCACTATACATTCAGGGCATCCAATCCTAACATACTACAATCTGTTTCTTCAATAAGGGAAATTGGCTAGATATTACAAAAGCAATGTAGAATTCCTAATATTCCCCGGATGTAACTTCCCTACCTCTTTCATGGAAAGGGGAACTCCAGCAGTATGCTTACTGGTTATCTGATACAAATAACAAAAAAATAGCCATTAAGTGATCTTAATTAGAGACTCTCATCCTTTCGAGAAGTCACAGAGTCCTTTGAGAATCATATAAAATCTATGGAATTTCTCCTCAGTGAAATAGACATGTAGGCATACACATAAAAATTCATGTGGAATTTCAGGGGGTTAGGAATACTTTGAAGATTATTAGGCAACTGTGGTCACTAAAATAAGAATGCTGATCTGAAATGTAATAGTGTTCTTTGTATATTTAATTATAATAACCTTTTGGAATTACAGATTCCAGATGTTTGTGCTCTGGTGTTCCAATTCATTGATTCTTTATGTAATCCATAACTACAATCTTTAAGGTTCAGGGCCTTTTAACTGTTTAGAATTGTCAGATTTATCATTTAGGATGCTTTTATTGGTAAGTAACTGGAAATCCAACTCAAACTAGTTTAAACAACAACAAATAAGTATTTATTGGTCACATTACTTAAGTCAAAAAGTAAAGTGGGCTTTGGACAGGATTTGATCTGAGTTCTAGCTGTTTTTCTGTAATTTTCTATTCTATCCAGCTTTGTCCTCAGGCTGGCATTTCTAAGATCACAAAATAGCTGCTGCAAATGTATATCAGCACATTACAGTCCAAGAAAAAGAGTATCTGTGACAGAATTTCCAGCAAAATCATGAGTGGCCCCTGATTGATCAATTCCTAAACTAATTCCTGTGGACAAAGGAAGCAAGATGCTGATTGACTTTGTCCAGGAGAACTCAAAAGAATCACTAAAGCAAGAGTCTAGTCAAACCCCGCCATTGGAGTTGGGTTGGAATCAGTTCTACCCCAAGTCATGATCATTCCCATGCTTCTCTGTAACCTAATCCTTAACAATATTTCTAAATGTTGGTTGTATTTCTTTACAATAAAGAAGCCAATCCTTTTTCACCCAGCATCCTACCAAAGTTTTCGACTTCCTCAGCATGATATTCCTGTACAAAATTAAGATCGTGCTGGTTTTGGTGTGTGTCAAAGATTGACACGAACTCTCGATGTGTTTTCAGTTTATGTTTCTGTCATTACAGGTACATTTGTTGTCCAAGTCACTGCAACAGATGCGGATGATCCAACATATGGGAACAGTGCTAAAGTTGTCTACAGTATTCTACAGGGACAGCCCTATTTTTCAGTTGAATCAGAAACAGGTTAGACTTTTTGATCTTCCTTTTTATAATTTGTAATTTTAATTGACATGCACAGCTGAGCTAGCATATTTTTTAATAAAAATAATCAGTGTGATTGGATTTTCTTACATACATCCACCAAACACTAATGATATATTTGTATTTGTAAACATGACATCTGAATCCTTGTAATCAAAAAGTCTGGCAATGAATCTTTCACCCACCCTTTCTATGGAGTAGATTGAGAAAAATTATGTATTGCCTTAGTTTTCTTCCAGTTTGGGGCGAAGCTAAAAGGTCAACCCCTTTTTGATAGCTATTGGCCTGTTTACAGATACTCGGAATCTTCTTCTTCTAATTATTTAGTAGGATTGTGTCTCTCTATTCTGCCCTGAAACTAGATGTAGCCATGTGATTTATTTGGTTGAATAGATGTGATAATGATACAAGTTGCTTCTTAGTAAAATTTTCAAAGCTGGTACACGATCTGCCACATTCCTGTCCCTTGCCACAGTTATCATGGAAACCAATGTTGAGATGTAGTCTGTAGCCTGAATGTCTGAGTGGTATGGTGAACCAAGCTATCTGCTTACCTACTCAGAGCCTGAGCAAAAAATAATCTTTAGTTGTGTGAAGCCACTCAGATTTTGCATTGTTTGTTATCACATCATTGTCTAGCCCATCCTAACTGATGGAGTCCTAATCAAAGTGAAATGCCATCTGGAATCCTCTTTTCAACATCTCAGTTTTCTGTTTCCTGTATTTTCTCCACAAAGTAGCAACCTGTCTTATAATGATCTGTTTTTAGCAGATATCATTTGTATTGTATAGTAAATTCTACGCGTATTTTTATTATAATGAGTCAATTTCCTTTTATACATTTTTTAAACATCCATTATTCTTGGTAGAAATCAAAACCTCCCTAGGTTCCCACATCCAGTTGGAAATCTCTGTGTTAAGTGGTGCAATGAACTTGGAAAGAATCCCAAGGAGAAAGAAAATGTTGAGCTGAAAAACAATGAGGATGAAAAATTAGAATTATTCAGCTTAAAGGACAAAAGGCTAAGGTGATCTCCTGTATTTAAATAGAGAAGTACTATTATTTGGAGAACAGAAAGCAGCTGTACTTTCACTGAAGCCCGGACTATAGGAATAAAATTGATCTGTTGTCTGAAGTATTCTTGTTAAAAATTTTAAAAAAGATATTTTCGCTTCATTAGTTGTTAAGCACTAGAATGTGTTTCTGCAGAAGGTTATAAAGGCTTCTCCAGTGAAATTTGAAAGAAAGTTAATTTAAGCATAAACGTTACATAGAAACTGGGCAAACTTTTAGAAGTTCTTTAACTATTTTATAACGACCTAACAACAGAGATAAATTTAACCTAACTTAAAAATTTTGGTTGCCATTGGGGCCAGTTGAACTAAAGTTCACGGTCAGCTTTAGGAATTCTAAAAGGCTTAAAGACCTTGAACCTTAATTCCAAAATTCTCTAGAATCATACAAGATGATCATTATGAAAGAATTGATTTTCTATTTTCTAAAGACCATAGTTTTACAATTTAGAAAATCCTCAGAGCATTCATTATGGTAGGTGTATCTGAGGGGTAATTAGTTAATTCATAATGGGAAACTCAAGAGTCGTTCAAGTATGTGACTTTCCTAACAATTTCCTCATAATTCACCTAAATGTCTTTTATCAAGCAGCTATTGTAGTACACCTTTATACCACAAGTCGTTTTAGATTTTGCTGTGTCATCTTATAACACTTCATATTTATACATCCATAATGTAATTATAATATTGAGTGTCTTATAACCCTTAATAATCTAAGCTATTGCAGAATCTGACTTGTACTTATTTTTATTCTCCTTGTATTACAGTCTTCTTTTAACGTATCTATCTCCCCTGTGTGATTGTAATATCCTTCAGTATAAAGGCTGTATATACTTATTTTTATATCATGACATCTGCATAGCATTCTGCATATTGTGGGTGACAGTTTATGTTTGTTTGCATAAATAAATGATTCCATAAAGTATTCTTAATGCATCCCTTTGCATTCTTAAATTTCACATCCACAGGTATCATCAAGACAGCTTTGCTCAACATGGATCGAGAAAACAGGGAGCAGTACCAAGTGGTGATTCAAGCCAAGGATATGGGCGGCCAGATGGGAGGATTATCTGGGACCACCACCGTGAACATCACACTGACTGATGTCAACGACAACCCTCCCCGATTCCCCCAGAGTAGGAACATTTGATCGAATGAGTTTCTTCAATGTGCTTTTATAAAACTTGAACATTAAGAGTTTTTGTTTTCCATTGTCATCATTATTGTCAAAGTTAGTGGACTTAAGAAGAACTGGTACTTTTATTAAAAAATGAGTTGACAACATGGCAACGCTCAGGAAATGTGAACATTTATGTTCCTGTATTGGTAATTAGCTGAGTGATTTCTGCTGTTGTTGTAAAGGCAACATCATTGTTTCATTTCTCCTTATTAAGAAAACTACCACAGACATAAATCTGCTCATGCAGAACATATGTATACAAGCATGCTGCAATTTGTTAGGAAAAATTTGACTTTATGTTTTGTGAATTTAATCAGGCATGTAATCTCTTTTAAATCCTCACAAAGCTTTGTAAGGGGAGGATTTATCATTTTACTGTTTCTAAAAATACAACTGTGGAAGTAACTAGGTACTTAATCCATTTGTAATCATAAATCGTTTTCTACATTATGGTTAGTTGAGATACCGAAAGTCGTCTCCAAAATCATTAACTCTCGTGATTAGATAAGAAGGAAGAAGAAGGAAAACCAACATCCATGAATACCAACTTGGTATCAGAAGTATGCTAAAAATTCCCACAAAAAGCTACCCAAGAGGGAACTGGTTTTAACGTAACTTTTCTTCCAGGAACAAAATCCCTTTGGGACCATGATCTCCTACAAAAGCTATCTTAATTATTAAATAGAAAACCCACTCATTCTATCATGGCATTTTTAAAAAAACGAATCAGCTAATATGGGCTTCCTTTAGAATAGAGATATACATGAATCAACAGAAAGTAGTTGTATTTTCTTTATTTTTTCAAGTTTTTAATCAGAGTTAGCTAAATGCAAAAAGATCAGAGCTAATTAAAGAATATCTGATATAACAAGTTGAAGAAAGGTTCTGTGAGGCCTACCATTTCCTTTACACAGGCCTGAAACGAAAACTATTAGGATCACCAACAGTTTGCCCAAAACCTCCTTTTTAACATGGAGATTCCCTGGGGAAGAATAACAAAAGGATTCCCCTGCACCCTGGTACCACAGGAATTTGTAACTCACTCTGCTCTGCTTAGATAGCCTGTGACTTGTTATTGAGCAATATGCCAAGGCAAGGGAGGGGAGAAGATAGAAAGGGGCAGGAGGCCCTAAAAATGGAAGTTGAAAACACTAGAGAAATACTTAACCTGGGGTGCACCAACTCATTCCTGTAATCCCAGAGCTTTGGGAGGCTGAGGGAGGAAGACTGCATGAGGCCAAGAGTTCAAGACCAGCCAAGGCAACATAGTGAGACCCTGTGTCTACAACAAGTAAAAATAAATTAGCCAGACATGATGGTGTGTACCTGTAGTCCCAGCTACTCAGAAAGCTGAGGTGGGAGGATTGCTTGAGCCCAGAAGTTTGAGGCTGCAGTAAGCATGATCATGCCACTGCACTCCAGCCTGAGCAACAGGGGGAAACCCTGTCCGAAAAAAAAAAAAAAAAAATGCTCTTTTTGAGTTGCATATTTGAGTTAACTTGCTTTATCATTTTACCAAGTATGAACTCATTACTTAGGGGATTACTATTATTGAATGCCTACATTTTAGTAGTGCCATAGACTGTTTAAATTCTTTTCAAATCATTTGTATGAATGGTTGACAAAATGTAATGGAAAAGGGTAGAATAAGCTTTGGTTTTACTATTTTATATTTTTGGTGCTAAGTACATCATAGTCTGGCCAATCTAAACTGTAATTCATATGTAGTCTCTCTAAACTAAGTTTGCAACAGGAGCATATTTTAAAAAAAAAAGTTTCTGTATAGGAAAAATGGATTTCAAAGTAGTAATACAAATATAAGTATGGGAGAAACCTATGCATAAAATAATAAAATTCAGGAGTCAAAAGAAAAAAATTAGGAGTTTTATCACTTAATGTATTTACCTATATCTCTAACTCTGCAGCTAGGTCCAGCTCCATGTATGAGTTAAAGAATATCTACTTGGATACAGCTTCCAACTTGCTATAATTTCTTTCCACCTCCAGCTATTATTAGCAATGGTAGAAAGAACTCTTTTAAAGAATACCTAGTAATTAACTTAAAGTCGCAGTTCAGATTAAATTCTTCTCTACTCTGTTAGATTAAGTTAACAAAGGGCTTTGAAGCCTTCTGTGCCTCCTGTAGCAGTTCAGCTGTTCTCACAATCACACTGTAAACTTTGGAGCCTGTTTACAGGACAAGAAAAGTGTTCTCCATTTGCAAGGAGACAGGTCATGAAATAGAAGAAACATTCTTAACAACCATGAAAGTAGACATAAGAAGAACAGGCCACCATTAGTTATTTTGAGGAAAGCACAAATCTACCTGATGGTAGTGTCTTAAAGAACTGTTAGAGAATAGGTTTTGTTTTTATGATAATAGACTGTGGTTAGTGTATGTTTGACTTATATCTGTCTGGTGATTAATAGGTACATACCAGTTTAAAACTCCTGAATCTTCTCCACCGGGTACACCAATTGGCAGAATCAAAGCCAGCGATGCTGACGTGGGAGAAAATGCTGAAATTGAGTACAGCATCACAGACGGTGAGGGGCTGGATATGTTTGATGTCATCACTGACCAGGAAACCCAGGAAGGGATTATAACTGTCAAAAAGGTAATGCCGCTTCTTAAACACCATACAAAGTGAACCCATTTACCTTTCTCCAGTTCCTAAGTTACCAGGGGCAATTATGTCTCACATAAACATTCCTTTAGATTTTTATTTGACTTATTATTTTCAGAAAAAATGCCAATTCTGGCCAGGCATGGTGGCTCCCGCCTGTCATCCCAGCACTTTCAGAGGCCGAGGCAGGAGGATCTCTTGAGTTCTGGAGTTTGAGACCAACATGGCAAAACCCATCTCTGTTAAAAATACAAAAATTAGCCAGGCGTGGTGGCAGGTGCCTGTAATCCCAGCTACTCTGGAGACTGAGGCAGGAGGATTGCTTGAGCCTAGGCAGCAGAGGTTGCAGTGAGATCACGCCACTGTACTCCAGCCTAGGTGACAGAGTGAGACTCTGTCGAAAGAAAGAAAGAAAGAAAGAAAGAAAGAGAGAGAGAGAGAGAGAGAGAGAGAGAAAGAAAGAAAGAAAGAAAGAAAGAAAGAAAGAAAGAAAGAAAGAAAGAAAGAAAGAAAGAAAGAAAGACAGAGAGAGAGAAAGAAAGGGGGGGGAGGGAGAGAGGGAGGGAGGGAGGGAAGGAGGGAAGGAGGGAAGGAAAGGAAGAAAGGAAAGGAAGAAAGAAAGTCAATTCTAATGACAATGAGATCTCCTGGGTTGGCTTTCAAGAACCTAAAATGATATGCATTCATGTTAATTCTATACGTCCAATGAATTTTTATTAGGAAGCTGCTAAGTAAATAAGTAATATAAACAAATGATATTCATAAAAATACATTAAGTAAATACTTTAAATGAACAGTAAATAAACAGTGCCAGACACTGCTCTAAGTGCTGGAGGTGCACTGGTACATACTACAAATGTTCTCTGCCCTCATGGTACTTCCAGTCTGGGTGAAAGAGACGAGGAGCCAAGTAAACAAACAAACAAATACATTACTACAAATTGTGATGCATGCTGTGAAGGAAAAGAGTACAGCAAGCAGTGATCAAGATGACTTGCATCACAGAAAGAGGATATATAAAGATCACAAGTTTAAATTAAATACCATAACAAATTTAAATTAAATACCATAAATTTCCTGTGACCTCTTTAGCTACTTTTTGGAACACAACAATAAATCTTTTCTGATTTCTATTTTTTTCCAAAGTACTGATTCATTATTTTATCCCCCAAATTGTCTAGCACCACAGAGTAGTATACAAAAATATGGCAAAAATTAAAAACCAATGAATGGTATGCTTCGAGACTAAAAATATTAATTTTGGTTAACTTTTTATGATTTCACTTTTATCATGTATGGTGTAATATTTTCTCTCTCCTTTAGCATACTATTACTTTTCTGGTAAATATAAGCATCGGTGGATGTAAATAACAGAGACTTTTTGCCTCCCAAACTTAGGATTACGTGTCTTAGTATCTGAAAACACAATAAAACATGTTTAAGTGACACTCAGACTAATGTTTTAAACTGTAATATAATTAGGAAGCCCATTAGTGTGCATTAACCTTTTTAATTTTCTTGGTGCCTTATCAGATTCGAACTGAAATTTTGCCTAGACGACTAAATCACATTCACTAACGTCTTGATTAATTGTGTTTCTAGTGAGCCTTGTCATATTATCATCAAAAACTAAAAGTCAGCAATAAGCATTTGGGTTCACCATGTCTCCAAAAGCAGAGCTACTTTTCCTAAAGACCCTTGACAACAATGATCATTATTTTCTTTGGCAAATAATTAGCCCAATGCCCTTTTCAGGATACCATATTGACAACAATGATCTTTTCTTTCTTTGGCAAATAATTAGCCCAATGCCCTTTTCAGGATACCATTTGGAATATTTCATTACCTCATGCAAAAAAAAAACACAAAACTTTAATCTATGTTTTTTTGAATGACGACGAGGGATTCACAATGCAAACTTGTGGCTCTCAATTCTGGCTGCACCATAGAATCACTGGGGGAAGTGTTTAATCATGTCGATTTTAATCTGCATGCCCCAATATGTTGGTTTAATGGTCCAGGGTGGGGCCAAGACATTGGCCAGTTTTAAACACTCACTGGTGTAATTAAAGCCAGATATGGCCTGCACAGTGGCTCACGCTTGTAATCCCAGCACTTTGGGAGGCCGAGGCAGGTGGATCATGAGGTCAAGAGATTAAGACCATCCTGGTCAACATGATGAAACCCCGTTTCTACTAAAAATACAAAAATTAACTGGGCCTGGTGGCATGTGCCTATAGTCCCAGCTACTTGGGAGGCTGAGGAAAATCGCTTGAATCTGGAGGCCTCATTGCAGTGAGCTGAGCTCGCGCCACTGCACTCCAGCCTGGCGACAGAGCAAGATTCTGTCTCAAAAAAAAAAAAAAAAAAAGCCAGATGTGAGAACATCTGACATGGAATAACACACTGTGTATTTGCCAACTTGCCCCTGATGGCCCCCTCTAGTAAAATGCGAGTATATTTTAAGTGGGGACAGAGTGGGCTCTACCAGACTCCTGCTTCCAAGTGCCCTTCCTGCCTGGTATGATGCCTTGTACCTCAGGACCCACTTTTAAGTCAACAGCAGGCACGGTCTCAGCCCATACACTTTTCAGGGCTGTGTGGCATCTGAACTCCTTCACAAACTTTATGATCATTTCCTGCCTAACAGCCTAGATGTAAGAAAAAAAATTACATCTTATCTTTTCTCCCTGTGCCCAATATCACACTAATGTGTTTCCCTAAGCAATATGATTCCATTCATTTATCAGTGATTTACACCAAAAATGTTTCATGTCTTGGCTTTCTGTGTCTTGGCTGCTTTAAATATGTCACTTCTTCCCCCACCCCCCACCCCCCACCCCAAGCTCTTGGACTTTGAAAAGAAGAAAGTGTATACCCTTAAAGTGGAAGCCTCCAATCCTCATGTTGAGCCACGATTTCTCTACTTGGGGCCTTTCAAAGATTCAGCCACAGTTAGAATTGTGGTGGAGGATGTAGATGAGCCTCCTGTCTTCAGCAAGCTGGCCTACATCCTACAAATAAGAGAAGATGCTCAGATAAACACCACAATAGGCTCCGTCACAGCCCAAGATCCAGACGCTGCCAGGAATCCTGTCAAGTAAGCACGCTTCTGCGATGTGTCTGTTTCATAAGCTTCAGTCCATTTATATTCAAATATCTGCCTGCACTTTAGAAAAGATGAATCCCTTTTGTTCCAATTAGACAATTATGTTTTCCTGAAAAAACTATTCTAAACAGCACCTTTAACTCTCTTTGCTCACTGCATAAATATTATTTTGGCAGAAATACAGTAGTCCCTTGTTATCCCCTGGGGGATTGGTGCCAGGACCACCCCCATATTAAAATTCACAAATCCGGAAGTTCCTTATATAAAATGACACAGATTTGCAGACAACCGAAGCTCATCCTTCCCTATGCTTTAAGTCATTTCTAGATTACTTATAGTACCAATTCAATGTAAATACTATGTAAATAGTTGTTATCTTGATGTTTTTATTTGTACTATTTTTTATTGTTTGCTTTTTGTTTTTTCCAAACATTTTTGATTTCCAGTTGGTTGAATCCACAGTTGCAGAACCTGTGGATACACGGAGCTAACTGTATAAACCTTAAAAGAACACAAATTTGGGAAGGAAAGCAAGCTATAGGGAGTTTACTGCTTAAATAGAAGTAGTATAAGGTGATGTGGCTGAATAACCTGGGATTATTTTTCAAGGTTTGAGATTTTTTTAAGTTTAAGATTTGTCAAAGAGTAGCAAAGAAAAAGTATGATTTTTAACAAATCAAGCACTGGGATTGAGAGCCTGTTTTTCAAGTGTTTTTCAAGTGTTTTTCAAGTGTAACACCTAAAAGACAGAATTATCCTCCATTCAGATGCATTTTCCTTTTGTAGATGTAGATAAAAACAACAATTGTTTCATGATATACGTCCGTGAAATCCTAGGGAAATTAATACAACAGAGTCCAAATGTATGCTATGTAAACTAGTTCTGTTTTCCCTATGCTTTCCTTACACCTTAGTTGTAAATCATGTTACAATAAGGCCTTATTGCTCTTTGGGACCACCGATGCTTCAGTATTCTCGGATCTTAACAGAAAAATGCTGGAGTCAACCAACCTCCAGCCTTCAGCCAGTAGCTTAGTTGACTAAATGAGAAAAGTACTAGCTGGGCGCGGCGGCTCACGCCTGTAATCCCAGCACTTCGGGAGGCAAAGGTGGGCAGATCACTTGAGGTCAGGAGTTCAAGAAAAGTGCTAGACCAGAATAGCATTGTGTCAATTATTACCCATAAACAAAGTAAGCAGATTGAAAAACTAGAGAAACTCTCGCCAGTGAGTTCGCAAATAGATTCTGGTCAAGGTGCCAGCCAAGTGCCAGGTACTCTAGGCACTAGGGAATACAGCCCTGATCCCATGAAGCTTACATTCTAATTGGGGCAAGCAGAAATAGACAAACAATAAATATGTAATACGTCAGGCAAAAGTAAATTTTAAGCAGGAAAATAAGGCAGAATAAGGAAATAAAGAGCACCTGGAGTACTATTTTAGATAATGGGGTCAGGTTTGGCATTCTTGGTAGGGGACCATTTAGTAAAGATTTGAATGAAATTAAAGGGCGAACCATGTTGATGCTGAGGGGAGAACATTCCAAGAAGAAATTAAAGGGCGAACTATGTTGATGCTGGGGGGAGAACATTCAAGAAGAGAGAAAAGCAAGGGTAAGTCTGATACCAGAGCTTGCTTGACAGTTGAAAGAGCAGTGAGGAGGCCTCCGCAGCTGGAAGAGAGTGAGTGAGGGAGGGGAGGTCAGATATGAGGCCTCAAAGAGGTTTGATAGCTGATGAGGAGTGTGGCAGGTCCTGTAGGGCTTTGTAGTTCATGGTAAAGACTGGATTTTGTTCTGATTGAGATGAGAAGCCACTGGAAACCTTTGAGTATAAGAGTTAACTAATCTAAAACTCCATTTTAAAAGGGTAACACTAGCTGCTACATGAAGACTATTATTGCAGATAAAAGAATTTGGGGCTCTAAGGCAGCAGTCATTTTCCAACTTTTCCCAGTTGAGCCCTTTGTTCAAATAAAACCTTATGACAAGCCCTACATCTCAAACACAAAAATTCCTGGCTTACTTTCAGGGAATAATTTTAAATCACTGGGCACATAAACTCTTGTTTTATCATCCTACTGGAATATCTATAAGACACTTTGAATTGGGCTATGGTCAACCATGTGAGCTCCATGGATCAAGTGTTTCTCCACATACATTTAATATTGTTAATAAGGAAAATGAATGTGGTTTTCACTAATATAGCTTTCACTAATATAGTTTTCACTAATGCATGTGTAAGTATTTTCACAACTACTCTCTTAGAGTTTATTTTAACTGCATAAGGAAAAAAATCTTAGCAAGTAAGTATCAAATTCAATTTGAAAGTGTTAATGCTAGAAGTTTACAAATATGAGCTTTGGTTATCTCCTTGATAGATCAACATTTTTTTAATTAAAAGCGAGAATGTTCTGTGAATTCAGGCAATATTTCCATATCTATATTACTTTTTATACCAAATACCATTTTTACCCACTGCATTATTTTCTGTTTTATGAAAGAAAGTAGTTAGCTTGTCAGATTATGTTGGCTGTCAGCTAATTTTTAAGCTTTTTGCTGCCAGCCTTTCCTTGGTACATATGGATTTGATACATATACATTTGAGACTAGAAATACTTATAGATATATTGGTATATAAATGGTATTCCAGTGTCCTTTTATAGGATAAAATTCATTCTTATATTAGAAAAATACATTCATACATAATTTTTGATTATTCAAAACATAAATGTTGAACAACTAAGTGCTAGACAATATGGTAGGTGCAAAATTAACACTAGAGAATTCTTCCTCAGAGCACTAATTTATCATTATGCAGGTACAAATCTTTAATTCTTTAATCACGTAAAATTATTTTCTTCTAATAACTTCATCTCAAATTCCCTTTGGTTTCTGTGAAATAATCTTATAATATGTCACTGTACATACAAATTATGAAAAATTTATGCAAACATACATCCTTTCCAGGAAGAACCACAAATCTTCCTGACTTGAGGATATATTAGAAGACAAATTATTTAATCACAGAATACAATTAAGTCCTAGAAAAAAAAAAAAAAAGAGCTACCTAACAGAAGGAACTGCTATAATCACGATGGGATTGATTATCTTGTTTCTTATCAGTGATAATTACAATTAATGTGATTGGACAATAAATATCTTTGATATAAATTTAAATTACCTTGGAAGGAAAAAACAACAAACAAGCAAGGCTTGTGTACAAACATCTTTCCCAAATGATGTGGGCATTTTAGATTTTCTATTAATTTTTAAATGTCCCAACACAAAGAAAAAATACAATTTTGGTATTTCCTAAATAGTTACTTTCTCTTTCAAATTGAAAGCTGCCTTCAACTAAAAATTCTCGCCTCTTACCCTTTATGTCAAGCCTTGATAGGAAAATATAATGACTTGTAAAATTTAAAACTATAGCGGGGGAAAAGAAGAAAACAAGATTATTGCTGTATGTAATTGTAACAGCTTACAGAAGCAGCACATCTTAAGCTTAGCATTTTCCATGAGAAAAAAATATGTATATAGATAATTATAAAATTTCTTACAAAGTCTATGAATATTGAGGTTTCCTTTTTGTAATTAACTATGTGCTATAAATATCTGTCATTCTCAAATTTAAAATAAGACGTGATCAAGTAAGTACAATACTGTTGCCTAAATTCTTAATAAATATTGATTCATGACATAAATGGCAAAACAATAGCTGTTTCATTTGTTTCAACCCTTTTGATAATAAAAACATAAGTTTATATCCATTGAAACTGAAATTCCAATTCAACTTAATATTACACCCATTGTGAACTTCATTAATTCTCTTTAAAATCAGGTTTAAATGGCCTACAATAATTGAATATCTATTTCATTTAGACACTCACTAGATAATAAAAATAAATTTTATGAAGATAAAATATATTGTTCATTATAATTCACTACTTGTGTTTTAAACCAAAATAACATATTCAAGTAGAATCTTGGATGCAGTATACTATGGCAAATTAGTAACAAGGGTTTATTTTTCTTAGAGCACTCATAATGATTCCACATATGTCTGCCTCACTAGGTCATTTACTTGAATTGAATTTCTTAGGCAATGTTTTTAAACCTCATAAAGTTTTAAAAATCCAGCTGAAATGGGCAATTTTTTTTCTAATGGCCTTAACAGATCAACTTTCTTCAGTTTTCTCTGTAATACCCCACCCCCACCCTGCTCATAAACATAGTGTATTAGTCCATTTTTACACTGCTATAAAGAACTACCTGAAACTTGGTAATTTATGAAAAGGTTTAATTGACTCCCATTTCCACAGGCTGTACAGGAAGCATGGCCAAGAGGCCTCAGGAAACTTACAATCATAGCAGAAGAAGAAGAGGGAAAGGAAGGGGAAAGTGCCACACACTTTTGAACCATCAGATCTCATGAGAACTCACTCACTATCACAAGAACAGCAAGGGGGAAGTCTGCCCCATGATTCAGTCACCTCCCACCAAGTCCCTCCTCCAACACATGGGGATTACAATTTGAGATCAGATTTGGGTGAGAACACAGAGTCAAATCATATCATTCTTCCCCTGGCCCCTCCCAAATCTCATGTCCTTTTCACATTTCAAAACCAATCATGCATTCCCAACAGTCCCCCAAAGTCTTAACTCATCCCAGCATTAACTCAAAAGTCCAAGTCCAAAGTCTCATCTGAGACAAGACAGATCCTTTCAGCCTATGAGCCTGTAAAATAAAAAACAAGTTAGTTACTTCCATACAATGGGGTTACAGGTATTAGGTAAATGTTCCCACTCAAAAAGGGAGACATTGGCCAAAACCAAGGGGCTACAGGCCCCATGCAAGACTGAAATCCAGCAGGGCCATCGTTAAATCCTAAGGCTCCAAAATAATCTCCTTTGACTCCATGTCTCACCTCTAGGGCACACTGATAAAGGGGTGTGCTCCCATGGCCTTGGGCAGCTCCATTCCTGTGGCTCTGCAAGATACAGCCCCCAAGGCTGCTTTCATGGGCTGGCATTGAGTGCCTGCAGCTTTCCCAGGCTCATGGTGCAAGCTTTTGGTGGATCCACCATTCTGGGGTCTGGAAGAGAGTGGCCCCCTTCTCACAGCTCCACTAAGCAGTGCCCCAGTGAGGATTCTGTTTGGGGGCTCCAACCCCTCATTTTCCCTCCACACTGCTCCAGTAGAGAGGTTCTCCATGAGGTCTCCACCACTGCAGCAGACTTCTGCCTGGACATCCAGGCATTTCCATAAATCCTCTGAAATCTAGGTGGAGGTTCCCAAACCTCAACTTCTTGCTTTCTGCACACCTTCAGGGCCAACACCATGAAGATGCCACCAAGGCTTGGGGCTTGCACCCTCTGAAGCCACAGCCTGAGCTGTACCTTGGCCCCTTTTAGCCACAGCTGGGGCTGAAGTGGCTGGAACACAGGATGCCATGTCCCAAGGCTGCACAGAGCAGCTAGGCCCTAAGCCTTGCCCATGAAACCATTTTTTTTCCTCCTATGCCTCTGGGCCTGTGAGGGAAGGGGCTGCGATCAAGGTCCCCGAAATGCCCTGGAGACATTTCCCCCTAATCCTGGCTATTAACATTCGGCTCCTCTTTAGTTATGGAAATTTCTGCAGCAGGCTTGAATTCCTCCCCAGAAAATGGATCTTTCTTTTCTACCACATGGTCACCGTTTTAAATATAAGTTCCAGTTTCACGTCATCTCTTTGTTCACACATGAGCATACACTTTAAGAAACAGCCAGATCAATTCTTGAAAGCTTTGCTGCTTAGAAACTTCTGCCAAATACCCTAAATCATCCCTCTTGAGTTCAAAGTTCCACAGATCTCTAGGGCAGACGCAAAACACCTCCAGTCTCCTTGCTAAAGCAAAGCAAGAGTGACCTTTAATCCAGTTCCCAATAAGTTCCTCATGTCCATCTGAGACCTCCTCAGCCTGGACTTCATTGCCCATATTATTGTCAGCATTTTGGTCAAAACCTTTCAACAAGTCTCTAGGAAGTTCCAAACTTTCCTACATCTTTCTTTCTTCTTCTGAGCCCTCCAATCTGTTTCAACCTCTGCATGTTACCCAGTTCCAAAGTTGCTTCCATATTTTCAGCTATCTTTATAGCAGTCCCCCACTTTCCTGGTAGCAATGTTCTGTATTAGTTCATTCTCACACTGCTATAAAGAACTACCTGAGCCTGGGTAATTTATGAAGAAAAGAGGTTTAATTGATTCACAGTTCTACAGGCTGTACGGGAAGCATGGCTAGGAGGCCACAGCAAACCTGTAATCATAGCGAAAGGTAAGGGGAAGCACTACACTTTTAAACCATCAGCTCTCATGAGAATTCACTCACTATCACAAGATCAGCAAGGGAGAAGTCTGCCCCCATGATACAATCACCTCCCATCAGGCCCCTCCTTTGACACATGGGGATTACAATTCAAGATTAGATTTGGGTGGGGACACAGAGCCAAACCATATCACATAGCTATTCTAAAAACTAGTAATACATTTATAAATAAGACAACATTTCTCAAAATCCACTAGTCTTCCACCAGTATTAGGGTTGGAATGTTTGGTTTCCAAATGCTTCTCTTGGTTTTCCTTGAATGTATTCAAACTCTCCTTCTTAAATATTTATCAAGTTCCTCGTCTGTTCCAGGCACCACTGTGTGTCTCTGGTCTCCCACTGATTTAAGTGATGTAAATGATTCTGTCTTTAGTGCTTTTCTTCCTCCACTGGACATTGTTTTCTTGGACAGCTGAATAGGAAATCTGGAATCAGTCCAGATCTTGATCTTGAGCTTCAGACTAAATATCTCTTCCCGTACTTTTCTCAGGCACCTTAGCCTCAGCATAGCAAAAATGGAACTTACCCATCTTCCCCGAATCCTGTTTTTCACTCCTTTTTTCTCTGTTTGTGGCAGCACTGTCCAAGCATTCTCCTCAATTCAACCAGTGATCTTTATTATCCATAATTTAGATTGTGGCACTCACCTGCTTAAAACCCTTTGTAGCCAGGCATGGTGGTTCATGACTGTTATCCCAGCACTTTGGGAGACCGAGTTAGGTGGATCACTTGAGCTCAGGAGTTCAAGACCAGCCCGTGCAAAATGGCCAAATCCTGTCTCTACAAAAAATACAAAAAATTAGGGCATGGTAACACACACCTGTGGTCCTAGCTACCTGGGAGGCTAAGGTGGGAGTATGGCTCAAGCCTGGGAGGTCGAGATTGCAGTGAACCAAGATCATGCCACTGCACTCCAGCCTTGGTGACAGAGTGAGAGAGTGAGACCACATTTCAAAACAAACAAACAAAAAAACCCTTGGGTAGATTCGCATTGCATTTAGAATAAATTCCACCTTCTTATCACAGCCTTCTGCAGTCTAGACTCTGGCTCTCTCCCTAGTCTCATCTCCTATCTCCCTCTTCTGCCTCACTAACCTTGGCCACACTAGCTGTCTTTTGCTTATTTCAACAGATGATTTTTTAAATTAAATGGAAAGTAGAAAAATAACCAACACCCTACATATGCATACAAACACACACACACATATTAAAGTTCTCAGGTTGTAAAAACTTGAGTTAAAAATGAAACAATTACTATATAAACTTGATCCAAATTTATACATATTAGAAAAGAAAATGTAATGGTGATCCTCAAAGTCATGCAACTTGTCTAGTGAGTTTACTATTAAGACCTCCATTGTGAAGAACTAATTTCTCAAAATATTTTACTTAATGTCAAGTTGTAGATATTCAAATATGCACTAGAGATGGAAAAAAATTCATGCCACAGATACTCTGGGACATGTTGTGTACCAGATGTGTTATGATGTTCTATGATGTGAGAATAGGAAATAGAAAGAAAAGCCTTTCTTAATTCCACTCTGCATTTTCAGGTACTCTGTAGATCGACACACAGATATGGACAGAATATTCAACATTGATTCTGGAAATGGTTCAATTTTTACATCGAAACTTCTTGACCGAGAAACACTGCTATGGCACAACATTACAGTGATAGCAACAGAAATCAGTAAGTCCTACCTAATACCACTGCTGTCCCCCATTAATAGACTGAGTGTCCCAGCAAGGGCTGGCAGAGCATAGCTTGTCACCATGTATTGACAATCCCACTTGATATATATTGAGGGAAAGAGCCCTGGAGTGATTTGCAGTAATGCTTCTTCTATATATGCATTGGCTTATACATAAATGGAGAGGCAACCCTGAAAGTTCTATGGTTTGGAAACAATAAAATGGGAATGTATCTCACAAATGAGATTGAATTGGTACTGGGTGGATTTAATTCCAAAAAGCTTATAAATTAGAACATTACATAAACAGCTGAAAAAAACAGACTCTCAATTAGACATTGCGTGTGGGGGCAAAAGATGAGAGTGGTCAAGTATATTGTAAAATGTGGGCATTGTTTAGAAATTTTTTAGATATCAATTCTCTAGCTTACTATAGAATTTCTATTTCGAAGTCTTTACAGAATTAAGAGATATAAATTATCACTGTTCCATGGTATACCAAAGTGACTAATACAAACCACCAAGTAATCAATAAAATGATTAGAATGAATTTTATGGTAGCCCCCATGAAATTGAAGGCAAAGAACAATAGTGCCAAAAGAATGCTTTAAATAAAATGATTACACACAATGAAAACTAACGTAGTTGGTCAATACAATGTACGGGCTGAAGAATATAAGTGAAAACCATCTTTAAAATAGAATTTCAATGTTTAAAACTAGGCTTCTAGGCCGGGCACGGTGGCTCACACCTGTAATCCCAGCACTTTGGGAGGCTGAGGGGGGCAGATCATGAGGTCAGGAGATCAAGACCATCCTGGCTAACGCGGTGAAACCCCGTCTCTGCTAAAAATACAAAAAAATTAGCTGGACGTGGTGGCGGGTGCCCGTAGTCCTAGCTACTTGGGAGGCTGAGGCAGGAGAACGGTGTGAACCTGGGAGGCGGAGCTTGCGGTGAGCCGAGATCACTCCACTGCACTCCAGCCTGGGCGACAGAGTGAGACTCAAACTCCAAACAACAACAGCAACAACAACAAAACTAGGCTTCTAAAGTATAGCTTACTTTTTTTTTAGTTTTTGTGTTTAATTTTAAAAGTTCTAAACATTTTTAGCTCACTTTGGGTATCTAGTGTGAAATATTCCTTATCGAGTAGTTTATTACATTTGTATTCTCTGTCAATATAACTCATGAGATTTGAAGTGACTACAGGATATTTGGTAGAACAGTAACCAATACGGGCAAAATGAAGCATTGCTTTTAGATAGTGATAAGGACAGCACATTAGAAATTAGGTAGGAATTTGCTCTTCAGAACTTATGTCAAGATTTATCTTGAAGTTCATGTTCATTTATATTAAGAGACTGATGTAGATAGCAAAGACAGAGCATCTTTGAAGTTTTAAAATTATAAAATTCTTTCCCACTGAAAATGGCCATTTTTCCGACAACCACGAAATTTTATTTTTTACCAAAGCAGTCATTTCATAAGTATTTTAAGCTTTGTGCCTAAAAAAATTGTTTTTAAGATTTAATGTTTCTATGACACATTTGAAAGTATTGGTGACTATCTCTTAAAAGTTAGTATTCAGCTACTCTAACTTTCGAAGAATAGTGTGAGTAAAATTTCAGACATTTTAAAGAATCTTACTGTCTAATCTTCTTAACAACCTTTGATATAACAGAAACCAAAAGCTTGTATAAAACCACCTCCCACTCACCTCAGGGCCTTTGCATATACTGATTCCTCGACCTGAAGAGTCGGAAATATTCACATGGCTTAAATCTTCTCTTCATTCATGTCTCTGGGCAAATGATGTCTCATCAGAGAAGCAGTCCTTGGTCATCATTCTAAGTAACAGCTCTATTTCTCTCAATCCTTTTTACCTACTTAATTTCTCTATAGCATTTACCATCTGATACATTATACATTTATGTGTTTATGGTTTGTCCATCCCCATTACAACAAAGCTGCAGGAAACAGGATCTTTGTTATGTTTCCTAGTGCCCCAACATCCCAAATAGAGGCTGCTATAGATTAGGTATTAGATGCCCCCTAAATACTTACAAAGTGAAAAAACAATAGACATACAAGCGAAGTAAATGAAGAGAGCTGAGGTGATAGATTCTAACTCCTGATTCTTACACCAGGAATCTGTCTTCCATACTGTGCTAAAAGATTACCACAGAAGGCAACCAAAATACTTCATTTATCTCAGGTCTGCAAACATTGATTCCGCTCTATCATTAATTCCAGATGAAAAGCCTGGGCTTTCAGCCTGGGCTTGGAGTCAGACAGATCCAAGTTTGAACCTGGACTTCTCTCTTTACTGTCTCTGTAAACACAGATAAATTGCTTAACTTCTCCATGTCTCAGTTTCCTCATCTGTAAAATGGGGGCAGTAACTCTGTCTATCTCAGAAGTTTGTGAACATTAAATAACATAATATAGCAAAGTGTTTAGCATGACATCTTGCTCTCGTTCAGCACTCAAACTAAAACACTAAGACCAATAACTATCCTTTGGTCTTCTGGTGGTTCATTCATTTTCCCTCTTCTTCCTTTTGTCCATATGCTCCCCATCAGCCTGCTTCCTTGAAAATCTACCTTTAAAATGCCTTTCTTGGTTTTGTGTTATCTTAAGGTTTATTATACAGTTGAACTATATCAACACAAGTAGCTTTGTCACCCATGTATCTCTAACAGGTGCATCCAACTCCAGATGTACCAAATAATCAAATTCTACTTTTTGTGACCACACTGATACTTAATGCCCAGTAGTACAGTAGCTTGGGGAATCTGTGCATGAATGAGAATGAAGAAGTTGAGTGGATGTTGTCTAAAGGGACTCGGCAATCAACATGTAAATGGCTTTTTCTTTCTTTTTGGAATGTGACAGATAATCCAAAGCAAAGTAGTCGAGTACCTCTATATATTAAAGTTCTAGATGTCAATGACAACGCCCCAGAATTTGCTGAGTTCTATGAAACTTTTGTCTGTGAAAAAGCAAAGGCAGATCAGGTGAGTTTCATTAAAAAGTACATTCAAGTTGAACGTCAGATTAATTTAGATCTTCTAATCATTGAGATGATTCACAGAGCTGAAGGAGAGTTGTGAATTATCTATGAAGTGAATGCCACGGAAATTAATACTATAAATAAGAACCAGGACTTACATATGAGAACTAACAGTTTCGAAGAACTGGAAGTTCATCAAAGACTGAGGCTGATTCCAAATTGATCTTAAGTTTTTATTAAAATAGATTAGTCACAGCTTTATTGGAAAAATCTTTATTGGTGAACAGATAGTTTAATTACCATATGTACTTGAAGTAATAACTAGAACATACTTTATAATTGCCTATAATTCATGATTTCACTTATTTACATTGACCATCTGTATAAGTAATACAAATTCATGAATGTTTTCCTATTTTACACATTCGTCCCCATGTGAAATAGGTCTTTGCTGCCAGTGATATAAAAATTATGTTTCAGTTTGTGAAAATAGAAGTACACTGTTAAAGTACACGTGCAGGTAGAAAGCTGAAGTTATCGTGTTCTACATACTTATTTTCTTTTCCATTTTTTGCAAGTTGATAGCTTATGTAATGCTAAGAGTGCATTTCTAGACAGACTGTCCAAAGAGAACTTCTACTTTGTGAAGTGCGATGTTGTCACAGACTATTGGGATATTTTATAGCTTTGCATCACTCAAGGCCAAATGTTTCTCAATCAGGGTGATTTCCTCCCTGGGGATATTTGCAGTATCTTGAGAGAGTTTGATTGTCACACTAGAAGTTGCTACTGATATCGGGTGGGTAGAGGCCAGGGTGGCTGCTTAACATCCTACAATGCACAGGACGTCCTACAGTGTCCCCACAACAAAGAATCATTCCCTGCCCTTTGGCTTTCTAACCCATAATAGAGCAGATTCACTGTACATTACTTAAAGGCTATCATTTTTATACTTAAAATGTTAAATCATTTTGTCAAGCAATTTATTGCAAAACGGTAAGAAACACTTTTGAGTTATCAAAATTTTATGGCAGTGTTCTGGTTTTTCTCTTAGTTGATTCAGACCCTGCGTGCTGTTGACAAGGACGACCCTTATAGTGGGCACCAATTTTCATTTTCTTTGGCCCCTGAAGCAGCCAGTGGCTCAAACTTTACCATTCAAGACAACAAAGGTAAATGAGTTCAAGTTACCTTCTCTACCTCCATCTATATCCATACCTGTATCTGTATGTATATGTATGTGTATGTATCTGTATCTATATCTATCTTTTCCCATCACAATTGATTCAATACGTGACGCAGTATCCACAAACATTCACCACTCTGCTTTCCGGTTCCAGACAACACGGCGGGAATCTTAACTCGGAAAAATGGCTATAATAGACACGAGATGAGCACCTATCTCTTGCCTGTGGTCATTTCAGACAACGACTACCCAGTTCAAAGCAGCACTGGGACAGTGACTGTCCGGGTCTGTGCATGTGACCACCACGGGAACATGCAGTCCTGCCATGCGGAGGCGCTCATCCACCCCACGGGACTGAGCACGGGGGCTCTGGTTGCCATCCTTCTGTGCATCGTGATCCTACTAGGTAAACTGGTTCTCCCTGCCTCCTATCTCCCCATGGTGAGGGGCTCACACTGTTACTGTGACACTCTAGATTTATCTGCCTCCCCCATTAAGGCATACAGCCTGATCTAGGTGAGTCGAGTTACATACTGAGAATCTGTGCTGTACGATGTGAACTCATTTTTGCTTGCAAATGGCTTTGGGAAATGAACAGATGTGAAACTTGCCCGTGTCTTTGCTTGCCCAGGAATCGTTCCACCAAAAGAATCTCTTGTCTATCAGACTGGGAATGAATCTCGGGGGATTTCAGGGCAACATAAATGTGCCCTTTTCATTTCATTTGTTGTGTAATTTTTTTTACTTGGAAAACATTGTTGTTAAATGTCTGGCATGGAGTGTATGATGAGGGCCCTTTCTATAAAGGTAAAGTTTAAAGATCTGTGGGAAAGTGGGAAGAGGAGTGTGCTGACTTTTCTCTCATCCTAGAAAAATAAAAGCTACGAAATTTTTTTAACCCAGCAAACTAATGTTGATTTACCATTTAAATGATTACCTTCTTAGCATTGCTCTCTGATTGCCACATGCATAAGGTCTATTTCTCACACTCAACAATAAATAACTTCTGTGACTGAGGAAATAAGTATGGGGGCGCAAAAGAAATGAATGTAATAAAAATGGAAATCAGGGTCCAGCAATGATTCAAATGAAATTTTTACCCCTAACCAACTAATTAAGCCTACAAGTCAAGCTCAGATTTCTCAACAGGCCCTTGGCTGTTTGTCAACTAAGAAAACAAATATTTGTTAATGCAGCCCTTCCAAAAATAAAAGCAAGATTTGTAAAGCTTGCCTGTATAGTGAAAAGAAAAGGTAAGAAGTTCAGAGTCAACCTGAATTATACAGGGGGAAATACTCTTTTTTAAAAAATGAAGACAGAGTGACTTTGAGAAGAGCAAAAGAGAACCTGCATTTCGCCAAGAACAGAATGCCTAGGGATCCCTGCTCGAGCGCTCCTTCACACTCCACATCAACCCTGCTAACTATAACAGAAGCCTTGAAACTCAACTACAGAACTGTGATTCTCTTTGTCAACTAAGACTTGGGGAAAGTATTTTAAGATATGAGCATAAATAAAAACTGACAGTGTGCAAAGACAAATCAGTGTTTCTAATGGTGTGAGTCTGTAACATTGTTTTGGAAGAGAAAGATATGAATGTTCTTTTTGATCAAAAGGGTGATTTTTTTAGAAGCCTTGGATTGGTAGGGCTGTACCCAAGGCATATTCCATGGACTCTTTTTGTCGTCTATGGAAGGAGAGATAACTCTCATCTGACGGAGGTGATTCTTCCTTTCTATCATCATCTACCCATTATCTCTTCCCCCTTTTCTCCTTCTAGTCAACTCACTGAATCTCCCCCTTTCATTTCCTTCCTCCAATGAATTCACTGTCTCCTCATGACTTCTAATTGGCCTCAGTGCCTCCCACATCTTGTTTAATCTCTTTGGAACTCTGTACCTAATAAAAAAGGAGAAAAAATGGGATTTAGCCTTTGTTAGGTATACACCATAGGTCAGATGCAGTGCAAGATGCTTTACAAAGGTTTTTCTCACCTAATCCTCAGCACCATTTGGTGTATATTTATCTGTACCTTACATATGGAAACTGCAACTCCAAGATGTGAAGTAATGTAGCCAAGTCATGTGTCTAACACGTGGTAAAACTAAAGTTCCCGACCTAAATTTTCTTCCCCAGGCTTGGTGCCTGAAGCCTGCACTGTACTTTCTTTTCAAACTTATGAAATGCAGGGTGATTTCCAGGCCGAAAGACAGCCCAAACTTAAAATGTGGCAATTGAAGAAAGTGGAGGAAAATGAAGGAAAGCCACATTGATATAGGAAGAAATCTGGAGTCCAGAAAGTGGATCATATGGTAATGGATATTTTACAAAAATAAAACAACAGTAAAAACAGCTAGACAACTGCTACATCTCATGTCTTATGGTGCCTTAGAGTTTACAAAACTTTCACATTCATGACAGTAGGACTGGGCACCGTGCTATTGATTTTATTTTACAAATAAGAAAACAGGCTTAGAATGGTCAAATCATTTAATTTAACCCAGATCTCTTGACCCTCTAGTTTTACGATGAGATTTGAACACAAATTTGCCCAATTGTCCCTCTATCCCCCCAAAAATCTTACTGCTATCCTCTGGCTTCAAAAGGGTAAGGGAAAAGGGGAGACTCAGTTCCTGCTGAGGGCACCTCATCAGGGCATCACTTTCTAAGAATGTGTTTGCCCCATGTGCTTAGCAATCACATTTTCACTTTATAAAAGTTAGCTCTGAGAGCTCTCCTAGACAGCGATACTCTCAAGAAATTCTGTTCAGATGTGCATTGGGCTAATAAGAAAAGATATAGGCAGTTTTAGCTGTAGAAGAATTAGACCATGAATAAATGCCTTTGATTTTTTTAATGTGCCCTCTCCCTTCCAGACAGTTGCACTTTCAGATGTGCATAAGACTAAAATAAAAGCTATAGATACCTTAAGCCAGGGAAGAATTAGGAGGTGATAAATGCCTGCCTCTTGCCTTACATGACTGAATGAGCCCATGTACATTAGAGCTTAATTCTTGGAGAGATAATTGGCTTGATTCTGTTCTCTAATCCCAGTGGATGTCCTTACTTACAACCGTCTGTTTTGCAAATCCATGTCATTGTTCAGACTGGCAGCCAGTCTGAAAGGTAGATCATGTGCATCCCTCTGCCCAAAGCCCTGCAGTTCTCTTCATGTCTTTGCTCAAATTATGCAACCTCCCTCCAATAACATATACAAAACTCTGCTGGCTGGGCGCCGTGGTTCACGCCTGTAATCCCAACACTTTGCGAGGCCGAGGCAGGTGGGTCACTTGAGATCAGGAGTTCGAGACCAGCCTAATCCAACATGGTGAAACCCCGTCTCTACTAAAAATACAAAAATTAGCCAGGTGTGGTTGTGGGCACCTGTAACCCCGGCTACTCAGGAGGTTGAGGCAGGAGAATTGCTTGAACCTGGGAAGCGGAGGTTGTAGTGATCTGAGATCCTGTCACTGCACTACAGCCTGGATGACAGAGTAAGACTCCATTTAAAAAAAAAAAAAAAAAAAAAAACTGTGCTGAATGTTCATATGGGCTCCTCAAATATATACAGAAGTATTTTTCTCCACCTTGTTCTGCTCTGCTTTTTCATGTTCATATTGCACTTATCACCTTCTAACAATTTCCTTATTTATCATACATATTGTTTATTTTGTCTCCATCCAACTGTCCCCCACCCTACCCACTCATTCAGTGCCTAGAACCGTACCTGGTACAGAGTAGGCACTACATAAATATTATCAAATGCATGAATGAATAAATACCCTGAATGGGTGCATCAAACAAGGCATCAAGATACTTTCTGGCAGCAAAAGAGGGTGTGTACAACTACAAAACCACACACTTGAAAGGGGCAAAGTTACATTTTCTTTGGAAATAGTCTATACTCCAGACCTGCTTCAAAACATGGCAATTATGAGTGCAGGCTTTTTAGTCGGACCAACCTGGATTTGAACTGCATGTACATGTAACAACTTTAAACTTCAATTTCCTCTTATGTAAAATGGGATTTTTAATGATGGTATCTACTTGTAGGGCTATTATGATAATTAAATGAGATTCAGTATGTTAAGCACTTAGTACAGTGCTTAGCACATAGAAAGCTCTCAGTTGGTAACCAATTATTATTAATACTAACGAAATTTTAATATGTAGATACATGGGTGTGCCTACATCTATCCTTATACAGGTAGTTATGTACACTCATTGAAAATACATTATTCTGTAATTCTTATTGCAGTAACTCAGTTTTCGTGGCTCATAAAAATTGGGCCTTGTTGTGGATGAAATAGTAAAGAGATACTACTGTGACTTCCTGTAATACACTCCTCTGCACAAACCCACTTTAACAATGCACTTTTTGACCTAGATGGCTGTTTTCTCCCTAAGCTTTTACTGTGTTTTTATTTTTTCACCCATCTGTCCATTTGTAGATAGATGTGTCTCTCTACAAGTAGCCAGCTGTGTTCCACCCAGCCAGCTGTGAAGAAAGATCAGGAGCTATTTAAACACAATTCTTGCTTTGCCTCTAATTTGAGTTAGGAGGGAAAAATCAAAAGAATGAACGTCCCGAGTAACAAACTTATAGAACATGAACCTTTGAAAAATAAAAAATAAAAAATCTCACTTACATGTGTTTATTTCATTTAGCTCAGTCAGAAATAATATGGCATGTGGATTCTTACCTGCTTCTTTCAAATTAGCCAATCTCAAAATCCAAAATGGGTTTCTGAATTATATCTGGGTCTCTCCAGGTATTTTCTGGAATAATATTGCTTTATATGTAGGAAAGGTATGCAAATATTCAATGTCTACTTTGGGTTTTAAACTAATTTTACACTTTTCTTAGGGAAAAAAAAAAAGGCATAGCGCAAAAGTTATTTCAGATGTGGAGTTATGTAAACCCTTCAACACATTCCCAAAGGTGCCAGTCTTATCCTTGTAACCAGTTTCAGAGCATTTTAGGTGTTCAGCATAATTTGCACCCTGATTGCAGTACTTTCACTGAGGCCGAGCTTCTTTTTTTTATCATTTTTTTTCCTTACCTTGAAACCAGTTTGCCATTTCAAAGTAAAAAGGAACTACTGCCAAAATGTGATGGTGTTTTATCCTCTACCTAAATTATAACCTTCTTTCAAATATTTACTCCATTTTATGGGTCCCGGTTTGATCATGGATGGAGGCAAGTGCATCCTTAAAGAAATAAAAGTTGAGTCTGCGTTTTCTAGAGAACTTTTAAAACTTCACATTTGAGCACGGTGTTTCTTCCTGACATTAATTGGGCAGCAAATTAACTTTCCCTTCCCTTTCTGTTTTGTTTTCTGCTTCCAGTGACAGTGGTGCTGTTTGCAGCTCTGAGGCGGCAGCGAAAAAAAGAGCCTTTGATCATTTCCAAAGAGGACATCAGAGATAACATTGTCAGTTACAACGACGAAGGTGGTGGAGAGGAGGACACCCAGGCTTTTGATATCGGCACCCTGAGGAATCCTGAAGCCATAGAGGACAACAAATTACGAAGGGACATTGTGCCTGAAGCCCTTTTTCTACCCCGACGGACTCCAACAGCTCGCGACAACACCGATGTCAGAGATTTCATTAACCAAAGGTTAAAGGAAAATGACACGGATCCCACTGCCCCGCCATACGACTCCTTGGCCACTTACGCCTATGAAGGCACTGGCTCCGTGGCGGATTCCCTGAGCTCGCTGGAGTCAGTGACCACGGATGGAGATCAAGACTATGATTACCTTAGTGACTGGGGACCTCGATTCAAAAAGCTTGCAGATATGTATGGAGGAGTGGACAGTGACAAAGACTCCTAATCTGTTGCCTTTTTCATTTTCCAATACGACACTGAAATATGTGAAGTGGCTATTTCTTTATATTTATCCACTACTCCGTGAAGGGTTCTCTGTTCTACCCGTTCCAAAAGCCAATGGCTGCAGTCCCTGTGGATCCAATGTTAGAGACTTTTTTCTAGTACACTTTTATGAGCTTCCAAGGGGCCAATTTTTATTTTTTAGTGCATCCAGTTAACCAAGTCAGCCCAACAGGCAGGTGCCGGAGGGGAGTACAGGGAACAGTATATCCACTTGTTCTCAGGGCAATGTGCCCACTTCCGCTGGCCTGGTGTTTTACTACACTCCATGTCAGGTCAGCCAACTGCCCTAACTGTACATTTCACAGGCTAATGGATAAAGGACTGTGCTTTACAGATAAAAATACCATCACAGTAAAAGAAATGAGGGCATATGGGCTCACAAGGAGATAAACTACATAGGGGTGTTTATTTGTGTCACAAAGAATTTAAAATAACACTCGCCCATCCTATTTGTTCTTCAAGAACTTTCTCTGGCATCAACTACTATTCAAAACCTCAAATCCACCCATATGTTAAAATGCTCATTACTCTTAAAGAATAGAAGCAAATTAAACTGTAACATCCAAAAACAACCACAAACCTAGTACGACTTCATTCCTTCCACTAACTCATAGTTTGTTATATCCTAGACTAGACGTGCGAAAGTTTGCCTTTGTACCATATAAAGGGGGAGGGAAATAGCTAATAATGTTAACAAAGGAAATATATTTTAGCATACATTAAAAGTTTTGGCCACCACATGTATCACGGGTCACTTGAAATTCTTTCAGCTATCAGTAGGCTAACGCCAAAATTGTCTAAAAATTCTTGAAAGAATTTTCCTGAGACAAATTTTAACTTCTTGTCTATAGTTGTCAGTATCATTCCACTATACTGTACATGAAAGTAGCAGTGTGAAGTACAATAATTCAGATTCTTCATATCCTTCTTACACGACTAAGTTGAATTAGTAAAGTTAGATTAAATAAAACTTAAATCTCACTCTAGGAGTTCAGTGGAGAGGTTAGAGCCAGCCACACTTGAACCTAATACCCTGCCCTTGACATCTGGAAACCTCTACATATTTATATAACTTGATACATTTGGATAAACAACATTGAGATTATGATGAAAACCTACATATTCCATGTTTGGAAGACCTTTGCAAAGGGAAAATTGGATTCCCTTAAACAAAAGTGTTTAAGATTGTAATTAAAATGATAGTTGATTTTCAAAAGCAGTAATTTTTTTCATTGTTTTTAACTTTGCTTTCATGACCACCCTGCCATCCTTGACTTTGAACTAATGATAAAGTAATGGTCTCAAATTATGACAGAAAAGTAATGTAAAATCCATCCAATCTATTATTTCTCTAATTATGCAATTAGCCTCATAGTCAGTTATTATCCAGAGGACCCAATTGAACTGAACTAATCCTTCTGGCAGATTCAAATCGTTTATTTCACATGGCTGTTCTAATGGCATTTATCATTAGAATCTTACCTTGTGCAGTCATCAGAAATTCCAATGTACTATAATGAAAACATCCTTGTTTCGAAAACCTAAAAGACAGGCTCTGTATATATATACACTTAAGAATATGCTGACTTCACTTATTAGTCTTAGGGATTTATTTTCAATTAATATTAATTTTCTATGAATAATTTTAGTGTCATTTCCATTTGGGGATGTTGTCATATCAGTACATATTTTCTGTTTGGAAACACACTGTTGTTTAGTTAAGTTTCAAATAGGCATATTACCCAAGAAGTAAAGATGGAAACTTTAAAAGAAGAGAAATGTAGTATTTTGGGTTACCTGATTAGAGTGAAAATTTTGTACAACCATATTATTCCTTGTATCTTCTGAATGGTTTCCAATTTTATAATGGACTGCCCTATATAGTAACAAGTATTTCATGCTTGAGCTATTTCCTGCTTTCAGGGTTTTTTTTTTTCTAGTTCTTCATACACACACGCACGTGCGCACACGCGCGCGCTAATGCAAACAAAAGGCTATGTGAGGTCTTCACTCTAATGAATTGATATGTATCATAGTCACAGGTAAGTGTTGAAAAAAACTTAGTAAAGTTAGAAGCTAGTTATTCATAGCAATAGAACAGCACCTTAATCACACGATTTACTGTAAAATTAAAGAGGTCTCTATCCTTATGTTTCATGTCATGTAACAAATTGAATAAAGGAAGATAGTCCTGTAAAAAGAAAGGTATCATCTGAAGTTGAGGATTGACACTAGCAATTTCCAATGTTTAAGGGTAAGGTCTGCTTTCTCCTAATAAGTGAAAGGAAGTAGTTCTATAGTGGAATATCTGAGATGTAATTGGCAAGGTCTTTTATCCCTCCCTGAAGATGACACAGCATACCAAGAACAGGTTAATGTGACTACTTATGGAAATAACTTTAATCTCTTATCACAAAAGCTGATGATGAAGTAAATTTATAGGAAATTGGATAATTTGAGACTGGGGCTAAATATTTAGTACCAGGATATTGTAAGTATCAAGTTGGAGTGACATTTTCCTATAATTCAGATTCTTTGACATTGTGGAACCAATAAGAGCCATAGTTCCATCATTCTCCAGCTTCGTCTCACTTCCTTCCCACCTCACCTGAGTATCAGGTCAAACATCAGTGCATGCGCAGGTTTGTTTTTTTTTTTAATTGCTATGTCCCAGGCAACATGAAAGATTACTGGAGAAAAAAATAATTTTCAGCTCAGTTTTTTCATTGTCTGTTTCCTAATTTTAGATGTTGGTGATGGGAAAGATGGAAGGAGAGTGGGAAGAAGTAAAATTTTAATATTTGTTTCAATCACTGAGAAACGAAAATTCATTAAACATAACCAGATTGCTTTTGTGGGTTGTTTCAAGGACATTGAGAGCTTTCTGATGATATATTTTTACCCTCTATTCAAAAGCAAGAGTTCCTTTAAACTACTAAGATGTTCCCTAGAATAAGCTGAATTTTAAAAAAACATTAAGCCATTGTTTAAAGCCCCTTCACTTCCTGGCCACTTTCTTCTGAAAGGTCTAAAAAACAGTCGTGCCCAAATAAATAAATAAACCAAACGGGAAGGAAGCAAATATTATTCCATAGAACCACAAGAGAGGGAATCTGGGCACAGTAAATAGATGTTTCTTTCAGCACTTTCCTGCCTTTACAGTTTGGGTCCATAAAGGGATGTTCAGCAATGAAATTACTCCCTTTTCAGATGGAACAAAACCTGCCCATTTAATTTTAACTCAGTTTAACATGTGGTTTAGTTTTTATTTTCAGCTCCCGAAAAGTTGTGCAGAAAGTACTTAAAAATTGAATCTGTATCTTAGAGGCATCCAAATTTTATGAATCCAAATTAACTTTAGAATGTTTCCATTACTTTCACTTTTACGTACATAGATTTTCAATGTCCTGATTGGCTGAACAATATTTCACATCAAATGCTTTGCCTGGTAATAGATATCCCATTGGGGATAATGGTGTGTAAACTATGACTTGGACGATTCTGTATACTCAAGCACCATAAAAAGTATGCAGTTGAAAAGAAAGATCAAAGTTGATTCCTGGGTGCAATATTCCTGATAAATATTTACATCAGGTACTCATCCTTATCAGCTAAATTCATTTTCACCAGGAACAGACCGCCAAATAAATTATTTTATCCTAATAACTAGTTTTGAAGCAGTGTAATTACTCTGGAAAAAGGCTCTAAAAAGTCATGATTCCCCCACTATTTTGAAATGTATCCTCTAACAAGGATCATTTTAGTGTAATCTTAATTTTTATGTTTTATCAAGATGAAATCTTGTTTGAATTGTGACATTATAAAAGGGGACTCAAAATCCAAGCAGTCTACTGTGTTTAAATTAACACCACAACCTTCCTTATCAGATTATAAGCGTAGAAAAATTAACACTTGGCATGTGAATCTTCAGGAAAATGAGCTATTTCCTAAGCTCAAACAAGCAGCTTCCTTTTCCAGAGAATATAGAATTACACTATGGTCTCCTTAAACGTTCAGTAGCTCTTACGGTCACAACATTTTTAATCTCCCTATGGCATCTTTATGGAATAATTTTCTAAAGGGATAATTCTCTACTAAAAATATCAGACCCCGACCATATTTAATGTGGAGAGCAATACCCTCTTAGAAAGAAAATACATTGACTCATACACTTGTTAAAAGTTAATAAAGAAATAGCTCATTTTTAAAGCCAGAAGTTTACGGTCTCTGCATCGTCAATTTAATTTAAGCATTGCTGAGACAATCTTTAATCTACTCCCCTTTTTGTAATACCTTATTTATGGTGCATTTTCATTTTTATTTGGGGGAAACATTAGCCCAACAGAGCCGGCAGATGAAAGTGTTGAAAAGAGGTCAAATGGAAACAAAGGCTCTTACCCGCTGTATTTCAGACAGGACTGAGGCACTTACCCGAGGAGCTACTGGGTTATTAGATTAATTTCAAAAGAGCTTTTACAAGTTGCTTAATTCCATTTATTTTCAAAAACCCATGAACCACAAACTCAAATTTCTCCTCAAATGGGGTTAATTTGACAAATGAGGCATGGACCCAGCTTTGTGCAAAAAGCATTCCACGCTAATGAGATCTTGGTCTTTCTTGTGAGTCTACGCTATTCATGTAAATATGTCTGGAGGCACCTTCTCTAAGCTTTTAGTTTTCTATGATCTATTAGTTTAGTGTTTATTAAAGAATCAAATGTATAGAATTACTAGGCATTCGGGGGGAGTGCTGTGCAGCAAATGTAAAACTGATCTCCTTGAAAGAAACGTAGGAACGCTTCAAACCCACTGTACTGTTTGGTTTAAGATTATTTTCACTGCTTTGAGAGTGAACTGCATAAGAGTAGGCCTTATAATAAATGCTATGTGCGTCTTCAGTAGTACCAGGCTAAAGCAATTTGGCATTCTCCCACTGTGATTTGTGATTTTTAAACCCAGAAAATAAAAGCATTTTGGTATTGATTGTTTTTAATTAAAAATACTTCCAAGTATAAATTGAAACGGATGCCACCCTTGAAGATTTACTGGCGGGAATGCTCAGCTCTTGTCGTTTTCTTAGTATCGTTCATGTCTTTGGCAACAAGAACACCTAACAAAAGCAAGCAATGCTCAGTTCCCATCAACATTTCTAGTTAGGGGGATTCTCATAACCTCGCAGTTTACCTGAGAAAGCTTTCTGTGTTAGAAGAATGGAGTATTAACTTTTAGCTCAGTGTGGCCAGGCCTTTTGTTGCAGTCAAATGGCAAATACGCATTCCTTGAAATGGCTTCTTTTATTTTGTTTTGTTTTCTTCGACTTATAAATTTCAAAAGAATGCAATTTAAAAACTGATTTCTCACAAAGAGTAAATATGCCTTTTGCAAATCAATTTTTGTAACAAGTTATTTATATGATATTACTTAATAAACTGGTTTTTTTCTAACTTGTTTTTTTTTTTCAATTCTCTCAAACCATTGTTTGTAATTACAGATTTTTTAAATATACATGCTGACATACTTTATCTTTCTGAACCTGCTGTTTTAACCTCTCAGAGAGCTAACAAAAGCTGACTTATTGTACAATAATTAGCTTGTAAACAATAGTTTTTCCCAGCCAGCAATATATATCATTGGCACTGCCCTGCACACTTCTTACTGCGGGGACATCAAGAATTCTACTATTATTTATGGAATTGCTTTATTGAGAAGAAAGCTGTTTATCTTCATGGTAATTGCTTTAGATTTAAAAAAAAAAAAAAAAAAAAAGGACAGTTCTATATTTTTGCCCCTCCCAAACCTCCATCCATTATTTCACTCCCATAAAAACAATTGTCTCTGGGTCTCTGATTTAAAAAAAAAAAAAAAAAGATGAAACAGCAGTCAGATCTGAGGAACATAAAAATAAAACTCTTCCAGCATTCTGATACTATGAGTAAATAAAATGTTTTTAGCATATTTACAGCTGTAATATTTTACATGCATGCTCTTTTTTAAGCTGCCTTCTATTTCTACAGGGGCCATTTCATAATTTTTTCTAACTGTGAGAATTCATAGCTTTGCAAAGAAGATTTTCATTTATTCATTTGTTCCATATGTATTAGGCGCTCCACTGTGTGCCATCAAATATTTGACAGTAAGTCAGATTGGTGTACTTTGCTTCCTCTCCAGAAGCTTGTGGTCTGGGAGAAAGAAATATGATAGGCTCATCACCACAGTACACACTAGAAGGTGCTGTGGAGACATCTCATGAGAGATACTGATGAAAGTGTCCTTAGGAGAGAGAAACTGTTTCTGCCCAGGTAGAGGGGTGTGGGGGAGGCTTAGGAATCAGTAGGATTGAGATAAAGTGAGATAAGAAATCAAAAAGAATAACAGGGGAAAGAGAAAAGAGATTTTAAGCCATGTCACTGGTCTCCGCTGACGTCCTTGAAAGGGACTAGTCTTGGAAACATCACATGACATCAGAACACAAGGATCACGAATGCCAAAGAAAATGACATTTGTTGTTTTGCTTTTGCTTTTGTTTTTGTTTTGCCATTTAAAGTTAACTTAGTCAGAAACAGAAACCCACAGAAGGGAATGATGCAATTAGAAATACACTTTTTGAAGAACATGTACATTGTCCAGTAGTATGCACAGTGCTCCACAGCCAAGTCCCTCCCCACACTACCCCACCCTGGCCCCAACTCCACAACACCCCTAGGGTTATGGTACCCCTGAGGCGACGACAGAACAAATGATGTCTGCAGGATTCTAGAAAACTTCCCTTACCTAATGGTAAGGCAGACAGGGAGTGCAATGTGAGGTCTCAGACCTGCAAACATTTAGATAGAGTAAGCTTTTTCCCATTACCTGAACAAACCACTTCCCATAAAAATTATATATGAGGGTAATTAACTTGGCGGTGGCAGCAGACAAAATCCAACATCTCTATAAAGCGTGAGCACTCACGCTTGTGAAATTCAGGGAGTTTGTAGATCTTTCTCCCCCGGTAGCAATGCCCTCTGGAGCACACTGCCTGCAAGGTGACCCTGACAAGGAGAATTCAGTCACATGGCCCCAAACTAACTAGGAAGAGGCAGGGAAATGTAGACAAGCACAGGTGTATCCACTGAGCACTAAGAGCTTGTGCCACATATAGCCTCAGATCCACCCTGTCAATCTTGCAATATCTTTCACAAATTCCCTCCAATTTCAGTTACCATAATAAACTACATTCCATAATAATCATGAGGGTGTTATTAAGGGAGAAGGCAGGAAGTCGTTCACAAATTCAACCTTCAAGTTAGAAACCATTTTAAGAGGTGTTTGTCCACCATCCCTGACTCCAATGCCCCTGGCAGACATTGCCAATCAATTGACATTTTTTCATGGATCGCCTAGATATAACCCTAGAATCCCTAAACGGAAGACCCCAAGCAGCCACCAATGGCAGCGTAATGTGACCTATGTGCCATCCCAACCCTAAGAGATGACGTTTTGAGGGTAAAAAATTTGTTTTCTTTCATTCTAAGTTTCGTTGACCACTCACCACCAACATTTGCAAAGAGCATTCTGGTCTTGTGATTGCCAAAAGTTTGGAATAATTGAAGAAGCTAAAAAGCCGTGGCATACATCTTGATAATAAATCTGAACCATGAAGTAGGTATCTCTTTGCACAATTCAGGCATTAATTTCAGCTTGGTTGAGACATCTCCCTTCAGCGATACTCCTGAACTTTTATATTCATTCTACCAAAAATCATTTGAGAACCTACTCTGAGCCAGGCACAGATCAAGGTGATAGGGATTCAGAGTTAAACAGGACACAGACTATTTTGTGCACTCTCTTCCATCAAGGACTGCCATGGTTTCATATCCTGTCATTAATCTTAATTCACCTGACTAAACATTTTGTACTGAATTACATCCTGATTTTTTAGAGTACCTTTCTAGGTTTCATTTTCCTGAATTCAGTACTTTTCCAAATATGCTATGAATAGATACAGCTCTTTAAAAGAAGTGGATTGTCTCCTACCACTCTCTACAATATACTTACTCGTTTCTTAAAATGTCTTCCTTGACATATTAGATCATCTTATTACTTCCTGGGCCATTTGGTCCCCAAACCTTAACTTTTAACGGCGAATAATGTCATGTTTGCACACTGGTTTTTTAAAAAGCCTCCTTATAGTCAGTAAAGGATAGGTTTTATTAAAGCTTTTCACTTTGCTTAGCTGCCTGATAATAATGCCTTACTTTTATACAGCACTTTAGAATAACTATATCTATATTACTTAATATAACTCTCATGAAAGCTCTGTACAATAGGTTCTAACATTCACAAAGAAAGTGGGGTCATTTGCCTTTAGGTCCCCATCACAGGAATTCGAATTAAACTCACTTCTTTTAACTCAGACTCTGCGATCTGCCATCAAGCCCCACATTTTTCCCTTTGAATGCATAGTCCAATCCTACCCATTTGTGAGAATATTTATTGGGAGAAAAAAGGATGCTTTTTTTCCTTTATACAGATTCAGATGATATTGGACACTGCTGATGGCTGCAGCCTCAAAGATATTCCTCTCCATAAGATCAGCCCAAAGCCCTTGTGAAGAAAAAAGAGCCTGAAGAGCAAACTTCTACTATTAACCCCAATTACCTAGCTGATTCCTATTATAAAAACAGAGCAGTATTCCTAAGGAAGAATATCCCCAGACACATAAAATTCCACCCAAGACTACAAAAGCTCTAATTGCTTTCATAAGAACAAGCTGGACACTGTTGAAACTGCAAATATCAGATTGTAGTGCGCCTCTGTAGGGTGGGAAAGCTCTGTGAAAGGAGAGAGAAAAGGAGAGGAATTAGGACTCCCTGTCTCTCCTTAGGTGATTTAGACTCTGACTGAAGGAGTAGTTGTAGGGGAGGAAGGGAGCCTTGCTCTGTCCCTGAGCAGTCATAGAATCCACTTCTTCTCCCCAGTAATCCCCAAAAAACCCAGCTGCTCAGGTAGGTGGGAGTCTGGGTGGCAGAAAAGCAGCTACAAATCTTTGTTTCCAAACTAGAAGACACATACTTGCCTAATTTTTCTGTAACTGAACTTAATTTCTGTGTTAAACCTTGGTGCCTCTGAGGAGCAGAAACTCAACTTTAGTCACATAGGGTTTCTTTCCACAATTGTCACTGATATTACAGGTAAGTTCTAAGGGACTAAGGTGATGTCAAGGGTTGAAACTTGGAAGAAGATACATAGTCAAAGCTTACAGCTAATCTGCTAAGAGAGCTAGAAGGAGGAGATAGGTTCTGGAAAAAAATATGGTAATTCTCTATCTTAACCCTCCCTGTCTGTCCTCTCACCCATTACCAAATGAGAAGACAGAAGTTTATTGATCAGAAATTTGTTTATGTTATTGCCATTTTTTTCTTATTCTCAGGTCAGGATCAAAAGCGTAAGAAAGACACATGATTCTTTTCTGACTTACGGTTTTGGCAGAGATTCAGAAAAAGCTGAGAGTTATCTCAGAATGCCTCTATTTCCAATTTAATGCTAATTTATGACAATGTCTTCTTATGTTTTACTACCTCAAGCATTATTAAACGTATTCAGTTATAGTATTAAAATATATTAAATAGTATATTAATGATTGAGCTCGTTTTCTAAAATTTTTGAACATCTCTTATGTGATAAGTACTTTATCTACTTTATGTGAAAAATATATTCGTCTTGGACGGGCACGGTGGCTCACGCCTATAATCCCAGCACTTTGGGAGGCCGAGGCAGGTGGATCACGAGGACAGGAGATTGAGACCATCCTGGCTAACACAGTGAAACCCCGTCTCTACTAAAAATACAAAAAAATTAGCCGGGTATGGTGGCGCCTGTAGTCCCAGCTACTCGGGAGGCTGAGGCAGGAGAATGGCGGGAACCCGGGAGGCGGAGCTTGCAGTGAGCCGAGATCGCGCCACTGCACTCCAGCCTGGGCGACAGAGCGAGACTCCGTCTCAAAAAAAAAAAAGAAAAGAAAAGAAAAAAAAAGAAACATATATTCTGTCTTTATCATAAATCAAGAAAAAAATGACAAAGTATTTTTTTATTTAAGAATACATTTACGTAAAAATCCTACAAAGTTACAAAAGTTAAATCATAATTAAATATATATTTAGTAAGTAATTTGTACTGAAAACAATAAATGTGTTAAATACAGGTTGTTCAGCTCCCTTTTGTCTGATATGGTTTGACTGTGTCCACGCCCCAATCTCATCTTGAGTAGTGGTTCCCATATTCCCCACATGTGGTGGGAGGGACCGGGTGGGAGGTAATTGAATCATGGGGGCAGTTACCTCCATGCTGGTCTCGTGATAATGAGTTCTCACGAGATCTGATGGTTTTATAAGGCACTTTCCCCCCCATCACCTTCACGCTGCAGTTCTTGCTGCCACCACGTAAAGGAGGACTTGTTTGCTTCCCCTTCCACCGTAATTATAAGTTTCCTGAGGCCTCCCCAGCCGTGCTGAACTGTGAGTCAATTCAACCTTTTTCCTTTATTAATTACCCAGTCTGTGGGTATGTCTTTATTGGCAGCGTGAGAACAGGGTCCAAAGGCATACATTTACCTTAAAAGAATTTGGCCAAATAAAATTATACAAATGATAGCTATCAAGTGGGAAAAGGCTGAGGGACAGATTGGTTTGGGCATTAGACCTGAGCTGGGCCTCCAAAGAGCACGAGAACCTATAACAAAATCACCAGAACGCTTCTCTAAAGCACAAATTCCCCAGTCCAACTCCAGAAATAATCGGGGCCATTTTATGCACTCCACAGGCCTTAGGCATTCCTAAGGGATGAGGAGGGAAGTTCTAATATTTTTAATATTTTAATATTTTATATTGTATTTAAATTGTATTTATTCATTTAAATATTTAATATTTTAATATTTGCATATACTTTACAACTTTCCTGTACCTGTTGGGTGCAAGGCATGGGCTTGTCTTGTAAATAATAAAGGGATTAAAACAGGTGCCCTTTCTGGAAAAGGTTGCAGGTTTCTAATTAAAACACCAGGAGTAGTTCAGACGCATTTATTTAAAACCTCAGATGAAGCTTCCCACAACCCCACATTTTTTTTTTCAGAACTTTTCTGGCTACTTTCCCTGCATATGTCAGTCAATAAGTAGATTGAAATCCCTCTAGAGTTGATTCACCAGTCTTCCTAAGCATTTGCTTCTATTTTTCTCTCTTTAGAGTCAGCTGTTACTCTATGAGCCTCAGCTGGGGAACTCCCCTCTCATAGGGCCCAATCAGAATTCCACTTCAATTAGCTTAATTGGAGGAAGATGCAACCAAATTTTCAATTAAAGTTCTAAACAGGCTATTAGAACAGACTATTTTTGTCTTCCAGAGTAAGCTCTCCTAATAGTCATTTTTTAAAAGGTGAAAATCTAAAGGAGAAAAAGTGGTCACAATTAGATCAATTACTGCTGTTAATCATTTCTCCTGGTAACATTGGGTCTTTTCACTTAGGTGATTTGGAAGTAAGACACTTACTCATTTTTTATTAACTTTATTAAATTCATATATTGTTTAAAATGCCAAATAGTTCTTCAAAGTTTATGGCAAAAACTTTCCACTCCACTTCCAATTTGTTACCCACAGATACCCGCTTCACCTCTTCCAGATAGCTCTTCTAGTATTGACATTCATGTTTCTAAATAACAGCAGTCGTTAGAAACTACCATTTTTGTAGGTGAAAAGGGGTTAATAATCAACAATTTTAGATGGTTCAACTTAACACTACTAGTTCTGGATTTATAGTTTTGACTGTTGTCTACTGACTTCTCACTATGGAGAGTAAGGATTTAGACTATGATATTCCCAACAACTCCCCCTCCCCCTCCACTGCCTGCCTCTCTCTCAAATATGCGCTCACACACACACACTCACACTCTCACACTCACTCACTCTTCCTTCATCATTCCAATGTAGTTATAGCACAACTGTTCAACATTCAAAGTTTCTATTATGACTCCTATGTAAATATTGTCCACAGTTGAGCCTTTTACTGCACTATAATTTCACTTTCTTGTTCAACTTTATTTTTTCCTGAAATTAACTGCCTCTTTTTTTTAATTGCTGACTTTTCTATAAACCTGTCATAATTCAGACATAAACTTCCTGACATGATCCTTAAATTCCTCTCAACCATGTAAGGGAATCTCAGCTTGGTTTTTATTTGTTTTTGTTTGCGATATCACTCCATCTCTTTGAAGTCATAAAAATGGTTTAATGTTTTCTTCTCCCTGCTGCTTATCTGTTTTTGTTTTTTTTTTTTTGGGGGGGGGGGGTCTGTTTGTTTTTTATTTGTTTGTTTCCTGAGTGTCTTTTCTCTGTTTGCTTTAGTCTGTATTCTAGATGAGAAGCCTTCCTCAGCTGTCTGGTGATCTTTAGCTGTCTTTTCATAGTTAATAGTGAGGTACCAAAAAGCTAATTAGAAGTGCTATATGTCAGCTGGCAGGCCTCACCACGGAGTGATTGAAGAAAACTGATGGTTTCATTGGGACACCCAGTTGCCAGCCTTTGTAAATCTTTTGTTTTGGATCCGTCGGTTTCCCCTAGAAGATTCCTTCAATCTCCTTTCTAAGGGTATAATTCTGGCTACCAGTACTCAGAGAGCTTTACAGGGGATCCCAATGTTCAAAATATGGATTTTTCACTTAATCTGCCTTTGGAGTGCAGTTCTTTCCCATACTCACAGCTGCCTCATGTTCCTGCATGTGGGTCCTCTTTTGATTCTGCTTTTCTGGAGAGTAAATCTCCTACCTTCTGCTGGGATGGGGAAAGAATGGTGAATAAAGTCATCCAGCTGTGCAGGGTGGGGAAGAGGATCTGAGATCTAACTGCTCGTTATACAGATTTGTAGTCAATCTGTTTCAGCCGCACTCCACATCCTGGCAATCAGAGGTACTTGGCATCTCTGATTCCTGACCTTGTCTGAGTTTTGCATTATGAATCAACTTGCTGCTTATTGGATTCCCATCCCTGTGCTAGCAGTTAGGCCTCAGTTTCTCCATTCTTCTAGGTAAGTTGCCATTCATTTATCCTTTCATCATTTAAACTTTTAGAGACATAAGAGGCGAGTGCAGTAATTGAAACAAGAGATGAGAATGGCCGGTACTAGCACAGTGGTAACAGCAATTTGAGTTTTACATTCATGGATTCACAAGAGATTTTAAATGAGTTTGCGGTTTGACTACATTGTGGACCATCCCTGCATGTTTCTGGAGTGAGCATTTATGTAGCTTGTGATGTTATTATACAGAAGGTCTAGGAAAAAGAAAATACTTGAGGGAAAGATAATGTGTTCAATTTGAGCATGCTAAGTTTGAGATATTTATGCAACATTCAAGAAAGTCAAGCAGCAGTTTAATACATACATTTGAAGTTTATGGTAGCCAATTTGGAAGGTAGATGTAGCTTTGAGAATCAGCAACATAGGGATGATAATTTCAGGCAAAGGAATGGATGAGATTGTGCAGGGAGAGTCCTTAGGGCATGAAGGGAAGAGGGAAAAGACAAAACTTACCAGAACACCCATATTTAAGGAATAAACAAAACCAGAAGGACTTGCTATGCAGACTGAGAAATATTTACTCAAGAATTAGAAGAAATGCAGGGAGACTTGGTGTTTCCAACTTTAGAAAAGAGTTATAATAAAGACAGAGAGTTAGCCCAGAGGTCAACCACGCTAAGGACTGAAAAGTTTCCAATGGACGTAAAGAATGGAGGTAACTGAAGACTTTGGCTATAGCAATTTCAGTGGGAGATGACAGGGCCTCAGCCAAGTTGCTGTGGGTAAGGGTGAGAAGTCAGTGAGCTTTTCCAACTCTCTGGCAGTTAAGAAGCGGTGAAAGGAAGTGTGCTGGAGAGGATGTAAGCTACACATCCTCTAAGATGATAGATTTGGAGTCAGGAAGTTTTGGTGTTTCTGTGGAGAAGCAGGCATAGTTACCCCTATGGAGAAGAAAAGAGATGACTGAGAAAGAGAAGGCTTTCCAGATAGTATTAAGGACCAAGTTGGTGTTCAAGACCATGAATTTGTAGTAGCCCTTATCTCTATCCTAATGTGATTAAGACTTGAATCATCTCCTTTTCTCCAAAAATGTGAAAGATGTAATGAGATATAAAGCCATTCACCTTTCCATTAAACTTCTAAGCTACATAAAAAATGTAGGGAAATAGTAATAATGTATTTTTATAGAACAATTCAGAGACATATTCGACAATGTTAAAAATTCAGCCTCTTGACAATCTAATTCAGTTTGGAAGATCATGTTTCTTCACAGAAAAAGCCTATAAATGCTTCTCTTAGACAACCTATCTGATTATTCCTGCTTACTTATCAGGGGTTCTTAGAGAATGAGTAGGTTGCAATATGTTCAAAATCCACTCTTCTAATCATGAGATCCCAGTGTTGCTTTGCATCAACACCTTTTGATTTAAATCTGTATTATTATTTTAGGAAAGAGAGGACCTCTTTAAGCAAGTCAGACTTATCTTGTTTCACTTGGAAATTTTGTAAAGCATCAGTTCTTGGGGTCTTCTGTTCACAATCAAATTTGCCTAGGTCTACATTCTCCATACAAGAGTGTCCTTAAAATTCTCCCTGGTTATCAGTGAGTAATATATAATATGTCTTTTGGGGAACAAAGTTGTTAAAGGGATGCCTGGTGTCATATTATTACTGTATGTAAGGAACAGCTTTCATCACCATTTACAATAATCAGTCTCCTTTATTTCTGCTTTGTTGGTAAAGCCTTCTAGGAAATGATACATATATGGTCAATATGATACGGTATACATCTTTGCTATCCATCAATGTATCTGCTACGTTACATACACAGTAGGCTTCCAATGAATATTTATTGAATGCCTGAATAAGTGAATTTTTCTCTTTGAAGAATAGTTACTCTTTAATATCTATTCTTCAAGAATGTCAAGCTGTGTCTAAAAGTAATCAAGTGTGACAATGGTAATATTTCCCTAAGCTTTTATACCTTTAATTTTGCACGCTTTCACATTCACTTTCAGGTAGCAAGTGCATTGAGCATCTTTTTCATGTTTGCAACGATCCCACATATTACAGATTCTCAGTGTCAAGCGATAGCATGCATTGACCTTGAAATCCCCAGACACATTATTGGATAGTGACTCAGGAAAAGACGTTAAATTTTTCTGTGTGTTGAATATTGCAACTGGGCTTCTTAATCAGGAGAAAAAAGGTTGAGTACCTAGGGGACAAGCGTTATATACACACTGAAAGACAGTGTTCATCTCTTCTGAATACATGACGATGGAGAGGACAGTTGTGCTGAGCAAACGTAATGTCAAGGGATTAGCGTGGACCATGAAAAGACATTGCACAATCAGTGCTGAGGGAGAAAGCCTCATCCATAAGTTTTGAAAATATTGTTTAAATTTGTCAAAAGTTAGGTTAATTTTTTAAAGGATTTGGAATTAATTGCTTTCTGAATTTGTAGCTCTTTATAAAAAGAAAACGTTGTGGGCCGGGCATGGTAATCCCAGCACTTTAGGAGGCAGAGGTGGCCGGGTCACCTGAGGTCAGGAATTTGAGACCAGCCTGGCCAACATAGTGATACCCTGTCTCTACTAAAATACAAAAATTAGCCAGGTGTATTGGCAGGTGCCTGTAATCCTAGCTACTTGGGAGGCTGAGGCACAAGAATCGCTTGAACCTGGGAGGTGGAGGTTTAAGTGAACCAAGATTATGCCACTGCACTCCAGCCTGGGCGACAGAGCAAGACTGTCTCCAAAAAAAAAAAAGAAAAGAAAAGAAAAAAAGAAAACATTGTTCCAAGCATGGCGGTGACTCATGCCTGTAATCCCAGCACTTTGGGAGGCAGAGGAGGGAGAATTGCTTGAGGCCAGGAGTCTAAGACCAGCCCAGGCAACACAGCTAGACCTCGGGATGATCTATTGTTGGGGTGAGAGTGTGACAAAGAGTGACAGTTGAGAATCAGCAACAAAAAGTTCCCACCCAGAAAAAAAATTATTTAATCTCTGGTTTAGATGAAAATAATGATTTTCCAAATGACAGCTAATGGAATGTAACACTTTTTACATGTACAAACTGTTTTGTTTGCAATTTACTCTCAACCTCCCCAACACCCCAGACATTTAATGTGGGGTTTGCTTTCAGTGTATTTTGGCACTAACTTTTCTTTATTTCTGGATCCATTCATTCAATTGTTTTTGAAAGCATTTGTTGTGCACCTGCTCCATGCATCCTCCTTTGCAAAGCTCTGTCAGAGATAAAAAGAAAGCAGCATTCTTGCTTATCCTAGAAGAGTTGTTAAATATTTTCATGCTGGGAATGGTTCAGCATTGCTCATTAAAAATGACTGTATATACTCTCACCAGTGAGAAGAAGAAATTACTTGATTCCTCTACCTATTACCCATAATGGATGCTTTTCTAACTAGCCTGTTAGGTGGCTTGAGTTAATAAACCCCCAAGGAGAAATTAGTAGGCTACCTTTCCATTTATGGAATTGGATACATTGAATCATGCTTCTAAGTATTTCAAGGTGTTTAACTTTACATAATTTTGCATGGAGTGAGGAAAGATAAACAGCTAAACAAAAAGTATGCCTTCCCATTTGTAGTAACATTTTTTTAATTAGAATAATAGTCCAAATTACTAGTGTTCTTCCTTTATCATATAAATTACTAATTATTTCATATTATTAGAGGAAAATTATAAAAATTAAATTTTTAAGTATTGATACAAAAATAGTATTTGATGAAGCTAAAATATAATCTTTTGACATATATTTTGATTATTAACTTCTTGTTTCTATATGTTCTATGGGAGAAAACTTTGTATTTTTAGATAATTTTCAAATTCGGAGGAAAACAATATACCCTAAGTGTATTGCTAGAGCAGTGGGGGTTTTTTGTTTTTTTGAGACAGGGTCTTGCTCTGACACCCAGGCTAGTGTACAGTGGCACAATCACAGCTCACTGCAGGCTCAGGTGATTCTCTGGCCCTAGCCTCCCAAGTAGCTGGGACTACAGGCGCACGCCACCACACCTGGCTAATTTTTTATTTTTTTTGTGGAGACAGGGTCTCACTATGTTGCACAGGCTGATCTCAAACCACTGGCCTCAAGTGATCCTCCCACCTTGGCCTCCCAAAGTGCTGGGACTACAGGCGTGAGCTACCATGTCCAGCCTTAGAGCAGGGTTTTTATTATAACTTTCCTAGTGTTCATTTGATTATAACACAAAATGATATTACTAACAAATCTGCATCAAATATTTTTCTCCAGTATCAAAATAACTGGTAACTAAGCAGCATACTTAATGATCAGAGTTCATCATCCTTTGAAAATGTAAACCCAAATAAAATTAAATATACAAATAAATGGAGGACATAAAACCCTACATTTTTAAATTTTGTTTAATGTTTGTTTGATTGCTTGTTATGAGCAAGGTACTCACTAGAAATAGAAAAAAATTAATAAGACTTTAAAATGTTCATAAACTGGATGGAGAAACAAACAGGTAAACCAGTGAATACAATTCAGTGTTATCATAGTCACCTGGTGAGGTATATGTTAAGTCTTGGTTCCCCAGTAAATGACAATCCCACCCCAGTATGATTCAGTTCTCTTAGCCATACCTGGTTAGAAAAATGCTTTAGGTAGGTCAAGTTTGTTTCCGTTAATTATACCTAAACAAAAGTGGACTAAGAAAATGATGATGAGTAGTAGTTTGGGGTGCAAACAACAGGGAACAGGCAGATCCCAGAGCACCATACTCCAACACCAATATGCTGGTAGCTGAGGGAAGTGCACCCTGTCCTCCCATCTCCAACATGCAGAAGCTGCTCTAGCTGAGTAGAAGTTGGTGACAGCAGATCAAGTCCAAAGCACCACAGGTGGGACAAAGTCCCTACCTCACTAGCTACCAAAGAAGTAAAGGCTCCACAAGGAGGCCCACCCACTCCCCAGTGTTCCCTCTTTCTGGACTCAAACTAGCATTATGTGAACTGCATTGCTGTCTTTCCTGCCATGAGACTGCTGTTGGGTCAAACCTTTAAACCTCAGCATCTCCACAAACTCAAAATTTCAAAGAAAGGAGATACAGGGGTAATTGGACCACCTTTCCCAGACAACTGTGTGTTTCCTATGCAAATTGCCCTATCTCTGCTTCAAAGCTGGTCATCCCCTAACACAAGGACAAAGACTGAGTATACTTTGGGTCCTGGGCTGGACCCTGTCTGATGCAAATCTGCATGACCCTGGTCTAAATCAAGGGTCTCTCTGCCTGTTGGGAAAGTGGTTGCCAGGGTCTCTGAGTAATGAAGGGGAAAGAAGCCCTAGGGTACTCAACTTTCTAAAAATGAAGGGGATTGTGAGGGAGAAGTGTCAGTGTCTCACCCATAAAACCCTTTTGAGAAGAGATGACATTCAAATTGAGTCTTCAGGTTGAATAGCAACGTTTCAGATGGAGTTGGCAGAGTAGTCTTGCAAGCACAGAGTAGTGAAAAAGTTTCATTGTAGTAAAGGCAAGTCATTTAGTATAACTAAAGCCAATGATAAGTGTGGAAACGTTGAGCTGGAAGCACGACACCAGGGTGTTTGAATTTTCTTCTGCAGGCTGTAGGACATCCTTGAAGGAGGTAGAGCAGAAGAGTGACATAATCAAATTAGGGATCTACAAAGTTTAAAACAAGAGCAATTTAGAGAATTAAAGTAAAGCTCTGAGTTAGAAGGCTAGTATAGTAATTTAATCAAAATGTAATGAGGGTTTCTAAATAAGACCACTCAGTGAGAATAAAAAATAGGGGAGGCATTTTGGAAGGTTATATGCCAGGACTCATTGACTAACTGAGGGTGAGGAAGAGGCAGGAGAGAAGGGTAGGATGACCACTGGCTCTGGTGACTGTGAGAACAATGAGCAGGTGTGAAGAAAAAATATGTTCTATGTCGGTTTTACCACTTGTTTGCAAAGGTGTTGCAATGTTCCCTGATTTTCCATCCAAAATTCATCAGATTTTTCTGTGGAGTATATTAAGCTAGTGGGTGATGTTTATGCATTAGTTTTCCATTGCTATGTAAAAACCGCCGTGGACTTTGTGACTTAAAACAATACCCACGTATTAGCTCACATTTCTGTAGGTCAGAAGTCTGGCTTGTCATGCCTAGGTTCTCTGCTCAGGGTCCCACAGTGATGGGATCAGCTGAGCAGGGCTCCTCTCTGGAGGTTCGGGGAAAGAATCTGCTTCAAAGTTCATTCAGATCATTGGCAAAATCCAGTTCCTTGCAGCTGTAGGACTGAAGTTCCCATTTACATGCTGGCTGTCAGCCAGGGAGGAGTGTCAGCTTTCAGAGGCTACCTGCATTCCTGGGCATGTGGCCCCCCTCCATCTTCAAAGCTAGCAGTAGTGTGCTGAATCCTCATGATGCAAATCTCTCTGACTTTCTATTCTACCACCTATCAGAGAAAACTCTGCTTTTAAAGGGCTTGCGTGATAAGATGAGGCGCACCCAGGTTGTCTCTCTTTTGGTACGAACCGTGACATCACAGGCGTAACACAATGAAACTCGGCCAATCACACCTTCTAAACACAAAGCTAAAATAAGTGATTCTCCTCCAAGGCCTGGTGGTATGAAGAAGTATATTAAGATCAGAGTAGAGCGTTCAATTAAAAAATTAGAATCAGAGAGTCAGATGGAGAAGTCAATGTGTCTCTGAAGAGAAGATCCAAAAGCAGAGGCTGCAAGAGGGATGAACAAGAGCCAGGAATCTGAGTCCAGTAAGTCAGGATCAAAGGGAAAGAGGTAAGCTTGAAGTAAGATGGCAACTTGAACAAAGTATCTCACCTCCTGCCCAGCCCCTTGTGATGGTGACACAATGATTTTGAAAATAGTGAAAAAGTTCTGTCGACACTTGAACAAGGGAATATTCCCCCACGTGTCATAACTTGAAAGAGTCATAGTTGAGGTGGAACAAGATGATAACAAGTATAAGAGGTATTGGGGAAATCCCAGCAACATCCTCCAAGTTTGAAGGCCACATATCAAAGAAAAGGGTGATGGTGGAGCAAGCAGGAAGCGTGTCCCAGGGAAGCACGATTACTTGGAAGTAACTATGCCATGACCCCAGGAGTGCAGGCCGACCTACCTAGTGGAGAGTTGGTGACTGCTGGGCTGGATGACGTGACGGCAGAAGAAACGAAAGAACGGCCACCACTTGTGCCCAGAGTAGAAGGTTGAGCCACATCAAAATCTTAGACATAGATATTTGGCCCCTGGAAAACAGCAGAGATTCAACATGTAGATAAATGGAATTTCTGAAAGAGACTAAAACAAATGGAAGAAAAGCTGTCCTCAAAGAGATAATAGCTAGCATTTATTGAGACCATACTGTGTTTGAGGCACTATGCTTAACACTGAACTCATATCATCGCTACCTGTACTCCTTTCATTAGTCTTGGGGACAATCACAACCTTGATAGGGACTCATCCAACACTCTGCCTCCTCAGCTTATAGTCAGTTCACTTCTCAGAGCTCCAGGCCGTATTCTGGCTGCTGCCTCAGCATCTGTACTTTGCTGTGCCTAACCCTCTCAAACACAGCATGTCCAAACTTGCCATCTCCCCCAGAACAGTCCTGGTCTCCTTCAAGGTTTTATATATCAGGAAAATCATCCTCCAACCTTTCTGTTTGTGAACACTGAAAACCTAGGTATCATCTGTAGTATATCCTTTGTTCTCATTTTCATAGCCAAGGTGTCACCAAAGTCCAGATATATTGATCTCTTAAATATCTTCCTAATCCATGCTCTCCACTATACCCTGATTCAGATAGCACCATTTCTAGCTTGGAGTAACTTCCCAATTGGTCTTCCTATATCCACTTTCATTCCACCAGTCCATTAATCTATACTGCAGCCAAAGAGATCTTTCCAAATCATAAATCTGAGTGCTTCACTCCTGCCTAAAACTATTCAGCATTTTCCCGTTGCCCTTAGGATGGAGTAGCAGCTCCCCAACACGGGCTACAAAACTCTGCCTTCGCTCACTGCACTGGCCTCTCCCTTCCTCCAACACACATCATCCCGAAAGTTCTCTGTACATGCTGTTCCCATTCTTGGGATGCTCTTTTCCATCCCAACTCGATTTACTTCTTACTCATCCTTCAGATCTCAGCTGTGTTCACCCAGTTCCCTTCATTTTATTCACACACTATACCACATAACTTTCCTTCATCTATCATCACATTGCAATTATACATTTCCTCTGTGCTGATTTAACGTCTGACCACAGTAGACTGGAAGTTCCATGGGGGCAGAAAGTGTTTCCCGTTGTGTTCCCCTTTTATTGCTGTCACTTAGCACAGCACCTGGCAGGGAATAGATGCTCAGTAAATATGTATTGGTTCAATGAATGAGCGATTTACTGAATGAATGTATGTTTCATCTAATTCTGGAAGAGGGCCAGACAGGCTCCACCATACTTGGGTTTTTGTGTATTTCTTCCATTTCATACAGCTTTATGTTAGGATTTTTGATCTAGTTGTTTTTAGCATTTAACCGTCAGTGACAGACCATTGTGGATTGTAAACTTTGTAAGCTTTTTCATTACAAGTACCTTTTTCTCATTTATTAGTTTCTGCCCTCATTTCAGTCTTGGATCTTGGATAGTATTAACATTGCAGCCCCTGCTTCCTTTTTGTTTCCATTTGCCTTGGTTTGTTGGGCTTTTTTTGCAGGGGTACAGAGTTCACCTACCTTTGATTTTTCAATCTTGCTCAGTCATTTTTTTTCCTTCTCTCAAAATCTCAACAGATTATTTCCTCCACTTGCATTTATTAATCTGATCATATCTTTGGTCTTTGTGCTAAACTTTACTTTTGTTTTATGTTTTTAATACCTACATTGTCTTGTATTTTCCTATGTGATCTGACTTCTCTATTTTGTTTTTGTGTGGCTTTCTGTTTGTAATAAATTTTTAGTTTTTAAATGTTGTACTTTTGAATAATACATTTAAACAACCTGAAACAGTATCCATACAAACTTCCTCAAAAGGAGATGAGGAAATTCTCATGCACACCTCTCCTCCCAAATTTTATACACCCCTCCGTATACTGATTGGCCAGTTATACTGTTGTTTTCAATTATTCTGGTGTTATCTTTATGCATTAAAATAATGCACTTAAACCTTCATGATTTGAATTATCAGTATTAGAATTTCTCAAGCTCCGTAATGAAATATTAAATAAGAGGAAATGAAGAAATGTACACTTCCTCCCATCTCTACTTCCTTCCGACCTCTCGACTATTTTACTAAGATCATTATTTCTAACCTCTTGACTACTGTACTAAGATTATTATTTCTATTCGGTTACAATTTTTAACATTCATTCTTTTCTAATGCCCTAATTCCCAGTTGTTTAGACTTGGTGTTATATCTAAATAGTTTCAGTACTCACATCAGTATTCTCATTTCCTATTCCTGAGCTCATCATTTTCATTAATCTCTTATCTCTTGGTTAGCTGACTTTCAGAGTTAAGTAGATAATTTTTTTTGCCAAAAAACAAAGCTAATGTGTACCATATTTCCTGCGTGCTTTGTGTGTCAAATTAATCTGTTTTCTATATACTTGAATGACATTTAACTGAGCATAGAAGCCTCAGAGCACATTTTCCTTCCCCAAAGACTTTGTAATGATTGCTTCACCATTTTCTAGTATTGTTGCTATGAAATTTAATGCCAACTCGGTTTTCCCTTAATATAGGTGAATTACCTTATTGTCTGGTTTGGTTGTACTCATTTATTCAACAAACACTAGTTGAGTGTCTACTATGCAATAGGTACTATTCCAACTGCTAGGTTTATATCAGGTTCTGTATTCTTGACACCCAACAACTTGACCATTATCAGTTGTCCCAAGACAGGAGGCCATGGTATGCACCTTCAATCCACAGAATCAAGTCTTCTTTCACAGCAATTTTTTATAGCATTAAAATCTTTTCAAGGGGGTTTATTAATTCTGTTCTCTTCTTCATGCAAAAATATTTAAAATTGTATTCACTTCATGATTAAATTCACCTTTTGACGTGTATTGTCTATTTGCCTTTATTTTGTTTTTTCCTCCACTCACCCTACTTGGTTTTGTGGTCTTTCTCTTTGGTTTCTAGCTGTCAAATATCTGTACATCTGTACATGAGTCTATGCTAGATTCTTTCTCATTATGACTTTTTGTTTGTTTTTTGAGACAGGGTCTCTGTTGCCCAGGCTGGAGTGCAGTGGCATGATCTCGGTTCACTGCAACCTCCACCGCCCAGGTTAAAATGATTCTCATGCCTCAGCCTCCTGAGTAGCTGGTACTACAGGTGCATGCCACCACCCCCAGCTAATTTTTTTACTTTTTGATAGAGACAGGGTTTCACGTGTTGGCCAGGCTGGTCTCAAACTCCTGACCTCAAGTGATCTGCCCTGGGATCACAGGCATGAGCCACCACGCCCAGTCACTTTATGACTGATTTTTAAACAAGGGAAGCTCCATCTTGTTCAGTTTTTTGCTCAAGAGTTGTATGAGGAAAGAAAAGGGAAGAGAGAGCCAAGTCTACAGGAGTAATATTATCTTGGATGACTTTCTCATCAACTCCGCTGTGCCTTTGCTGCAAGGATGTTTCTCCTACCAGTGACCCACATTCCTTCTGAGAATGAGCAGAAGGTTTTTGTGGCTCACAGTGAAGCCCCATAAGGTTCTAGTTCTCTGTACAGTGACTTGGCATTTATTTTCATTCTCCTCAGCTGACATTGGATTTACTGATCAAAGGTGACTCTATACAGAGCAGAAATTCCCCAGGGCATGGAGGTTAAGAGGACAGGCTTGGCATTTGAATCCAGGCTCTGTAACTGACTTGTAAAATTGGGATAATAGTATCATCCTCATAGAAATTATCTTTGAAGATTAACTAAGTTGATACATGTAAACTATTTAAATCAGTGCCTAGCACACAGTAAGCACTCACTAAATATCAGCAATTGTTATGTTGATACTGTTATCAGTGGTATTATTATTCCATCATGTGCCATCAGCACATTTCCTGCAAAGTTCATGGACTTTTCTCCTTCCAGTCCCATCTGGTCTGCAGTTTCTCAGGGTAGGATGTAGAATTAGTTATTCCCGGTAAGGGATAACTGGAAAAGTCCTTTGGAGCCGTGCCACCTACTGTTGGAGAACTTTGCAATGTGAATGGACTATCCAATGTGAAACTACATTTGGCATATTCTGGAATTGGGGCCAAATGCCCCTATATTTAGAAGCAATTCTTCATAGCTTGGGGTTGTGTCTACTAGTTTTGTTAAAGGTGGACTCTTTTGTTAGAATCTGTGTTGCGTTCAGTTGATATTAAAGAGTAGAGCTTAGTGCAATTATCTTTATGCTGTCATCTTCAAGCAGCAGCTCTTAATATTTTTAAATCCAGAAATATTTTTAAATAAGAGAGAATGGCAAACTCCTTTTTCTCCACTGAAGCTTAAATGTGAAGACATTATAAGAAGGATTTGAGAGTTCTTAATGTGATGTTCATAAAAGCACAGTTTTTTAACCTCAAAATCAGTTCCTAAGGGAGATTATTAAATCTTATTCCAATTTTGCACTTGTGACTAAATATTTTTTTATTTAGAAAATGGTTTTGCATGAGAAATGGAAGTATAGTTTTAATATAAAATCTTGGTAAATTGCAAATTATTTAAAATTTTCATGAAACCATAACTGAGTATAGATATACCTTATTACCTTTTTATATGTAAGTATATGTTTTTATATTATATGTAGTATGTATATCTGTAAATATATTCGAAAGAAGTCTTATCTACATGAAAGATATGTTATTATTAAAATAATGTAAACCTGGTTTCAACCTATCTTGCCCAGATCAGTTTGAATTTTATGGATTTCACTTTTTCTTTGAGTCCATGTCTTTCTTAGTCGATTAAGAAAAGCAAAATAATTAAACCAGTTAATGGTTATTTGTGATTTTCATGGTCATGGTGATAATGATGATGGTAATGATCTCACATTTATAGTGGGTGGGTACTATGTTTATAAATTATTTCATTCTCTTGTCAAAAGAACCACATAAGGTAGGACCAATTATTATGCCTACTGCACAGATAAGAAAACCAAGACCTAGAGATTTAAGTTACATTCACAGCATCATCCAACCAGCAAGCAACAGATTTGCCAAGCCAGACGGGCTCAAAATCCATGCTCTTAAATAATTAGTGAAGCCACTCCCCGATCCTCTAATACTACCTCTCCAGTAATATGGGCACCACAGTACTCATTTTATAGGAGGAAAGACAGTAAATTTTCAATTCAAAAATTGGCTCAAGTTCACCTAACTCAAAAGAGAGAGAATCTTAACATACACTACTGCTCTTTTCACTACAGCTCTTGAATATTAGAAAACTGAAGTTATATGTCCCAGAATAACTGAGAAACTTTTAAACAATTTTTTTAATTCACTTATAATTCTTTTAAGACCTGTTTTCCCTGTCCTAAGAAAGAAGCAGGGGGAAATGCTCTCAAAAATGTTATTTTCCGTGGATGGTCAGATCTTTTGAAGCATGAATGAATCTCCAAAACAAATGATCACTTGGCCATTCAGTGTAGGGAGAAATTGCTCGGAACAATGATGCATATAAACTGAATTTTTGAGGTATAATAAATATGATTCTCCTTGAAGGAGATTTTTTAAAATCAGGTTGCTGAAGTAAGTCAAAAGAGACAAATATAACTCTTTGCTTCTATATGTGGAGGTTAATCATAAAATGCATCTTTGTTTTAAAATCCCATGAATGTTGGAACGGAAGACCATCCAATGTCAGTTCATAAATGAACCATTCCCTTTGAAACTTTGACAAATGACTCCCTGATGTTGCTTCTGTTTGCTGAGGAGGGAAGCAGTGGCCTTCTGGGGCAGCACGTTAAAGATATTTCTATGAGATTTATGTGGCACAAAGCACTCTCAAAGACAAATCAATGTATCCAAGTAGAGCATTCTAGTATAATCACACTGATCAAGAAAAGTGTTTCATCAACACAGATCTGTCATTTCTTCCTCTCATTGTGTGGAGCTGCCTAAAGGTTTTATGTCCCTGAAACAATGCTCTGAATGGCAATCTTCAGTCACATTTGATATTAACAGAATTCCATAAAATCAGTCATCACTCTGGATGCATACTTTCCCTTAGAAAAACCATTTAAGTTCAAACTTGGTGGGAGAAATATCAGAACGAAACTATTAAAGAAACCTGGTGGCTGGGTGCAGTGGCTCACGCCTGTAATCCCAGCGCTTTGGGAGGCTGAGACAGGTAGATTACTTGAGGTCAGGAGTTTGAGACCAGCCTGACCAACATGGTGAAACTCCGTCTCTACTAGAAATACAAAAATGAGCCAGGTATGGTGACACACGTCTGTAGTCCCAGCTACTCAGGAGGCTGAGGCAAGGGAATCACTTGAATCTGGGAGGCAGAAGTTGTAGTGAGCCCAGGTAGTGCCACTGTACTCCAGCCTGGGCCACAGAGCAAGACTCTGTCTCAAAAAGGAAAAAGAGAAAAAATACATGGGGACTGGGCTTGGTGGCTCACGTCTGTAATCCCAGCATTTTGGGAGGCCAAGGTGGGAGGATCCCTTGAGCACAGGAGTGTGAGACCAGCCTGGGCAACATAGTGAGACCTCATCTACAAAAAATTGAAAATTAGCTGGGCATGGTGGCGTGTACCCATGGTCCCAGCTGCTGAAGTGGCTGAGGTGGGAGGATTGCTTTGGCACAGGAGGTTCAGGCTGTAGTGAGCCAAGGTCACACCACTGCACTTCAGCCTGGGGGACAGAGCAAGATCATCTCTGGGGGGGGGAAAAAAAAAAAGGAAAGAAAAAAACATGCGCCTGGATTATGGCCTCAGAATTTGTTGTGAACCCATATTTACATGCAAAGTTAACCTCAAATACTTTGGCAAATTACAAAGTCTGTAGGGGTGCTGGAATGATGCTGTCATTCATTGATCCATACCACTTCTGAGAGATTTACGGATGTCTTGATTATGGTGGGATTCTCACCAGGCCTCATCTTCAGCACTCTCCAGTTCCAGGTGATGCACAGCCTCGCAACCCTCCCCCTGCTGAGATCCAGCCTTTGAGCATCACTGCCCTGGTTTTTCTTTAATGAAGCTAAACAGTGCCCTGATTAAAATTTTCCAAGTTCTTGACATTGAAATAAATGGAGTAAGGGAGAAAAAAAAATCTGCCTCAAAATTGTGTATGAGAATGTATTTAAGAAGGAAAACAGGCTGTTGATGGAATTTTAGAGGGTCAGTAAATACACTTCTCCCGGTTGTGAACTGAACTGTGAACCCCACCCCCATCCAAAATTGAAGTTGTAACCTCCAGTGCCTCAGAATGTGACTGTATTTGGAGATGGTGGTCTTTAAAGAGGTAATTAAGTTAAAATGAGGTCAGTCGGGTAGACCCTTATAAGAAGTTAAGACAGAGGCCGGGTATGGTGGCTTACACCTGTAATCCCAGCACTTTGGGAGGCCGAGGCAGATGGATCACCTGAGGTCAGGAGTTCGAGACCAGCCTGACCAACGTGGAGAAACCCCGTCTCTGCTAAAAAATACAAAAAACAAAAACAAAAAAAATAGCCGGGCATGGTGGCACATGCCTGTAGTCCCAGCTACTCAGGAGGCTGAGGCAGGAGAATCGCTTGAACCCAGGAGGTGGAGGTTGCAGTGAGCCAAGATTGCACCATTGCACTCCAGCCTGGGCAACAAGAGCGAAACTCTGTCTCAAAAAAAAAAAAAAGAAAATTTAAGACAAAGAATCACACAGTGGAAAGACCCCATGAAGACACTGGGAGAAGGCGGCCCTGTACAAAGGAGAAAAGTCTCAGTAGAAACCAACTCTACCATCACTTCGACCTCAGATTTCTGGCCTCCAGAACCGTGAGAAAATAAATTTGTGTTATTTAAGCCACCCAGTCTGTGTCATACTTTGTTATGACATCCCCAGTAAACAAATACACTCTACTGCAGAGTTCAGGACCACTGGTAAATAAGGCTGGACACAGCGATGGGGCCAGAGTCAGCCATATTATTGATAAAATCCATTTGAGAACATGGCTTTAGATCAGCAGTCATAGGGCTTGCATGGACTGCATCCCCTCTAAACAGGCAGCCTGCCCTGGAAACATGCCATACAGAGGAGCTGAGGAAGTACTCCATGGACGAGGGGAGAGACATGAAAGAAAGAGGACTCTCTGGGAGGAGTAGGGGGATGGGGAGGAGCTGGGAGTGTTCCTCCTGTCGTTTTTCCTCTGGGTGGGGCAGCAGAAATCCCTCCCCTCTCTGGAAGTGTGAGAAATAGGAAATGAGTGTCTCCAGGGTCCCACCCCCAGCAGATCTCAAGCTTTATTCTGCCATGTGCTTCCTAGAGAGGTGAAGTCAACTCTCGTCATCTTCACTTGGAAAGGCCATATTCAGCTAAAATGCCACAAGAGGAAATCTCACTTTCCCCCTTCAACGTGCTCATCTTTCTATAGTTCTTTCCCAGGAGGAATGACATCTTCCAACCCTGGGCCAGGCTGTCACTTGGGGTCATCTAGTTTTCTTTCTTCCTGTTTGATGGATTCTTCCTCTTAAATAGCTTGCAAACCTGTCTTCCCTACTCCAGCCCATGGCCAGTGCCTCAGTCAATCCCCTCATTAACCTCCCTGCTGAATTCCAGCCCCATCTTCCCTACTGGCTTCTCTGCCATGTGCGTTCTTCACATCATCACCAAAGTGAAATGCCTAAAAGCCCAGTCGGACCACAACATCCCATAAATTAAAATCCTTCTAGTTCCTGAGAGGTCTGCATGATCTGGCTTCCTCTACCACTGGGCCTAGGCAGAGCCAGGGGGAGCCAGAATCCAGGGGTCCTCAGACATCGGAGATACCGGGCTTTGAGGATGAACAACAAGAAGACAAGTTCTGCACAAGGTCTTGGGGGAATCTCCACTGGCAGTGAGGAAGATTTATCTCCCACACCACTGAGGTGAAACCCCAGCCTCCCTTCTCCCCTCTACTCCTTCCGTCCCACCAGAGCAAGAAATGAAAGAACTGAACCAATATATCCCTCTCTTTTCTGGCATCTACCTGCCCGTAGATAAGGTATCATACTCTTAAGACTAAAGGTAAATTTTCATGTAGAGGCTTTGTCCCTGCGGGAGAAAGTGTGCATCCCAAACACCAGCTTAAAGCAGTGAGTTGTTTTAATTCTCAGGGGCAGCCTCTGGAAGTCCATTTGACTCTCAGACTAAGCCTTGGCCTCTTAAAAGTTTTGTCAGCACTGAAGATAATTTGTTGATCTCCATCTACCTGACTCTGGAGTTTCCATTCTGAACCTGCTTAAGGAAAAATGATGTCTTTCAAACTCATTGAACCCTAACAGTTTTGAAGGCTTGTGATTCTGCCCCTGGGTTATAGGTCTGTGATGTTAAGAGATTATAAATGGACATGGTAGGAAATGTCACAGTTAACGTTTGCTTATGAAAGGTATGAATTATAGCAGAGGCCCCTTTGATTGTCAAGCAATTAAGGATCATCTGTGTCTGGGGCTTGCAGTCTTTATCACTCGCTCTTGAGTCTGTTGCTCTCCAAAGTCTCCTCCTCTTGAGTTCCCCGTTTTCATCAATAATACTACTTTCTTGATAATCCCCCAACATCAGAGCTCTGTCACTATCCTCCTCCTCTAATTCTTTCCAACGAATTTGTTAGCAAGCCAGGAAGATTCTGCATCATTCTATCAGCAACTTCCACTTAACTGTCACCTATCATTGTTGCTTCTCATTGGAGTATTACAATAGCTTCCTAACCCGTGTCTCTAAATTTTGTCTCCCTCTTCTGCAGTTCATCCAATTCATTGCTAGCAGATTAATACTTCTGAAGGGCATACTTGGTTGTCTTTCTCCTATTCAGAAACAGTCAAGGAAAGGAAAGCCCTTCACAGTAAGTTCCAACTTCCCCCTTCAGCTCTGTTTCCCAGCATTTTTGTATCATTGACTGGCATCACCATCACACAGCTCTACACTTGTCTGCCCTTTTGCTTTTGCTGATATGTTCCTACATCTGAGGATATCTTTTTTTTACCCTGAGATAGAGCTTCGAAAATAAGTAGAAGTAATAGGCAAACCACAACTATTTTGTGAAATCTCTTATCCTCCCAACCCTGACAAAAGGTTGAGCTTTTCTCCCTTTTGACACCATAGCATCAGAGTACTTTGTGCTTTTCTTACCCCATTCATTTTACTCCGCTACTGCAGACATATATCGATTTGCCTCTTCTGTCCAACGGCTCCAAAATTTTCTTTGGACAATTGTTCCTTTCCTATTCTCAGACATGTGGTTTGGGTGGAATTTGCTTCCCATTGTTTTTGAGCAAAACATACTGCTTCCTGTCTCCTCCTCTCTTCTGTTTCAGAGTCTTGATAATTTGTTTAGGGAAGAAGGTAAGACTTGATTAAGAACCACAAGGCCTAAGAGATATTGGCTGGGACTTTGAGAATAAGAGCCTCCATTATCTTCCAAAAGAACTCCAAAAAGACACATCCTCACTTTCTCAGATGTTGTAGTGAGGGTGTGAGGTCTAGAATTGCATGAGTCATTTTGGTGGCATGAGGGAGGCCAGCCCAGAGATAAATCGGGCACATAGAGGAGGGGACATGAGCTAAAACAGTCATGGAGAAATTGTGGTATTTTGAACCTCTGGGTAAAACAGCACTCTGAGCCAGGCCTAATTTTGTACTTTTCAATTAAGTTGACAAATTTCTAATTTTGTGTAAGCCCATCTGAGTTTGGTGTTCTGACTCCAGCAACAAATCTTCTGTCTTCATACCAGACATATGTTATCTTTTTGTTGGGATAGTTTAAATCTACCGTAATGGATCTCACAGTGCCCCTTACATAGCAGCTTTTTAATAGATCTCTTTTAATGGGATTGATTTGTGCAGTGGCAAAAAAAAAAAATGTTTCCATGAACTTAGGCAACATTTTTGAAAAGAAAATAGAATATTCACTGTTTGGTGAATTGAATTGGATACACTGATACTTACTAAAAACACATTTTATCAAACAGATGGATTGTGGAAAATAGCTTGCAACCCGGTCTTTAAAATTTCTGGTTGTTTAGGAAAGTAGTCAGAAGGTTCTTTTCCTTACAGTAGAGATTTTGTAAAATAAAAGATAATTCTCATACGTCATCTACAATAATAAAAACCTCCTGAAATTTGATTATCTAGGCCATTTCTATATTTAACTAAAATGGCCTAGCCCGTGGATAGAAATGGAGGCACATACATTTTTAATAACAAAAAATAAGGGTTCTGAGTTTATATGCTTAACTGCATAGAAAACAATCTATTATAAATTTCAAAGGCCCCAAGGGCCATTTCCAAGGCTTCCAAAGTTTATTCTAGGTATGTTTTATCTTAGAGGCTGGACAGAGATGGACTCGCTGATAAATGTGTGGCTCCAAGTAAAAGACTAACTATTTAACTGAGTCTCATTCCTAGAATGCTGGAGTCTGCACAGAGGTGGAGAAACCAGAATAGTGCAGACTGCTATTTGGGTTTTCTATTGCTGAGTAACAAATTACTATAAATTTAGCTGCTTAAAGCAACACTTGTTTATTAGCTCATAGTTCTGTAGGTCTGGAGTTTGGCACTGCATAGCTGTGTTCTCTGCGTAGGGTCTCACAAGGCTGACATCAAAGTGCTGACTGGACTGAGTCCTTCCCTGGAGGTTCTAAGTCATTCATTCTGCCTCCAGACTATTCACACTATTTACAGGATTCAGTTCCTTGAAGTTGTAGAATAGAGGTCCCTGTTTCCTTGCTGGCTGTCAGCCAGGACTGCTTTTAGCAGCTCAAGGCCACCCACATTCCTTGGCATGTGGCCTCCTCCATCTTCAAGCCAGCAATGGTGTGTCAAGTTGGGTTTTTTCCTTTTTTTCTTTTTCTTTTTAAGACAGGATCGCACTCTGTTGTACAAGCTGGAATGCAGTGACAGGACCACAACTCACTGTAGCTTCACCCTCCCAGGTTCAAGCAGTCCTCCCCACTCAGCCTCCTGAGGAGCTGGGACCATAGGCATGAGCCACCATGCCCAGCTAATACTTTTAGTTTTTTATACAGGCCTTGCTATGTTGCTGGGGCTGGTCTTGAACTTCTGGCTCAAGCCATTCCCCCACCTCAGCCTCCCAAAGGGCTAGGATTATGGGTGTGAGCCAGTGCATCTGCCTCAAGTCCCTCTTGTGCTTTGAATTATTGACTTCCTCTGTCTCTGACCTCTAGACCCAAATTTGAAGGGCTCATGTAATTAGGTCAGGCCCACCCACATACTCACCCTACCTAATATCAACTGATTTGGGAGCTCCGCAAAACTTCCTAGATCTGCAAAACGTCCATAGCAGCACCTAGATTAGTGTTTGATTAAATAATTGGAAGGAAGTATGTGTACATCAGGACAAGGAGTCTTGAGGGGCATCTTAAAATTGCCTATCATACTTGCAGTAATCAAATCAGCCCCCTCCACAACGGGCCACCAGATCTCTTTTTTTTTTTTTTTTTTTTTTTTTTTTTTTTTTTTTTGAGACGGAGTCTGGCTCTGTCGCCCAGGCTGGAGTGCAGTGGCCGGATCTCAGCTCACTGCAAGCTCCGCCTCCCGGGTTCACGCAATTCTCCTGCCTCAGCCTCCCCAGTAGCTGGGACTACAGGCGCCTGCCACCTCGCCCGGCTAGTTTTTTGTATTTTTTTTAGTAGAGACGGGGTTTCACCGTGTTAGCCAGGATGGTCTCGATCTCCTGACCTCGTGATCCGCCCGCCTCGGCCTCCCAAAGTGCTGGGATTACAGGCTTGAGCCACCGCGCCCGGCCCAGATCTCTTAAGGAAATAACAATTCTCCTGTAGCTTGGGTTTCCTTCTCAATCTGGACTAGCCTGGGTCTCTCTATTTCCCCTCCCTTCCAAGTGATATGGAAATCAAGCCTTACAACCTCTCTTCATTTCCTCTCAGATTTGTCTTTGTTAGCTCAGGCTGCCATAAGAAAATGCCACAAATTTTATTTTCTCACCATTTTGGAGGCTGGAAGTCTATGATGAAGGTCCAGCATGGCTGAGTTCAGGAGAGTGCCCTCTTCCTAGTTTGCAGATGGCCCATCTTCTTGCTAGGTTCCTCATGTGGCAGAGAGACTGAGCAAGCTCTCTGCCGTCTCTTCTTATAAGAACACTAACTGTATCATAAGGGCCCCACCCTCCTGACCTAATTTTAACCTGATTACCTTTCAAAAGTCCCATCTCCAAACACCATCACATTGGAGGTTAGAGCTTCAACGTATGAATTTTGGGGGGGACACAATTCAATACATAGCAGTATGAAAATAACAAAAATTTCACTCATCACACCAGAGATAATGAACACTTTGAGTACAAGGCTGTCCCAAACCATACAGAAAAAAATATGTATTTTTGTCCTACCACTTCTTCCAGCCTGTTCTCCCACTCCACGCTATTCCCCACAAACAACAATGGCAAAATGTGTCTGGAGACACTTTTCTATCTAAGCTGGATTCAGAAATGTGTGCTCCTAAAATAGGCTTTTAACTCTTCAGTCTCAAACATCTACATCCAGGTTAGAGTTGACTTCAGCCTAGTCCTGGAGAACAGTTCCCCAAACGTTTTGACACCAGGGACCTGTTTCATGGAAGACAATTTTCCATGGACCGAAGGTGGCGGATGGTTTCGAGATGAAATTTTTCCACCTCAGATCATCAGGCATTAGTTAGCTTCTCATAAGGAGTGCACAACCTAGATCGTTCGCATGCGCAGTTCGCACTGGGGTTCATGCTCCTATGACTATCTAATTCCCCCAGCTGATCCAACAGCAGGCAGTAATGCTCAGGCAGTAATGCTCACTCACCTGCTGTTCACCTCCTGCTGTGCGGCCCAGTTCCTAACAGGCCGTGGACCGGTACCAGTCTGCAGCTGGAGAGCTGGGGACCCTTGCAATAGAATGAAGGGTGGACACAGATTTACATCTCATATAGACTTTCAAAGTAACAAGTTTACCATTATGGCTCTTGAAAATTACACTACTTTGCAAACAATGATTCTTTGCATTAGTTTCCTATCTCTGCTGTCACACATATCCACAAATTGAGTGCCTTAAAAACAACACAAACGTATTATCTTCCAATTTCCAAGATGAAAAGTCTAAAATAGGATGGCAAAGACCACATTCCTTCTGGAATCTCCAGGGGGAAATCCATTTCCTTGCCTCTTCCAGCTTCTAGAGACACCCTGTCTGTATCCTCATCTAGTGGTTCCTTGCTTGCACTGCTTCTATCATTACTTTGCTTTCTCTGACCCCCTGCCCCTCCCCTACTCATAAGGACACTAGCAATGACAATGGCCCACCTGGATAATCCACAATAATACTTCCATCTCAAGATCCTTAACATAATCACATCTGCAAAGTCTTCTTTGCCACGTAAGGTAACATATTCATGAGTTATGAGAAATTTGACGTGGACATCGTTGGGCGGAGGCCATTATTCTGCCTATCACATGCCTTGTTTCAGTATAATGACTCTTGTATCCCAAAACATAATAAATGAGATATATGAAATCATATTCTGAAATATATGTTCAGGCAAAGCCATATTCACCAATTTACTCAGTCCAATGGTTTCTAGTTATAGAATATTGACTGGAAAAAATCTGAATTGTGCATGTTTAAATGTTTAGTTTTCTGTACATATAAACCGAGTAAAAGAAATGAAAAGGTGGCCTCTTCCACTATCTTCAGTCTGTTGCACCCTTGCACTATTTCCACATCTTCCAAAGTGCTGTCATGTTTAGCTCTATTTTGCCCTGAAGATGTTTGTGCTTAAACTTAATTTCAAATGCAGTTTGAGTGCAGCATAAACACAAGTCCCAAAATGGTTGAAAAACTGGTGAAGAAAGTGGTGCAGGGAAAATATATATATATACACACTAAACCTCCATTACATTACATTTTATGTGCAAATTCTATGTGCTTTACAATTGTTGTTTATTAACTATTTAATCTTGTTTTCATTATCCAAATGATGTATTTATCTCTCTGAGAAAATTGTTTGTGAGAATTTCAGGTGAGGACAGAATTAATTACAATTAACAGAAATATTTTTCGTGTAATAGCTTTTCACTTAATGCCAGGAAAGAATTTAAGCTGACAGAAGGGTGTTAAGGGTATTTGCTTTGAAAAGTTCACCCAGAACAAAAGAACCATCTTCTTTCTCTTTCCTCCTTCCTTCTTTTCTTTCTTTTCTCCTTCCTTCTTTCCTCCCTCCCTTCCTCCCTCCCTTCCTCCCCCCTCCCTCCCTTCCTCCCTCCCTTCCTCCCCCCTCCCTCCCTTCCTCCCTCCCTCCCTCCCTCCCTCCCTTCCTCCCTCCCTCCCTCCCTCCCTCCCTTCCTCCCTTCCTCCCTCCCTTCCTTCCTTCCTTCCTTTCTTGACAGAGTCTTTCTCTGTCACCCAGGCTAGAGGGTAATGGCATGATCTTGGCACACTGCAACCTCTGCCTCCTGGGTTCAAGTGATTCTTCTGCGTCAGCCGCCCGAGTAGCTGGGATTACAGGCATGTGCCACCACAGCCGGCTAATTTTTATATTTTTAGTAGAGAGGGGGTTTCACCATGTTGGCCACACTGGTCTCAAACTCCTGACCTCAGGTGATCCACCCACCTCGACCTCCTGAAGTGTTGGGATTACAGGCGTGAGCCACCCCACCCAGTTGAACTATCTTCTTTAGAAAGGAACTCTGAGACCTCCACTGAAGTAGACAACTGCTGGCAGTTTTTAAATGGCAGGTTTTCCAACTTCTTCCCAGACTTCAGAAACCCTAGGGCTGAATTTCAACCACAGCACCTGTTAGAGGTATAAATATGTGCATGGAATTTGATTTTGATTGATCCTCATTCCATAATGTTGACTCTGAAGAAGCTTGCTCCTGGGTGGCCAGATGAATGGCCAGAAAGCAAAGGTGGTTTTCAGGTACTGCATTCTAGCAAAGCAATCTACCCCCAATGCTTCCAGGATACTGTCATTGGGAAAGCAAAATTGCACTGGAAAGGTGAGAAGCTCCTATTCACCTCTTCTTCCTAGTCACATGAAGAGAATTTTTTCTTTGGTAGAACCATGATATCATTGTGGGACAGCATGCTTTTAACTGTAGTGCCATGGGTTGAAGATATTTTTAGAAAATAAATCTCAGCTCATTCTGTGACTTTTTTGAGTTCCGTAAATACTTTCAAGGGACGTCAGACTGAAATGTTTAATCACACTAATTGTTCCTACCAGTCCTAAACCAATGTGGGATATATACGTAACCCTTACTCACCTCTCCAGCCTCTAAGAATGAGCTCAGTAGCATGTTGAAAGGGGTACTGCATGTACTGCCTGAAGCACTGATTGGGGAGTGTCATGCATATCACTCATTCACCTGTCCCAGAATGTGTCTCTACTCTTTGGTTCCATTAGCCCAAGAAGATAATGAAGGATGTTGGCCAGAGTTGTAGGTACAAAGAACACCCAGACAAAGAAGTGATCTCAGTGCACAAAGGGACATTTGCTTGACAACACTGCAAGGGTTTGCTGGCCTGTCTCCTAGACCTCCGTAATTCACAGTTCTTCATTCCACGGCCATCATTTGTTGAAGCATGGGTCACACGACTTCAGGTTTCACTCATAACTTCCTATACTCCGTCAGTCCCCTGCCTCTGAGCAGACATGGGTTTGTCACAGACCATGACTTTCAAGTCCTCTTACTGTACTTCCAAAAGCCAAGGGCTGAGTGAGAAAAAGATAGTGATTGATGGGCTAGAGCTCAAGCTAAACCTAGTGGGGTATGTGTGTATAAGCCTTGAGAACCACTCCCACTACATTTCACAGAAGACAATCCAAATTCCAAATGTATCATCCCAAAGCTCCAATTGCCATGGCACAACCTTTGATACAGTCCCAATAACTATTTTTGAAAAGCCTGTCTATCTAAGCTTTGCATGTTATTTGTCCTTCTATCTTGTCCATCATGTCTATTTCCTATTGTTCTGGTGGTTGCCATCTTTGCCCATGGAGTCTGGGAATTCTCGCAGAGCTCTGCAAAACCTCTTTATGATGCGCAGTATTTCATATTCTTAGAACACTTATCAGAGGTATTTTTATCTTTAGTATGCATATTCTATTAGCATAGACCACTGCAGCATATAGCACAAACAAATCACACAGAGGCTCATGATTATTTTTTTCTAGTTTAATTAATATAAAAGTAACATGGGTATATTGTAAGAAAAAAATCAAATAGGAAAAGACAATCTATGATGGAAAGAAACAGTCTCCTACCTTCCCCCCAGTTCCTCTCCCAAGAAACAACATCTTAACTGTTTCAGTTATTTCTTATACTTGTTACTTTCAAAATACTGAATAACATGCATATGAGATTTCTGAATGTATCAAATTTATATTTAGCCTATTGTCTCCCAGAAATGAAAGATGAGGATTTAATTAACTTATACAACCATCCTCTCTTCTCCCACCTTTTCCTCCTCCTGATATTTGATGTATTATCATTTTTACTTCTTTGGTTGTTTATCTTTCATTACTTTAAATAATATACTTATGCCTCAATTTCTTTTGTAGCAGGTTCAATTTTCTCCAGCCATGTTCTTGGACATCTTTTTAAAAAAAGATTAACTTTATTTTCTGTAACTAAAAGACCACATTTTACCAGCTGACATAAATCTTAATCATTGTCAATTCCAAGCAAGCTCAGTCATTTTACATTTAAACTCGATACAGTCCAGCTGAATTCCTCCCTCACCTCCCACTTTCCTGGGAGGGCAGTCCTTTTCTGGGGGATTTATGTGGTGCCAAAGCACTGGGGGGAGGTATCCTAGGTAGGTATGCCCTACATAGATATGGTTGACCTCTGTCCTACTTGGCATCTCCTGATGTTTGGTCATTAACATCTCTGTTGACATCCGCTGAGCTGTTCCAGGCACCGCCATGAACTCTAGTTATTAGTTCACGTGGTTTGTATCATCTGTGTTCTCATAAAAGATTCCCTTCAGATCCACTCACCATCTTAACCCTTCTGTGACCCTTTAAGGGACATGAACAGTTCTCCAACTGTCTTCTGTGTCTATGGGGACACAGGAATCTCAGCAGGGCTGGCTTACGCCCTTCCCTGAGCCTTGGCCCTCCCCACTACAATTCCCATTGTACAGCTATGGTACACTCTGTTAGGAGGTGGGGGCACTTCTGTGAGGCTTGTGTTTAGCTTGCTGCCTCTCAGAAAGGGGTGTACTGCTCCTTTCTTCTCTTACTCTTTTCGAAACTACCCTCTCCCATTACCGGAAAGTGGTCCCAATCCAGATGCCAAGAGAGGGTTCTTGGACCTCTCTAAAGAAAGAATTCAGGGCAAGTCCATAGAGTAAAGCGAAAGCAAAGGAATAAAGAATGGCTACTCCATAGGCAGAGCAGTGGTATATGCGGCTGCTCGACTGAGTATACTTAGAGTTATTTCTTGATTATATGCAAAACGAGGGGTAGATTATTCATGAGTTTTCTGGGAAAGGGGCAAGCAATTACCAGAACTGAGGATTCCTCCCCTTTTTAGACCATATAGGGTAACTTTCTGACATTGCCATGGCATTCGTAAACTGTCATGTTACTGATGGGAGTGTCTTTTAGCATGCTAATACATTATAATTAGCATATAATTAGCAGTGAGGACAACCAGAGGTCACTTTCATCGCCGTCTTGGTTTTGGTGGGTTTTGGCCTGCTTCTTTACCACATCCTGTTTTATCAGGGTCTTTGTGACCTGTATCTTGTGCTGACCTCCAGTCTCATCCTGTGACTAAGAATGCCTAACTTCCTGGGAATGCAGCCCAGTAGGTCTCAGCCTTATTTTACTTAGGGCCTATTCAAGATGGAGTCACTCTGGTTCAAATGCCTCTGACACTCCCACTCCAGGATTGGGGTTGGGAGCTGAGGGTGGCCAGGATACAAGCAAGCCTCAAGCACTTGCTTTCCCCTGACTCTGTAAACCTCTATCCTTCTTCCTCACTTCAGGCAAACCAACCTTTATGCCCTAATTCCTTCAGAGATTTTTCCTTGGCTACTTAAAACAAAGCTTTTGGAATTCAATGACATATTTCTTTCTCTTGCAAGCAAAAGCCTTTGGATTTCAAGAAAATAAATTTCAAAAGCACACTTAGAATTTCAAAAGCCAAGAACTTGATTAATGCACGTAGCCTTGTCGGCCCTCCTCTAGAATGCCTCAGCCTAAAATATTTTATTAAATAGGGAGAAGATCTCAGGATTAAAAAACAAAAAAAATGTGGAGGTAGATGAGCAATGATTAAATATTAAAACAGGCAAGATTCCAATGACAGAAGCCAGTTTCTCAATCCTACCGTATGTAAAACAAGGCTATTAGCATCACTGTCCTTCATTCCTTCCTTCCTTCTCCACTTCCTCCTTTTGTGTTATTAACCAGTTGCTGTTCAGTCTCAAGTAACAGAATATTTCATTTATAATGCCCTAAATAGATATGGTTTAATTTACTCAAATATCAGTAAGTTCAGGCAATCCAGAACTGATACAGTGGATAATGATGTCATGAGAAAACTAGAGACTCTCTCACTATACCCTCTTTGCACACTGGCTTGTTGTCCCATGGCTGCAAGATGACTGCAGTTCTAGGAATTACATCTGTGATCCAGGCAGCAGGAAGTGGAAAAGGGAAGAGAGGGCCAGGGGAAGCTGCATCAGTTACCTTTATCAACTAAGCAAATATTTTTCCTAGAGCCGTTTCCTCCATAAATTTGTTTGTGTCTTACTGGCCAGAATTGTGTTGTATTGCTACCACTAGCTGTGTAGGTGACTGAGTGAGTATTTACAGTTAGTTACTCCCTCTACCACAAAAGCAAATAACAGCAAAGGGGGTTGTAAGCAGGTATTGAGTAATCCAATTTATAGTGTCTGCCAAAGTCCTCCCTTTGGCTTCTCCATATTTATGTATACTCATAGAACATACCTTACCCCACCACCAAGGAAGACAACCACAGTCTCATTCAGTTGCTGCATCAAGCTTGAAGTCCACAAATTACAGAAAAGCGGTCCCAATCCAGACCCCAAGAGAGGGCTCTTGGATCTCACGCAAGAAAGAATTCAGGGTGAGTCCGTAGATTAAAGTGAAAGCAAGTTTATTAGGAAAGTAAAGGAATAAAAGAATGGCTACTCCATAGACAGAGCAGCCCCAAGGCATCTTGGCTGATACAGGTTACCTTGGACTTTCTTTTCCATGTGGCTGATTTTTGCCCATGACTGAAGGGTCTTCCTATTTTTTCCCATGACTGATGATGTTCATTCTTATTTAACAACAAAAACCTGGGGGATAGGTGTAGCTTTCTTCTGCCATTGTGTAAGTAGTTCTATATTCCAAAAGGCTCTCTTGGAGGGAATTCTGACCGGGAAGTCTATTCAAATGAATGAAGCATATCAGTGACCGTTTTGCTTGAGCCTGCTTTAGAATAAATGAAGGGGCAGCCTCTGTTAGGCTGTAGGTCTACCACAGGCACTAGCACACAGCTAGGACCTTAACCTTTCCTTAGAGTTCATTTTTGTTTTACAAAATACCTGCTCTGTTTTTGCTGATTGTTTGGATGGTGGGTTGGTGAGTTGGTTGGTGGGTTGGTTGGTTGGTGGGTTGGTTGTTGATGGGTTGGTTGGCTGCTTGGTGAGTTGGTTGGTGAGTTGGTGAGTTGGTTGGTGGGTTGGTTGTTAGTGGGTTGGTTGGTTGGTGAGTGGGTTGGTTGGTGAGTAGGTTGGTTGGTGGGTTGATTGTTGGTGGATTGGTTGTTGGTGGGTTGTTTGGTTGGTTGGTGGGTTGGTTGTTGGTGGGTTGGTGAGTTGGTTGGTGGGTTGGTGGGTTGGTTGGTGGGTGGGTTGGTTGGTTGGTGGGTGGGTTGGTGGATTGGTTGGTTGGTGGGTTGCTTGCTTGCTTGTTTGCCTGGTTGGTTGGTTTACAGATAAGTCTTAGGCATTTTGCCATTCTGCATACAGAGCTGTGAGAGAGAGCTGTACTTTGTACCCTGCATGAAACATGCCCAATGGGAAAACCAGTTCATGTTCACTTTCTTGATTCCATAAACACCCACATGTATTCATAGTAAGTAAAGTTTTAACAAAATTCCTATGAGAATTGCACCCACCTATGTAGTTGTTCCATAAGTTCTTCTTTAATTAGTGCCCCTTACTCCTGTTCTGTCCTATGGTTTGATGTAGAACCAAAAGTCTCTTCAAGGTTCTTGGCTCTTACTTGCTCTGCTACTTCCCATAGCATGTTCTGGGCTTCTGTCCTTTCACACAGTTCTATTATCTTTCTATCTCCCAGAAATTTATTAAACTAATGAAACTTTCTTATCTATTGGCTACGTAACTCTCCTTGCCCTTATCCTGGCCTTCTGACTATGGGTTAGCAACCCCCAGTGGGCTTTGGTGACTCAAAAGGCAAACACGTGCTCAACCTGCCATCTTCTAACCAAAGCACGTATTTTAGAGTATATTGTGTTACACTCCTGCAGAGCATTTCTGAAAGAATGCATCACACGCTAATAATATCAATATCAAAGTCAAATATATTAAGTCAATATCTGAGATTGGAATCCAGTTTTCCAAAGCTCCAAAAGTTTGAGTGGTTTGCAGGGAGTTTGATGGCATCTGTCTTTATATCATGGCCATGGACAGAACTTGGAAAAAGTTTTACCACTAAAACTTCTATGAACTCAAGAAAGAAAACACTGGCTATGTACAATGATGACTGTGATCTTTTAAATTTATCTCAAATAGCAAACCTATCAGTCATGGTAAGTATTTCATTACTTTTTAATTCAGTTACATAGTTTTAATGCCTAACTGTAAAATAATACATGACTCTGTAGAGGAAAAATGAAGTTGAAGTAGTCTACGGGATTTATAAATCCAGTCCTTGTGATTGGAATAGAGTTTGACAAATGGGTCTCCTGGAAACTCTTTCTTTCATTAGCAATGTTACTACGGCAACATGAACAGCAGGCCTGATTTCAGGAGAAACTAATCTCTAAATTTGAATTCCCATGATACTTAGATGGAGAGAGGAGATAGAAGAGATATTCTGAATAATTATTTTTAAGATTCCAGAACTATCATCTGTGCATTGTCCCAGCTTCCAACCTCCATTTCACAAATTTAAGTAGGACAGAGTCTAAGGGTTTGAGACAAATCCTGGTGCATTGGAGAATGCCACAAACTATGTGGCAAAACTCCATAGGATACTTCAGCACAGAAACAAAGGGTGGTGTCTGGAATTGTGGGTGAATTGTTTAACCTCCTGCTCTAATGAAGTACCTAGCAACAGGAGAGGATAGTGAAGGTCCAGAGGGCAACTAGCCTCCTTCCTCATACTAAACACTGCACAGTGAGCCTCAGAGTCATTCCTCCTGCCCTGGGGAGCCTAGCCCTCAGGGGTGGACTTACAGTCCCTCTTTGCTTGCAGTCAAAGTCCAGAATTAACTGTCCCCCCTTCTGGCAGCAGCTGCCAGCTGTTCTGTTCATACCATTTCTACCATCCACCACCTTTCCCCAAGGCTCTGACCTTAGTGGCTGCCTTTTCTACAAAAATCAAGCATTTCTGATCACTGTTATACTTTGTTCCCTGCATGAAAAATGCCTGATGAGAAAACCAGTTCATGTCCACTTTCTTGATTCCATAAACACCCACATGTACTCATGGTAAGTAGAGTTTTAACAAAACTCCTGTAAGAACTGCATAGATGCAATACTAAGTAAAAATTTTTTTAACCTGTCCCTTAAAATGTTTCCATTGTGGACATATTTTAAAGCTCTCCAGGTGAGAGAGCAACTACTTATTTGCAAGGTGGTGCTGGGCACTTATTCCCCTACAGTCACTTGATGGCACATATTTATCTCATTACTCTTAAATGGATGATGAGATGTATCCAAAAGAGAAAAGACCACATGGGAGGAAATTCTGCGTGAGACTGTCACAAAGCAACCTAGGCGGAAAATAACAGACTATTATGAAATGCTAAACTGGAAAATAAGTACCTGAACACCACATTTGCAGTGTAACGGAGATAGAGAGTGGAACTGAATGTTTAAGCTCTAATCAATCTAAAAAAGAACACCCAAACTATTCAAAACAAGGTTGGAGACCCATTTGAGTTGGCAGAGGGTTTGCTTTTAGTGAGTTGGAGTATTTGCTGCTCAGGTTTAGATTTCTTGTGTTTTTGCAGATGTTCATTGTAACTCCATTTTCTCAGAGACTAATACTTATTCTTAAATAGTGTGTGTGTGTGTGCGTGTGTTCTGCAAAGGGAAAAAAGAGCCAGTCATAGTTCATGACCCTGCTTACACATGGTCAAGATGGCAATAGCACATTCCTGCAAGAGCTTCACCAACTATTGCTTTGGTTGCCTTTTCACACCTGTGATTTAAACTGTTCAGTCAGCTAAAATGGATAACAAGTGACCTGGTGCAAATTACTGGAATTGGCAGGACAAGCTCCAGAAAGCACTCAGCCAAATGCCTCCGTACTTTTATTAGACAACCCACAAATTCTTCTGGGAACAGGCCAGAGACCCCTTTGACAATGAGCATTTCTGATTCAGGGCATCTTGAAACCCATCTTCAAGTGAAGTGAGAGCATTACTTGAGAAGTGAGTCATTTCCAGGGCTGAGGAGTAGCTGTGCTTTTAATTTACCTATTGAGCTTCAGTCATGATGAGTAATAATCCTATAGAAAATATCAGTCCTTCACTAGGATGTCCATACCCTGAAGCAGAGGGAGTGGTTTGCGGCCTTCCTCACAGGACTCAGGAACGCCAGATTTTAAAGGGCTAAGAATGCCCACAGACCTTTTACATTCATGCTAATGCAAGAGAACAGTGAGACTTGGTACCTAGTTTTTGAGTTTGTTGATCTTGTTTTCTCTGGTAAGCACACTAAAATATAATTCATAAATGTGTTATTGATTTATAAGAGTGAGGAAAATTGAGTGTTTTTTGAATGCCTTTCATCTCCCATAATTAAATTTCTGAGTGCGTTGATGCTCACAGGAAAGGAAGGAAGGGAATGGAAGTTTTCTGAACAATTAGCAACATCTGATCATATATCCTGGGCTTCACACACTTTATCACATTTAATTCGTACACCACTCTAGGAGATATTTGGTATTATTACTTCAATTTTGTGGACAAATTTAGCTCTCTAAGGTCACAACGTTAGTAAGTTTTGTATAAACTTTCTGATTTCAAAGACTATGCTTCTCCCATGATCTTTTTCCTTCAGCCAACTCAAAACTACTATCTAGGCTGGTCGCGGTGGCTCATGCCTGTAATCCCAGCACTTTGGGAGGCCGAGGCGGGCGGATCACGAGGTCAGGAGATCGAGACCACGGTGAAACCCCGTCTCTACTAAAAATACAAAAAATTAGCCGGGCGCGGTGGCGGGCGCCTGTAGTCCCAGCTACTCGGGAGGCTGAGGCAGGAGAATTGCGTGAACTCGGGAGGCGGAGCTTGCAGTGAGCCGCAATCTGGCCTCTGCACTCCAGCCTGGGTGACTGAGCGAGACTCCATCTCAAAAAAACAAACAAAAAAAAACCTATTATCTAAAAATAAAGTGGTAATTTTTCTTCTTGAACCACCTTAAACATGAAAACACCATTGGTTGTACTCTTGTGGATTACATTATATTACATTAAGCCATGAAAGATCAGAGAAACTCATTGTCTTATTCTTTGTTTTATTTTTCGTGAGTGCAGCTTGCTTCTTTCTTTTATAGATTGAATTCAGGATTAATACTCAGTCTACTTCCAAGGTAACCCAAAATAATTGACAAACTAAAGCACCATATTACATTTACATCATAAATAGAACTGAGTTGGTCCAAAGGAACTAATTCATTCAGTCATTCAACAAATGTATATTAACTAAGCACTTCTCTGGGAGTCATCTTACGAGGACCAAGATTAACCTATTACTATACCTAAGTATGGAGTAATATCCTGGTAATAAAGGAGAAAGGGAAATATGATATATTGCAAAATTTGCATATTCTAATAAGTTAAAACTATATTGGAGGCCTCGCATAGTGGCTCACGTCTGTAATCCCAGCACTTTGGTAGACCAAGGCAGGCAGATCACTTGAGCTCAAGAGTTGAAGACCAGCTTGGGCAACATGGCAAAACCCCGTCTCTACCAAAAATACAAAAAAGAAAAAATAGCCAGGCATGGTGGCATGCACCTGTAGTTCCAGCTACTCAGGGGTCTGAGATTTGAAGATCACTTGAGCCTGGGAAGTCAAGGTTGCAGTGAACTGTGATCATGCCACTGCACTCCAGCCTATGTGACACACTGTCTCAAAAAAAATAAATAAATTTCACATAAGAAATAAATGATTCCCAGAATAAAAATCAAGTAAATTGGTCATATGGATCTTTATAGAAGGGACATTGAGTAACCCAGTGGATAAAACCAAAACTGTCATTTTGAAAAGGACAAGACATGCTATCCAAATAGATAGTTCTTAAATCGATCCTCCATACACTTACGGTTTATAGGAATTAAACTCTTAGTCATCAAACAACATGGATCAATAACTGGCACAGAAAAGCATTTCTGAACCATCAGACAACAGTACAAGTTTTCAATCCCCACATTATAAGGGAAAAGGATCTTCCCCCCCACAAATTTGTTTTTTCAAAAGTGAATTCAGTAAACGATGATACCAATCATCTATTTTTTTAAATGCTATGGTCTGCTGTCAAAAGCCAGATATGCATTATATCTAAAATATTCAACATAAAGCACATGCAATAGGGATTGTTTAGATTTTGTTTCATGGGGTTTGAGTGACAATCCAGGATACAGGAAAAGGAGGGAAATGCCACAGACATTTACAAAGAGCACCATTCATTTCTTTGCAATAGAAATGATTCTTCCAACCTCCAACAGGACCCTACCTACTTTTTCCTAATTTGGAATTGAGAAGGGATAGAATGTAGTGAACAATTCTTCCAAAAATGCAAGAAAATACTATAATACAAATGTAATATCACAGTAAGATGAGGTCTGTGGGCAGACCTAGAAAAGTCTGTTTCCTGGTTCTTTTCTTCTTAAAATGTGACTACTTTTCTGAGACCTCTCCCTACTTGACATTCTGCAAGCATTTGGCATTTTTGACAACCCCACTCTTTTTTTAGCCTTTGTCCTCATTGCTTTTAAGATGTGAGTGCTCTAGTGATTATCAGCTGCTCTTTTGGACCACGCCTCTCACTCTTGTCCTGGTTTCTCTCAACAATATACCTGGACTGTTACGCCCCAGTGCCCCCATCTAAAACAACGTCATCTGACCCTCTGCTCTGCTCAATCTCAACTCTTTTGAGGAAAACTTATTCATTCCTATTGTTTCCATTGTCGCCTCAATTTCTCTATAAACATGCTCTTTTACAGAGCTGCAGCTCGAGCTGTGTCATCTGAGCTTCTGGCATCTCAAACACAACATGGCAGAAACAAAACACTCGCTGGCACAGTGCCTCATGCTACATGTCACAGAGCAGGTAGCATCATCGCCATTCTCCGAGGTACGCAGATAAATTATTTACACGTTGTTAGTTTTGCCGCAACAGTTTCTAGAAAGGTTTTAACCCCTTTGGCTATGGAACTCTTTGAGGATCCAATCAAAGCCACGTGTCCTTGTGGTGATCATGAACAGGAGCCTCTCTGCTCTCCCAGCTGCTGGGCTTAGACACTGAGCGGCTGCCTTGGCACCTAGCCTCTGCTTCTGACAACCCGTTCCCAATCACTAAACACAGCAGGAATACTAAGCACAGCCATTCCTGGAAGATAGAGGCTCCTCCAATGGGTAATTTGCCTAGAGGATTCCCCCTTAACCCTCCTTCCTTCTATCTCTGAGAGCTCTCTCAGCCTCTCCCAGCATCCTCTGTTTTCTCCCACAGGCATTTCTCCTGTGAAATGTCTTGAATGTTTAATCCCATCTTGGCATCTTCGCTGGGGGATGCTAGCTAGCAGAATCCTCTCCCCAGTTACATTCATATGTGACTCCCACAAAATTTGATACATAACCTTTGAGATCTGTGCAGCCCCTCAGTCCACCCATGGGCCTTGTTGGGATCACTGAGCCAACGTGTTAAGAGCCTTGTGCTGGGACCGGGCACGGTGGCTCGCGCCTGTAATCCCAGCACTTTGGCAGGCCGAGGCAGGCAGATCACCTGAGGTCAGGAGTTCGAGACCAGCCTGGCCAACAAGGTAAAATCCCGTCTCTACTAAATACAAAATTAGCCACCATGTTGGTGCGTGCCTGTAATCCCAGCTACCCGGGAGGCTGAGGCATAAGAATCACTTGAACCTAGGAGGCGGCAGTTGCAGTAAGCCAACATCATGCCATTGCACTCCGGCCTGGGCAAAAAGATTGAAATCTGTCTCGAGAGAGAGAGAGAGAGAACCTTGTGCTGGAATCTGCCCTTTTCTTTCCACCTGCACCACCTCTCCCCTACACTTCTAGTTCGGGCTTTCACTTGGTACTTAGCACAGTCTTAGGATTTATCTTTCACCTCCAGCATCCCTCCTTTCCAATCCATTCATCATGGTCTTTCCAGAACTTTTTTTCTAAAGAGAAACAAAATCTATTTTCATCACACTCCTGCTCACAAACCACCAACTGCTTGTCATTACTTATAAGATGGCCCTCAAACAAGGTTGTCTCTGCTTCACCCAACCTTCTCCTTCCCCACCATCACCCCTCTACAGCCACAAGGAGATTCTTCTCATCCATCAGGTTGCTCCCATGCCCTAAAATGGACTTTCCCATGGTTTTACCAATTAAAAATTCTTCTCTTTCTTTTAGACCCAATTTGACTGCCACCTCCTCCCTGAAGTCATTTTCTACCTTTCTCACAATGCTCATCACAAATGGTTCCATGAGAAGCTGCCTTCCCCAGTACCCTGTAGATTCCACAGATGATTTAGTCATCGTTTCCTCCCACACACAGCAGTGCCTTTCCCAGAGCAAGTGCTCAGTAAGTATTCATTGACCTGACTTCCACCCAAATGCATGGAGAATAAACTCAAGGCACATCGCATGGGCGTATAAGACTTTCCATAATCCTGTTCCACATAGCAGCCTCCCAACCCATGGCAAGGCTGTCCTCAAGAAGCCTCACACGATGATTTTTGTGCTGGCAAATTGACCACCATCCAGTGTCTGATACTCAGTCTCAGAAACCAAAAATAGATCTTTCCCATTAGCCAAACTCCTTGGTATGATGTAGAAAACCAGAAAGACAGTTTACCATGTCACGCTAAGCAATTCCTGTTAAGGAGACTAGAATACTTGAAATGTCTCTGATCAGCACTTTTCTCTCCATAAGCAAATCTAGAAGGAAGGCTAAGTTACAATCAAAAGAATGCATGACGAGTATAAAAAGGGAAGAATTGGATTAATGGAGTATTTAATAACATCATTTATTCACTCCTTTGTTCATCTAATTGAGCATCTACTCAGGCTCTCTGATGCTGCCTCTCCTGATACCATGGTCTTCTTGCCAATGAAACCAAAAAATTAGAAATCATTTGGCTAAAACTCAGTCTTCGAGAGCATTAGGACAAATACCTAATGCATGCAAGGCTTAAAACCCAGATGACGGGTTGATGAGTGCAGCAGACCACCATGGCACATGTATACCTATGTAACAGACCTGCACGTTCAGCACATGTATCCCAGAACTTGAAGTAAAATAAAAAATAAATAACATTTTTAAAAACTCCCTCTTCCCTGACAGGGTTGGATGGGGACAGCCAAATTTCATTTGCTAGGCTCCTTAGACTGGCTAACCCTTCTTCTAATTTTTTTTTTTTTTTTTTTTTTTTTTTTTTTTTTTTTTGCTATGTGTTAATTTTATAGATCGTATCTTGTTACAGTGCAATCCCCTGGGCCAGGGAGCAGCATGGATTTTAGGGTGGCCTTGTATATCTATGCTCTGACAGATTATGCACTGGCAGGCTTCTTTCCTCCAGTTCTTAGAGTGCATCACTGTGGCCTCCTTGCTATCCTCCTTGCTATCCTCCTTGCTGTCTTCCACTTGTCCGCTTCATGGAGTTTGCATCCCAGCCAGCCTGCTAGGTTTATCCTGAAAACACACCTCACTCGGCTCTGCCGTAGTACATTCTTCTTACCTGGACCCCACTCCCTTCCCCTGTAGCACTCCAAAGCCTGCCCTGTACTTCAAGAATCAGGTCAGACTACAGTTCCTTCATCTGCTCCCTCCAATTATTCCATCCCGTTTGCAAATCCTCCCTTCATAGAAGGTCCGTACACACTGAATGCCATGTATTGGTCATTTTACCCTGTGCTGCCAGAGCTTTTATTTAACCCTCTATTGAGTGAATATAATGCACCATCAGCTAAATCATAAAATGTTTAAAAACATGAATATTGCCTTATAAAGTAGCCATTCAGAGAGCCATCATGCACTTGCAGAGACAGAGAATGTCTTTCCCAGTATTCCCTTCCTGGGGCCCTCTGTCATCATGATACTGTTCCTCCTCAAAGATTCCTCATGGCTAAGCCCCACTCCAACCCTGTCATTCTTCCCACTATGTGCGCTTCTGCTAAAGTCTAGGCTTAAACTTTACTGGCCCCACCCACTGCCTCCTGTACCCCTTGGACCTCCTATCCAAGGTAGTAAGAATACTCTTTCTTATTACCTTGGAAACAATCTATTTCCTGCCCCCAACCAGCTCCATGGAGCACTCTGGCCTCCAGCCTGGGAACTGTAACCTCAGGCTCCCCATCTTCTACCCACCTGTGCCTCTACCCCCACCTCAAAAAATTGTGTTCTTGCTGAATGTGCTGCCCTTGAAGTAACTATTTCCCACCCTCCCTCCCCAACCCTAGCTGAGAGGAAATCACCACTGGAGAACCGAGAAGCATAACAATAATTGCCCCTTCCAAGTAGCAAGAAGTTACTTAGTCTTCTCATCAGGACAAGATTTCCAACTCTGTTGCCTCTGCAGGGATGGATTTGTGGATCCTGGATTCTGGCAGCCGTGTGATCAGCACCTTGGCTAGCACCAGAGGTCTCTGGCTAAGTGCTGGGACATCAGGGATTCTCCCAGGCCAAGTCCATGGGGTTCAGGCCAGGGATGATCAATCATCAGGCAAATGTTCCAGGACATGAAGTGCATTATAGGTGCTCTCCAGGAACAGGTACCCGGCCATGCAGGACTAGGAGAGGCCCAGGGCAGCCCTGATTCTCACATGTCCACCCACTGGCAGGAGCTGACAACTGTGCACGACTAGCTCTCAAAGGCCCAGCTGCGTCCTGCCGCCTCTTGCTTCTGTTGAGTCTGACAGCTACAAGCAAGAGTACGGGAAAGCAGAAGACAGGAAGACAGGTGAACTCATGGAAGACGGAGGCAGAGGGGGAAGTAGAGGCTCTGCAGACCCCATCATGGAGAACAAGAAACCAGTGGGAGCTTGTCAACTTCAGCCTTACCCCAGGATGCACTCTCAACCAAGTTTACTCTCTGAACAGCTCTGAAACTATTGGTTCAGTCGTGGCTGAACCAATAGGAAATCAAGGGAAATGGCACTTACTTATTATGCAGTCGTGGGTGAGTTCCCCAGATGTCATTATTGCACTTCCAGGCCTTTTGCTTGGAGAAAGAAACAGACTGAAAGAGACTTCCTAGACAACAGCCAGCAAAGAAGCTCACTGCCTTTTGAAGGGGTTCTCCTCCCATGGGAGAAGAGCTGCTCTGGTCATTTCTACAAGTTCTAGCCGGCCAGGCAGGGCCCTGGCTGAGATCTTATTTGGGGACTGATCCTCTACCCTCTTCTCTCCACAAATCAGTGAGCTTTCAGGGGAACTTGACTCCCACCAAACATGAGGATTTAGGACTAGGGAAGCTGGCAGACAATGGGATCCCCAGTGATACCCCTCAGATGTGGCACAGATATTCTCAACCACACCTCTGTCGATGGTATTGATGGTTTTTAAAGGGTCTGTCCATTTTTTCATTTAAAAAAAAGACACAGTATTAAAAACTTGCCTGGAGTCAAACAACTAGTAGGAGGCAAAGCCGGGTCTTGAGCTTGGTTTGTCAGGCACATAACCATTCTACATTACCTTGTCAAGGTCAAAGAAATTCTTTTCTGTTTATTGCCTTACATCTATTTTAATGGGAATCTTTCAGAAATGAAGCATTATTTCCATAGATCTGAAAATAGAAAACACTGAAGATGTTGACACCCCCTCATTTCTATTCCCTAGCCACTGAGTGAAAACAGCGGTTTCCTTTCAGCAGCTGCTGTTTTGGTGTAATCCCAATTTAAGTTACTAAGCTTCAAAAATGCACCCCCCTGTCCTGCAGGCCTTGATGACAGGTGAAGATGAGGAGATGGAGGACTTAGCCTGCACTGCTTTCTTTTTTTTCTTTTTTTTCTTTTTCTTCTTTTTTTTTTTGAGACAGAGTCTCACTCTATCACCGAGATTGGAATTCAGTAGCACAATCTCAGCTCACTGCAACCTCCATCACCCCAGTTCAAGTGATTCTCATGCCTCAGCCTCCTGAGTAGCTGGAACTATATGCATGTGCTGCCACGCATGGCTAATTTCTGTATTTTTAGTAGAGATGGGGTTTTGCCATGTTGGCCAGGCTGGTCTTGAACTCCTGACCTCAGGTGATCCACCCGCCTCGGCCTCCCAAAGTGCTGGGATTACAGGCGTGAGCCATCGCGCCTGGCTTTGCACTGTTTTCTTTACATCACTTGGTTCCCCTCTGATGTGCCCCAATGCACACGCCTGGGCTTGAATATTTACACAGCTGGTTTCCACCCAGTGCTGCCAACTTTTGTGCCCAAGTTTCACTTGTATAAGCGCCTTTTTGCATGAACACATCTCTCCTGAGTTTCCTTGATTGTTGCCTGGGCAGTTCCTTCTTGATGGAAACTCTACTACCAGTGGTTTCTTCATAGTCCTGGGTGCGAACTATATTGTGCTTCTGTGATCCAAACATTGCGAGAGGCCAGGTGCTTACTTTCTGTTATACCCTATGGAAGGGACTTAGTATCAAAGCAACTTTTTTCTTTCTTTTTTCTTTTCATTATCCTCTTATTTTTGGTCTGCCTTTGGTGCATATCTGTTTTTCTTCAGATGGTAAAATCTGCTTCCTGCTAAAACATATATTTATTTATTTATTTATTTATTTATTTATTTATTTATTTAGAGATGGAGTTTCTTGTTGCCCAGGCTGGGGTGCAATGGCATGATCCAGGCTTACTGCAACCTCTCCCTCCTGGGTTCAAGCGATTCTCCTGCCTCAGCCTCCCTAGTAGCTGGGATTACAGGCACCAGCCACCATGCCCGACTAATTGTTTTGTATTTTTTTTTAGTAGAGATGGCATTTCACCATGTTGGCCAGGCTGGTCTCGAACTCCTGACCTCAGGTGATCCACCCATCTCAATCTCCCAAAGTGCTGGGATTACAGGCGGGAGCCACCGCACCCAGCTTAAAACATTATTTAATCTTGAGCTTACCAATAAATTTATGATCAATTTTAATGTGTATCATGCATGCCCTAGAAAACAGCATTTAGCCAGGCCTTGATGCAGAATTGTTATCATGAATACACAGTATTTGATTTTTTAATAAAATACGGTTCTAGGTCTATAATTTTTTTTAATGTTAGAAATCTGGACCTAACCTAACATGTCACTGGCTCCAGCTATGTCTCTAGCTATTCTGAGATATTCCTTTTCTTTTTCTGCCTTAGTACATACACTGCTTCCCATCTGAACAGCAGGAGAACTCAGACTTGCACACTTGTTGAAAAGCCTGGACAAGAAGAGTTAGTCTGAGAGAGAAACTAAGGAATTACATACCTGACTTTATTTGAGGCAGAGTTTCCTAAGTGAGGCGCTTTAAAACTCACTTCTTTGGCAGGGCGGTATTTTGGAGATTTGGAGATGTAAAGCCGATAAGTGAGTCTCCCCTCTTTAGGTAATCCCACAGCATCCCAAAGGAACAGAGGTGACCTTTTGTTTACTGACAACCGACTCGGACTCCTAAAAGCCACCATCTACTTGAGGCCTTTCCTTGAAAAGACCTCACCTTTCTAGTTACGCTAGTGGTATTTTAGCTGAGCAAAAAATGTGTGAACAAAAAGGACAGAGATATAATACACAGCCATTACAGCTTTACTCCCAAAACTACATTTCAGTCAGCAGAGTGTAAATGACCCATCTGTGAAACCCAGACACATCTGGTAAGGTATCATTCCAATTCATTTGGGTAATGTTGGACCTAGGAGATGTTCCTTCATATTTCTTTTGTGTCAATCATCTCTCGTATCTTGACTTTCTTCTGCTAGTCCTGTCCGCACATGCCTTGCATTCAAACTAGAGGTGAAGATTCCATTCAGAGTTCTCTTCCAAACGCTGTGGCTTCCACTCTAAAGTACCATGACTAGAGTAGAATAATCCTCACAGCCAATGATTTATGGCCCAAATCCCTCCAAATTACATTCGATAACAAGTAAACCTTTCTGATTCAGAGGCCCTGTGGTTAATTAATTATAGGACCCAACTAAAATCATTTTTGGCAGATGTTGTACAAAATGTAACTGGTACATATCCAATTACATAAAACAGGTACATTTATTTAGAAACTGAAATAAGGACATCTTTCAATTAATGCATCCTGGCAGAATCAAACTGCTTTGATCAAAACTATGTTATCTTTGGGAACATTATCCAGGTTTTATATGGTCGTTGAGGAGAGCTAGTAACAACTGCTCTAACGGTTTACAGGCACAAAGTTTCTTCTCATGCTCTGTAGAGTAAAATTTTCAGGGCTTCATTAATCATTTTTTCAATCACCAGAAAAGCCCCAGAACTATTTCCCAAGAACAATTCTAGCTTTCTGCATTTTGTCTCCATGAAGTGGTCAAATAGCTATCAATCCAAGTAGATGCCATACTTTGCCTACTCACATTTCATTAAAAAGTATCAAATTTCCATGTTTTCTTTTTATTGCCAAAGGATATAGTTCCATCCTCAACTGACGCACTGTCTCTCTAAAATATAAAACAGTGTCTGAAAATATAGCCAAACTATCAACTGGCCAATTCTTATCAAAACCACAGGTTAAGAAAAATGATGTCAATGGACAATTATTTAAAATATATAAGATAGGTTGAGTGTGGTGGCTTATGCCTGTAATCCCAGCACTTTGGGAGCCTAGGAGTTTAAGACCAGCCTAGGAAACATAGTGAAATCCTGCCTCTATTAAAAAAAAAAAAAAATGACCCAATGCCAATGCCATATAAAGTCTATCCCTTGATCCAACTTGACATCAACACAGTTCGGCACAGAACAGAACTGAGCCCTCTGCAGAATTCCCTTCCCTGAGCTGTATTGTAGGTGTTAAGGCCCTGGCATTGATCAACAGACACTAGAAGAAAAGCCTTATGACACTAAATGCTATGTTTATTACAGGAATATTGCTTGAAGACACTGCCTTCTCGGTCACTCAGTGCCTCCTTTATGACCCTACTGTGAAGTGAACTTTGGAATTCATGCTAACGTAATCTATAGCCACCCAGAGATATATAAGCCTTGTTAAAATCATAGGTGTTACTTACTCCGGTTTGCAATAATGGGTAGATTCTTCCAGTCCAGATATCAATATGATGGTGCCTGGAGGAGCTCCTTAACTCAGAACTTTATGGATCTATTAAAAAGACCAGTGGGGACTGTATACTTTATACGATATAGTAAACTGGAACCTCAGTTATGATGACTCGTAACTCTGGACAACAGAGTTGTGATATCAGTTACCAGACCTGAATGAAAGGCTTGTTGGGGCTGTATTTTCTCCTTCCTCTTGCTTTGTTTCACTCTCACCGAAGGGTGTGTTCCTTCCACACCATTCTTGCTCCACCATGTCTGAGTTGGAATTTTCTTTCTGGTTTCAGAGCACTTTCCCTGAGATTCTGTTTGCTTTTTGGTCCAGTTTACTTCACCTGCAGCCTTTGGCAATTGTTGGCCAGGAGGCACCTCTGCACGTGCCTTCTGCAAAGTTCATTGACAAGCCCAGAAACGGCAAACCGTCCCTTTCTTCCCTTGGTGTCCCCAGTCCATGCCCTCCATTAAGGATTGTTCTTCTTGGGCAACACTGAGATAATGGGAAGGGTTTATTCTGCTTCTTCTGCCTTGAAAAGTAATGTTTTGCTGATTCACATTTTGGGCAGAATTTGGGGGCACTATGACAGTCCTCTGACTAACACTCTGGTGAACAGCTACAGTTCTCTGGTGATCCTACAGTTTAAGAAGGTCCTGGCTGAGCAATTTAATTCGGTGTGATGGGAGAGGAGTGAGGGCTTTGGTGCCTTCAGACTTGGCTCTGAATCCTGACCCTGCCTCTGAATCCTGACCTTGCCTCATACTGCTTTGTGATCTCAAGCAGGCTAGGTAACTCTCTGAGCCTTGGTTTCGTCATCTACAAATAGTACTTACCTTGGCAAGGTCGTAGTAAGGATTGCAAATTACTGCTTCTGTGGAACAAAGGACAAGGCAGAAGATAAAGATGGAGTGGAGGGAAGGTAGGGAGGGGAGGCGGGGAAGATAGGTATGTATGCATTTATTTTCAATAAGAATGAAAAACCACATCACCGTGTTTTCCTTTTGACTCTCAGGAAACTTACAGATAAATCTGATATCCAATTTGAACAGTAAAGTAGATAAAGTCTTCTGACCTGTAATTTTAAATGTTTATTTCTCCTGGATCTTTTGTTCCTACTTTCACCTACTCCTGGATGCTCATTTTTAAATCATTTTTTTTATGGTTCATTATTTTGTGTGGCTTTTTTATGTGAGTTTTGAGCTTTGCCTGGGGCTTGACGAATGTCTGGAATCTTTTCCGGGATGAGATGTGGTATATATAAATATGTACATTTAGATGTGTTGCTGTGAACATTTTTGTGGCACTATATAATAATCTAATCTATAAAGTAAGCTCACACCCGGTCTGTCTTAATCCTCCTAATGACCCTGTGGGATAGATGTTATGAGCTCCAGGGCTGAGATAAGGCAACTGGGCCTCTGTGAGTCGCTTTCCTCAGATCACTTAACCTCTCCCAAGGGTCAGAATTTGACGTGCAACCCAGGTCTTTTGAATCCCAACCCAAAGCCTTTTCTTCTGCTACTGAACTGACTCTCTGCGGTCATAACCCATTCAGGTTTGCTACTGGGCCTAATAAATAACACTGATAACAATAGCACACATGTATCACCCACCTGCTATGCGGTGGACATTTTACGTGCATTATTGTATTTAGTGCTCCCCACAAGCCAGTGGCATGGCTACTGTGTTATCCGCCTTTATAAACCATCGGCCATGCAAAAGCAGGCTCCCCAAGGTCACACACCCAGAAGGGGAGGACGGGGACTTGAACCCAGGTTAGCGCAACTCCAGAGGCCTTGCTCTTACCCACTACCCTCCAAGGGCATCAGTTCTGTCACTGAGTGACACTTCCTGGGGGTAGTGTTCAAAGAACGCTGGGCCTGTATGATGGCACCGTGTGGCTGTGATAGAAGCAGACAGCAGCAGCAGGCTGTCCCCGCTTCCCTGACCTCTCCCAGTGGGCAGCCGGATCACCTTTGCCACTAACCTGCCGCGGCTCATTAAAGCCTTAGGCCTCTGTGATCTCCTTTGGATCTGTGCGAAAGGGTCACAATCTCAAGCTTTGTTCAAGCTTTCCTTTGCCGCCTGTTTTAAGACCTTGACATATATGATAACAAAACACGCATACGAGGACTGGCCCTTAGAAGCATCCTGGGACTGGTTTTGGAAGTCTAATTATTACCTTGAAGTCTATTCTTTTTATCTTTTGGATTTATTCCGCTTTTACAGTCTTTTACCTTAAGATATGCTTTTAGGTTACAATAAACAAGGCTAAATATTTCTGGAAATATTCAAAGAAGGACGTGTTTCTTTTTCATCTTGATATGTGTGCCACTTCTTTTAATGTTAATAGGATTATTTTGTTTTCTTGGTTGGCTGTCTACCCTCTCGACCGAAGCTCCAGATCTGTCTTCTTTCAGGCTCTATCCACAGTTCCTAGCAGCACCCGTGGTCCTGTCTCTACCCATTCCCGGATGTCTCATCTTAGGCTGCTCCACAGCTTCTTGAAGCCTTGGTTTTGTTTAGTTTTTTTTGTTTGTTTGTTTTTTCTTCAATCATGAAATAAGGATAACAATGACTCTTTCTACCTCTCAGGTTGTTATGAGGCTAAAGTGAGATATTGTATGTTAAAGTGCTTTGGAACCACACATTGCCATAGAAAGGTAAGATCGCCACATGGTCCCTGGTGCAGACTTCTGATAAAGAGCATGTGCTTAAGGAACATGCCAACAGTAGTTACAAAGGCATCTGGGCCTGCAGCCTAATTACCTGGAAGAAAAGCAGAAAATTCTGTAACTCTATCGTGTTGACTACCCATCTTGAATCACAGGCATGGATTGTGGAACTGAGGTTTTGATGACCAGCATTTTAATCCACATCACCATGATCAAGTCTGCAGAGATGATGGGCAGAACACAGTGTTTTAGTGCAGTTTCCTTTATGGTGGCAGTTTTCAATCTTCTTAGAGCAGGTGTCAGCAAACTATAGCCCCTGGGCCAAAGCCAGCCCGCCATCTGTTTTTATATATTCTGCAAGCTAAGAATTGCTTTTACATTTTTAAATAGTTGAAAAAAAAAATCAGAAGGATATTTTATGGCATGTAAAAATGAAATGGAATTCAAATACCAGTGTGTATAAAATTCTGAATGTTATCAATAAAAATTGGTGAAGATTTGCCTTATTATTATTATATAAGTACCTACATAATAGTCTCAATTTTGCCTGTTGGCCCACAAAGACTAAAATAAGTACTATTCAGGCCGGGCATGGTGGCTCACGCCTGTAATCCCAACACTTTGGGAAGCTGAGGCGGGCGGATCACGAGGTCAGGAGATCAAGACCATCCTGGCTAACACAGTGAAACCCTGTCTCTACTAAAAATACAAAACAATTAGCCAGGCGTGGTGGTGGGCACCCGTAGTCCCAGCTACTCCGGAGGCTGAGGCAGAAGAACGGTGTGAACTCGGGAGGCGGAGCTTGCAGTGAGCCGAGATCTCACCACTGCACTCCAGCCTGGGCGACAGAGCGAGACTCCATCTAAACAAACAAAAAAATAGTACTATTCAGTCCTTTATACACACCGTTTGTGGCCACTGTCTTAAAGCATTCATTCGGTACTCTGAATCCAAAGCATTCAAAATCCTCATCTGTTTGAGCATCAGCATGCCACTCTAGGGACTTAATGTGCTGAGACTCTAACAGACAGATGAGATCTATTCAGAGAAGGCTGAGACTTGGGGACTGAAAGAGCAGAGTGGTCCATTTGGGACCCAATCGGGATGGAAATGACCAAAAAGGGAAATGGGACAGAGAGGAGGAGAGAGATGGAAAAAGCTAGCAGGGGAAGAAAGCAGCTCCCTAGGCCCTTGGCGATGTGACTCAGCTATGGCTAGACCATGTGTGTGCTCTCAGTTCACTTGGTCAGTCTGGATGTTGGACTCAATGCCTGTTTATTCTATTGCTTACTTCCATGATTGAGCAATAGGTGTTTTACTGATGCTCTCTCCGAGGAGGCAGAGGGAGTCTGCCCTGCTAAACATGTAGCATTTCGTGCCCCTGCCATCGCTGCCTAAGCTTTTCTCTGCCACGCCCCTACCCCATCCCTCCTCTGCCTGGATGGCACTCTCATTATCTGGTTTCCAGCCTCTGAAAACCAGCGGGCACCATTCTCATTCTCTTATTCTCACGCCTTCCCCCCAGGCTTTTGGTTTCTCTTTTCCTTCCTGTGCCATTTAGCATTGTCCTCCCAAAAGCAATCCTACGTTCCCTACCTTCATTGCTTAACTCTGCCTTGAGGTTTACCAGCAATTTGTCTCCCTGGGGAGTGAGCTATAAATGATGCATGAGGTTTCCCGGACCCAGTGGACATTGAGGGGTGAGGTGGTATTTGGGGCACCTCTGGGAGCTGTTGGGCAGCATTGGCAAGGGCTGCTGAAGACAAAGAGCATGGCTGAGAAAAATGGAGGCCCCATGCTAGAGGAGAGGAGAGACCAAAGCAAAAAGAAGAATTTCCCTGGCACCTGCCAAGACCAGGGCACAGAGTTGAGTACTGAAAAAAAAAACTAGAAAGGTGACCCTAGAAGTAACCATGATTGTGCCAGGCCAGGATAAAAACAAAAGTGCCGTGACTCCAGGGGGTGTGTGCACACTGAGGCTGTCCCATCACTGTCAGGCCTTTATAGAGTCTGCAGTCTACATGTGCTGTGTGTGTTGTGCAATATTGCAACGTCAATTACGCTTCTTCGTGTAGCTTTACTAAGAGCGATGGACCCAGGAGGGCTGAAAAAGTGGAGGGAGGTGTACAGATTGCCACTGTTCCGTGCAGTGGGTAAATTCACCAAGCGACTTTTTGATGAGGAAGGACGCATTCCCAAAGGAACGGGGAGAACAACTGAGCAGGATGAAGTTAGCTGAGCGACGGCCACCTGTGGCACCAAGGACAGAATGTCACTGATGACTTCCCGACAAGTGCCCTTTCCTGGGAATAATCTATTGTGAGAGAATGAAAGCTTATTCTGCCGCCAACTCCTTTAAGCAGAAATGAAGTCTTAGTGAGTAAAATAACACTGATTAGCACGGCACTGCAGAGAAGCCTCAAGGGTCGGATTTCACATCCCCCTCGGACTTTCTCTTCAGGCAGTTAAGCATTCACAAGAAAATCCCTTCTCTTTATGTGGCTTCTTCAGCCGCATCATTCGTGAAACAATTTTGAAGAGAGGAAACACAATGAACCACCACGTTTGTATTTCTCTTATCTGAGATGCCTCTTGAAATTTCCAACTAATCTTGAACATGGTTAATTTCTCCCCACCCTTCACGCCTCAACCATTAATTTTTTTTAAGGGAGAGAAAAAAAAAAAAAAAGAGGTCCCTTGTGTTACTCAGCGAGAGTATGTGATTTGTAAGTTTCTAAAAATCCTTCCAGCCCTGCTTATTTTGACAAAACTACTTAACACTTCAAGCAATGAACTACAGGGCCTAAAAGTATAATCTGCAGAGAAAACCTTAATCCTCTATAGTAACCTATTTGAATCTCCTCAAACACATTTCTGTGTGTAGGCCCAGAGAATTAAGTCAATTGTTTGATCTGAGAAGAAAGGCAATTAGGGCTCTCTCTTGATCTTTCTGGTTGAATTCTAGTCAGGGGCAGCCACTGTTCTCCACAGCTCCATTTGAGACCCCTATTATTATAATAATAGAGGTGAGCATTAGAATCGCTACAGTTGAGAGTCTCCCTGCATTTTCATTATAAGTTGTTTTATCCGGGAGTTTCAAATCATGATGGGCTAATATTCAGCATACAAATGATTAGCTAGCGCAGGTCTGGTTTTTCTTGGTTTTTTTTTTTTTTTTTTTTTTTTTAAATTTCATTTACAACTTCTTCTTTAACCTGACAAATATTTCAGCAGAAATGAAAGAAAACTTCCAGAAGCAGCTACTGGGTGATGGGACAGCAGTGCTCATTCACTGCTGGGTTCCTGGCAGGGGTCTCTTCAAAGGGATGTCTCTGGGGCTACTGACAGTGCAAGAGAGACTGAGAATCTAGCTGGGGGAGTCTCGAGGAAAAATGGGGAGTTCTGCCCTCACTTGCTTACTCAGAGCAGCTCCCAAGTATCTACATGGGAACAGACCAGTGACAACAGTCTAGCTGGAAATGAAAACTGGAGATGTGTTTACATAGTTTGATTATATAAGATTGAATGGAGATCACTTGTCCATAGCAAAGAATATTAGAGAGGGAGTTGTTCCTGGAGATGATGGGAGTCGGTGACTCAAGCCTGTCCCAAGCCACCCGATAGTGCTGTCACTGATGACTAAGCCTTTCCTTGGGTTTCTGGAGCTCTGTCTTATCATCTAAAATAATGCTACGGGAGCTGTTATTCAGCTGCTTTGTCCATTTTATATGAGCTCCCTGCCTCGAAGAAGTGGGAAAGCCAGAAGACAGGAGAAGATAAGCTCCCCTGCTTCCTGCCAGATTCCACCAGGCTGGTGGGGTCTGTTTTAGCATTAAGCTCGCAGTCAAATCCAATGCAGAAATCCAGAAAGGGTGAACCTGCTCCTGTCTCCAGGGGGTCATTCTCTGCCTTAGCCGAGTCCCTGCAGGAGGGTTGCATCCAGGAAGCGGGAGTTCGGCTTTAGGGCAATTGAGGCTTGTGGAAGAATGGCAAGGAATGCCTGGCTATTTTTACTCAGCGAACAGTAATGCAGGGCTCATGAAGAGCCAGGCACTGTGCTAGGAGCCCATGGTTCCGAGGTGGGTCAGTGATGATCTTGTCCACCAGGGGCTTGTGGCCTAGTTGGGGAAGATGGGTAAGCCAAGAGACAGCGACAACTCAGTATGAAAAACGTGATTCAGGAAAGAGCCCATGAATATACACTGAACCTGGCTTTAAGGTCCAGAGGAATGTTTGCAGGAGATAGTGCCTGAGCTGAGGCCCGAAAGACAAGTAAAAAAATAATCAGCAAGGAGGTCGCCTATTTCAGGCCTTGCCAAGTCCTGTAGGGGAGAGATGCAGAATGTATTTAAATATCTGCAACTGGCTCATGCCTGTAATCCCAGCACTTCGAGAGGCCGAAGTGGGAGGATCACTTGAGCCCGGGAGTTCGAGACCACCCTGGACAACACGACAAGACCCTGTCTCTACAAGAAATAGAATAATTAGCTGGGTGTGGTAACACACACCTGTGGTTTCAGCTACTCAGGAGGCTGACGTGGGAGGATCACCGAAGCCCAAGAGGTCAAGGCTGCAGTGAGCTGTGATCATGCCAATGCACTACAGCCTGCGTGACAGAGTAAGACCCTGTCTCAAAAGCAAAAACAAAAAATCTGCAACTAGTTCTGTAAGGTTGGGCTGAATACCTGCTCATGAGGCAATTAATGCCATCACAAGGAACTTGGGCTTTATTCCACAGTCTGTGGGAAGCTCTGGGTTGTTGTTTTATGTTTTGCTTGCTTGTTTTTGTTTTTTTTGGAGACAGGGTCTTGCCCTGTTGCCCAGGCTGGAGTGTGGCGGTATGATGATGGCTCACTGCAGCCTCAACCTCCAGAACTCAAGTCATCCTCTTGCTTCAGCCTCCCAAGTAGCTTGGACTACAGTTATGTGCCACCACACACGGCTAATTAAAAAAAAAAAATTAGTAGAGAAGGGGTCTCACTTTGTTTCCCAGGCTAGTCTCAAACTCCTGCACTCAAGCGATCCACCAGTCTCCACCTCCCAAAGTACTGGGATTATAGGCATGAGCCACCATGTCCAGCTGACAAAATATTTTAAACACAATAATAACATGAAGAGATTAGCTGTTTAGAAAGAGAACTGGTATGTATTAGGTGTTTTGGGGGGAGTTTTGAGACAAGGTCTTGCTCTGTTGCCCCAGCTGGAGTGCAGTGGTGCTATCATGGTTCACTGCAGCCTCGACCTCTCAGCCCCAAGCAATCCTCCCATCTCAATCTCCCCATCTCAATCTCCCCAGTAGCTGGGACTACAGGTGCATGCCACCACATGCACCTTTTTGTATTTTGTTGTAGAGACAGGGTTTCACCATGTTGCCCAGGCTGGTCTCGAACTCCTGGGCTCAAGCAATCTACCTGCTAAGTGTAAGCCACCATGCCTGACTGGAATACATTAGTTTTCTATTACTGTGTAACGAATTTCCTCAAACTTAGGTGCTTAAAGCAACATCTCTAGCCTGGCCAAACTGACATATAAAATGAACCATCACAATTATCTATTACCCCAAAGAATTTGAGAGCTGGCACTATTGAAATAATTATTTTGGGGGGCATGGAGGGGGAGAGAATCATGAGATACACATTTGCCACAAATTTTGAACCTAAGCCTTAAAATCAAGACTTTATATCAAATACAGATGATAAAGGAAAGAAAAAGTAAATGACACCACAAGAAAGCAATGCATCATATGCAGAGTGTGGGAAAGATTGTGGGACAACTGGCCCAGTTTCTTCAACTAGTCATGAAAAAAAAGGGAGTAGAGAACTGTTCTAGATTCAAATGACCTAAGGGACAAAAACCAAATGCAATGTGTGGATTTCTCTAAAGTGCAAGACAGAGATCAAGAATCTAGTTAGGGTGGTCTCAAAGAAAAACTGGAAGTTCTGCCCTTATTTACCTCCTCGGGGCAGCTCCCAAATTTCTACATGGGAACAGCACAGCAACAACTATCTACTGGGAAATGAACCTGGAGATGTGTTTACAAGGCTAGACTATGTAAGATTGAATAAAGATCATTTGTCCATAGCAAAAAACACTGGAGAGGAAGTTGCTCCTGTAGATCATGGGAGCTGGTGAATCATTACTGGAACAAACTAGCTGTACATGTGAATATGGACTTTTTTTTTTTTTTTTAAGACAGAGTTTCGCTCCTGTTGCCCAGGCTGGGGTGCAGTGGCAATCTCGGCTCACTGCAATCTGTGCCTCCCAAGTTCAAGTGATTTTCCTGTCTCAGCCTCCCGAGTAGCTGGGAGTACAGGCATGCACCACCATGCCTGGCTAATTTTTTGTATTTTTAGTAGAAATAGGGTTTCTCCATGTTGGTCAGGCTGGTCTGGAACTCCCAACCTCAGATGATCCACGCCCCCTTGGCCTCCCAAAGTGCTAAGATTATGGGCATGAGCCACTGTGCCTGGCCTAGACTGATCATTTTAAGTTATTAAGGAGTTTTTTATAATTTTGTTAGGTGTCATAATGGCAATGTAATTAAAAATAAATATATAAAATGTTTGGCCTGAAAACAAGCTTTGTGTCCTGGGGAGTATGGTGAGGTAGAGTCAACAGCATGGCAGACTAAAGTCACCCCTGAAGATTAAACTGATCTCTCTACCCTTCCAGAAGAAATGAGTCACTCTGTCTTCTATGACCTTCTATATGGCACCTTATATTCATGGATGTATGTGTTTTCTTTTTGAACTAGAGAGCTCCTTGAGGACAAGGTCTCTGCTTTTAACCTTCCACGCCCAGGATATAGTAGATGTTACAAATACTGATAAAATAAATCTCAGAATGCAACCCATCCTCAAAATCCCTAATTCATAAGAATTTGTTTTATATTTTGTTATATTTGTTATATTTTACATTTGTTATATTTTAAATTTTCTTTTAATCTAAGAGTAGGGGCATTTCTGAACCACAGGTGAACAAGTCAACATTAAGGAACTATATTAGCCCATTCTTGCACTGCTATAGAGAAATACCTGAAACTGGGTAATTCATAATGAAAAGAGGTTTAATTGGCTCACAGTTCCTCAGGCTGTACAGGAAGCATGATGCTGGCATCTGCTCAGCTTCTGGGGAGGCCTCAGGAAAACTTACAATCATGATAGAAGGCAAATGGGGAGCAAGGTGTCTCACTTGGAGAAAACAGGAGAATGGAGGAGGTGCTGCATAAATGATATCTTGTGAGAACCCACTATCATGAAAACAGTACCAAAAGGATGGTGTTACAGCATTCATGAGAAATCCACCCTGCATTAGTCCATTCTTGCACTGCTATAAACAAATACCAGAGACTGGGTAATTTTTCAAGAAAAGAGGTTCAATCAGCTCACGGTCTGCAGGCTGTGCAGGAAGCACGGCAGCATCCACTTCTGGAAAGGCCTCAGGGAGCTTTTACTCATGGTAGAAGGCAAAGCAGAAGCCAGTGCTTCACATGGCTGGAGCAGGAGGAAGAGAGGGTGGGGAGGTGCTACACACTTTCAACTAAATGTAGGAAGAACTCACTATCACAAGAACAGTACCAAGAGCGTGGTGCTAAACCATTCATGAGAACTCCACCCTCATGATTCAGTCACCTCCCATCAGGCCCTACCTCCAACACTGAAGATTACAATTCAACATGAAATTTAGTGGGAGACACAGATCCAAACCATATCACAACCCCATAATTCAACCACTTCCCAATGGGCCCCATCTCCAACACAGGGGACACAGATCCAACCATACAGTTCCACCCCAGACCTTCAAATCCCATGTCCTACTCAAACTGCAAAATACAATCATCCCTTCTAAACAGTCCCCCAAAGTCTTATTTCATCATTAACTAAAAAGTCCAAAATCCAGTCTCACCTGAGACATGGCTAGTCTTTTCCACCTATGACCCTGTAAAAAAAACAAGTTAGTTACTCCACAATACAATGGGGGTATAGGCATTGGGTAAATACTCCCATTCCAAAAGGCAGAAATTGGCCAAAAGAAAGGGTCTGCGGGCCCCATGCAAGGCAGTAGGGCAGTCATTGAATCTTAAAGCTCCAAAATCTCCTTTGATTCTATCTCTCACATCCAGGGTGCACTGGTGCAAGGGGTGGGGTCCCAAGGCTTTGGGCAGCTCCACCCCTATGGCTTCTCAGTGTTCAGCCCCTGCGCTGCTCTCACAGGTCGTAGTTGAGTGTCTTTAGCTTTTCTATGTGCAGGATGCAGGCTGCTGGTGACTACCATTCTGGGGTCTGGAGAATGGTGACCCTCTTCTCATGGCTCCACTAGGCAGTGCTCCAGTGAGGACTGTAGGAGGGGGCTCCAACTCTACATTTCCCCTCCACACTGCCCTAGTAGAGGTTCTCCATCATGGCTCTGCCATGGACATCCAGCCTGTTCTATCCATCCTCTAAAATCTGGGTGGAGGTTCTCAACACTCAACTCTTACACTCTGTGCATCTGCAGGCTTAACACCACATGGAAACTGCCAAGACTTACAGCTTGCACCCTCTGAAGCAGCAGCCCAAAGCATACCTGGATCCCTTTTAGCCACCAGCGGAGCTGGAGCAATTGGGCTGTGGAAAGCAGTGTCCCAAAGCTGTGCAGGGCAGTAGGGCCCTGGGCCTGGCACATGAAACCATTTTTCCCTCTTAGACCTCTGGGCTGTGATGGAAGAGCCTACCAGGAAGTTCTCTGAAATGGCTTTGAGGTCTTTTCCCCATTGTCTTGCCTATTAGCACTTGGCTTTTTTTTTCACTTATGCAAGTTTCTGCAGCCTACCTGAATTGTTCCCCTGAAAAAGGGCTTTTCTTTTCTACCACATAATCAGGCTGTCAAATTTTCCAAACTTTTACATTCTGCTTCCCTTTTAAGTTCCAACTTCAGGTCATTTCTTTACTCATGCATATGAGCATAAGCCGTCAGAAGCAGCCAGGTCACATCTTGAATGCTTTGCTGCTTAGAAATTTCTTCCTGGCTGGGTGCAGTGGCTCACGCATGTAACCCCAGCACTTTGGGAGGCCAAGGCAGGCCGATCACCTGAGGTCAGGAGTTCGAGACCAGCCTGGCCAACTTGGCGAAACCCCATCTCTACTAAAAGTACAAAAACTAGCCAGGCATGGTGGCGGGTGCCTATAATCCCAGCTACTCAGGAGGCTGAGGCAGGAGAAGCTTGAACCCAGGAGGCAGAGGTTACAGTGAGCCGAGATCGCGCCACTGTACTCCAGCCTAGCTGACAAGCACGAGACTCCGTCTCAAAAAAGAAAAAAAAGAAACTTCTTCCACCAGATACCCTAAATCCTCACTCTCAACTTCAAAGTTCCACAGGTCCCTAGGGTAGGGGCACAATGCAGCAAAATTCTTTCCTAGGGCATCACAAAAGTGACCTTTTCTCTGGTTCCCAATAAGTTCCTCATTTTCATCTGAGACCTCCTCAGCCTGGCCTTCACTGTCCCATATCACTATCAGCATTTTGGTCAGAACCATTCAACTAGTCACTAGGAAGTTCCAAATCTTCCCTCATCTTCCTATCTTTTTCTGAGCCCTCCAAATTCTTCCAACCTCTGCCTGTTACCTAGTTCCATTGTTGCTTCCATATTTTCAGGTATTTTTACAGCAATACCCCACATCTGGTACCAACTTTCTTTATTAGGCTGTTCTTGCACTGCTGTAAAGAAATATCTGAGACTGGGTAATTTATTACAAAAAAAAAAAAAAAGAGGTTGAATTGGCTCACAGTTCCACAGGCTGTACAGGAAGTATGATGCTGGCATCTGCTTGGTTTCTGGGGAGGCCTCAGGAAACTTACAGTCATGGTGGAAGGCAAAGGGAAAGTGAGGTGTCTCACATGGTGAGGGCAGGAGCGAGACAGTATGAGAGGGGAGCTACTGCACTCCTTTAAACAACTACATCTTGCAAGAACTCACTATCACGAGAACAGTACCAAGGAGATGATGCTAGACCATTCATAAGAAATCTACCCCAATAATCAAACCACCTCCCACCAGGCCCCACCTCCAACACAGGACCGTGATTCAACGTGAGATTTGGTGAGGACACTGATCCAAACCATACCAGGAACACATCAGCATTGGCTCAGAATAGCATTCAGTGACAGGTGCGAAAACATATTCATCTGGTTGGACTGGCAAATATTTTATTCGTGTTGTTAAGTACCTGCATCAAAGGGTGGTATCATTTAGGTTGACACTAGCTGCTATAACAGAGAAATCCCCAGACTAAGTGGCTTAACATATAGATACTTGTTTCTCACTTACACAGTCTAAGTGGGACCCCCCTATCAACAGAGGGGAAGGGGTAGGGTGGGGTATGAGTGGGAGACTGCTCCATGCAGCCATTCGTGTGCTCACTGGTGGTGGCTGTAAAGGTCACCCTCCTTGGGTATCGAGATCTTCTAGCCAACAAATCAGGACAAGAGGAGGAAGAAATAGCAAACCTGCTTCCTAACACCACAGCCTTAGTTCTTTACATTCCTTGGGTGGGAGCTAGCTAGCCACTCAGCCTCAATGAAATGCAAAGATACTGAAGCATAGTCTCCAGTTGGGCCGTCATGTTCTGACAATAATTCTACAAGGAGAAGAGAAATCTTTGGGGGTCAAGTAACCATCTCTTGTGTAGGTTGTCCTTTTTTTTGTTTGGTTGTTTTTTGTTTTGTTTTGTTTTGTTTTTGAGACAGAGTTTCGCTCTTGTTGCCCAGGCTGGAGTGCAATGGTGCCATCTCGGCTCACCACAACCTTCGCCTCCCCAGTTCAAATGATTCTGCCTCAGCCTCCCAAGTAGCTGGGATTACAGGGATGCAGCACCACACCTGGCTAATTTTGTATTTTTAGTAGAGACAGCGTTTCTCCATGTTGGTCAGACTGGTCTCGAACTCCCAACCTCAGGTGATTCACCCACCTTGGCCTCCCGAAGTGCTGGCATTACAGGAATGAGCCACCGCCTCGGCCTAGGTTGTTCTCTTAAATGTTCTGATATTTATAAGAAATATGATAATACCTAATATGCTTATCTTTATTTCATCTTTCATGAGATAATAAACAAGTAATAAGTCTGGTGATGAATTTTGGGGCTGGTAGCTATAAGGAATATTTCCGCAAGGCTTCTATAAATATGTCTTTACTCCCAGTTCAGAACAATCACCTGAAGAATTCACAAGGGGTCTTCATTTTGTACAAGGTAGTTGTAGAGAAATTTCACAAAAACTTCACAAACTTATGGAAGAAGATGGAAATAATTCTTTAAAAGCCTACTGGTTTAAGAAAATCTCATCTAGTGATGAAATAATTCAAAGGAAAGTTGAGTTCCTTCGCCAGTATAAATTTATCTAATGTATTAAACCTAGTTTCAAAGCAATATGTCATTGAAATGGTTTTCTGTCTTCAGCCTGCAAAAACAATGCCCTCCCTTGTAGAAGTACATATGCCACTGATTTTTCTGTATCTGTTTCTAATCTATACTTCAGCCCAAGCATCTTTGTTGGGCTATAAAACCTTATATGAAACTGCTTGTTAAACATCTCCACGGAGCCATTCTACAGGCCCCTCAGGTTCAACAGAGATAACTAAACACCTTACTTTCTAATACTGCTTCTTTGTTTGAGATGGAGTTTCACTCTTGTTGCTCAGGCTGGAATGCAATGGCATGATCTCAGCTCACTGCAACCTCTGCCTCCCGCGTTCAAGCGATTCTCCTGCCTCAGCTTTCTGAGTAACTGGGATTACAGGAATGCACCACCACGCCCGGCTAACTTTATATTTTTAGTAGAGACAGAGTTGCATCATGTTAGCCAGGCTGGTCTTGAACTCCAGACCTCTGGTAATCCACCTGCCTTGGCCTCCCAAAGTGCTGGGATTACAGGAATGTAATCGCAGTGCCTGGCCTAATCCTGCTTTTCTAAAAATAGTTTGCATCTTGATTGCGCAAAAACTGGCCTGGTGCTCTCTCACTTCCTTTCTCCTACGCTAGTCGTTCTTGACCAGGGGTGATTTTGCCCCCAGGGGATATTTGGCAATGTAGAAAGACATTTTCGGTTGTCACAACTAGGGGAAGGGGTGTTACTAGCACCTTGTGGGCAGAGGCCAGGGATTCAGTTAAACACCTTACAATGCACAAGAGGGTCCCCCTGCTCCAACAGAGAATTATTGGGCCCCAAATATCAACAGTATTAAAATTGAGATACCCTGCCATACCCCATGACCTGTAGATTTTTCTCTCCTATGTGTCTCCAATCTGTTCCATTCCAGCATCTATATTCCCATTGCCTTGTTTCAGACCTTCATCACATCTTTCATGGAACATCATAATAGATTTGCTACAATCTGAGTGTTGGTATCCCACCACACTCCAAATTCGTGTTGGAAACCTAATCACCAATGTGGCATTAGGTGAGGCCTTTTGGTATGTGATTAGGTCAAGAGGACAGAGCCCTCACAGAGATTAATGCCCTTATAAAAGGCCCAGAGGGCAACCTTGCCTCTTCTACGAGGTGAGGACACTGCAAAAAGTGGGCCTTCACCAGACAGCACATCTGCAGGGACCTTGATCTTGGACTGCTCAGCCTCCAGAACTGTGAGAAATACATTTCCCTTGTATAAGTCACCGAGTTTGTGGTGTTAGTATTTAGTTACAGCAGCACGAACGGACTAAGGCTCCTAACCCATTTTCTTGCCTCTCAATCCTGTTGCTTCCTTGGAAAGGCATGTCCTCCCCCACCTTGCAAACTCCCTCTCATCAAGCTTCAGTGAACTCCTCAAGTATTAACTCCTCTGTGAAGCTTTCCCTGCCTGGGCTACTTTCCCTTCTTTCCTTCCCTGTTTAGAAGCCCTTTGTCTGCGCACACACACCATCATTTGTCTCCCCAGCCAGACCCTAAGTGACTTGTGAGAAGAAACCTTCATATTCAGCCTCTGTGACCAACAGCACTTAATACTCAGCTGAGTGAATATTTGAACATACACTCTTGCTGACTCTTTTAGTCAAACTGGAACATGTGAGAACATTGGGTTGGGTAGGAGGCGGGGCTGGAATCTGTGGTCACAGGGACCTGCTGAGTTGGCCTATGTGGCTAGCTAGTTACAGAATTTAGTGTCGGCCTCACTGTTGCTCTGTAGAACCCTGAGAGCTACGCTGCACTGATGTGTGTGGCAGGTTCCACTACAAGAGGTACTTTAGTATTTTCTGGACTTCTCCAGGTTTCAAGAGCCATTAATACGGACAGAGAACTTGAAAAGGGTCAAAGTGCTACAGAGAGTAAAAGTCAAGGTCCAACAGAAATTCCTGAAAAGCATGTCGGCTTTGACATTATTTTTATGCAATTCAAGAGTAGTAAAAGTGCTTATTTTTAAAAAATTCAACTATTTCCCTGGCTTTTTTGCTTTTGCTGGCAACATTCTCAAGGCCATCAGCGTTCTTTTCCTTCCAGTCCTGCTGTCTGCTGCTCATGTAACTTAAATACAATGCTCAGAAAGAGCGCACCAAATAGGGTGGTAGATGTACCAAAACCAACATAGCTCAGAAGTGAGCTCTCTTGGCCAGGCGCGGTGGTTCATGCCTGTAATCCTAGTAGCGTGGGAGGCTGAGGAGGGTGGATCGCTTGAGGCCAGGAGTTCGATGCTGGGGTGATCAGACCCAACACCAGGTCGTGGGGGCAACGAAGTTCGGCGGAGTCAAAGGGTTAAGAAAAAGACAGTTTAAGAGAGAAAGGTGGGACACCAGGGGGGCCATCGCTATTGTGGAGGCTGTGAAGGCCCTGAGCTCTGGAAGCCCATGGTATTTATTGGTAATCCAACAAAGAAACAGGTGGTGAGAATGTGGCGGTCAAAAGGACACGTTGCATTAAGCACATGATTTACAGCTGTGATGGTTTATCATTTATATAGAACTTGTTCTGCTACTTGAGATAATGGGAATAGGAACCTAGGAGGGCTAGAAGCAAGGAGCCAGCAAGTCTAGACACATTCCAGAGGACATTATGCAAGCCCTGCCTCAGTTTTCCTCCCAACACTCAGCTTTTTCCCAAAGGTTCGAGACCAGCCTGGCCAACATGGTGAAACCCCATCTTCACTAAAAATACAAAAATTAGCCAGGCGTGGTGGTGCACACCTGTAACCAGCTACTTGGGAGGCTGAGGCAGGAGAATTGCTTGAACCCGGGAGGTGAAGGTTGCAGTGAGCCAAGATCACGCCACTGCACACCAGCCTATGTGACAAAGCAAGACTCCATCTCAAAAAAAAAAAAGAAGAAAAAATGAGCTCTCTCTCCTCCTTCCCTAGTGATCTCCTGGCATCACTGGTGGGGAGGAAGGGCATCAGGACAAGCCTTTTTTTTTTTTTTAAAGGCACCACCTTACATTTTTATAATTAGCAAATGAAGACATCTTAGAGGTATCTCTCTCTCCAATATGTGTGTGTGTGTGTGTGTGTGTGTGTGTGTGTGTGTGTGTACACACCCTCAAAAAGGTATGTGGCAGCACTATGACAATAAATTGCTTACAACCTATACATTTTTTATGAGATTGGTTAATACAGTATATCTACAATTGGCATATAATTATGATGTGCATTACTATGTAGCCGTCAACAACTATGTTATGTAAATGTGAAATCGACGCACAAAGATATTCATATTATTTTAAGAAGTTAGAAAGGCTATGGAAACCATATGTATGGTATCCTGTTAACACACGAGTGCATGTGTGTATTTAAGTACAAAGACAGTCCAACAGGACATAATTCTCTGGGTGATGGAATCATAAGTGATTTATCTTTCTGCTTATGCTTTCTATTTTTTCCATAATAGTTTCTAAGCAACATTTGTTTCTTTCTCCTGCTAATAAAAGTAATATATTTTTCAACTTTTTTGAGACTGAGTCTTGCTCTATCACCCAGGCTGGAATGCAGTGGCGCAATTTTGGCTCACTGCAACCTCCACCTCCCGGGTTCAAGCAATTCTTCTGCCTCAGCCTCCAGAGTAGCTAGGATTACAGGCACCCACCACCATGCCTGGCTAATTTTTGTACTTTTAGTAGAGATGGGGTTTCACCATGTTGACCAGGCTGTTCTCGAACTCCTGACCTAAAGTGATCTGCCCACCTCGACCTCCCAAAGGGCTGGGATTACAGGCGTGAGCCACCGTGCCCAGTCCATTTGTCAAAATTTTGACAATACATATGTAACATTTAATGTTTATATAAGAAATACTTCCAGATACCTGAAGGGTTCACTTCGTCTCCTCTTTCCCATCTTAAATGATACCTTTTTAGGGAGAACTCCTCAAACACCTCATTGAAAACTGCAAACACAAGTCCCTGCTTTATTTCTTGCCATTGGGCTCTTGGTCTGTTGTGGGTGTTCCTGCACTAGCACCCAAGCTCCTCAAGGACCTCTTCACTGCTATAGCCCCAGAGACTAGAGCAGTGTCTGATACATAGGAAGCATTCACTATATATTTGCTGAAATGATGAATGAAACAGATTTGTTTTACAAAGAAGTTTTGCCTTTATTAATAAGAAACCAGTGATATTTAGTTTTAAATAACTTTTTAAAAAATATCATGTCTTTTAATGTCATGTTAGCCTTTTACTGCAGGGCCCACTTAGAGAGGCTGATAAAAGCTCTAAACCCTCCTCCTTCCTGCTCCCCATGCCCTCTCAAATCTCAAACACACACAGAAAATGGAATTTGGTATTGGGAGGTTTTGACTTCCCTGAAGTCTGTTCATTACCTTCTTAAAGGTTCCACTAACCTCAGGGTGAGAGCACTTGGTTTAAAGTGTGGCCTGGCTTAGAATCATGATTTCTCTCCTATTCTAATGATTCAGAGAATCTATGTGACTTGAATATCAGTCTTTCCTCTTCTCCCATTAGCCAATTAATTGTTAAACGGATTCCTTCTACAAAACACTCACTGCTTAGAGACAGGTAAGTTCAATATTTGCAGCTGAGAACTTGATACAACAGCCACCAGATGAAAGCTGAACAATCTACTTAAAAATCCAGAGATTTGAAAAAGTATAGATGTTAATAGAGCATAGTCAAAATGTCTAGTAAAGTCAATTTTTTACTTGTCAATTGAAAGTCTAGGGTCACAATCTGGGACAGAGATGGAAAAAACAGGATCTATTCCACATAGAATATGCTTCTTGAATTTTATTATTTAAAGAGCAAAACAAAAGGAAGTAATGCACATTCACCAAAGTCGAGTTTTCCATTAAATAGAAGAAAAATCTAATCCTTTGTAATAAAGACCATCCAGCTAAAAACAGATCATTAAAACAACAGCAATTTGACTTGTATTTTATTTCAATGAGCACACTTCATTCATTGTCTGTAGGAAAACTAGGCTAGGTCTCAACAGACAACAGTCACAGTACTGAGCAAGTAAATACTCCACACTTGCATGCCCTCCTTTATTTCTTGACGTCTTCAGTCTCATCTGGCTCTCTCTCTTGATGCTCTCTTTCCCACCTCATTTCTTTTAACTCTTGTCTGTACTTCCGTTCGATGAACCGCTTCTGATGGGCCATCTGGGGAAAATTATCTGACACAAGGAAATATATTTTATATTTAATAAAGGATAGCCACTAGTGCAAAGAGTGATGCAACTAAACATATACACATACAAATATACATGCATATGAAATGTGTATAATTATATTTCGTAAGGCACAAGATAGAAAGTTGTTTTCTTCCCTTATTCTTTCATCACTCAAAAACACATCAGAAGCCTGGATGAGCACCCCGATTGTAAATTTCAATATCTGATGTGAACTTGAGTATAACAGGCATCAAACATACAGAAATGTCAAAACACAGACATGTGGCTTGGGAATGTTACTAAGCAGGTGCTTTAGCATCACTCTCCTAGCAACAGGTGACTTTCAGGGAGAGATGAAAGGATACAGTAAAATGGAGTCACAGTTTTTGAAAAGCTCAAACTAAAAACTTCAAACAAATGACATTATGACACCATTATTTACCAAGAATTAAAGTCTCAGAAAAGAGCAAAGAAAGATCAGGTGGACAAAAAGAGGCCACATTCTAAGTCATTATGTCTGATAATTAATTTTTAAGCTTACAATGACAGGCCCAAAACTGTATCTGCAAAAGTAACTCAAGTAGAAAACTTATTGAGTCAAAGCGGACATATAACTTCATGTTTCAAACACATGAAGAATCCAAGATGTAGGAGAGCATGGCATGCTTGGGGGCAAGTTCATTTATTTCCTTTAAGGATGATGCATAATGAAGTTGATCTACATATAAGACAGCAGGCCCCTCATCAGTGATCTTGCTCTCCATGGTTTCATTTACCTGTGGTCGACCATGGGCTGAAAACAGGTGAGTAACGTAAAATAAGATATTCTGAGAGACAGCAGACACAGCATACAATCAAGAGTACATTCACACAACCTTTATTACAGTATGTTGTTACTGTTCAATTTTATTTATTGTTAATCTCTTTCTGTATCTAATTTATAAATTACATTTCATCTTTCAATTAAATTTTGCACATGTAGGAAAAAATACAGCGTACATAATGTTCAGTTTTAGGCATCCACTGGGGTCAAGTATCCCCCAAGGATAAGGAGAGATGACTGTATAATATATCCTAAATTCTTTTATCCCTATTATATTACACTATCCCTAAATTGTATAGTGTACCATCCTCACAGTAGGTTGAAGAAAGGACAGGGTAGTAGGAAAAGCATCTGAAAGACAGGTGGGGAATCAGCAAAGACCTGATATGTCTGAGAGTCAGAGATTGATTGAATTAATTAATTAATGTATTTATTTAGAGATGGAAACTCACTCTGACGCCCTGACTGGAGTGCAGTGGTGCAATCTCGGCTCACTGCAGCCTCCGCCTCCCAGGTTCAAGTGATTCTCTGCCTCAGCCTCCCAAGTAGCTGGGATTACAGGTGTGCACCACCACACCCAGCTAATTTTTGTATTTTTAGTAGAGACGGGGTTTCACCATGTTGGCCAGGCTGGTCTCAAACTCCTGGCCTCAAGTGATCCTCCTGCCTCAGCCTCCCAAAGTGCTGGGATTACAGGCATAAGCCACCACACCCGGCCCAGAGATTGATTTTTTAAAAAAAGAGGAACATGACATCTGTATTTTGGAAATAAAACAGTAATAAAATCCTATTCCTGAACTGATAAAATTTATTCCTTATGTAGGTTTCAAATATAACTACTTTTTAAAAAATAAATCCCACTGAGTTAACTGTAAAGCAAGTCTCTACAAAATGAACTCTATTTCCTCAGTAGTACAGAAGTATGTAATAATCCCCAGTAAATTCTACTGTAAAATCAAATTTGCATTTGAAAAACGCAACTCAGATTTAACTACTGATAAAACTTTTTAAATATATCCTTATGGCCTTTATGAAGCTATACTACATATATATGCAGTGTAAATGTGTGTGTGTGTGTGTACATACACATGCACACACACATATACCTAGACACTTGAACATTTAAAATCATTTTCCTATCTACTCTTTCGGAAAGTACAGTATAGGTATGTATTTAATAAGGGTATGCTTTCTTATTCTAGTATAAGCATTTTCTCATATCATTAGTTTTTAAAACCACTAATGGATACAACATTTGGATATAGCAAGGGTTGGTAAACTCCTACCCACAGGCCAAATACAGCTATCCATCTGTTTTTATAAATAAAGTTTTATTGGTAGACACACCCATTAAATAGACACACTCATTAGTTTGCATACTGTCCAGGCCAGTGGGCTACAATGGCAGAGTTGAAGAACTGCGACAGAGACTGTATGGTCTGGGAAGTCTAAAATACTTACTATCCAGTCCTTTACAGAAAATGTTTCCTAACCCGGGGATATACCAAAATTTATGAAATATTTTCCTACTCTTAAACACGCAGTTTGATTTTTTTTCCTGCTATTATAAATCAAGTTGTCATGATTCTCATGGTACAAACTTTTTTGGAGAGGAGGGAAGAGACAGGGTTCTCACTCAGTTGCCCAGGCTGGAGTGCAATGGCATGATCATAGTTCACTGCAGCCACAAACTCCTGGGCTCAAGTGATCCTCTGGCCTCAGCCTTCCAAGTAGCTGGCACTACAAGTGCATGCCACCAAGCCTGGCTAATGTTTTTTGGGTTATTTTATTTTTTTAAATTTTTTGTAAGGACAGGGACTCACTATATTCCAGGCTGGTCTCTAACTCTTGGCCTCAAGTGATCCTTTCCTTGGCCTACCAAGGGTATGAACTTCTTTAAGGACCTGCTACATACTGCCCAATTGCTTTCCAGTAGTTTAAACAACTCACTCCTATCAGTATGGATATGCAGGCCTGTCTCAGAACAGGTGATCTCTCCAGTACTGTTTTATAGTCGAAAACAAACAAAAAATGGAATCTCACTTTTATTTCACTCTGACTGCAAATTTATATGTACAATGGATGAAGTTCCTAATAGCCAACTTAAAACTCTCTGTGAAGAATCCATGGATGCTGGACCCTGGCAGTACCAGCTTCTGTTCCCACTAACCTCCCTGCCCCCGAACAGGAACCTTTATCTGCTGATTTCCACTTGGCTCTTAGCCTGCTTGCCTTTCCTGGAATCTCTCCCATGCCTGAAGATTCTGGGCCTCTTCACTTTTAGCTTCCCGCACTGTACTGTCTGCTACCTCATTTAGCGGGGTACTTGAAGCATAATAGAATTGCACTGTCATATTGTGCCCACAGGTTCTGCTGTGCAGCACAACAGACCTCAGAAGAAAAATCCCTTGCACTTAAGCCTTCAGTTTACAAAAGACTATGCAATTTCCTACAAGGTCAATCATGTAATTGAAGTTTCTTCAACCCACGCATCCTACTCCTGGGAACCTATTCCACAGAACTAAAAAGCACCAATATATAACATTTGTTGGTAATGATGATTAAAAAAAAAGTGTCCACCAATAATAAAAAGGCTGAATAAAATATAGCACACCTCTAACAGGAAATATTATGCAGCCAATAAGAATGAATTGGAGCTGTTTTCTATAATCTGCAGGGCTGCTCATGATACATTATTGAGCAAAAAAAGAAAGGTATAGAGAAGTATGTAATAACAGCCCATTTAATAAAACAATGGCCAAAAACAAAAAAGAAAAAAACCTTCACATGTATTCTTTTCAGTTACAGGATTTTAGAGAATACAGAAATGTATGAAAGAAAACACAGACCAGGCGCGGTGGCGCACGCCTATAATCCCAGCACCTTGGGAGGCAGAGGTGGGTGGATCATCTGAGGTTAGGAGTTTGAGACCAGCCTGGCCAATATGGTGAAACCCCGTCTCTACAAAAAAAACAAAAAAATTAGCTGGCCGTGGTGGGAGACACCTGTAATCCCAGCTACTGGAAAGGCTGAGGCAGGAGAATCACCTGAACCCGGGAGGCAGAGGTTGCAGTGAGCCGAGATTGTGCCACTGCACTCCAGCCTGGGCAACAAGAGCAAAAGTCCATCTCAAAAAAAAAAAAAGCACAAGAAAACACAGCAGGTTATTCACACAGGTCACCCACGCTGAGATTAGGACTCTAAGCAAAAAAGGAAAATGCAAATCAAAAAGCATTCAGGAATACTTTCATTTTTAAATATAAGTCCATTTTAGAATGTCTCACACTCTACTATATTCTCTGTGTGAAGAATAATTATGAAGAAAACAAAATCACATTTTATCAGTACTTACCATTTTTCTCCCTCCTCATTTTCTTTCCATAAAACACTCATTACATGATGAACATAATTATAGAAAAAGAAATAGGCTCACATTTTTCAAGGGCATCCATTGCTGCTCCCATTTCCGCTTGCTGAATACTATTACATAAAATAAAAGTAAGATACACTTTAATTTTGAGATCCTTTTTTTTTTTTTTTTTTTTTCCAAAAATGCAACGTATGGCTACAAATTTTTCAGGTTGATTTTCACGTTTGGTGCATAAAATTTCCTCTGATTACTTCCACTGTCACACACTGAATTGCACAGATACGAATATACACAAGAGCATGCAGAAATGTCGTTGATTTGCACAAAGCCTCCTTAAGTTATTCACTCCACACTTTAATACTGCAATAAAATGCCTTCCATTTATATTAGGTCTGAAGTATTTCATACTTAAGTTTGAATACCCTCACTGTAAAGTTTAAAGAGGAAAAGAAAAAAAATATGTAGACAGGTTTCAAATCATTTCTCAGTTTAAGATATAGACTGGAGGGTTCAAAGAAAGGTGATAATATACATAATTCTTTTCACCTAAAGATGCTAGCATTTCTACACAGCTCAGGTGAGTAGTAGTAAATCAAATGTCTAACAGAGCTGGGCACGGTGGCTCATACCTAAAATCCCAACACTTTAGGAGGCTGAGGCTGGGAGGGGGGACCACTTAAGGTCAGGAGTTCGAGACCAGCTTGGCCAATATGGCAAAACCGTCTCTACTAAAAATACAAACATTAGTGGGCGTGGTGGCATGTGCCTATAATCCTAGTTTCTCGGGTGTCCGAGGTACAAGCAAAGGTTGCAGCGAATGGAGATCATACCACTGCACCCCAGACTGGGCAACAAAGTGAGACTTTATCTCCAAAAAAAAGTCTAATGGCTGTGTCATGTGCGACATGACACATCTTACATGCACAGCTTGCATCAAAGTGCACTCTGCTGGGTAACTAAAACTAGGCAGGCCATCTTACCAGGTAATGTGGTTTTCTTAAGGTAGCTAAAGCCCCTTACACAATGGTATTCCCATTGTCCAGGGCTGATTCAGGGCTTGGCTTTGAGACAACTAATGTGGGGGCATTAATCCCTGGAATTCACTTTGCTACTACTCTTGAACATTTTCTTCTCTGAGTTGAAAAAGACAGATGATTCCGTTTGGAGATACCAGCTAGGGAATGAGACACACAGGATGTTCATTAAAAGCAATTCCAGGTATTTTCTTCTCATACCTTGGTCCTTTCCCACAGCCTATTCTTTCTCCCTTGAAATAAACAGCCACAGTGTAGGTTCGGGCATGGGATGGGCCCACTGTCTGCAGAGTCCTGAAAGGGAAAAGAAAGAACATTTATTATGGTAAAGTGTTATTTGTCATGGTTACTATGAACTATGAGGAAAACCATGTACTTACTGCCTAGACAGAGGAAAGTAAAATAATAGGAAATGTGAAAATGGCAAAAAGGTAAAAAGCGTTTTTGATTTGCTAACCCGACAAATATTGAGAGCGTTTAAAATAGAAATTCTTAAAAATTCTGCATTGCATTTTAATATTTCTTCCCAAAGTAGTAACATCCAAAGGCTAACAGTGAAGTATAAAATATTTTTAAAGAGTTTCTAAGTGTGCATATTCATAAACTTTTATCATGAAAAGAGCTCCAGTCTATTGTTTTTCAGTGCTAATCACAGCCTAAAACAATAAATATTGGGGTAATACACTTCAAGCCACATCTAATTGCTTTCACATCCTTTATGGATTCTCCTAATGTCTGGTATCTTATCTAAAAGATCAGAAAATGTATTTAATTTCTGAAACATCTGAGATCACTTCAAAGGTATGCTTTAATGCCAAGTACACAACACAATCGCCAAAAAAACAAAGCTCCAGGTACTCTGGATTTTAATGGCATGGTGCAGACTTCAAATGCAGTAAAACTGATAACTTCATGGAAAAGGGAAATTAAAAGTAGCCAACAAAGATAATGGAATGAACACAATAATCTTAAAAAAAAAAAAAATGTAAAACAACCCCATGATCTTGATAAAAAGAGCAAACTCATCTTGTACTTTCATTTGGGGGATTTATGAGAAGGGAGCATAGCAATTTCCTTTGTGTTCATACGCTCCATGGGATGAATGTGCACGAGTGGCTTCTTGAAGGTAGTACTTATTACAGTGATCATGCCTGTGCTATGGAAAGTTTAGCATCCTCATTTTATTTATGGAACCTTAATTATCACTCGGATGAGGAAATGCTATGAGCCTTTCATAGAATACAGTTTGGATATTCATTATGCTTATTAGGCACATAATAAAGTGCTATTTCTAAACATTTGGGGCTTTTTTTCCCCCAATAAATAAAGGAAACATTGTTTAGCAGTGACAGCTTCTTGGCATAATTTATAGTAGCTTGCTGTGGGGTGACTCAACCTCTTCTCCTGGCCTTCGTTTTTCTTTAGCAAAAAGGCCTATAAAGTGTTGTGACTGTTAAATAAAAACATGTGAAAGGATTGAAAATTCCCAACTGCCAGTCTAATGTTTTTCCTTGTGTATTATGAAATTTGAGAAAGTCCAAAGGGGAGCTTTTACTCCATACAGAACACACACACACAGATGTGTATGCTTGCAACTGTGTATGCAGCCACCTGGGGTGAAACAGTTTTGAAATAATCTTTAAACATCCTTAAAATCACATACCCAGACAATACCTTGAGATGCAACCCGCCTATTTCAATAATCCTTTCATTTTGTAATTCCACTTTGAAAGCATCTTCTTAATCAACCTATGTGTGTCTCAAGATACTCTACTTCAGAGCTGAACCTCCTGTTTTCATCAAAACGGGTATTAAGTGGTGTAGTGACCCACTACTTACCTACATTCCTTTTTAATGACTTTTGGCTACCACTCAAAGGATAAAGATATTCAAAGTATGTGATGGCTTTTGATACACATTCTGAGAAGAAAAGTTCCAAGCTGAAGCTAATAGGGGTTCAGGGAAAGTGCAGAGAGGCACCCAAATATTGCTACAAATAATCATACATGATCTTCTCATCTGGAGGCACAGCCCGGCAGAAGTTACAAGCAAGAAGACAAATATACAAATGTATATAAAAATCACTGAATCCAAATTTTCTTTTCGATCTCATAATGTTAGTTTGTCTCCCTCTCAGGCAGTAGTTCACAGAGATTTTTAGGAATGGGAGAGAGCACAGAGATAATGGAGTGGGACCCACTTATTACAGCTAAGACTGAGAGCCCCAGCGAGTTTCCCTGTGGGGCCCAAAGTCACACTGACAGTCAAGAAGTCTGAATCCTGGGCTCCTGTCATGATCACCCCTCAATGACTCGTTCTTCAAGGCACATGGAAAGTCAATTCTAGGCATGCTGGATCCAACCAATGGCCTGCAAGCAGCAAGTACTTACTTGTACAGAGGAATGTCTGGCTCTTTTCCTTCTGTCCTAAGTGTCAAGCAACACTGCTGAAGCTGGGATTTGGGGTCATTCCAATCCTGATTCAAAATGAACTCCTGTGGAAGTCCCCAAAAACTCTTTAGTAACGGGTTCTGGAATCACCAAACATAAAGCAGACCACTAATTCAAACTTTATATGAGCTTACTTTCAATCGTGGAAAGAAGCAGACATTCATGAAAGTATGAACATATTCCAAATCCTTATCAATGTATAGCGCTGCAATAAATGCTGGGGAAAAAAGGATACTTTAAAATAAACCACAATCACTGCCATTTATCAGAAAGAGTAAGAGACCTAGACTTTTAAGCAAAATTTTAGTAACAGTTTCAACTTCCACGCCCTCTTCGTTTTTTAGCATTACCATTTCATCTTTCCCTTTTTATCATTAATATCAGAGCAGCAAGAGATGTGTAAGATGCAAATCATAGAGTACAAAGACCAAACTGCATTTAGCTAAGGGCTAAATGGTTAGTTTAAAAGGTACACAGAATGCCGCTGTATATCAGGGAAAACGTGCTATCTGAGCACCCAACCCTGTTCACATCAAATAAGTCAAAATACTACTTGAAGATTAGATATGATGCCAGAATATGCACATTCTTGGGTCTGGTCATTGTCAACACCAATCCTGAGATCCCCTGTTTTATAAGGATTCTGTTAAATTTCATGAGCAGAAATGGGATAATTTATAGATTCAACCTGCCCAAAAAGAGAAAAACTTACTACTGATCTTAATGACAACAGTATGTCAAATTTTGCATGAATAAATGGTGACCCCCTAGGATGACTTCATTTAAAGGTACCTCAACAAAGCAAACAAATGGTGGATTTTCAAAAGAAGGAATAAAAATAGCTTTCATTGAGCTAAAAAAAAAAAAAAAAAAAGTGAGAATGATCTCTCAATTTAATTTTTATGTGATTTTCATCTTTAAATTATTTTTCTTTCACTGAAAAAGAAGTTCTTTTAAGTTGCTTAGTCAGAACGCCTTTGCACTTTGTAAATAAGCTGGTTTTGCATGGCAGACTTTGATACTTGAATATAATTCCAATTGTCAAAAATACTATAACACTAAAAAAGAAAAAAAGTTCTAAGGCTCAGTGAATGGCCCACTTATTTTGAAGTAATACAAACAATACAACATGTGTATAATCCTTTCATTAACTATAATAGGATTATTTACAATGCTACCAGACCATATCAGAAACTGCAAAAGATGACATTTGTCCGCAGAGCTTTGCACTCATTCAAAACAATGGATAATAGTTTCAGTATTTAGTGAATAAATTACCCTTCTTTCTTCTGTGCCCCTATATGAAGGCTGCTGGGTGGCAAAAAGGTTCTGATTCACAACAACTGATCTTCATATCCTATTACTGTTTCACACAAAGGGATGTGGTAGCTGAGTGTTAGGATGGAGGGGTATGTGTAGGGGGTACGCTGAGCATAGATTGAACATAAAATTCACTATTCACATGTCTTAGTTTCAAATTATTTTCCTTCAGAAAAGCTTTGGTAAAAAAGCATAAATAAAAATTAAAATAGCAAAAAAGGTTTCTTTAGCCAGAACATAATAATAATGAGGAGGAGGACAAATACGGTTACTTGGACTTAAACTCTGAACCTGAAGGTTGAGAGAAAAGTGTGTGGCACTCACATTCCAAAAGGTCCGCCAAGGTCTTGGTGCGAAGGGCCACGGGCCTCTTGGTCTTGTCGTTGGTTATGGCATACTCCTGCATGCCCAGCTCCTCCGCTACCTTGGCCTGAGTTCTATTATTCACCAAAGAGCTTCGCAACAACTGCCCAAAAGGAATGGGGGTACATTGAGAACACATTTCATTTTTGACCTCTCTTATTCCTGGGTTGGACCCAACCAGCCTGAGAGGATCTCACTGATGGGGACACCAAAATAAGTGAGGTCTAGGTCCTCAACCATCACCCAGATGACAGTGATATGCTCCATGCCTGTCTACCCTCTCCTTAGTAACGTGCTCCACTCTGCTATACTGGATTTTTACCTTACTAACATAAATGGCTCATTTACTTCTTTAGAAGCAGTGGGGCAGGGTTGTGCGGGGGGCAGGGATGTATAGTATGACTTAAGGTCATAGCTTCTAATAAGTTTAATGCTACTAAATGAGGAAGGATTAAGAGTTCTAAAAATCAATTTTATTAAAGTATAACTTACATTCAATAAAATGCACCCATTTTTAGTGTACAGTTAGGTGAGTTTTGAAAAACACGTACGTTTTTATCACTCCAAACAAATTCCCAGCATCTCCATGCAGTGAATCCTTCCCAACCCCTGTCCAGGCAAACTCGGCCTGCGTTCTGTCACTGTACATTAGTTTTAAAGGATTCTTTTTTTAAAGTCTAAAATAAGCTTCAAGTTTCATGGCATTGATGCTAATTTTGATATTATAGGACTTAAGTGAGGTTTAAGTAAATATTGTGAAAAGATTTAAATTATTTACATTTTTACTTTTATTATTATTTTAAAGATTTATGGTATCTAGCTTGAGTCTCAGTTTTTCATACTGATATCCTTTTTTTTTGAGACAGGCTCTTGCTCTGTTGCCTAGGCTGGAGTGCAGTGGCGCTCCATCTTGGCTCACGGCAACCTCCATCTTCTGGTCTCAAGCTATCCTCCCATCTCAGCCTCCTGAGTAGCTGTGACTATAGGCACCTGCCATCATGCCCAGCTAATTTTTGTATTTTTTTGTAGAGACAAGGTTTCACCATGTTGCCTAGACTGGTCTCCAACTCCACAGTTCAAGTGATCCACCCACCTTGATCTTCTAAAGTGTTGGGATTTACAGGCATGAGCCACTGCACCTGGCCCATACTGGTATCCTTTGTCTCTAATCAAATTAAAATATAATTTTCATATTTCAACTTTAGGAATTCAAAACAAAAATTGACAGCTAAGAGTCAGACAGCTAAGAGTCCTCCAAGAATTATCCAACTAGTAACACTATACGCTGCATGAAAATTATGCAACGAATCCATTATAGAAGTGTCCATAAAACAAGTATGGTTTAGGCATTTAACACTCATTAACCACTCACTAGGGAAGAGGAGAGGAGGACAGCTGGGAGCAAGTAGGTACATACAAAGATGGGAACTCACCAAACAAAAATGGAACATAATCATCCCTGATCTCTTAAGATTTGGGAGAATAATGCATCTACAACTACAACTTTTCTTAGAATACATATAACAAATTCTTGGTCTATTAAAAAACTTCCTGCTAAGAAACATTCCTGAAAACAGGGACGAGGAGCAGGAAGCGGCTGTGAGTTGTGCTGGTATTCCACTCCCTGCTGTTCCATGTCGCACTTTATTAGATGCAAGTTTTATGCTCTGTGGCTCCATGGTGTCAACAGAGCTTATGAAAATCAAGATTTATTCTCAGTGTCTGATAGTGAATCCTTGACAACAGATAAATAAGAAACGATATGTTCTTAATTTGTCTGACAATGATTCATGAAGCAGAAATATAACTTGATCTTCATAAGCCATGCTTGCTGTTGAATTTCAGACTATTATTCTTTGCCTGTCTCTGCTTTCTTTCCTCCTCCTATCTCCCCCTTAGCCCCATCTTTTCTTCAATATAGAGTTTCACTGAAATTAACATCCATAGAGGAGCTGAAAATTAAAAGGCTAGCATATAACATTAATAGAAGACCCAACCAGTAAGGAGCCCACTAGCCTAATATCTTGTAATTATGGAATAATTGAGCTGACAGTGATATATCTTTTTTGGTTTGGATTTCAAATGGGGACGGGGAGCTTTCCTAAAGTAGAGTCTGTGGGGGAATAGGATGGCTACTATGGGAACAAGGCTATGCTGAATAAGTTGAGTCCTCTCCGAATATATGCTGTCGGTATGGGAAGAAAACTCTTTAAGCCATGGACATGGAATGTTCATGCCTCAGATACAACAAGCCCGACATACACATGAGCACACACAAATTATGACACATCACTGGCTGCCAGGCCCCAGCGGCCACCTTCCAGTGTCAGGGCCCGTCACTCAGTGCTGTACTGATGGGGAAGGAGGAAAGCAGTGAGGATGGAATCAGAAATGCTTCCAGTTTTATTTCAGACAAGCCCTGACAGGTCTGAAAGCAGAAGGGTGGCCAATAATTAGTGAGATCTGTAAGTTTTTGCCAAAAACCCAGAGGCTGAACCAAAAGTCAGTGGGGGAGAAGGAAGCTATACATCATCCATATTCTCATCATCAGTTTAAATTTAGAAAATGAGTTGAAAAGAGGGAAGACCTTGCTCTTTACCTAGACAAGAAAGTCTGAATGGCAGTTCTCTAAATGACAACTTTCATCCTTGTCCTTTGCTGAACTCTACTTCATAATGAATCATGTTATTTGCCAAAGAACACGACCCAGGGGGATGAGCAAGAAAGAAAACCTGAGGTTACAGCAGTTCAGTGCACCAGTGGTGCAGGCCAATTACATGCCAGGCCCTGTGCTGACAGCTGAAGATCCTGAGAGGAGCAACATGCTGCTGCTGCCCTCAGGCACTGACACCCTCCTCGGAAGTCACACGCAGACCGGCTGTTGCAACGCACTGTGGTGGCCGCAGTGCCAGCACAGAGACTGCAGGTATACACAGGTGCTCCTCTAGACCTCAGCCTTCCAGGGAGGCCTCCTGGAGGAGGGCTGACATTTGAGTAAAAGCATTTCAGGGCCTCATTTCCCTGGCTGTACCACCAGAATCGTAAGGTGCTTCTGAGAAGCTGGTGCCCAGGCTTCTTTCAAGAACCAACGAATCAACATTTCTGGAGATCTGACTTTTGAAAAGATTCATGTAGGTGGATTCCGATGAACACAGAATCAGAACTGAAAAAGACTGAGTCAGCCAGTTGAGAGAAGGGTGGGAAAGGGTTTCCAAGGAAGAGAGAGCAGCTATGGCAAATGCAAGGGGCCATTACACAGCGAGGTGACTGCTGGGTGGACCTGGAGGGGAAATCAGAGCCAGGTGAGGAGAGCTGATGCAGTGCGGCTGGCAGGTGATGTAAAGAAGCCTGAGCTTTCCTGTAGGGGAAGAAGAATCCCAAAAGGTATCAAACGGGGGCAGTTGTGAGGTAACTTTTTTTTATTTTACAAAGATTATTTTGGCAGAAGGATTTAAATGGGGGCAAGACATGAAGTTGAAAAGCCTGTAGATGGTGACATTATAAATTACTATTTTACAAAGAGGAAATATCTATATGTTTTAGTGGAAATCTAGAAAATAAACCTTAAGCACCCAATTGAGCAGAAAACAGTTATCAGACTATTTTGCAAACAATGCCTTGTATTAAGAGATAGCAAAAAGCAAAATATTTCGCACCAAGTTACCTGGGTTCAAACTGTGGCTCTAGCACTTCCTAGCTAAGTGACCCTGTCTAAGTTATTACATCTCTCTGAGCCTCAGTTTCCTCATCTATAAAATGGAGAATGTAGTGCCTAGCTCTCAGGGTTGTTTTGAGAATTAGAGTGAATGACATATAATCTAACTACAATGACTGGCACATGATAAACACAACAGAAATGTTAGCTGTTGCTGTGTTATCCACAATAGCATCATCACAATTAGACAAAATACGTTTGCTCTTCAGTTATGGGGAAAAGTTTCTAGAAAATTCCAAGAATTCCTCTGAATTTGTTTTCAATGTCAAATGTTTTCGATACCTGTCCTGTCCACTCACTGTCCATTTTACCAGATGCTAACCTGTCCTTAACAACTTTTAAAAAAATACTTCCAAAAAGACAAAGTTTAATTTGAAATCACCAGAAATGACTAAGAATGCTATACTTAAAGCTCTCTGTAAATCTGAGAAAAGGACTGCTGAATTCCTGGTGCAATGTCACAGACCAATGTAAATATCCCAGATCTCAAACTCTGGTATTGAGAATCCAGGATGTTTTCTATTATCCCAGCATAGCACTCTTTCATCATTACTTTAAACTTTCATAAGAAAAAGATTTATTCGTTTAAATAAAACATACATATTGACAATCTTCCTTCAAGTTCCCTATTTCACTCTTGAATCTAAAGAGAAAAACCACAGTTGGCAGATGAGCTACCAAAGAGGGCCACCTAGTGTAAAATAAGCAGACTGTGATTTATTATTTTGAGGGCTTTAATATAAGAACACGGGGTGAAAGCAGAATATACTATTGAAAGTGACAGTGATATGCCACACAGGTCTATTATACCGAGAGTGGTCGCCAGATGGTCTCCATTTCCCGTGATAACTAAAGAAAAGGTACATAAATGCTAGCAGGCAAATACAGGTCAGATACAAAGAGCCAAATTATGTCAGTGACAGAAATCCTCAAACAGGAGGCTGTGGAATCTATCTTCTCAACGAGATCTTTTAGATAAAATACCTGTTTGTCTGAATGATTTATGCTCAGTGCTGTGTGGAAGCAGCAGGGCAGGATTAGATCACTGGTTCTTGAGCTTTGTATCTGTAATCCTTGCTCTCTTTCCCATTATCCCAAATCATTAAAAACAAACAAAAACTGTAGGTTCATCACCACTATAGTGCATGCCACCATTGGGTACAGTGCCTTGCACACAGTAGGCATGGAGATGAGCAACTATTTTTACCACACACTAAAGGCTAAGAAAAGAAGAATGATACAGAGGAGAAAACTCCTATGGCTAAAGATTTCCAAGTGTTACATGACAGGCATCCTGGCCTGTGTCAATACTTTCTTTGAGGCGTTCTCACAATTTATACTTTGACCCTACTGCATACACCATCCTAAAAACTAAAAACTTCAGCATGTGAAACAGAACCTCTTCCCTCTATAGCCCAATGCAGACTCAATTATCCTAGAACAATTGGATAAGCCTAACACTCCTTCCCGAGTAGGCCTTTTTGAATAGCCAACTTACAGAACAGAATGTTTTTCCCCATCAGCGTTCAAAACTTGAAAACCATATTACATTTGCTCAATTGTCCTTATTCCCTTTAAGTGTGCAAGGGAATGGCTCAAAGCTAATTAATGCCTCCCAATGTGAATTACTGTAGCTGTGTGCTCTTTAATCACAATAATGAATCATTTGCCATCCCCCCACCAATCCAACTGCAATAAGTAATCCTCTCCAAATTTTAAATTAATTTTAATCCTTAGACACTCATAAGTAAGTCCTCTGCTTCTTCCCTTATACATAAAGCAACAGTCCACTTCCCTCCAGTGCCACTGCCTCTTCCCTCTTGACTTAGCTGACTGCACAATTGTCACTCTTTTATTTATTTAGCAAAGATGTACTGAGGGCCTATCATATGCCAGGATGAACAAAAACATGCTCTCAAAGAACTTCTAGTCTACTGGGGTATGCAAAGTGAAGTAAAGGCCAGGAAGGAAAACAACACAGAATTTTGATGGGGAGGGGACCAAGGGTGGGGAAGGATGGTCAGGGAAAGTTTCCCCCACATCCAGAAGTCACACCAGAAAGGACATCTAAAGGAACAGTAGAAGATACCAGGCACATGAGAGTAAGGGCTAGAACAGAACAGCTTCCGGGGGAGGAAGAGCATACACAAAGGCCTGCTGACAGGAGGAGGCCTGGAGAAACGCAAACAGCAGCCCAGTACAGAGGTGCAGAGCAAGAAGAAGAGCCTGTGGTATGAGGCTGGGCAGGCGGGCAAAGCCAGACCACCCAGGGCTTTGCCTGTTCTTTAGAAACTATCTGAAGAGTGACCGGGCGCGGTGGCTCAAGCCTGTAATCCCAGCACTTTGGGAGGCCGAAACAGGCAGATCACGAGGTAAGGAGATCGAGACCATCCTGGCTACCCCGGTGAAACCACGTCTCTACTAAAAAATACAAAAAACTAGCCGGGTGAGGTGGCGGGCGCCTGTAGTCCCAGCTACTCGGGAGGCTGAGGCAGGAGAATGGCGTAAACCCGGGCGGCAGAGCTTGCAGTGAGCTGAGGTCGCGCCACTGCACTCCAGCCTGGGCGACAGAGCGAGACTCCGTCTCAAAAAAAAAAAAAAAAAAAAAAAAAAAAAAACTATCTGAAGAGCAACTGTAGAGAGTTAAGCTGGGATAGGATGATCATTCAGTCAAAGCATACTTGCTGAGCACTGATATGCCAGGTACTTCCCAGGGACCCAGGAATCAGGAATGGAGAAAACAAACAAAAATCCTGGTCTTCACGGAGTTTACACTCTGATGGGAGAAGACAGATAGTAAACAAGTACATTACATACTATATGCTAAGGAGGAAAAAGACATGAGAGGTTCCAGGCTGAGGAGATGTGCTAGGGACAAGGGGGAAGTGGTTGTCTATTTATTCAGGGTAGGTTAAGGAAGTCTTTATTGATAAGATGACATCTGAACAGAGACCTGAAGGAGGTGAGCAATTTGGCTGTATAGACTACCAGGAGAACAATACTGCAGCCAGATAAAATGCACGTGCAAAGGCCCTGGGGCAAGGGCTTGCTTAGTGTCCTGCAGGAGCTGGCATAGAGGCCAATATTAACAGTCTATGAAACAGTCAGAAACAGGGAGCCAGTTCATATAAGGTGACTGTAACAACACTGTCTTTTACCCTTGAGATAGCAAGGTTTGAGAGGTTTTGTGCAGAAGAGGAATGTAATCTGGCTTCTCTTTAAAAATGATCCCTCTAGATGTGCTGAAAATTGACTAGGGCCTGGGGGATGAACCAGTTGGGAGGTTATGGCTAATAATCTGGACACAGTGGCTCAGACCAAGTGATAGTAAAAGTGGTCAGAATCTACACAGAACTTAAAACAAATTTACAAGAAAAAGGAAAGAGAAAAGGCCAAAGACACAAATTAGGAAGTAGTGTAAAGATGTATTCAAAGCCATGAGACAGACAGAATGAGATCAGCAGAAGTTGACAGAGAGGAGGTCTGACGACTGAGAACTGGGCCACTCTAATGTTAATAGGTGGGGAGAGGAAGAGAAACAACCAAAGGGGACTGAAGATGAATGGCTGGTGTCGTCACAGTGTAGTCACTGTAGATGAAAGGCCAGTGTAGATTTGTTGTGAAGAGACTCCTTTGACTGCAGCATGTAAAATGGATTGAGCAGGGGCATGAGTTGACATAGGAAGACCTTGGTAGGAAGCTGCAAAAATTAACTTCACAAAGGCCTGAGATCTGGGCCTCTTGAAGGATTTCTGCCTGAGAGGCTGTCCATCTCTCAGATAGAATTCAAAAATGCCCGTAAGAACAGCAAAGGCAGGCTTTTCAAATATTAGGATACATCCAGGAGAAACCTGGGGACTCCAGGAGCACCCTCCTCTCACGGGAAGATGCTGCACTGCCTTATGTTTTGCATGAACACAACCTTCAGATTCCTATCCTTTGCAATTTAATAAATGTCACTTCTTTCAGCTGGGTCTCTATCAATCACAGTGTGTGTGTGTGTGCGTGTGTGTGTGTGCGTGTGTGTGTGTGTGTGTGTGTGTGCGTGTGTGTGCGTGTGTGTGTGTGTGCGTGCGTGCGTGTGTGTGTGCGTGTGTGTGTGCGTGTGCGTGTGTCACACACAGACAGAGACAGAGAGAGGACAGTCTAGCTCTGTTGCCCAGCCGGAGTACAGTGGTGCAACCACAGTTTCTGGGCTCAAGCGATCCTCCCACTTCAGCCTCCCGAGTAAATGGGGCTACAAATGCATGCCACTCTACCAAGCTAGTTTTTTAATTTTATTGTAGAGATAGAGTCTCATTATGTTGTACAGGCTGGTCTTGAACTCCTGGGCTCAAGCAGTCCTCCCAGGTTGGCCTCCCAAAGTGCTGGGATTATAGGCATAAGCCACCATACCTGGCCCTTGTGATGTTTTGATAGTTATGCAGAAATTAAACTGCAGTGGTCCAGGTGAGTAAGGATGGTAAGGAGGATGTGGGTGACAGAAGAAAGGTCATAAGAAAGAGGATAAATTAAAGAAATACTTGAGGAGTAAAACTGTCAGGGCTTGTGAATGGACTGGGATATAGAAAAGGGAGATAGAGAGAGGCATCCAAGATGCCTCCTAGGTTTCTGACATGCAACACTGAATGGGTGGTGCCACCGTTCAATTAGGGAATATTGGACGAGGACCCAGGCAGGAGACTATACATTGAGAAGGCAGCTAGGGCTGGAACTCAGAAGGCAGAGAGAACTGAAGAGATCAGTTTAGAAGTCATCTGCCAGTAAGATGAAACTGATGACATATATTGAAAGGACTGGTAGCCGAGATTAAAAAGAGAACATGGCCTAAGAATGAGTGTTTTAGATATGGACTGTTTATTAGCCATAAGACTAAGATGTGTCTGCAAAGCAGGCTGAAAAAGAGTAGCTAAACAGGTAAGAGGAAACCCAGCAAAGTGCACCGTGACAGAAGCCAATAAAGCTTGTATTTCAAGGAGGACGGAGCAGCCATGTTAATGCTGATGGGAGTTGGTATCTGTTAGAATCTGCGTTTAGCTTATTCTTTGTCTTTGTCTTGCCCGCAGATCTGCTGGTCCTGATGATTTCTACCAAAGCATTCTGTGAATATAATTCAAAAAGCCTTCACATAATTTTATCATTTGTCAACACCATTCTAATAAGCTAGTCAAAAACTTTCTAATATTAAGACAGCAGGGCTGTTAAATTCATTTTGGATAAAACTATACTTCTGGCATTGCAGTGATTTTGGAAAGAACACAGAACTAGAGTCTCTCATCTAATCCTAGTTTTACCTTTCTCTAGATCATGGGCAGGACTCATGCCTTTCTGAGTTTTGGTTTTTGTTCAATGCTGGGGGTAGGGGAGTGGGGTGGGAGGAGAAATGTATGCAGTGAGCACGTGGGAAACAATAAACTTCCCATCTCTGTAAGATCCTAGAGTTCACAATTAATTTTGTAGGAATACCAGGGGAAATGTGTATATTTAAAGCAAACATTTTCAAAAGTGGCCTCTATAGGGCCCTAAGACAAATTACTACTTCAAACTATTTAGTTGGTTTGGCGATTTCTCAGGCCAACCAGATACTCTGACACGTATGAAGTGTCAGAGGATATTGAACATGCAATTTATTGTTTTTCTAATGAACAGTGAGATACTAGACAATAGTTCATTTCTCAAAAATGTTCACATTTTCTTATGAATTTAATATTGTCATGAAAAACTCTTTCTTGTCCACCTAAAAACAGTTAACTTTAAATGGTAATCAAACTGTTAATATAAAAAAGAGTACTGCTGATTCCTCAGCACTTATGATGGAACTCAAGAGATACTCATTGAGTGAATGAATGCTAGGCTTAGAAATTCCACTGAAAAATGACATCTAAACAGCCAAGTCACCATATTCTCTCTAGTTCCAATATTTATGTCTCGCATAAACTATTTCCAGGGCTCACAAAGATAAAATCCTATTCAAAGCAGAACACACATAAAAACCGTACAGATGCAAAGTTTGAAAGACTTGTTATCTGCTTCAACATAATAAAGACAGACTGCACTAAGTATCTTGTAGTGTACCAATATTTTTCTTTGCCCAATAAAGTATTTGCTTTCTCAATGTCCAATCCTCAAGAGACTTCTCAAAGGTTACTCCTTGTGCCTTAAGAGATTACCATGACCTCCTTCTGGACGTTTTGTTCACTATTTCAGGATATTATTGACTGGTTTTACAGAGTAAAAAAAGTATGCAGCAAATAAAAAAGCTCACGAAAGTTTTATAAAATGAAACCAAAATTAAGAGGCATGGGGACCATTTCACTTTGTTTACAAATCAAACTTGTCTCTGTAACTCCCTTTCAACTCTGCCATGGTCTAACCAAACTAAGTCCCTACTGCCTCTCAGTCTTCTCACTGTTTTGTGCCATGCCTTTTTGTTCTGCAGTCCCAGTGTGTGTACTGCCCTTGCATAGACATTTCTTCCCACCAAATCCCAATGGCCAAATCCCAACAGGCTTTAAAGCCTCAAACATCGTTATACCCATGAAGCTTTCTTTGAACTCCACAGATAGAAGAAACCTCGTATTTTCCTAAACTGCACAAGTGTAGCAATTTACCTAGGCTTCTTTATAATATTTAACATGTTCTACCTTGCATTTAGTTATAGTAACTTATGCTTTCTATGGTTCCAGGTTTATACATGTGTATCTATTTACATGTATAAACACATGATATATAGAGAGTATAGTCTTTATTTTGTGGTTATTTATTTAAGCTTTAATCTCTAATAATTTTTAAGCTCCTTGTAAACAGACTTGGTGTCAATTTATCTTTGCTCCTTCCATGAGGCCTAGCTCAATATTTTGCAGAGTAGGCAGTCAGTAAATAAAGGAGTATAAAATGAGCTCTCATTGCGTATGTGCTTTGTATACAATTTGCACAATGAAATGAACAAAGCCATATGATAAGCTAAAGTCACTAAGAGTAAGAAATCAATCACATAGATATATATTTGACCCCTCTAATCTTCACTCTGTTTTACAGCAATCTTATTGGAGGAAGTGATTTAACAAACTCACAGTTAAGTGTCCTTCATGATGATCTGGGAAATGAATGAATAAGTACTCTGTGGCTACCAGTTGCATTATGGAGTCACCTAGGAATTCCATTCTCTGATTGTGGCCTCTGGAAAAAGAAATATCAAAGTAAAGAAATCAATAACCATTTATGGATTTCAAAAAAAACACCCAGAATTTTTAAAAAGGCATGACTTAAAAAGACAATGTATTCATTTTGTTTTAAAGCACAAAACCAAATACAATTCCCTAAGGCCCCTCGATTGAGAAGAGATCTGAGTTAATATAGGTTGAGTTTTAAAGAAGAATAAAGTGAATATTATCTAAGCATTAAACGATTGCCAAAATCAAGACTGGTAAACACTGCCTGGTCAGAAGCTGAAGAGCATAAATTGAAAAATCAAGCATAATACAAACAACAGTCTTGAAAGAAAGCAAACAGGTCCAAGAATTTTCTTTGCTAAACTTATTGAAATATATACTCTGGCCGGGTGCAGTGGCTCATGGCTCTAATCCCAGTGCTTTGTGAGGCTGAGGCAGGTGGGTCACTTGAGCCCAGGAGTTTGAGATCAGCCTGGCAACATGAAGAAACCCCATCTCTACAAAAAAAAAAAAAAAAAAAAAAAATACATACATACATACATATATATATATATAAATTAACCATATATATATATAAATTAACCATATATATATAAAAATTAGCCGTGTGTGTGTGTGTGTGTGTGTGTGTGTGTGTGTATATAAATTAGCCAGGCATGGTAGCACACAGCTACAGTCATAGGGGACACAGCTATAGTCCCCAGCTACTCAGGAAGCTGAGGCAGGAAGAGTGCTTGAGCCCAGGAGGTCAAGGGCTGCAGTAAGCCGTAATCATGCCACTGCATTCCAGCCTTGGCAACAGAATGAGATCTGTCAGAAAAAAAAGAAAAAGAAAAAGAAAAAGAAATAACATACTCTGTTATTCAAAGCTGGAATCCAAATTTAAAAACAAAAAAAACTATGATAATCTTTCATCTTTATAGTTTAAAGAGAGTTGGGAATATTTGGTTTGGAAGAGGGGAGTAAAAAAATTAACAAAAAACAACTCCAAAGAAGTAAAATTTTGCTTATTTTCTTAATTGTTTCACTAGCTCACCTTCAAATCATTCATCTACAGCAGGGGTCAGAGAGCCACATCCAGCCCACGGACTGTTTCTAAGGATAAAGTTCTACTGGAACACAGCCATGTTCACTCATTTCCATTTCATCAGTGGCTGCTTTGATGCTACTACGGCAGAGTCGAATCACTGCACACAGGCCACATGGCCCACAAAACCTAAAATATTTAGTATCTGTCCCTGCTGGGAAAAAGTTTATACTTTCTTCACACTTCTCTTGACACTTCACAGGGAAACCAAGATGCATGACAATGGAACCAACAACACTGGATTGGAGCATAACCCCGGGTCCACACTGGGGTCTGTCTGCTCACCCATCTCGCAGTGTGACTTTCCTGGAAATATATTTGAAATCCCAATTCCTTCGAAGGGCATGCTCCAAAGGTCTGGGACTGCCTCGTCTAAATGGTCACATTGGGACAACATGAGAACTTTTCACTCACAGGGTCAGATGGTTAAATCCCACAGTTCTCAATGTGAATGCCCTTGCCAGAAGTCGAACATGAGTAAAAATTACTCCAATTGCTTCTTCAAACTCAGTAAGTTTTTGTAGAACTGGAGAAGTTTCAATAAGTTGTCTATCAGTATTTGGCTCTTGTAGCTACAGGAAAATAGAAATAAATAAAAATCATTTTTTTCACTTTTGGTTATAAGTGTAACGATCAATTCTAGGATGGTGTTTTGTAAAATTCCTTCTCCCATAAGCAAAAATTTATGAAACGCCAATAAAGCACGGAAGTTCCTTTCTCATCTCTTTGAATGGCAAACAAATCTAATATTTAAAGAAGGTTCAAATAATATTTTCCAATCTTCTATCAAATTTCAAGGCCAAGTACTGTACACAGATAGTTCAGAATCCAAGTATTATACTAACTCTCCAAGGAGATGCAAGCTGAAGAACAGCTGGTAGAGAATATATATATCTAGTAAAACAATGGTTCTCAAACTCTAGCATGCATGTTAAATGCAGTCAGCTGGGCCCTGTCCCCAAGGTTACTGATTTTCTATGTCTGGAATCAAGACTGGGAATCCACCTTCCTGACATGTTCCCAGGTGATGCAGATGCTGCTGGTCTGGGTCTGTCCTTCAAAAACTACTGCATTAAAGTAATTTGACTACTGTGTTTTCTAGGGACCAACCTATTTTGGCAATGAGAATCATTAAAACAGAATTCAATGTACATTGGAGATTATTATACCACTAGACAGGTGGTGCTCCAACAATGAGCCTTTAACAACTGGCAGAGAGCAAATATGAAAAGTGTGATTAAAATGAACATTCGCAACAACTTTGGGCACTCATGTATTAGTAAAACATTTTTAAAGTAAGCTGAAATAATGTCATTTCTTACTGTAAAGCCTCTTATGAGAGTTCAACCACTACTGATTATTCTTATATTTATTTTATATACATATATAAAAATATGTATATGAGGATACATATGCATGTTTACATATATGCATATATCCCAAAGTAAAACGAAATAAAAGCAAAGAATAGTAAGAATTCTTAAACCATCTGGGGAAATAGGTGTCATCACCATAAGTAGGGCTTTTAAATTCCAAAATATTGATTGAAAAGCTATCACATTGTACTCATTTTTAAATTTATAGTAGGTTTTATACACTCTGAATTGAAGCTTTAAATTTCTAAGATCCAGATCAGATTATACTTTAACAATGTTAATTTAGTATTTGTTCTACTTTTTTAGTATCCTCAGATTTGCTTCCATACTATTAACACTTTCCCTGCAATAGCAAGTGTGTAGATACACTGGAGTCAACATTTTACACTTTGAATATCACCTTTTGGTGGTGGTGGGGCATCCATAACTACACAGTAGCTCTTCCTTCCTCGTTGAGGGAGGATGACTCCCAGTGCTCCCCCTACCCCTTTCCAGACCACATAAACACAATGCATGGGTTCATTCTACTATTGTTCCAAAGTTTCCCAGGTCTGACACCTCAGCTTAAAGGCATAATGCCACTGAAGAGAATCAAAAGATAAAAGTGGGAGAGGAAAAAAAGGCAAAGGAAAGTAACATGAATAGTTGGAGTCATAAAGCTCACTGCAGACAGGGAGGTCATACTTACTTGGAGTGGGTGGAGAGGATAATTGAGCCAGACTTCGCGCAGGTCCTGGAAAATGGAGTGATGCCTTTAATGCTCAAGGGAGCCATTTAACGCACTCTAGAGTACTAAATAAAATGTCTTTATTTGAAATACTGAACTATTTCAGAAGCTGACTCCACTTATGGCAAATTCAATAGTGCTGGCAAACTAATTTTTTTTAAGTGTATTCACCACTCAAACCGCCTGTAGTGACTCTAATTAGCCTATTAAGCTAGGGGGAAAAAGAGCCACCTCTAGTCCCACAAGTCAGACACCTTTTAAAACTAAGTTACACATTTGCTTAACCTAATACACTGCACTAAACTGCTCTTTTAATCATATTTTTTTCTTACCATTATCCAGAAATGTGCATCAGCTGTGCCTTTTGTAATTAAAAATAATTTCAAATGTCCTTTATTTTAGGCACTAATTCATTATCATCTGAGCTATTTTAAGATGGAGTGGAAAAGGCCCCACATCATCTTCATAAGATCTTACGTTTATGAGATCATGCTTTTACAGTGGGTCACTACAAATCCTCACTTGAACTACTGGAATGAGTGAATTTTATGGAAACGCCTAGTACATTACTTTATCCACTGAGTTAAATCTAGAGGCAGTTATAAGGAGAACTTCCTCAGGATTAAAGTGCTTTTCCTTTAGTTTCAGACTCTAGGGAGTCTCTGACTGAATTTACTTGCCGACCTTGATGTTCGATTTCTGAAATAAATAACAAAAAAATTCTTTAAGAGGAAACTTGTTTTTTTTTTTTTTTTTTTTTTTAGAGGGGAAGAAGTATAGGAAAATTTAGTACCACTTGTAACACACAGGGTGATAAAGTAAAATACCTAGTATTTCTTGTACTACTGATATCTTAATAAAATACACTCAGGGTTTTTTAAATAATATTTTTTAAAAGCACTTAAACATCAAACTTTCTTTGGGGCACTTTAAAGGACTTCTCTTAACCAATTCAGAAATCTTTCCTTTGAAATCTCTGTAGTGCAAATTATATTGATTGTTCTTACCTTCTTACAACTTTCTCTCAATACTTTTTTTCTTCCTCCTTTTACCCTAAGTGGACATTTATCAAACTTCAGCCCCTTGCCTGACCTATTCATTACCATTTCCACTGGAGAATTCCACTATTTTCAATGCTTTACTACTTCAGTTTGGATTACTCATTCATTTCTGCTGCAGCACTGACGTCTTACCTAAGCTCCCAGTCCATAACTCTAAATATCACATGGGCACCTATTACCCCATATGGAACATGACCAAATGATAACTTTTCACCTTTCTCCTTAAACTAGAGCAGCTGTTACAGAAGATGGCAGGCTCAGGAGTCAGGCTGCCTGGGTTCAATCCTGATTCCATCTTGGCAAATCACTTAACCTAAGCTTCCATGTCCTCAAGCTTAAGACAAAGATAATTGTAGGACCTACTCGAGCTGTTCTCTGACGAACACCCTGAGCAATGCACTCAAAGTATTAAACCCAGAGCTGGCCCACAGAAAATACTACTGTTAATAATGATGACGACAACAACAATGATAAACAGCTATCTCTTCCAACCAACCCCAGTCTCCAAGGCTCAAAATTCCCAGGAATCTTGATTCACCTTTCTTCTATCGCCTTCATGTCTTATACTCAAACAAGACTTTGATTTCTCCTTTCATGTCTGCTGCCACCCATCTTGGTGTAATCGCATAACACCCCATGACCAGACTAATGCACCTGTCCATTTCCTCTCTTCTACCCCGTAGACACTGAGATAGGGTTCTGCTGCACCTTGGTGTCAGTGGAAATATATTGAAAAGATCTAGACTGGAACCCCAGTGCTACCATTTATTAGCTCAAGGACCTTAGGCAAGGTCTCTACCTTTAGCTGGCTCTTCTGGAAAATATTCTGATCAGGTCATTTGTTCATGCAACATGTTTTTACTGAATATCTAGCCCTGTCCTAAAGGGGCCTACTGAGAAAGAATGAAGGTAAATAAGTGCAATTTAATACATTGTGGTAAGTCTCATAATAATGAGATAAAAACATGTAAGTGCTAGGAAAACTGCCTGTAGGTGTCAGATAAAGCTTCAATGAGGAGATGACTCTTCAGATGTGTCCTGAGAATATGAAGATTTTGGCCAATCAGTAGAGAGTGAGAATCAAAAACGGGGCACCAGAAACATACAAATAAGAAGTTTTAAAGTACACAGGCACGAAAAGGTGATTCCTAGTGAATGACACAAAGAGGGATTTAAAAAACAGCTGAGAGTCAGATTATGAAAATTATTAAATGCTATGTTATGTAGTATATAGAGCTTGGGAAGCTGTAACCAAAGATTTTAAGCAAGAAAGGCCATAACCAAATCTGCATATTGAAAAGAAGACAACACTAAATGTGGTATGAATGATGGACTGGAGCAGTGGGAGATAGCAGCTGGTTAAAGAGTTCAAGTGAGAAATGAGGAGGACAAAAATGAAAGCAGTAGGGTAGCAATTCAAGAAATATTAGGGTCACAATTGATAGAATCTTGCAATTGATCAGGTAAGAGGAGAAGAAAGCTTAGGGACAAAAATAAATCCTAAGGTTTCTGGTTTAGAAGATAAAAATAAGGAAGGAGGAACATGTTTGGGGGTTAAAAGTGATGGGTTCAATATTACACATGTTGAAATGAGGTATCTGTGGAACACCGATGAGAAGGTGCCCAGGGGCAACTTGAAAAGACACTTTTTCCTATTTCTGGAGCTCCAGAGAAAAGGCCTGAGTCAGAGGTACTGGTACAGATGTGTAAAGAAAAAAGGTGTGGAAAGCAGGGCACAGAAAAAATCACATTAACACCACTCTATCTTTCTAAGCGGGCTATTAACATAATCAAAATGAAACAATGGATCTGAATGTACTGGGTCAAACATGAAGAGTTACACAAAGACCAAACTACAAAACCAGCAACACTGGGGCTGAAAGAGTAAAACTCAGTTCAGGGTGAAAAAGAAAAAACCAGCCCTGCTGTTTACAAGGCTGAGCAGACAGACATAGATAAAGCCAGCAGCAAAGTGAACAGGAAACAATGTTTCCCTCAAGGTCTTGCAGCTGCTGAAAAATGCCATTATGACCCTCTGACTAAGGATCACTGCAGACACTCAATCTCCAAGCTGCCCTTGCCTTGTGACAGCACCCAATCCCAGAGTAATCTCTTGCTGCTCCTAAACTGGCCACAGCCAAGAACCTCCTGAGAATGATTCAGCACCAGCCCAGGCCTCACAAAGGATGTCTCTCTCCACCCCTACAACGCAGCCAATCCACCTGACTTTGTTGCCTACAGGTTTGTCCCTGGCTGTCTTTGGCTGATTAGGCTTCCATGACGCCTTATTCAAAAAAGAAGTACATTGGTTCACTAACATCTCTCACATGCTACAACTAATAGGTGGAAACCAAAATGGAGATGTCAAATGAGTTAGTGTCCAAGTTTGTGTACTTCAAAATGCTAGAGGAAAACCCATACATTTTGAGCCTTGTACAGTTTCACAAAAGACATACTAAAACAAATTCTGAATCTCAACCACCCCATTTGTAAGATAATATTCAGACTCTGCTTTTAATCCAGTCATTTACTCACTTCAGTCTTCTAACAAATATGTATTAAACGCTGCACATGCCAGCATTGCACTAGGTACTGGAAACACAAGATAAGCTCACTAAGTAGACAACTGGGAGAGAGGCAGTTTAAAGAGAAAAGAATCTAAACACCGACTGATGCAATAAAGACGACAAGTAGAAAACTGCAGCAAAACAGAACAACAGAACACAGTGGACTGGGGATGCAGGTAAGATGGGAGAAGGGGACAAGGAAGAGGTCAGGGTGGGGGAGGGAGTCTAAAGGGTCTGGGGGACACAGAGGCAAGATGGCAGGAAGGAAAAAGAGCAAAGAGGTTGCTGAAATGACCCACAAAAGGTGAAGGCCAGAACAAAGAAAATTTAAGATTTGAGAAAAGGTCTTAAAACACAAACCATCTGGTACAGATGCAAATCAAGATGCACATGTGTTTAGATGTGCAGGACAAAAATGGGGGACACAGAACATCTCTAGATAATCTTCCCATAAGGAGGAAATTCACACATAAAAATCATCACATATCTCTAGAAAAACAAATACAAAAATCAAATTCTCAGATATGAACATTGTCCAGGTCATATTTTCCAAAACTATTGATCCTTTTTTAAAAAAACTACCCAAAGTAATACAGTAATAACGTCTGACAGCCATTTAAGCTGAATGTTTCACAGAGGCTTAAAACTGGCTTCCCGTGTTCTTTATTGCTCCACGAGGGCTATTTCATTCAATTATAATGACATTTCAATTTGGAATACAGAGTTGCTTCTCCCTTTAAATGTTAAATTGACTTGTTTTGGTGCAGAAAGCATCCAGAGTGCTCTATTATATGCAGGATTAAAAAGGTATCTCTGGCAATATTAATAGCTTAATATTTAAGTTAACAACAGAAACTATTTTAGAATCTATCATTTTTTCTTAAACTATAATTTGCCTTTTAAAAAAGTACTTTCATATTAATGACAAACCCACAGCCAATATCATACTGAATGGGCAAAAACTGGAAAAATTCCCCTTGAAAACTGGCACAAGACAGGGATGCCCTCTCTCACCACTCCTATTCAACATAGTGTTGGAAGTTCTGGCTAGGGCAATCAGGCAAGAGAAAGAAATCAAGGGTATTCAGTTAGGAAAAGAAGAAGTCAAATTGTCCCTCTTTGCAGATGACATGATTGTATATTTAGAAAATCCCATTGTCTCAGCCCAAAATCTCCTTAAGCTGGTAAGCAACTTCAGCAAAGTCTCAGGATACAAAATTAATGTGCAAAAATCACAAGCATTCATATACACCAGTAACAGACAAACAGAGAGCCAAATCATGAATGAACTTCCATTCACAATTGCTTCAAAGAGAATAAAATACCTAGGAATCCAACTTACAAGGGATGTAAAGGACCTCTTCAAGGAGAACTACAAACCACTGCTCAGTGAAATAAAAGAGGACACAAACAAATGGAAGAACATACCATGCTCATGGAGAGGAAGAATCAATATCGTGAAAATGGCCATACTGCCCAAGGTTATTTATAGATTCAATGCCATCGCCATCAAGCTACCAACGAGTTTCTTCACAGAATTGGAAAAAACTGCTTTAAAGTTCATATGGAACCAAAAAAGAGCCCGCATCTCCAAGACAATCCTAAGTCAAAAGAACAAAGCTGGAGGCATCACGCTACCTGACTTCAAACTATACTACAAGGCTACAGTAACCAAAACAGCATGGTACTAGTACCAAAACAGAGATATAGACCAATGGAACAGAACAGAGTCCTCAGAAATAATACCACACATCTACAGCCATCTGATCTTTGACAAACCTGAGAGAAACAAGAAATGGGGAAAGGATTCCCTATTTAATAAATGGTGCTGGGAAAATTGGCTAGCCATAAATAGAAAGCTGAAACTGGATCCTTTCCTTACTCCTTATACAAAAATTAATTCAAGATGGATTAGAGACTTAAATGTTAGACCTAATACCATAAAAACCCTAGAACAAAACCTAGGTAATACCATTCAGGACATAGGCATGGGCAAGGACCTCATGTCTAAAACACCAAAAGCAACGGCAACAAAAGCCAAAATTGACAAATGGGATCTCATTAAACTAAAGAGCTTCTGCACAGCAAAAGAAACTACCATCAGAGTGAACAGACAACCTACAGAATGGGAGAAAATTTTTGCAATCTACTCATCTGACAAAGGGCTAATATCCAGAACCTACAAAGAACTCAAACAAATTTACAAGAACAAAACAATCCCATCAAAAAGTGGGCAAAGGATATGAACAGACACTTCTCAAAAGAAGACATTTATGCAGCCAACAGACACACAAAAAAATGCTCATCATCACTGGCCATCAGAGAAATGCAAATCAAAACCACAATGAGATACCATCTCACACCAGTTAGAATGGCAATCATTAAAAAGTCAGGAAACAACAGGTGCTGGAGAAGATGTGGAGAAATAGGAACACTTTTACACTGTTGGTGGGATTGTAAACTAGTTCAACCATAATGGAAAACAGTATGGTGATTCCTCAAGGATCTAGAACTAGAAGTACCATATGACCCAGCCATCCCATTACTGGGTATATACCCAAAGGATTATAAATCATGCTGCTATAAAGACACATGCACACGTATGTTCATTGTGGCACTATTCACAATAGGAAAGACTTGGAATCAACCCTAATGTCCATCAGTGACAGACTGGATTAAGAAAATGTGGCACATATACACCATGGAATACTATGCAGCCATCAAAAAGGATGAGTTTGTGTCCTTTGTAGGGACATGGATGCAGCTGGAAACCATCATTCTGTGCAAACTATCGCAAGAACAGAAAACCAAACACCGCATGTTCTCACTCATAGGTGGGAACTGAACAATGAGATCACTTGGACTCGGGAAGGGGAACATCACACACCGGGGCCTATTATGGGGAGGGGGGAGGGGGGAGGGCTTGCATTGGGAGTTATACCTGATGTAAAGGACGAGTTGATGGGTGCAGCACACCAACATGGCACAAGTATACATATGTAACAAACCTGCACGTTATGCACATGTACCCTAGAACTTAAAGTATAATAATAAAAAAAAAGAAAGAAAGAAATACCGGATCATTAAAGAGCAAGCGTCCAAATAGCTGCTTGGCTTCCTCCAGGCTTCCCTCCAAGTAAACAGCTCCTAGATGAAAAACAGAGAACGCCAAAAGAGAGTCTCCATCAACAGTCAAAGAAAATGACCTATCTCTATAAAAAGCAAAAACGCAAGCCAAAAACCACTCACAGAAAACAAATCAACATGTTCAGAAGCAATTGTCTTAAAGGTGACATATTTCCTCTTTTTGCTATGCTTTGTGTTACAAATTACACTGAAATAATACGAAATTCAATTTACTAAAATCTAAATCTAATATTGTAAGTAAAAGAGGCCAAATATTAACTATCATGAAGGGTAAAGGTATAAACCTTACTAAGGGAACAATGCACAAATACTGGACTTCAGTAAAGAAAATGTTCAGTTTTATTTTATGTATTTATAGTTTACGTTTCAGATCAAATATATATAGATACCTAAGGGGAAAAAAAAAACCTGATAGACAAAACCTGGGTCTAGATCAATGAAGACATCTGCAAATAAAATATCAGAGGAAGCTTTACCTTTAATTTGGAAGCATTGGGCACACACACTCATGAATCATAACCAGGAAGTACTATGGTAACATTTTAACTGGTATCAATTACAATGGAGTAGTCATATTTTCTTGAAATCAAATGTTTACACTTGTCTTCAGAAAGGCTGCTTTTCCATGTAAAATGTTAAGGCACTTAGTTACCAGGGCTTTTGACAACTAAAGACATTTATTATTTATTGACAGTTGTAACAATGATAGTCAGAGTACACTGGTAGTAACTGTTGTGGTTGGGGAACCACTTATGTCCTGGGTACCATGCAAAGCATTTCCATATTCTTATCTTCACTAGCATGGGGTACCTCAGTCGGAGGACGTTAGAAAAGACTTAGAGGATTTAGGTTTATATTAGTTGATTCGGGGGGACAGCTTAAGGAAGTAGAACTTTGCTCTGGATTGGATGCTGCCGGAATCAGATATTAAGATCATTACGACAACTCTGCAAGGTAAGTGACACCATCTCCATCTCACAATCTCACAGATGGGGAAACTGAGGATCAAAGAGATTAGGTAGCTTGCCAAAGACACAGATCTGATAAATAATGGAACAGGAAATTGAATCATGTCTGACTGGTTCTGGAGGCAATGGTAACACCAACTGTCAAAAATATTATGTGTATAGAGCAAAGTAATTCCATGCGACAAATTCTTTGAAAATAGACATATTTGTGAAAAACAGACATAGCTGTGAAAAGACTGCGGATAATTATTAAACATTCTCTTGCCACTATCATAAGCATGAAACTACAATGAGAAGCTTTTATATTCATTTTCAAAGGAAGAGGGCAAAAATGATAAGAACAAAGCCCTTTGAAAGCTAAAATGTACTTGATCATTACCTTAAAAAAAAATCAAATTGTCAATCTACTGTAACATTTCACTGTAAAGCAAACATACTTGCAATCACCAGCTAATTAACTCTTCATAACTTTCCTGTACCAATGGCTAATTCTGGTTACAGTCAAAAAGAAGCCAAGGAAGTAAAGTGCCTGAGTGAGGAGTGAAATGTCAACATCAGTCTTGCTTCAAGTGAATCAATAACAGTTATACAGACTCAAACCCTGGGTAGGGTTTTAAAAATGTGGTGTTTTCAAGATGTTTAAAACAGAAATATTACAAATAGTTTAATCAAAAGCAACAATGGAGTCTCTCAGCAACCTAATCTGTTCATTTATGTATGTGATCCTGACTCAAATCTGGAAAGTAATCCATCTCCATATTAATTCACCTCATTTCAATTCATGAAATGCTAAGCATCTACATGACATCAAGACACCAATTCAGGCAGTAAGAATGGAAAAAAAAAAAAAAAAGAGGCATGTTCACTGCTCTGAAGGAACTGAAATAACTATAAGGTGGTAGGTGTCATACTAGGAACGTCCTGTACTTTGGGAACAAATAATTCTGTCCCAAGTTTCCACACAAAATTTTATGTGCTCTCCAGACTGTTTAGACATGCAAGAAAGTAGACTATGAAGAGAGAAATTACCTATTAATGCTTCAAAACAATTGGCCATTGCATGTCGAAGGTCCGATTCTCTACAAAGGTCAGGCCCGTGAGCATACAGCATAAATCGATCCAGTTCAAGTTTCTACAAAATTCACAATGACAAAATGTAAGAAAGTTTGCCAAAATCTTAACTATAGGAACTCCCCATCTCTTGCAGAGGGTTGGTGTGGAAACGAGATGGGGGAAGGGGAATGGTTACAAATCCATATGAGTATATTAAGAGACAGTTTAGTTTAACATGCATTAGAAGTCCTATAAATACAGCTCAGTTTTCACCAACTCAATTCTTTCCCAAACAGGCTTCTACAACCTCCAATAGTTCAAGCAGGGTTCAGAATTGATCAGATCTGAACTTTCCAATTCCAAGTTCAGACCAAGCACTAGCCCAGGCTGGAATAAGACTCTGCTATGAGACCATAATCCCCTGGGTTCATCCAATATGCCTAAGGAGAGAATTACAAACCTAACACAAACTTCTGAAAGTCAGTTTTACATCTTTGACTCAAGTCATGTGGTACTGACAATGTCAGCACCATAAAAAACAGATTTTTTTTTTTTTTTTTTGAGATGGAATCTGGCTCTGTCGCCCAGGCTGGAGTGCAGTGGTATGATCTTGGCTCACTGCAACCTCCACCTCCCGGGTTCAAGAGATTCTCCTGCCTCACCCTCTCGAGTAAATGGGACTACAGGCACCCGCCACCACGCCCAGCTAATTTTTGTATTTTTAGTAGAGACAGGGTTTCACCATGTTTGCCAGGCTGGTCTCAAACTCCTGACCTCAGGTGATGCAGTCACCTCAGCCTCGCAAACGGCTGGGATTACAGGCGTGAGCCACCACACCTGGCCCAAAATAGATTTTTATGCGGTAGAGTGAGGATCCTCAGAAGACTTCAAAATGCCTTACACTTCTAAATCTTTATTTTTATTTTTATTTTTTGTGAGGATTTGGGGACCCCGATATCTCTGCACTTGTGTCCCCCTTATGAGGTTTCCATACTCATCTCTCTGTGGGTTCAGTGAGACCTTCTGAGCAATGAATTGGATTGATCTTAAGGGCTTTGAAAATAGCACTCGTATTGCTTTGTGTTTCCTTTTCTGATTTGGCCTCAAAAGAGTTTAGAGCCAAATTTGTAGCCCAGTTCTAGGTGTAGGACTGATGAATATGTCAGTGTGTACTAACTTTACCTCTGGATTCATTTCACTATCTTACTCATAATTTTCCTTTACTTTGATCTCTGTGGCTGCTTATTTCTTATCCTATGGCATTACAACATACAAATCAATTCCAGCCTTTTAGAACTAGACACAACGTGAAAGAATATTTTTTATACAACTCCTGAGATTGAATAAATGGAAATCATAATTCTTTCCATAAAAAAGAGACAAACATTGCATAAATATGCAATAAATCCATTTCCTTTACCATGTAATTCAATTCAATAAATACTAAGCAATAACATGCCACATAACATGGAACAACTCACAAGTCAATGAACAGCCTAGGACAATATGAGTTCCACCAGTCCTCAGACAAAAGACATAGATTTTGTGTGTCTCAGTATGTATCTTATATCCATATTTACTCATAATGGAAAAAGACAAAGACAATAAAAATAAGACATATATGCTGTAGTATTTTGTACTGTTTGAAATCCGTGATTATAAAATATACTCAAATGAGTTTTGACTACCACAAATGCAATAGCAGAAAATATCTTTTTAAAAATTGATCCCAAAGTGCAAGAGTTTATACTAGAATATGTAAATTTCATCTGTTCCACAACTTCACTGGGAAAATCTAATTGTTTGCTATCTCTGGAGCCCTGCTTGCGAGCAGACTGCAAGCCATATTTTATCTTATAAACATCTACTGTATTCTGGAGTGCTGCGATGTGAATTTCCTGACTTCTTCTAGTCTCTACTCTATATCCTTATTTTTCCATGTAGGCATTAGTACAACTTTTTTTTTTTTTTTTTTTGAGGCAGAGTCTTGCTCTGTCGCCCAGGCTGGAGTGCAATGGCGCGATCTAGGCTCAATGCAAGCTCCACCTCCAGGGTTCATGCCATTCTACCTCAGCCTCCGGAGTAGCTGGGAGTAGCTGGGACTACAGACGCCTGCCACCACGCCCGGCTAATTTTTTTGTATTTTTCAGCAGGGACAAGGTTTCACCATGTTGGCCAGGATGGTCTCGATCTCCCGACCTCGTGATCCGCCTGCCTCGGCCTCCCAAAGTGCTGGGATTACAGGCATGAGCCACCGCGCCTGGCATCAGTACAACTTTTAAAAAGACTAGAGTGGTATACTACTGTTTATGTGTTAAAATGTTCATTAGTCTGGAAGGTGACCTAGAGCTTTCATTAGATTCTCAAAGGGGGTCAACAATTCTCCATCAATTCCCTCCCCTCCCAAATGGTTAAGGACTACTGGTCTAGACAGAAGAAAGGTGGGACTGCCACAGGCTTCTGCTGCAGCCAATGGGTGTTGAGTACTATGGGAATAGCAAGTCTTGGGCTTGGTGGAAGAAGACCACATAGAAACCCCTGAAGGGAGAAACTAGCCACCTCTGTCATTAGTCATGGCTTTGTACAGCACCCAATGGGTTATATAATAGCTTCTGTTTCGTGCTACGGCAATTCCCTAAACTTCGTACATATTCTCCCTATAAGTGTTTGAAAAATAATTATGCCATTCCATTACATCCTAAACTAAAAACAATAAGGAAAGGAGTGACAACCTACTTATTAATATGTATTTCCAGTGGCATTTACGTGAATGATCAGGAAGCATTGTGACAATTAAATCAACCAATCACTTAAGCAGTTTTACATAGAGTTGTGAAATTTCATTCATTGTGAGCCTACCAAAACCAAGTTAGCTTACCTGGTTGCTTACAGGTTTTCATTAAGACATCAGTATTTACTTTCTCAAATTCCACGAAAACCAGTTCCAAGCCTACCACTGTAGCTACAATGATGATGTTATCACATAAAATAAAACTGTGTTATTGCTAACACATAAGCTAAAATTAACCACATTTTGAATATAATTAATGCCTTGGCAAGATCAAATTAAGAAACCAGTCATAAACCTAGGATGAGCTTTACTCTTTCTATCAAAATCAAACTTTTATATCAAAATGAAGAAAAGACACAAATTAGGCAAAACCCACAAAAGTTTTTACAGTGGCTCCTCAGTGTTTGGGGATTTAAGAGCCACCACTCTACCTACTATTAAATAAACCCAAAGGTCTATAAAAATGTAAGGATTTATCACAAGAACATGGGTAGCATCAATAAAAACAGCCCCTACAAAATTATTAACATCTTTGTGTAATTACTATAAACAAGTATTATGCCTAGCACTTTATAAATGATGTCATTAAAGCTCATAATCTCATTTAATTCTCACAACCAGGCTGTATGCCAAGGGCTAATGTCATTTCCATTTTACAGATGAGAAAGCAGAGGCTTGGAGAAGAGAACAACAATTTGTCAATTTGTCCATAGCCACCTGTTTGTAAGAGAAGGAGTGTGGACTGGAACCCTGATGAGTCAGTGCAAGTGTCCATGTGCTTATCAGCTATGATTTATTCTAATAAGACATCATATGGAGATGGAAACATCAAATCAGATCACGTTTATCTGAATTATAAAAAGGTTCTGTTAGTTACTGAGCTAAGTCAATGAGGCTAGGGGAACAGCCTAAGCCCTAAATCTTAATAGGATTTGTGATTTGGGGGATTCTCAAAGGTGTAGAAAGTACCCCTAGTGGATAAAAAATGGTCTGTAATCTTCTGTTCAAAACTATCATTCGGCTTGTTAACGTAAATTAGAAACAAATGTACTACAGAAATATTACACAAAGGGAAAATACAGCATATTTCATTTCTTTTGCTTTGTTCCCATGTTCCTTTTCCTCAAATGTTTAACTCAGTTCATGCACATCTGTCAAATTTTTCTTCATCTGTTCTCAAGTTACCTCACTGTGGAGTTCATTAGCTGCTGGTGAAACTCACTAAGGTAACAAAACTAGTAAGACTGGATCCTTAAAACCCAACAAAAAATACTTCCTGGTCTGTAAAATATTAACACCCCTAATATATCCTAAAGAGTTACTTATTCAAATGCAAAATTATGCATGGGCCGCAGAAGAGCATGTCAGACATAACTACAAATGCTGCAGATGTTTTCTGTACCTTTGCTAGCATGGCAAGGTGCTGATTCTGAACAATGGCAGTTCGATAGGTTGCTAATCCTCCTTCTTCCAGACTAGGAAACAAATAGTACAAATGGACACTACAAAAAAAAAAAAAAAAGGAAGTACATGAATAAATACGCATCACAACATTCCGTCTGTGGCTCTGAGTCACAGAAACAGGGCTGGCACACAGTATCTGTGCAATGGACATCAGCTGAATCAAACTAAAGGATCTGATTAAAGTCTTTGAAAGTTAAATGGTAAGAACAATATATTTGAATGTGCTTAAACCTAGAAGGCACCATTCACTCATATTTTCACATTTATTTCTGTTAAAAGGTTTCTCTGAAATCTGTTCTCTGATGACAACAAAGAGCAGAATAATCAATTACACACTCTAGGAGTAAACACATTTAATACTAAAACTTGGGAGTGAAACAAATGCTTTTCCTTGGGCTATGTGTGGCCCCTGGAGAGAGGAGTCCCTTCTCCTGATTATGTCCATCTTGTGAAAAGAAATAACCTAAAGAGAAAAAAAACAGCTCAAGAGAGTTCCAAGAGAAGCATGTATTGTCTCCCTTTAAAAGAGAAATTGTGTCAGTATAGAAAAGCAACACACACTTTCCTGCCCCTATTTCGTTTCTTTTTTTTTGAGACAGAGTCTCACTCTGTAACCCAGGCTAAAGTGTTGTGGCACAATCTCAGCTCAATGCAACCTTCACCTCTCAGGTTCAAGCGATTCTCCTGCCTCAGCCTCCCAGGTAGCTGGGACTACAGGCATGCACCACCACACCTGGCTAATTTTTGTATTTTTAGTAGAGATGGGGTTTCGTCATGTTGGCCAGGCTGGTTTTGAACTCCTGACCTCAGGTGATCCACCCGCCTTGGCCTCCCGAAGTGCTGGGATTACAGGCGTGAGTCAGTGTGCCTGGCGTCCTACCCCTACTTTCAAATTAAGGATCCTAAAACACTTCTGGAGAGAAACAGACACACACACACACACACACACACACACACACACACACAAATCTGGTCATTAAAATTACTTGTAAGCTTTACTTCCCTTGAGATCAGAAAGAGTAAGAAAGGGATCAAAGACAAATCCTAGAAGTTGAAATGACATTTTAAAATATCATCGCTTTCAGGCCGGGCGCGGTGGCTCAAGCCTGTAATCCCAGCACTTTGGGAGGCCGAGACGGGCGGATCATGAGGTCAGGAGATCGAGACCATCCTGGCTAACACGGTGAAACACCGTCTCTACTAAAAAATACAAAAAACTAGCCGGGCGAGGTGGCGGGCGCCTGTAGTCCCAGCTACTCGGGAGGCTGAGGCAGGAGAATGGCGTGAACCCGGGAGGCGGAGCTTGCAGTGAGCTGAGATCCGGCCACTGCACTCCAGCCTGGGTGACAGAGCAAGACTCCGTCTCAAAAAAAAAAAAAAAAAAAAAAAAAAAAAAAAAATCATCCCTTTCTTTACAAATTGAATATAAGCTCTGAAGCATCTAGACCAAGACAAGCTGATCTCTTGTGGCTGTAAGCAACTTTAATATATACTTGACAGGACAGAGACACCAGCCTTTCATCTTGTAATCTCACTCATTACAGCATCAGTGAGTGTGAGTTGTCAGGGCAAGAGCCACAGACATGTGGCTTTTGAGCTCTACAAAACAGATAAAATACATGGTGTATCAATGCCTTATTTGGCTAATTACAAAGAAAGCAATGTAATAAGTATGTTACCTATAAAATGTAATTATTGAGGAACTGTAAAAAACAAAAAAGCCTAATTACCTGGTCAGAAATTCAACAACAGCATCACCCAGGAATTCCAACCGCTCATTGTGGTTAATCCTACAATGGGAATTAAGAAGATTACTTAATATAGCATACTAACACTCCCCCCCACCCCCGCAAGAAAAGAGCACATGAGGGTTAGCTCCTTTAGTAATCAAACCACCTTCCCTATTCCTCATAATTAAGAGCACAGACCACCATCTTAGCCCAGAGGCACCTGGCACCTGCCTAATGGGAAGGAGGGGTGCATTCCTTCACACCACGTGGGTCAGGCTTTCTACCAGGGGGCTTCCTTCCCCTGGGAACCAGACTTAAAGCATCCAGAGCCTTCAAAGGGGTATCTCACTAACAATCGTGAGTATTTCCTTACTAGTATCAGGTAGAAGACAGAAGAATACCTTCAGTGGATTTTCTGACCACTGAAAAATTCGTTTTGATACAATGTCCTAAAGCCAGTTCCACATCACTCCAACTCTACACTCAACCCAACATCTGAAGTCCTTCAAAATAAGTGTAATCTACGTTTTCAGCCTCATTACCCACTCCTATCCTATCCTATCTACTCATCGGGCCCTGCATCAAAACCCCTGCCATTCTCTGAAAGAGGCATCACCTAAGACACTCAGTGTGCCTCTTCAGGCCAAGCTCCCTGCCACCCCAGAGCCTTCTACTCTCTCCCATACAATGAGCCACGCTGAAAATCTACTCACCCCTCAAGGCCCAGCAAAAATGTTATCTTCTTTATGAAGCCCTGCCCAATGCCACTCATCAAAATTAATACTTCCCCTTCAGTGCACAGATTACACTTTATTTACACTTTAATTATATGATGAAGTCGTATCTCACAGGCTGTTATTTTCTCATGTTCGCATACAAGGCTGAAAGGACCAAGAAGGTGGCCCATGGAAAACCTCCTCCTGCGTCTCAGTGAAACCAATGGAGCACTTCCTCTCAGTACTAACGTGCTTCTCTCACTGCCCCTTTGGTTGAGCACAGACATGACATGAAGTGATTTAGGTTTTCAACAGGCCACACTGGCTGCTGCTGTGTAGACAGAGTGCAGGACACAGAAGCACTGAGGGGAGGTTGCAGCAGATGCAAGGAGACTCTCCCACATGGGAGGCTTAGGCTGGGGAGGTCACAGTGGAGACGAGGGAAACCGTCACATTTGGGATGTATTTTGGAGAAACAGCCGAAAAGAATTGTTGATAGCTGGAGTTGGGATTTGGAAGCTAAGTGAAAGAAAAGAATGAAGGTCAATGTCTAGGCTTTAGCTTAAGTAGCCTGTGAGAAGTGGTGCCATTTACTGTGGAGGGGAGGACCAAAAGGAAAACAGGTTTGGGGTAAAAGCAAGAGGTGCATTTTGGACGTTAACTTCGAAGTGCCCATCAAATATCCAAATGGAAAGATCCAGTAGAGTGCTAGATACTAAACTTCCGCTCATGGGCTAGGACAAAGTTGCTAATGAATCTTTAGAGTTGGTCAATGTTAGACAGAATTTCAGGTGATGAATCATATGACACCACTTGAGAGGATGCAGCCAGAGGGAAAAAAAGGTGCCAGGAATGAACCCAGGGAGTGCTGAAGTTGAGAAGTCAAGCAGGAGGGAAGCCAGAAAAGGAGACCCGGCCAGGGAGGTAGGAGGAAAAGGAAGTCAGTATGCTCTCCTCAAGGACAGCATGTTATCCTGCAGCCATAGGGAAGAATGTGTTTCAAGAGAGAAGTGGTGAGCCATGCCCAATGTTGCTTAGACTCCAGTCAGATGAGAACAGACCACCGATTCAGTCCTGTGAAGTCACTGAGGCCCTTGATAGGCTATATGTGAAGTGGTGGAGACAAACCTGCTTGTGACTACAGTAAGCTGGAGAAATAGTAAGTTGTATGGAATTGTATAGTAGCCCTCCCATACCCATGGTTTCACATTCCACAGTTTCAGTTACCCCTGGCCAACCACAGTCTGAAAACATTAAGTGGAAAATTTCAGAAATAAACAATACATAAGTTTTAAATTGCATGCTGTTCTTTACCACATGGTAAAATCTTGTGCTGTCCCACCCTATCTCACCTGGGATAATCCCTTTTTCTAGTATCTCTATGCTGTCACTTAATAGCCATGTGGGCTACCAGATCGACTGTCATAGTATCTCAGTGCCTATTCAAGTCATCCTTATTTTACTTAATAATGGTCCCAAAGCACAAGAGTCATGATGCTGGCATACTGTTATTTATTTACTTTTTACTTTTATTTTAGGTTCAGGGGTACATGTGCAGGTTTGTTACATAGGTAAGCTGCATGTCATGGGGTTTGGCATACAGAAGGCATGTTGTTATAACTCTTCTATTTTATTATTGTTGCTGTTAATCTCTTACTGTGCCTAATTTATAATTTAAACTTCATTATAGGTATGTATGTGTAGGAAAAAACACAGTACGTATAGGGTTATGTACTATCTTTGGTTTCATGCATTCGCTAGAGGCCTTGGAAGGATAAGCGGGGGGATGACTAAATATGAGGAAGAACCTGAATGTCTGATTCAAGGCTGGCTGCTGAAAGAGAAAATATGAGTCTGGGGATATACACAGGGAGAAAAACCAAAGGGATGCACTGAGGAGGGAAGGAGGACACATAGAGTCCCTGGGGTCTGAGCAAAAACAGCAAAGGACAGGCTTGGGCATGAGCAGAAGCTGGCCTCACTAACTACAGGGGTTTTCTTAAATCTCTCTGACACCAAACCACATCTCCCCAAAAAACTCAATAGCTGCCTGTCGACTCTCAACCTATCTGGCTTTCAAGGCCATTCTTTATCTAGTTTCATCATACCCACCCCTTTTATCTACTTTTAACAGCAACTTTCAACTCCATGTTGATCAACCTGCACAACTATACCATGCACATACTATCCCCTCTCCTTTCCCTGCTACCTCTCCCAAATCGCACTCATTCCTACAGCCAACTGGCAGGCCGACCCTAAGTACTGGAGCTTCCAGGGGTGCGGGCTAACTCCCACCATCCCACCCCCATTCCCACAGAACTTTAACCCTTATCACTCCATTTACAACAAAATTAGATCATATCTGTATTATTCTGCTTCATGTGTGCCAGTTTAATTTCCATATGTAAAGTATCCCTATAGTTTCCATATATAGTAGAAAATTTAAAATATTTGTAAATTATTCTTAGCTACCAAATCATCTACTTAGAAATTTAAGCACAACTGCTATCATTTCACTTACTGCATTAGTAAGTTTATTCTTCTACCCTACTATTCCTCCACATTTTGGAATTTTACAGGAAATAAAACGTAATAGGAAAAATCTGGTAAGTTGTGAACAATGAATAAGTGATTCTGAACCCTCCTTTCAATTTATGGCCTTTAATTTATGTGAAAACAATCATTTTTGGTAAGCAATTACAGGTGAAGCATCCATAATCCAAAATCCAAAGTATTCCAAAATTTGAAACTCTTGAGTGTCAATATGATGCCACAAGTGGAAAGCTCCACACCTGACCTTATGTGACAGGCTCAATAAAAACTTTGTCTATACAAAAGTATTAATAATGTTGTATAAAATTACCTTCAGGCTATGTTAGTCTAAACCCATCTGGTTTTCAAGGCCATTTCAAGGCCATCTTATATATATTTCATATATATAAAATATGTATGAAATATAAGTGAATTTCAGTTATAATTGTGTCCTATCCCCAAGATATCTCACTATGTATATGCAAATATTCCAAAATCCAAAAAAATCTGAAACACTGCTGGTCCCAAGCATTTTGGATAAGGGATACTCAACTGTAATAGCCAATAATGGGAAATGAAAAAGAGAGACAGAGAAAGAGAAAATACATTCATATCTAGTTGACAAATTCATAATCTCATAATTCAGTTAAAAAAAACAGGGGGCGGGGAGGCCAGGTGTGGCTTATGCCTGTAATCCTAGCACTTTGGGAGACTGAGATGGGAGATTGCTTGAGGCCAGACGTTCAGGACCAGCCTAGGCAACAAAGAAAGACCTTGTCTGTACAAAAAATTAAAAAATTAACCAGGTGCGGTGGCACATTCCTGTAGTCTCATCTACTCTGGAGGCTGAGGCGGGAGGACCACTTGAGCCTGGGAGGGCAAAGCTGCAGTGAGTTATGATTATACCACTGCACCCCAGCCTGGGTGACAGTGGGAGACCATGTCTCAAAAAAAAAAAAAAAAAAAAAAAAAAAAAAGCTGTAGGTCCTAAAACAAACTTTTCTTATATATACTAGAAAGTTTGTTGCCACTCCACTAGCCAAGAGTGACTCAAAAGTTCCACAGTGGAGTATAACACATTATATTAACAAAAAAAAATTTCAAAACTTTTCAATACTGAGATTTTGCTTTCTGTCAAATACACCAGAACTTCAAAAGCATCTGCCATCATTCTTGGAGAAAGCATCAAGGAATAGAGGCATGATTTAATGGTAAGACGATGTTAACTCCTAAGTCTTCCTGCAATTTCAAGAAACCTATTAAGCTACTGTCCTGGGTAAGGATAGAAATAAGAAAGAAATAGTGAGTTTTAAAAAATAAATTCTTTTTCATGAGCCAGTAAAATAAAAATGCATTTTCTGTGGCACAGGCTTTATCTTCTTCCTAATAGTGCAAAGTACTATACAGAAAAATCTTCACATGGAAAGCAAGAAACTGGGGGCAAAGGAGTTGGGGACAAACCATATTTGGATGTCTAATGCATTTTTAAAGAATAATAAGACATTTGGCCAAATATGACAATAAGTCATATTTGGTATATGCTTGAAGTCAAATATTATTTTAAATGAAGTCATACTGGCTTTAAGTTTTACCTTAATTTCTTTTATAAACTTTCATGGAGACAAAAACTATATCTAGGGTTTTAATAACCACAAAGTTGAATTATTATTCATTTTGTTGAAATACAAGGTCATGGTTCTAACCAGGTTTATTCAATAGAGAGTCTGCCATTTATTAAATATCCAACATATGTTTTTCTGTATCTACATTATGACTAAACTCTGGCAATAAGCCATAAATAAGAATGGGGATTAAATACCACTTTAGTTTATTATTATACTGTATAATTCCTAAGCCAATGGTTTATCTGGAAAAATGGGAAGAGTGGGCTGCTAGTCCTCATAGCAGTAGCAAATCTTTTGTTCCTTCTTTCATTGCTTAGACTTTCTTTAATCACCCTCCTTATAAATACTAGCAGGTTCCAAGATGAGATGTTTACTAAGCAGTAAACACTCCAATTGTTTTTAAGAAGTGAATCAACAGAGGCATTATGAAATGTAGATTAACTGTAACATTTATACAGGACATTTTGTCTGAGGAATGCACTTTATAGAACACAACAATCTCCCTGTAACAGTAAGTACTGTAAGGTGCCATTCACTCCAAGGAAAGCCATCTCGGGATAGGCCAAATCCAGTGAGGGTAGGCAGAATCTTTCGCACTCTGGCATCCCAAGCCTCAAGCAGTGACTCACAGAGTAGAGCTAGAGGGGGCCTTGGAGGTCAGTGGGAACTTCTACCCAATTCAGGATTCCTTCACCTCACCGCATCTGCCTGGACACTTGTAGGGAGGACAGGCCACAGACCTAGTAGATCTGAAACTACTGGACTTGGGAATTAACTTGAAGCATTTAGGGTGGTAAATTCATTCAGTGGAATTTATATATATTTATTTATATATATTTATATATATATATTTATATATATATTATTGTGCTTTTAATGCAAAATATACTTGCAACTACCATTTCCTTAAATACAGAGACATTAACAAATAGTCCATATGTGTCTCTCTGTTGGTCCAATAATTTTTTTTTTTTTTTTTTTTTTTTTTGAGACAGAGTCTCACTCTGTCACATGATCTTGGCTCACTGCAACCTCCACCTCCTGGGTTCAAGTGATTCTCCTGCCTCAACCACCTGAGTAGTTGGGATTACAGGAGGCCACCACCATGCCTGGCTGATTTTTGTGTTTTTAGTAGAGACAGGGTTTCATCATGTTGGCCAGGCTGGACTTGAACTCCTGACCTCAGGTGATCCACCCACCTCGGCCTCCCAAAGTGCTGGAATTACAGGCATGAGCCACAGTGCCTGGCCAAGATTTTTATGCATTATATGTAGCAATGACTCTCCAAAAGAAAAAAAATCAAATCAAACCAAGGCAGCTTGATTTTCCCCTTTTTTCCATTGCTACTCTTTTGGCCCCTCCTTCCCAAGGGTCTTACTGATAATACATGGATTACTTGAATGCCACCAAAGGCCTAATCCTTCAGACACCCTTTTTGTGGTAACAGTTCATCACAATTTGCATGAATGAATTAAATATAACTATTCAGCTCACATTTAGTTGGTTAAACACTGACGTTTTTAAAATTATGGGTGGCATATTCGCTTGAGATAACAGCATCATAAAAGTTAATTATTTTGTAGTTTTCATGGGCAGCCAGGCTATCAAGAATTATTTATTAATTTTAAGGCTTCATGCCTTTTTTGTAAACCCTAGCCCAACCCAAATGAGATTAAGAAAGATACTACCCAGCCATTTAAACTGCTGACCATAACCCTTCTTGATCCCCCCCATTGCCCTATTTATCTAGTCAATAAGTAAATAGCCTGGGATAAAGTAGTATGATGAATGGCATTCCTTCCTTTAATACTTATTTACTGAGTACTTGTTCTGTGAAAGGTCCTAGTTACAAAGAATGGAGAGAAAAAACATGGGTAGGACCATAGAACTTCAAAATCCTTACAGTCCAGTAAAGAAAAATAGCCCCATAACACAATTATGGGTGCACAGAAGAACAAGAATATGTACCATAAAATAAATACCAGCAGGATTTGAGCCGGATATTACAAGGTTACATGGGCATTACAGAGGAAGTTTTACAATGCGATCAGCACACAGGGAAGGGACAGGGTATGCTTGACAACCCAGGTAAGCAGCTCTGTCTTACTTGGGTAAATCTGTGAGAAGCTGTGCCCAGCTGTGGACTGCTAGCTGATAGCAGTCAACTAGCAGCAGATCCTGGCAGCCAACGCCAAGAGGCTCTCTCTGAACAGACACTTGGGGTCAACTCTGCATCAGCAAAAAAATCATATTCAGGGCAAGAGCCTCTCAACACAAGCAGCAAAGGCCAAATGTCAAAGGACAAGAGAGATTATTTGTTTATTCTCTGTCAATATCATTTTCAAAATGGTAAATTCAAACATCACACAGTTTCTCAGGTGTCATCCCTTCTGCCATGGTAAGAAAGCCACCTGTTTGTAACAGAGCAAAAGAAAACATAAATCATGGGGTTCGAATGATGTTACCAAAAGACATAATTTACATACCAACAACTGCGGGAGGGGAAGATGAGACAAAGATGATTTAAAGCCAGATTTTCATCATTGAAAAGTACATGTCTATGGTGTTTGTGTAGCCATGTTAGAGGGCTATGGGTATTTAGGATTCTACTTATCAAAATACAGACTTTACAACATCACAGGAAAAGAAAACTACAAACCAGTATCTTGTGAATATAGACACACAAATCCTAAGCAAAATACTACCAAACTGAATACAGCAGCACATGAGAAGAATGAGATAACCAAACTGAATACAGCAGCACATGAGAAGAATAAAACCATGGTCACACCATCCCCAAGGGTGTGATTAAGAGCTGTTTTAATTCATTCTTTTCTGATCTTAGACTCTCACAGAATATCACGTGAGGTGTATGGGCAGATGATCATTTTCAAACAAGAATTTTAAAGCTCTATCCTGCTTTTCCTTTTACCTCTTGATTGAAGAGGTTTGGTTTATGATAACCTCAAAGGCAACAACTCAAGGCAAGTCAATTTTTTAAAAACCTGACACATGAAGGAGATATTGGAAAAGGAAGCCATGTCAGCCATTGCTAGCAATTTTTGTGGAGGCCAGTGGGCAGCTGAAGTAATTGCCTCAAATTCCTGTCACTTCCAACCCTACTCTGTCCACCTTTAATCCATCTGTCTGGATCCCCAGAATGATAAGCATAGCTATTCCACTTTCCAACCCCCCATCTTAAAAAGAAAGCCACCCTCAAGTAATTTCCTCTACTGGCTTTCCAAATAGAACCTGCTGTACCTCACACACAAAGATAATCCTCCTTGCAAGCAACCCCAGAACCTCATCAGCCATTAAGCATTTGCTTCCATTCAGTTTTCAAACTGTGTTAATAAGTTTATATAGACCTAGGCCATTCCATTCCCAGATTATTCGAAGGCCTCAAGACCACACATAAATGAGAATATCAATATGGGAAGGTATCTTATAAAACCAGGAAATTAAATAAGAAAAGCTAACGTACAAAACTTTCTGACTCGTTATATGAGGCTAGTATTACCATTGTAATGAAACTAGACAAATCATCACAGGAAAAGAAAACTACAAACCAGTATCTTGTGAATACAGACACACAAATCCTAAGCAAAATACTACCAAACTGAATACAGCAGCACATGAGAAGAATGAGACACCACAATCAAGTGGGAGGCATTCCAGGAAAGCCAGGTTGGTTTAACACCCCAAATCAATTAGAATAAGAGAATAAAATGACATGATTATGTTAACAGCTACCGAAAAAGCATGTGACAAAATTCAACACCATTTCATGATAAAAACACTTAGCAACTAAGAATAGAAGAGACCTTCTTTACTCTGATAAAAAGCATCTATAAAAACCCAACAGCTAACATCACCCTCAATAGTGAAAGACTGAATGCTTCCTACTGAGATTAGGAAGACAAAGATCTGCTCTCAATACTTCTATTCAGTATTGTACTGAAGGCTCTAGACAGGGCAACTAAGTTAAGAAAATGAAATTAAAAGGATTACACAGGAAGAAGTAAAACTATTGCTATTTGTAGATAATATTAGTTCATGTATAAAAAAATCCTAAGGAATCCACTAAAAAACTACTAGACCTAATAAACAGGAACAACAAGGTTGGAGGTCATAAGACCAATACACCAAAATTAACTGTATTTCCATACACTTTCAATGAACAACCTGAAAATGAAATTAAGAAATCAATTCCAGGCCGGGCGCAGTGGCTCACACCTGTAATCCCAGCACTTTGGGAGGCTGAGGCGGGCGGATCACGTGGTCAGGAGATGGAGACCATCCTGGCCAACATGATGAAACCCCATCCCTACTAAAAATACAAAAAAATAGCCAGGCATGGGGGCGGGCGCCTGTAGTCCCAGCTACTCAGGAGGCCGAGGCAGGAGAATGGCGTGAGTCTGGGAGGTGTAGCTTGCAGTGAGCCAAGATCGTACCACTGCACTCCAGGCTGGGCGACAGAGAGAGACTCCATCTCAAAAAAAAAAAAAAAAAAAAGATTCCATTTATAACAGCACAAAAAAGAATAACATACTTCAGAATAAATTTTGCAAAAGATGTGCAAAATGTATACTCTGAAAACCATAAAACATTTTGAAAAAATTTTAAAAGACAGATAAATGGAAAGACATCCAAGTTCATGAATCAGAAAACTTAAGATTAAGATGGTAAGCCTGGGCAACATAGCAAGAGCCCTGTCTCTATGTAAAAAAAAAAAGAAAAAGAAAAAGAAAAAAAAAGGTTAAGATGGTAATCATCAACCTAAATGCCCTTCAATGATAGACTGCATAAAGAAAATTTGGGGCCAGGCACAGTGACTCAGGTCTGTAATCCCAGCACTTTGGGAGCTCAAGGCAGATGGATAACTTGAGGCCAGGAGTTGGAGACCAGCCTGGCCAACATGGCGAAACCTCATCTCTACCAAAAATATAAAACTTAGTCAGGCACGCTGGTGCACACCTGTAATCCCAGCTACTCAGGTGACTGAGGTGTGAGAATCGCTTGAACCCAGGAGGCGGAGGTTGCAGTGAGCCAAGATCATGCCACTGCACTGCAGCCTGGGCAACAGAATGAGACACTGTCTCAAAAAAAAAAAGAAAAAAAATGTGGTACTTCTACACCATGGAATACTATGTAGCCATAAAAACAAATGAGATCATATCCTTTGCAGGAACATGGATAGAGCTGGAGGCCATTATCCCTAACAAACGAACAAAGGAACAGAAAACCAAATGCCACAGATTACATGGACACATAGAGGAGGACAACACACAATGGGGCCTTTCGGAGGGTGGAGAACGAAAGGAGGCAGAGGATAAGGAAAAATAACTAATAGCTATTAGGCTTAATACCTGGGTGATAAAATAATCTGTACAACAAACCTCCATGACACAAGTTTACCTATGTAACAAACCACACTTTAAATAAACATTTTTTAAAAAGATGGTAATGATTTCCAAATTGATCTACAGAATCAACATAATGCCTATCAAAATCCCTACTGACTTCTTTGCAGAAACTGACAAGCTAATCCAAAAATTTGTAAGGAAATGCAATAAACTCAGGATAGTTAAAACTTCATCAAAAGTTTTGTACTTCAAAGGCCATCATCGAGAGAGAAAAGACAACTCACAGAATGAAAAAAATGTTTGCAAATCTGATAAGGAATTTGTATCTGAGAATATATTTAGAAACTATTATAACTCAATAATTTAGAATAACCCAATTAAAAATGGGAAAAGGATTTGAACAGATATTTCTCCGAAGAAGATGAACAAATAGTCAATAAACACATGAAAAGATGATCAATTTCATGAGCTCTGACAGAAATGCAAATCAAAACCACAATGACATAATACTTCATATTTACTAGAATAGAAGGGCTAGAATAAAAAAGACAGACAATAACAAGTGTTGACAAAAATGTAAAGACATTGGATCCCTGCTATATTGCTGCTGGGAATATAAGATGGTGCAGCCACTTGGGAAAACAGTCTGGCAGTTCCTTAAAAGGTTAAACAGAGTTACCATATGACCCAGCAATTCTACTCCTAAGTGTATACCCAAGAGAAATCAAAATATATGTCCAAACAAAATCTGTACATAAATATTCACAGCAGCATTATTCACCAGCCAAAAAGTACAAACAATCTCAATGCCCATTAACTGAAGGACAGATACATAAAATATGGTATGCTCACATCATGGAATATTACTTAGCAATAAAAACAATGAAGTATTGACACATACCATACTATGGACAAATCCTGAAAACATGCTAGGTAAAAGAAGACAATTGCAAAGAACTGACTTACATGATACCTTTCACATAAAATGTTCAGAAGAGACAAATCCATAGAGGTTAAAAATAAATTGGTGGTTGCCTAGGACTGGGCAGGCTAAGGAACATGGGGAGAGATTACTAATGGGTACCGGGTTTCTCTTTGGGGTAATGTCAATGTTGCAAAATTAGATAATGGCCATGGATACACAATTTTGTGAACTTACTAAAAACCCTGAATTGTATGCTTTAAATGAGTAAATTGTATAGTATGTGAATTACATATCAATCAAGTTGTTTTTTAAAAATCAACTTTACCTTGAGGGAGTTGGGTCATCTTGGCCAAGGCGTGACATAATATTTATCAAGGTGTTAATCCCTATTTAAAATAAAAACAAATACACAAGTAAATACGGATAGAAGAATTATAGGACCATCATATTACAGTAGAAAAAAATTATCTCATGTCAATGTGATTTTAAAAGATTTGGAATCTACCTGTCTAAAAGTGTAATAAACAATTATTTAAAACACTGGATAGGAAAAAGAAATTTTTCTAAAAAACTCATCAACCCTTATTATAGTTCTTGCTCAAAGTAAATATTATAAAAGAGTCCATGCGGTGGCTCTAGGCGCGGTGGCTCATGTCTGTAACCTCAGCACTTTGGGAGGCAGAGGCGGGTAGATCACTTGAGGTCAGGAGTTCAAGACCAGTCTGGCCAATATGGCAAAACCCTGTCTCTAATAAAAATACAAAAAAACTAGCCAAGTATGGTGGCATATGCCTGTAATCCCAGCTATTCAGGAGGCTAAGGCAGGAGAATCGCTTGAACCCAGCAGGCAAAGGTTGCAGTGAGCTGAGATTGTGCCACTGCACTCCAGCCTAGGTGACAGAGTGAGACTCTGTCTCAAAAAAAAAAAAGAGTCAGTAATCACTAGAATATGAAATGGTGAAAGAGTCACCCAGGGAACCATTCCTAGAAGCGAAATAATTTACAACAGAAAACACAGGCCAAAATAGGATCTTCACATCTTAAAATCATCCAGACATACCTTTCTTCCGCATGTGCATGTGATGAACTTTTCTGTCTCCATATTTGGGCTGCCGAATTCCACAGTTAGACAAAGAATTCCTGGCATGATCAGGATTCATTCCAAAATTTAAATGATGACTTGGATGAGTCATGGCCAGCTAAAATTTCAATAAAATAAGTTCAGTCTTTAAAACAGCATAAACTAGATGCAATGGTTCACACCTGTAATCCTAAGGTGGAAGGACCACTTTAGCCCAAGAGATCAAGACCAGCCTGGCAACACAGTGAGACGCCATCTCTACAAAAAATAAAAAATTAGCCTGGTGTGGTGGCACATGACTGGAGTCCCAGCTACTCAAGAGGCTGAGGTGGGAGGATCACTTGAGCCCAGGAGGTCGAGGCGGCAGTGAGCTATGATCACACCACTGCACTCTAGCCTGGGTGACAGAGGGAGACCCTGTCTCAAAAAACAAAAACAAAACAAAAACTCAGCATGGGGGCACCATCTTTGTATCATCCTAAATTAAGCAGGAAAGGGAGCTGTCTGTCCATTTAAATTTTAAGCCCTGATCTTTCCATCTTATCTCCCCAAGTATCTGCAAACAGACGACCTACAGAATGGCAGAAAATATTTGCATACTATATATCCAACAAAGGACTAATATCCAGAATCCACAAGGAACTAAAACAAATCAGCCAGAAATAATAATAATAATACTAATAATCCCATTAAAACGTGGGCAAATGACATGAACAAACATTTTTCAAAAGAAGATATAAAAATGGCCAACCAACATGAAAGAATGTTCAACATCACTAATCATGAGGGAAATGCAAATTAAAACCACAAGGAGATACCACCTACCACTCTGCCCCAGTCAGAGTGGCCATTATTTAAAAATCAAAAAACAGCAGGTGTTGGTGTGATGCAGTGAAAAGGGAAGGCTTATAATACACTGAACTTTATATAAGCTATATGAATTAGTATAACCTCTACGAAAAACAGTATGGAGATTTCTCAAGAAACTAAAAGTGGATCTAACACTTGATTCAGTCCTCCCACTACTGTGTATCTACCCAAAGGAAAAGAAGTCATTCTATCAAAAAGACACCTGCACTTCTATGTTTACTGCAGCACAATTACAATTGCAAAGCTATGGAATCAACCTAAGTATCTATCAACTGATGAGTGGATAAAGAAAACGTGGGACACATATACCATGGAACACTACTCCACAATAAAAATAATGAAATAATGGCTTTTGCAGCAACTCAGTTGGAACTACAGGCCATTATCCTAAGTTAATTAACTCAGAAACAGAAAACCAAATATTGCATCTTCTCACTCACAAGTAGGAGCTAAGCTATGGGTACCCAGGGTCATACAGAGTGGTATAATGGATACTGGAGACTCAGATGAAGAGTGTTGGGAGGAGGGTGAGGGATGAAAAACTACCTATTGGGTGTATGTACACTATTCAAGTGACAGGTACACTAAAAGCCCAGACTTCACCACTGTACAAATCATCCATGTAACCAAAAACCACTTGTACCCCTAAATCTACTGAAAAAAATTTTTAAGTGACCAAAACAAATTTCCAGATCTCTGACGCAAGCCCTGTTCTGGAAACAAACGTAAAAACCCACATCTTTAGGTTGAGCGCAGTGGCTCACACCTATAATCCCAGCACTTTGGGAGGTCGAGGTGGGCCCGGCGGATCACCTGATGTCAGGAGTTCGAGACCAGCCTGGCCAACAGGGCAAAAGCCCGTCTCTACTAAAAATACAAAAATTAGCTGGGCATGGTGGCAGGCACCTGTAATCCCAGCCACTCAGGAGCCTGAGGCAAGAGAATTGCTTGAACCCGGGAGGCGGAGGTTGCAGTGAGCTGAGACTGCGCCATTGCACTCCACCCTGGGCAACAAGAGCAAAACTCTATACCAGAAAAGAAAAAAAAAAAAAACTACATCTTTCAGAGAAGTTAGAATTCTCAGCACCTGAAAAGGAGAGACATAAAGGAGGAAAAGCTGGAAGAAGGTACTCAGATTTGACAAATTTCAGTTTTAGTCAATTTTTTTAGGGATGATCTCAAATAAATGTGAGAGAATGGGCTGGAAAGTAGCAGAGGCAACCAGGGTAGAGCAATGGAGAGAACTATGTTTTTATCAATCCCTGTCACTTCCCAGGATAGAAAACCCAATGTACCATTTGTGACGTGCAAGATGAATTACTCCTATCTTGTTATGACGTGAGTTTACAGGAGAATAATTCTTACCTGTAACAGACAACGATCTTGGAAAGTATATCCTATCAACTTGTCCAAATGCATTAGGCACTGGTGGTAGCGGATATGATGGGTCAGAACAGGTAACATCATTGCATGCTAGGAAAAAAAAAAAAGTATTCAATATGTTTAACTTTATAAAAACTTATAAAGTCACTTCATTTGTTTTACAACAAGTCAGAACCATTTTCACATTCCAAATTCCATCTCACTAAGTCCTCAAACAGCTTATTGGCTTCATGGCATTCGGAGAATCCTCTGTGAGAGACTGTAGCTGTTGAGAGTATATAGTCTCTAGAATCAGAATGCCTGGGTCCAAATCCTGCTCTGCCACTTATTATTCACTGTGTGACCTGGGGCAAGTTATCTTACCTCTCTGCTTCAGTTTCCTCATCTGCACAATGAGAATAATAAATATACCTACTTTCAAGGATAGCTAAAAGGATTAAAAGAGGAAATACAAAAATCTTCTTAGAACAAGGTCTGTTAGCCCTCATTCCATTAGGAATAGCCCTGGTTCTATCAGTATTCAGCAGGGTAGCTTTGAGTAAGTCACATGCATTTCTGTGCCTCCTTGTCTACCTTTAATTAAAGGGGAATGGATTAGGATTCATTCATTTTGAAACTTTTTTAGGCTCAAGATATTTTTGAGAATCCAAGAAAAATGATTCTTTCCCCAGAAAAATGTCCTTGTGCACAAACATGCAAAAGTTGTACACAATTTTAATGGGTTCACAAACCCCTGAAGCCCATGATTATCCTTTAAGAGCTTCTCAACCAGATATGCCACCCTAGGTTTAACATTTAATGATCTAACATTCTGAAGACAATTTTTAGAAAGACACCAGTACAGTTAAGGTACCCAAGGACACAGAATTTAAATTTTTCCTTCAATCTCTTTTCATTTGGCTATAAATTCCTTATTGGGAGATAATTTCATGGAAGGCATATCTTTTTCTTTTCCTTAATACTGTTCCCAAGAACACAAAAGAATGTAGGGAGTCATTCTTATTCATCAGAACCTGGAGGATGGACCCAGCCCACAGAATGACTGACATATGCTTTATATTATTTCCGTCTTTGAAGTATTTTAAGCTGGCATTGTTTAAAAGTACATGAAAATGGATTTGCTTCAAACTATAGAAATTAGTTATGTTATTAACTTATAAAGAAAGATTCATTCTACCAAATAGGATCTCTAATCAACAAAAAATCTTTCTTGCCAGTTCAATTCAGTAAGTATATAATTGAGCACCTCCACGTGCAAGGCCTTACAATATGTGTGGGAGACAGAAAAGGTGAAGACGTTGTTTTTGCCATTAAAGCTAGAAATATGCCATTAGAATTTTAATTATCAGCACTTTAACCACTTTGTTTTTATAAGTGCTGTATTGATAAACACAACAATATGGAAACAACATGCACAATCAAAGTATAATAGCTTTCCAGCCATTTAAACTGCAGGAAGCTCAAGAGTTGATGCTAAAAACTCAAGGTGGATAGGACATGGGTTAGGACATGAAGACTACTCAGTGCAACTGCCTTTTCTAAAGCATGAACTCAACCTGGTGAATTGTTTACTTTCCTAATATTTCCTATGAGAAATGAATCGCTGCCTGTCAGGAAAATAAAACCCTCTTTAGAGTCTGCTGATTATTTAAAAATTACCTTTTTTTTTTTTTTTTTTTGAGACAGGGTCTCACTCTGTCACCCAGGCTAGAGTGCAGTGACACAATCATAACTCACTGCAGCCTCGACCTTCCAGGCTCAAGAGATCCTCCCACCTCAGCCACCAAGCCCCAGCAGCTGGGACTACAGGTGTGCAACACCACACTCTGCTGATTTCTGTGTTTTTTGTAGAAATGAGGTTTCGCCATGTTGCCCAGGTTGGTCTTAAACTGCTAGGCTCAAGGTATCGGCCTGCCTCAGCCTCCCAAAGTGCTAAGATTACACAGCATGAGCCAGTGCACCGGGCCCGAAAATTACTATTAACTTTAAGCCCAAATCTGTATCTTTGGAAGTTTTACCCCTTTAACCCGAGTTCTACCCAAAAACAAAATGCATTTAATGGCAGGCTTTCCACATCTTGTTTTAGCTAACCTACACCTTACTACCTTACTTCCTTTAACCTTTTCTCATGTAAAACAGCTTTGAATCCCTTAACCACTTTCTCTAAATCTGCTCCAAACAAAGCCTGTTTCTCCTTCCAAATAAACCTTTTGTGAGTACCATGGAAGGGTATAGATGACCCATCTCCATCTTGAATCCCAGACATCAAGTCTCAGTGTTACCTACAAGACTTTAAATTTCTAGCTCAGTTTTTAAAAGTATCAGTCTTTGCAATATTAAAATACAATCATCTTTATGTCTGGCATCTTTGTCTGCCAACTGCTTTAATTAAAAAAAAAAAAAAAAAAAAAAGAAACTCAAATTCTCCCATAAAAACAGAGCAACTAGACTAGCAAAATGAAAGACCAATGAACATTATCTACATAAAAACTAAATGACAAGGTACCCCCTTGAGTCCCTAACTAAGAGTGGATGAGGAGAAAGAGCTATGTCTCAGCATCTGTGTGAGAGAAGAGACAGGCCCTGATAATGGAAGAAACTCAAAATTAACAACACATGTTCACCGGAAATAACCCAAACTGGAGAGAGCTCTGCCGAATCTAATTCATTAAGTGAATACGGGAGGACAGTCTAACTGTGCTGAAGACACCTGGGACCTACAAACACTCAAAACAAAAAAACAAAAGGTGAAGCTCCCTACAAGGTAAAAGGCCCACAATGAGGAGAAAGTGCTGGGAGTGCAAGCCACATTTCGCTAGAAAGGGATAATGAAAGGCAAAAGAGAGAAGGTCCAGACAAAAGCAGAGGAGAGAAGCGGAGGGGGCAGATCTTAGTGTGAAGCCATATTATTTCTTTTATCACTGCAAAAACAACAGGAGGAGGAGCTCCAGAACCATGAAAAACTATCCTGGCTTATACCCCCTTTCTAAAAGTACAGGAAAATATTTCATTTAGTTTACTTAATTTTTAAGTTTCTTAAAGAGCAACAGAAAAGAATCATGATCAAATCCCATTCAAAGATGTTTCTAAGAAGAGGAGTAGAATAACATCCTTGCTGATAATAAAAACATTCCAGAGGCTGGATGCGGTGGGTCACGCCTGTAATCCCAGCACTTTGGGAGGCCGAGGTGGGTGGATCACGAAGTCAAGAGATCGAGATCATCCTGGCTAACACGGTGAGACCCCGTCTCTATTAAAAATACAAAAAATTATCTTGGTGGCGGGCACCTGTAGTCCCAGCGACTCGGGAGGCTGAGACAGGAGAATGGCATAAACCCGGGAGGAGGAGCTTGCAGTGAGCCGAGATTGCGAGACTCTGTCTTAAAAAAAAAAAAAAGAAAAGAAAAAATTCCAGAGAAACATACCAATAACCTTCTAAGCAAAGAAATAAAACCATAGGAGGATTAACACAAATTACAAATAAATATTACATAAATTCGGAAATGAGATTAGAGGAAAGGAAGATTTGAAAAGAAGTGACAAAACTCAGGAAAAAGAAACATAAAAGGAGATAACCACTTCAAGACTAAACAAGAAGGAACACAAAATCAGATTAACCCAATGAATAGTGCTTTTGAAAAATAGAAACGAAGAATTCAAGAGAAAATGATGGATCCAGAAGAGAAGCAAAACAGATATGACACAATATCTTATAAGAAGATATAAGATGCAAGAAGTAATTACTACTTCTTGAATGAAGAATTCAAGAGAACATGACAGATCCAGAAGAGAAGCAAAGAAAATATAAGATGCATATAAGTGGAGTACTTTAAAAATCAAAATAAAAGAAAATAATGAAATGTGTAATACAAGAAAAAGAAAACTTTCCTGAGATAAAAGACAACTTGAAAGTATATACTGAAAGTATATACAGCATACCTGAAAAAATTAACTGAAAAGAGCTGAGACATATTCTAGCAAACTATTGGTTTCTAAAGAAAAAGAAAAAATCCTTTGGGCACTCAGACAAAAGGACCAACTCACTTAAACTCATATTGTTATCACACTTTTTTTTTTTTTTGAGATGGGTTCTCACTCTGTTACCCAGTTTGGAGTACAGTGGCATGATCTCGGCTCACTGCAACCTCCATCTCCTAGGCTCAAGTGATCCTCCCACCTCAGCCTCCCAAGTAGCTGAGACCACAGGTGTGCACCGCCACACCCAGCTAATTTTTTGTAGAGCCGGGGTTTCGCCATGTTGCCCAGGCTGGTCTCAAACTCCTGAGCTCAGGTTATGCACTTGCCTTGGCCTCCCAAAGTGCTGGGATTACAGTCGTGAGTACCTATACCTGACCATATTGTTACCACACTTTTGACAGCTATGTTTCATGCCAGAAAACAATGAGAATGTATTTAAAATATTAAAGAAAGAAAATGTGATCCACAGATTTTATATCCAGCCAAACTGACCGTTAAAATAAAGACCACAGTCAAACTGTGAGGAACATGCAGAAACTCAAGGACCACTGTTTCTATAAGGCCTTCTTGAGGAATGGTTTAGAAAATGAGCTTCAGACAAATGAGAAAGGGGAGGTGGGAGATTGACAATGACATATGATCTGATGATTACTTGCAAATATATTTTTATTGGTAGATAATCACAAAGGAGTCAATATAAGAAATAATTAAACATTCTAACACTGATTAGTACAACCATCAGAAAACAAGGGAGAATAAGAAATATATAAAGAGTAGGATGAGGTTGCTGCCTGCCTTATTAACTTGCAACAAAAGGATATCACTTCAAATTAGATGCCAGGTGAGAGAGAGGATTATGGGAAGAAGCAGAGAGAAGCTACTTTTACTAAAAGACAACAAGATACACACACACACACATATACACATACACACAGAAAGAAAGAGAGGTAAGGGAGAAATGTAATTATACTATAAAGCTGTCAGTATAAAGGTAACCATTAGAATAAAAATACAAGTCTTCCTGAATACAAAGGATATAAAAAGGAAAAAAACAAAGCCGATATAATGGATTTCATAGTACCCACTAACATAAAACAGTTTTACAGACAGAAAGCCGAACATATCAATAAGCTCTATACATTGCTATGGAGTGACCTCCAGACACATGGTTTGTTGTTATTGTTGTTGTTGTTACTGTTGTTTTGTTTTGTTTTTTAGAGATGGGGTTTCACTCTGTCACCCATGCTGGAGTACAGTGGTACAATCATAGCTCACTGCAGCCCCAAACTCCTGGGCTCAAGTGATCCTTCCACATCAGCCTCCTGAGTGGCTAGGACAACAGATGTGCACCACCACACCTGGCTAAGTTTGCAATCCTCCTGCACTGGAGGAAGCACTGGAATTTATGGTCTGAGCCATCACACCTGGTCCAGACACATTGTTAAGTGAACAAAATCTCAGTAGAGAAAAGTGTGTTTAAGATACCACCATTCATACAAGAAAGAGGAAAACAAACAAAAATACATATATATTTGCTTATATAAAAATAAAAAATTAAGCCTTTTTTTTTTTTTTTTTGATGGAGTCTCACTCTGTTTCCCAGGCTGGAGTGCAGTGGTGTGATCTTGCCCCATTGCAACCTCTGTCTCCTGGGTTCAAGCTATTTTCCTGCCTCAGTCTCCCAGGTAGCTGGGACCATAGGCACACACCACCACTCCTGGCTAATTTTTTGTATTTTCAGTAGAGATAGGGTTTCACCATGTTGGCCAAGCTGGTCTCAAACTCCTGACCTCAGGTGATCTGCCTGCCTCCGCCTCCCAAAATGCTGGGATTACAGGAGTGAGCCACCGCATGTGCAGCCAGATCAAGTCATTTTTTTTTTTTTTTTTGAGACGGAGTCTTGGTCTGTCGCCCAGGCTGGAGTGCAGTGGCACAATCTCGGCTCACTGCAACCTCTGCCTCCCAGGTTCACACCATTCTCCTGCCTCAGCCTCTCGAGTAGCTGGGACTACAGGCTCCCGCCACCACACCCGGCTAATTTTTTTTTTTTTTTTTTTTTTTTGTATTTTTAGTAGAGACAGGGTTTCACTGTGTTAGCCAGGATGGTCTCTATCTCCTGACCTCGTGATCCACCCGCCTCGGCCTCCCAAAGTGTTGGGATTACAGGCGTGAGCCACCGTGCCCGGCCACAAGCCATTTTTAAAAGACAGTTACCTATCGGGGGTGGGTGGCAAGAAAATGATACAAGGAACAGAGATAGCAGTTACGACTTAAAAAAAAAATACACTTGACTCTGTAAATCTGACTGCAGAGTCATGTGAACATTTTACATAATTGTAAAACAATCTTTAATTTTTAAAAGGAATCTAGGCCAGGCACTGTGGCTCATGACTGTAATTGCAGCACTTTGGGAGGCTGAGGCAAGAGGATCACTTGAACCTAGGAGTTTGAGACCAGCCTGGGCAACAAAGCAAGACCCCGTCTCTACAAAAAATAGAAAAATTAGCCAGGCATGTTGGCACACACCTGTGGTCCCAGCTACTAGGGAGGCTAAGGTGGGAGGATGTGTTGAGCCTAGAAGTTCAAGGCTGTAGTGAGCCATGATCGCAGTGCCACTGTACTCCAGCCTAGGTGACACAGCAAGACCCTGACTCAATCAATTGGTCAGTCAGTCAATGGAACCCTTAAAATCAAAAGTAAAATGAAACAAATGAATTCTGTGTATCCAGTTTGTGGCATAACCACGAGATACAGAAAACTGAGTGTAAATCTCCAGTGAGATACAGCTATAGATAATCAAAGACAAAAAAGAACAGTCAGTCCCCAACTTACAATGGTAAGACTTAAAAATTTTTGACTTTACAATGACATGTAAGCAATATTAATTCAGTATGCTCCTCGACTTATGATAGGCTATGTCCCAATAAACCAATCATAAACTGAAAATTCAACTTATGATATTTTCAACTTACTCCAGGTTTACTGGGATATAACCCCATTGTAAGTCAAAGACCATCTGTCCTCCCAAACAAGCAACTATTTTGCATCACCATATTGGTGGTGGTGCTGTTAAATTGTTAATCTGGGACTACTAGTTGTGCTTTATGGAATAAATCAAACGAGTAATTTTTGGTGCTGTCCCACAGGATCTGTATCTCAGGGTAATCAAATAGTTGATGAGGAAAAGATCCTTTTTTAAAAGTATTTTAAGTAATAAATGAAGAAAGACAGAATTAGAATATCATTTTGGCAGACCTTAATTAATTACTGGGTCTAAGTAAACGATCCATCGATGACTGATAATGTCACATACAAATAAAGAGAGTCCTCACCACTACCTGTGAAAATATCTTGCAAAAAAACTGAACTTATATTTGGTCAGTGCTATTCAACAGAGCACTCTATGATGATGGAAATATCCTATTATCTGTGCTGTTGTAATGGGCAGTAGCCACATACGTCTACTGAGCACTCAAAGTGTGGTGAGAGTAACTGAGAGGCAGAATTTTTAATTTCATTTAATTTATTTAAATTTAAATAGCCACACGCAACCAATGGTACTGGACAGTGCAGTTTTAGATCCAACTACCAATTTATAGGAAACACAAGGGGCAGAAGTACCTGGTAAATGACACCAGAAAGTTGCAATCAGCAAAACTCAGACTACACTGTAGGAACTCTATAGGACACATAACCCAATTTCTTCAGCAACAGATGTTTGCAAGGGAAAAAAAGGAGAAATGGAATGAGAACCTACAGATTAAAGAGATTTAAACAACATCAACTAATCACAATGTATAGATCTCACATGGACCCAAATTTAAACGGACTAAAATAAATTTAATAGACGAGAAAAATGTAAACATTGACTAGGTATTTGATGATATTACAGAAATGCTTTTGATAACAGTCAAAGCTAAGTGATAGTTTACAGAGTTCATTATACTTTTCTCTTTCATCTTGTATGTTTTAAATTACTCCTAATAAAATATAATACTAGCCAGACGAGGTGACATGCACCTGTAGTTCCCGCTATAGGAGGCTTGAGCCCAGGAGTCCAAGGCAACAAGGCCAGAGTGCACTACTATTGCACCTGTGAATAGCCACTGCATTCTAGCCGGGGCAACACAGCAAGACTCCCATCTCTTAAAAAAAAAATTCTCTATCAGGTCAGTTAGTCTTTAAACAAATCTTTCCTTTCTTCACAAGCAGCACTATGCTCCAATTAAAAAATCAAGTATCTCATACAGACTAAAAATCAAAATTCCTTTGTTAACAATAACTATGAAGCCATTGCCCTCAGACATTCCTCCTTCCCTCTGCTACAAGATCTAATTTAGAAAATACATCCTTCAACTTGCTGTCCAAAGTCTGTGAATCCCTAGAGATGTTACTTTTCACTGTTGAGTCATTCCTTGACAAATCATTGAGCAAGAGAATCAGATAGTTTGATAATGCATGGCAGCCTTCCACCCCATTCCAGATGGCCACTCTAGGAAAACAGCACATTCATTAATTAGTCCAAAGACAGCTCTCTGTCCACTCAATACAAATACCAACCACCACGACTCAGCTTTCCTCAAAGGCCAACAGTTCTCCAGGCACCTGTGCTTCCTTTCTTTTCCTTAAGAAGTTACAGTGTCCCCGCATTTGGCATGAGTCTCCTACTGGTGATGTGACTGTGATGGTGTAAATTCTTTGCTCCTTTTTTCATGTCTTCCGAGTTAGTTTACTGATTTCCATGGACCACCTTCTCAGTATAGCACAGGGTCCAGGCACCTCCCTCTACAGAAGATACCAATTTAACCTCAGTGTGTGAAACCCTTTTCTTAAAAAATGCAGGTCCTATTGCAGCATGTTGCTTTTCTTCCTCTTCTGAGTCATTATGCTGAATTTTTTAGACTCAGATTCAGGTTTTGATTCCTTTTTCTTCCACATTACCCAGAATTCAGTCTAACAAGCAGCAACACAGAAAAAATTATTCAACGATTTATCTACAAACATAGTGACAGGTCCATATTCGGTTCACATTTAATTACAAGTTATAGCACCTACTCCTAGGTTTTCAATCCTCTTAACACTGGCTGGGGCACCAGATAGAATTTTCTAATCTCCTAACAATCCTTGGTAACTTCTCTGGTTGGGGAAATGTACTTCCAGAGGGAGATGCTGGTACTGAGGTCACTCCATCTCAGATTTATCACAATGGTTTCCATCTCCTGCAGCCACCAGATAACATCTCAAGGCTTTTACTAGCAACCTACTAGCAATTATTACTAAAAAACAGTAGGTTCTATATCAATGAACTACTGAATACAGAGAAAAACTACCAAGGATTTTAGATAAATCCTTTCTTCTAAAAATTAAGTATGAGCCTATCTGTTCAAAGACTTTGAATAATCATAAAATTATTCAAAGTATTCGATGTATAAATTCACTTAACTGCTATTTCCCAGTCAATTAGATTTTTATTCTTTATTACCAAAAATACTAAATGCTTTTATTTTGGAGATGTTAAACTGCATTATGATATGCCACCAGCTTATGTGAGGAAAACACACCAAAAGAAAACATTTATTCTAATATAAGAAATTAAATATCATTGTAAGCCACAGCCAATTCCACTTGTAAAAAAACAACAAAAACACTCTTGGTCCCTTTCTCAAAAAATCACAGGTTTTATTAAACATCATCAAAATCTTTACATTAAGAACAAAGGCCAAATAAACAATAAAAAATGCTAACATATATGACTTGTGACTAGACAAACCTGCACTGGACTAAACATTTATTAAGGATGCAAAAAGACCCTATCCTAAAAATATGACTAAAATGGCTTCTAAAATATATTCAGATGTTTGGTCATTAATGCTACATGATAAAACATTTTGTCTGATTTCTTTACAAGAAAACTAGGGGGAATGGCTTTGCTGCCTTCATTGTTCACTGAAGGAATTTCAAGGTTAAAAAAATTCAAACAAAATGTATGGCAAACATCAATAATTTAAGGGCAACTGTTCAGAACCTTTGTGTGATGCATGTAAAATACCTGAGAATTTTAAAACATAAAAATTCCAGGAAGAGCTAACGTATCATCTGTGGCAAAAACTCTTAGTTAAAATGTACCCAGAGGTTCTCTACTTGTCAAAGGTTTTCTGTAAGATGTATCAGTAGAAAGGAAGACTTTCTGACCGTTAATATGCAATAGGACCGACTAAGAGAAAGCTCAGTGAGAAGAGTCAAGAGAGTTTCAAATTACTAGCACTGAAGGCTTCACCATGGAGCCCATGGCTTGCAGAGTCAGTGCTTTATTAATTCTCATATTCATAAAGAGTTACCACTTCAAAACAATTACAGAACAAGGAAAGGTGTAAATAAATGTAATGAAAATATTCATTGCAAAAATGCTTATTTTGAGCCAAAAGTCAACTACACTAGTTTACTTTTGGTATCTTCCCCTAAACCTTACTGTAGGGTTTTTTTGTTTTTTTTTTAAAGTTTGAACTAGGTTGTTCCCGTGTCATGAATGAGTTGATGAACACCTCCAAATTTCCATATGTTGATGTTTTAAGCCCAATGCAGGTAACAATTTACTTTCACAACCCCAAGAATATTCACTGATGGTGAAATAATATTTAATATGTCAAAATAAACAGATACTTCAACTGTTCATCTCACCTTGAGAGCTACAGAATGCCTTCAGGATAATTTGATTTTGGTGTGTAAGGAACTATTTCACCAAAGCACAAGGATTTTTGGTTTTAATAGTTCACTCTCAGCCCCCATGATGCCACTGTGTAAGATTTCTTTCTCTTCCACTTCTATGGACTTCTCAGGTAGCCTGCTGGCTCATTTTCATTTATTTATATGCAGACATATTTCTTTTCAAACCATAAAGCAATTCCTTCTGCATTCAGTATATGAACTTATAGGCAACAATTCACATTTTTTTAATCAAGTCATTTACATATGAGGGTAATTTTATCAAAATCTGAAAAAGACTTCCATTCGGAGGACCAGAGAATGGAAGCATGGCTTCTAAACAGATGGCAGTTCTCTCTGGAAGAGTGAGAGTTCTACAGAGGGAGGAATGATTATTAGATCATAAAGCATTCACCTTCACAGGGGTTTAATCAGGATCCCTTTTCTTCCACCAGTTAGGCAAGGAAACTGACTGAGTCCTTTTACCTACCAACCTCAAAACAGAATATAGCATATCACACAGCAAGAGACAAGATCACTTACGCCTCCAGCTGCTTCTCATCTAGCTGAGGGTAGAGGAAGACATTTGTGATATAGCTGAAGAATACAAAACTGTACTGCAACAGATAATTCAGCACTCTTGTTTGCTTTACAAAAAAAAAAAAGGCTCAAAGCTTCAGAAAAAGAAAAAGATACTGTATTCAGTGGCCTTAGGGACTGCTACAGGAGGTGGGGGAGAAATCAAGTAAAACAGGATACTCTCTCCACTCCCATCTCCCACTAGTCAATCAGGCAGTTACTCTTTATCTTTTTACAAATAATGGCTCTAAAAGGGTTTTGTATGAAAAAAATACTTTGAAGTTAACCAAAAACACAAGTTCAAAACTACTAACTAGAAGGTCTGGAAGGTACCGTCTAGTTCTTAATGCTCAACAATTTTATGATCTCTTAGATAATCAACTCTGATTTATCACTGAGATCATCAAATGTGGAGCAAACTGTCTAGGATTCTGCTCACTGTTCTGATGATGTCTACCTTAGGATGACATTACATTGGTTTTGGGGAAACACTGACAAATAGAAAAACCGGGTGATACAGCTTCAAACGGCCCTGAGAGAGAATCAATGGAAGTAAAATATTCATCTAAAAGTACTGACAGTCATAAGATATTTGTCAATTGGTAAAATAACTGTGGACCTGATGAAAACAGCTGGTTACCACTGTAGATGATTACCCTGAAAATATCTGGCAATATTACACCAATAGCAGTTCATCTTAATGCAAAAATAGTTAGCTTTGGATATCACTTAGTAAATTGTGTAGCAATACTTTTAAACTCTGCTAGTCAATATAATAATTAAATGCCAAACTGATTTTTTTAAAAATTCATTATGATGAAATGAACACTAAGAGGAAGCTAAGAGTAAGCTGCTTGAACTTACTGTAACACATGCTACCATCGAAACAAATAAATGGAAGCCTGGAAGTATTCTTCCAAAAGGATGAACACAGCAAACTGCATTACCTGACCGTAGCCTGTGTACTCATTTCCTTTACTGTAATTCTCATGGACTTCATCCAATATCAATTGTGACAAAAGAATCAAGTGAAAAAACAGAATGTGCTGGTTTGGGGGATCTTTAATCACATATAAATTCCACCCATAGGAAAAACAAAAATGCTTATTAGTCAGTCAGTTACATATAGCAGAAATGTTATTCTATTGAGTTCACCCAAAGAAAATATATTATCATTTGGTTCAAATATGAAGTATACACTGATTCTGTTCATTAATGCCTTCAGTTCTCTGCAATATAAATTGCAACATAAATTTGAGTCATCGGTCTAGAAAACATACACTTCAGGAGTCTGCTTGTAGGGCTGCTGGATTATCTCTTTTGTACAAGCACCTATACATGTGCTGCAAACAGGCAGATGCATGAGCAGATGCATGAGAAGGACAGACTTACCTTCATCCAAAGAGAAGAGACTGAACTGAACACTACTAAGTAAGCTTCTCCCCGCCCCAGTACCTACAAGCACAACATACACACACATACCAGCGTCAAAACAGACAATGAAAACAAAATCCAAATAATAGAAAACAACTTATAGTTGGTATTCCATTTAGCCTCAAGGTAGTATTTTCTACAGAACATTCTCAATTGAGAAACCCTCAGTACTAGATTTGTGTTAAAGGAAGAAAAGTATGAGCATAACTGTGTCCTCAGAAGTGTCCCCACCTGACAGACATCAGAACGGATGCCAGTTTTCCAGAATCCTTGGCTACTTAGCTCCACTGTTACTTCTCGTCTCATTGTGTTCTTCTGCCGTATTTTTTGGAGTGCTTCCTAGAAAACAATTCATTATGAGTAACACAACTGCTATATAGCAATAGTAAGCCAAACATCAAGCATTAGAAAATAAGTTGGATTCATTTACTACTACCCTTACATTCAGATACTCAAACCTCTTCATACAAAATTACAGTAGTTTCTTTAAAATGGAGGCTAGAATGCTCAGAGCTTGGGGTATAATGCAGCCCAGCCTTTCTTGGCAACTAGATAAGAAAAAATCTAAACCAAATCTACCATTCTAGTATTTTTGAAAAAAATATGCCCTTTCATTGATAAAGGAAGCAAAATGTGGTTTGGGATTTGAAATCAGCATGTAAAATTTTTATCATGCATCATGTTAAGTATTTACATCTAAGAAAGACAATCAGTAAATTCTTTTTTTTTTTGAGACAAAGTCTGGCTCTCTCGTCCAGGCTGGATGTGCAGTGGCGCAATCTCAGCTCACTGCAACCTCCACCTCCCAGGTTCACGCCATTCTCCTGCCTCAGCCTCCCGAGTTGCTGGGACTGGCACCCACCACCACGCCCAGCTAATTTTTTGTATTTTTAGTAGAGACGGGGTTTCACCGTGTTCGCCAGGATGGTGTCGATCTCCTGACCTCGTGATCTGCCCACCTTGGCCTTCCAAAGTGCTGGGATTACAGGCATGAGCCACCGCGCCCAGCCACACAATCAGCAAATTAACCTGAAACCCACATAATTCTAACAGTTGCCTTCTAACTTGCAAATCCCTTATAAAAACCCTTGCTGTAAGGGCATATTTTATATAAAAAAAGACTACGATCCAAAATGTCATCTGTGAGACATGATCAGGAACTAACTCTTCCCTTTCACGGTCCTTCGAATAATTGTAAAAATAATTGTATATTTGTATGCATGTAATTGAATCAAAATCTCATAGGAATTCATAACAACAGGAACCACCCCCTACCCCCACTATTGATTAAGTTCCTTTTACAGGTCAAATACCACAAGAGGCCCGTTAAACGGCGTATTTCAGAAGTTCGTGGAACTACCTTTTTTGTTGAGTGCACCAACGGAGGAACATTTCAGTCAGCCTCTCAACCTTAGTTCCCTCCTTTATAAACAGGCTGACTGGCTTAAATCACAGTAAGTGACAATGCCAGAATTCAAACACTTTTTCCACCTTCAAAGCTTTGCTCTTACACAACCCCAGCAGAATAAAACTTCTGAGACAAAAATCTATGTTGATACTGAAACCATTTTTTCTTGTAATTAAAACTAAAACATAAGTTATCCTGGATTACAGGGATACTACTACCCATTAGTAAGGAAATATGGAATTTGGGATATGAAACCTTACAAAATAAGTTTACCATGCTAAACTGGCAGACCAATGGAAGACAATCTTTTCCAACTTTAAGACCAAGAAATCTGAGTAGGGCCCAATGTTGTATAATGTGCAACCAAATTAAAGATAAAAGGCTGATTCATCAAATTTAAGCTTTAATATCTATAAAAGATATGTTTGATTCCCAATGGTAATAATCCATTAAGAAACTGGCATTTTAGGAGCTGATATAGATAGGATGTTTTGGCACCTCCAAATTTCACATTGAAATATGATACCCAATGTGAGAGATGGGACCTGGTGGGAGGTTTTTGCGTCATGGGTGGATCCCTCATGAATAGCTTGGTGCCTTCCCCATGGTAATGAGTTATGTGAGATCTGCTTGTTAAAGAGAGTCTGGGACCTCCCTCCTCCCTCTCTTGCTCCCTCTTCTGTCATATGATGTGCCTGCTCCCCATCCACCTTCTACCATGACTAAAAGCATCCTGAGGACAACCCAGAAGCCAAGCAGATGCTGGTGCCACACTTCTTGTATAGCCTACAGAAACGTGCACCAAATAAACCTCTTTTCTTTATAAATTACCGAGTCTCAGGTATTCCTTTAGAGGAATGCAAAACAGACTAATACAGGGATTAAAAGGCTCCCTTAAATACTAAAAGATTTCTTTAAATCAATTGGTATAATAATGTGGGGAGGAGGGTAAAGCATGATTTTTTTTTTAAACATATTTTTCCATCTTGTACCAGAAGTACAGTGTGATACAACAATCGTGAAATACACCTGAACCACATCATCATTAATCACCTAGGAATGGAGTTTGATACAGACCTCCCTCTGTGCCAGCTTCTGTTTATCAGTTTGTTTGACTTTGGGACTATTTGCTAGGAGGTGGCGAAGTTTCACATAACTCTTCCACAGTTTTTGGTACCTAAGGAAAAGGACAGGCAAACATCTCAGGTAAACAGAAGGTAAATCTAAAGTGCAACAAACTCAGTTATTTTAAGAGGCCTCTTCAAATCATACATTACATTCTTTTGATTATTCTTAATGGCAGAAAGCCGTCATTCTAAGGAAGGTTATGACTTTGAGGTTGAGAGTCGGGATGGACAAAAGTCAACTGGAACCTGGTGATTAAGTTGATTATTACTTATTTTGGTTGGAAATGAGGTGTGACTATATGAATGAATCTCTGGAAAGAATTCCAAAGACACAAAAACACCTCAACCAATGGAATCATCCTGTTTCTCACTGTTACCTCTTGAAAATAACAGATTTTATTTAAATATATACTTTCTGATATTTATTGACAGACCCCTTCTTTAATAGGGAGCCTGTCAGTTGCTGAACTACTTATACCAAACATAAGAGTTGAAGAGTATTAGAATAGAGAACTCCATTTGTGCCAAAACCCAAGCTACATAGCTATATCTATTTTTCTACTGGAGAGGGTAAAAGACTAATGGTGTATACCAATTTGTATTTACCATGACAATATAAGCATATTTGTTGTAGCCAAATAAGTTATAACCTAGACCAGTGTAAAGGATACTGTCAAAGCGTCCTGGAAATGAAGCGAATATGCAGTCCTTTATCAATTCACAGTCCTGCCATCTGAGAGTCCACGAGAGCCTCATCACATTCTACTAACATTTTTCTAACAAGAAGGGATTTTCCAAAGATTTTCTGTCGTATTAAAACTGCTCCTTTCTTGGCCTTAGCTGGGCCTCTCCTTTTTTGAAAACTTTTTTTTTTTTTTTTTTTTTTAAAGAATGGAGGAAAGAAAGAAGTACTTACACAGTGCCTGGTTCACTGCTTCATACTTTTATCCAAAGGGGGAAAAAAAAGAACAAAACCCTTTAGCCTCTTCTAATATATGTCAGCCAGAACTGTATTTATGAATTGAAAATCTCCCATGCCCTTTTCTCCCACTATGAATCCTTTTTTTAAAAAAAAAAATTAAGTCAGGAAGCTGTTTGTGTATTTAGCAAGGTAGGAAATCCAAACAGTCCCAAAGAATCTAATGGTAATATCTCCATTCCCACACATCCTGAATCTTCTCCCAGACAACACTAACATGCCAGTTGGAAAAATCAAAATGTGGAAAGTTACATCAATTCTAAGAGTCAGAAGTCACGGCTCCTACTTCCAACACAACCTTGACTTTGCATGTGATCTTGAACTCTTAAGATGCCCCCAAAAAGAGAACTCTGCATAAATTCGGCAGTGCTAGGAACCAATATGTGCTACTTTCCTCTAGAGGGCACTGAAAAAATAAAAAATAATAATTATTATTATAAGGATGAATAAAGAAAAAGTTCCTTAAAGTTTAAAAACATACAAGGACTTATGTTGATCAAGTTTGCCAAAAATATTCTGTTGAATAACAGTTTCTTGCACTCAAATATGTGGAGAAAATAATTCTTCAGGAGCTACCAAAATTGTTTCATTTGGGTAATCTAAACTGGAAGCATGGCTCATTTCAGGTCTTAATTTTTGAAAAGGAAACATCCACTAAAGGGTATTTCTCTGCTAATTCAGCTGTTAGTAGAAGGTGAAATTGGCTAAGACAAACACTGAGAAATATCTTACTGTGGGTCTCCTGCATAACTCAACTGTGCAGGGCGTATCCCAAAGTGGACGATAATCGGAAAAGTAATCACATCAGGGTTGAACTGTTCACGATCCAGTTGATCGATACGGACAGAGCTTGGTTTCTAGAGAGAAAAATCAAAGCCATTTATTCCCATAAGAAGTCTTTACGTATTGACTTTAACCTAAGTAGGGAAGGAATAAATTGGACTTTTTTCTAGGAAAGCCTTGTCCCCAAAGGGAAAAGGTCATTTAAAACCCTTTAATTACAGCAGCTCTACTATCTAAAAACTACAATGTCATCCCTGTAAATGAGCCTATGCCATTTGGCATAATGAACAATGATTTTGTCCTTTTTTGCAGTCCACATAGAAACCTTTAAAAATTAAACTTTTAAAAGGACACCTAGTCAGATATAACTTTTCCTTAACCTCTCCGAAGGCACAGGGGAAGGATTCCACATCACAGGCAGAGCCTGTTCTGCTTTCATTTCACATTTCAGGATGCATAGACAGATGCCTCTATTTAAGTTTTTCCCCCACTTTTTCTCAGTGGATCTTATGTATTCCTTTAATTCTACATCTTTAAGTTAGATAGTACAGTGGTGCAAAGGCCAAATAGTTAAGCTTCTCTTTTTATGTCCATGTAGGACATTTGTGTATTTTAACAGAGAGCCTCATATTTTTTTCTTCATGTCTAATAAAGGAAGAAGTGAATGGCTCATTCCTTCTGGATCATTTGTGAAATGGCTTTCATCTTGAAAGCTTAAATTTATGAAAAGATGGTAAAATCACAGAGAATAGGTTTCAGCAACCTCCTTATAATCATCTCTCAGGACAGTCTCAATTAGAGACTCAATTTTTACTAGCACACCGTAGAGTCTGTGGCTCAGTTGCTTTGGAGGCTGAGGCTGTAAAACTGATTCACACAGAGGCCAATAATCTTCATTCTGTCCCACAACAATGCCCAACAACTAGAGTCTGGGGGGCTGCCTGGTTTCTCTGGGACAGAGGAATTTCAATGCTAAAATCAGGAAATCTCTCAGCAACTGGGACAAGCTGGTCACTCTACCTGCAACTGTGACACCAGCCAGCCATCTGACAAATATTCAACGAGGTGACAAAGGGGATAAACTTGGGTGAATTCATCCACATTACTTAAAACACTCAAACCTTTGGGAGGCCAAGGCAGGTGGATCATGAGGTCAGGAGTTCAAGACCAGCCTGGCCAACACAGTGAAACCCTGTCTCTACTAAAAATACAAAAATTAGTCAGGCATAGTGGCGCACACCTGTAGTCCCAGCTACTCAGGAGGCTGAGGCAGGAGAAGCACTTGAACCCAGGAGGCAGAGGTTGAGGTTGTGGTGAGCTGCGATTGCGCCATTGCACTCCAGCCTGGGCAACAGAGTGAGACTCTGTCTCACAAAAAAAAAAAAAACCTCAAACTTTTTAAGTGTCATTTAATAGTCAAAATTTCACTAGCTTCTTGAAAGTTGGTCTCTGCTCTCAAAATTTGAAAATCGAAAATATTTTATTCACATGTAACCTAATATAAAATTAATTAAATGCCCATCAACAGTAGCAATGTGCTAGGTCAAAGAATTGCTTTCATTATTTTGTACAACAAAACAGCAGGATACATTTTTAGAAGGGGAACTGTGGAATAGAATGCTACTGAATTATTCATGTTTCTGTGATTTTTAAACACCATGCCATGGTACCAACAGAGGAAACAGTGATTTAAAATATGTATAGTATCTCTAAATTTATGGCAGGGGTTGGGGGAGCAGGAAATGAAATATATTCTAGACTTTGGCCATACCCTATAACATTTATTATACCATCTTTGTGTAAGAATAAAAAACATTCTCACTAATGACAAAAGTATTCCTTGGAAGATTAATTCTTTTAAGTTCTGTAGCAATAAAGTATTTAGTGTGACCATAATGGCTTGAAAAATTTAATAAATTTTCCAATATTCTTGCCATTAAGCAATCTTTCAAAGCAAGTCCTACAGAGGATGAAACGTAGTGTGGTGTCTCCCTTGTCGTATGAGTAACTTGCACACTTCTCAGTAGGATATTTTCATAATACTGAGTTCTCAGATTTTTTTTTCCTCCTTTAAGCATATCTTTAGATAAATACTATAAAATAATTAACTTCAACACATTCCTAAGCCTGACACCAAAACTTCCAATATAAATCTTTCATACTGACTAGGTCTGACTTCATGTTTTTAATACTGGCTTTACAGCATCTCAAGTATTAATGGTTAATCATGCCAATAATTTCTACAATTTCTCAATTCCTCAGAGATCTTACTGTTTAGGAAGCACCCCCGGCAAGCCTATCCCAGTGATCTCTCCTAAAATGAGAGTCTTTCCTGATGGGTCCATAGGCTCAACCACTCATCAAAGACTCCCTTCATATGTTAGTGGTCTTTGGGTTTTCACCTGGGCAAGCATCATACATTAGTTTGGTGCAAAAGTAGTTGCGGTTTCTCCCATTACTTGTAATATACCTTCAGGTATATATACCTTAGGTATATAACAACCTAATATATAACGTCCCTAGCACCTGGCTCATATAATAGTCCCTCAACAAATTAGTTGAATGATGATCATGGTGATCATAAACTTCATCTAAGTCACTGGCTCAAAAACAAGCGACGAGAAAATCAAACTGTTTGAGGATTTTTTTTTTAACTACAGAAAACTAGGCCTCACTGCCTGGAGCATATAGGGTAGGTATATCCTTAAGCCAGGGTATCCTTAAGTTTTTTTTTTAAACTCTCCAGCTGCTTCTAGATTTCAGGAAAACGTAACTATACCATGGAAGGAAGCCCAGGGTGATCGTGCTCCCGCAGTGTCTACCACAGAACATGGAACTCTCTAAGTGGAACCACCCAGCTGAAACTGGACATCTCCCACCACCATCACCCCATCCTCTGACTCAGCATGAAAAATGACAGAGGGAATATCAATATATACAACTGTTTTAAGAATAAAAATAGAATTCACAGTCTTACTCTGAGAATGTTATTACTTCCATATTTCTTTTAAAGTTAATAATTACGTGGCTTAACAGTATAACAGTAAAAATTATATGAATTTTTGGTTTTAAACAAGTTTTATGTTTAAACATATTTTTATTAAACAACTTTACTTTCTGGATTTGTTTAAAAGAATCCATACTAGCCAGAATGTTTTATTTGCAAATAGCAACATTTTGTTTGTGCAGATGTTACTGTCATGCTACAAAAAGTTGATCCAGAGTTTTTAGTTTATGAATCAAAGCTATTAAGCAATTGGCAGCATTTTAGAAAACAACAGCTTTGTTAAATAGATTATTCCATTTATTTTCATGGAAAATTTTAATTCTCCATTTCTATAAAATTTTATCCTTATGCCAATATGTAACTATTTTATGAAACAGTAACACTATTTTAGAAGGAAAAAAATTGTCTTATATAAAGAAAATGTTATGTCTTTATATAAGAACTAGTTTTCTTTTCATTATCTCCTTTCAATATTTACATTTTTTACTTCTAAAATTGAACATTAAAAGCTAATTTTAAAACAAAAAAATTAGCACCCAAAGAAATGGAAAATATTTATAATAATTATGGTGAAGGATCAATAAAAAAGAATACTACAAAAAGGTTCAGACAAAGGATATTAATAGGCAAGTATCAAAAGAAAACATGAATGGGCAATAAACATTTAGAAATCAAAATAAATACAAAACTGAACTAAGTAGTTTCCCGCCCCACCCCACCCCCATCAAATTCCCTTAGTATAACCAGCATGAAGATATGGTTGCTCTCATACGCTCCCAGAATACAAATTTTACAGCCCTTCTGGAAAGCAATCTGCAACATGCATCAAAAGCCTTAAAAATGTACCTATCTTCAGGTAGAATAAATTTACTAAATTAGGTGAATTTAGTAATTATAAAAAATTTTATAATTTTTTATTAATTTATAATAAAATTTTTATAAATTTTTATTATAATTTATAATAACCACATTACTGTTCTATGGCCACTATATACACAGGCATGCATTCACTCATTCATCCAAATATTCATTCATGCAACAAATATTTATTGAGTGCCTTTTATGTAACAGCCACTGTTCTAGGACCTGAGAACACAGCAATGATGGAAACAGCCAAAGCCTTGCCTTCCTGAAGCTTATAATGCAGTAGAATTATAAAAAATTTAGTAATTCACCTAATTTAGTAATATTTTCTTATTTGTGTTTATAGAAAAAATTATCCAAGGACAAGAAGCAGTGAGTACCTAAAACTTTTAAAATGTGCTGTTACTGTTTTCATGAAACATTCAGATCTGGAAAAGAAGGTACTCCAGCCTCTGAATACACAAATACCAGAACATACCGTCCCAGGGTTGGTAACAATCATGCCTTTGCATTCTTCTGCATATTTCTGCCACTCCAGCTCCTCCCACTGAAGCATATTGGCAATCTCCTCCTCGGGCACCAGGGCTTTGCTGCACCTTAACAAGTACAGGAGAATCTGGTGCATGGACAGCACTTCCTTTCCTCCATCTTGGGTGGGAGTGGACAGAAGGGGAAAAATAAGGCTACTCAACTTACAGCAAATCAACAACTGAATAAGGAAAAAACAAGACAACGGAGGAAAAAGAGCACGTACAAAAAGGTAATGTAAAATTTACACTGTTTAACCAGGTGCCAAATAATATGAAAGCCATTTGTTTCAGTGATGAACTGTGCTCATAAAGCATCTCATTTACTAAATTGGCAACAACAACATTATAAATGATAAAAGGCTCCATTTGTGAGGTATGAATATAAAAAAGGTGCCTATCTAAATAAATTTAAAACCACCTAACATAAAGAACCATAGTTTATAATATACAGAACCATGTTATGTCTTAAATATTTTATCATTCTTTCTGAGGTAACAGATGAAAGCTCTTTAGAAGTGATGTTACCATCTTAAGGAAATTCTAAGCTTTTGTGAGATATTTATGAATGTCTTCAATAAGCTATTGTTGCATTATGGTCTAATTTTTTGGTGCTAATGTGCTGCACCTGCCATGATGAACAGAGCCTGTGCTAATATCATGGAAGATCATTATGGGGTTAGTACATGGAAAAAATACCAAGTGTTCTGAGGCCTACAGAAGCATATAGCACCAAGTACAGGGGATAAAAATAACAAAGGGCATCATTCAAGTACCTTGGAAAAAGCCAATTAATCTAGTACTTAATGAACCAAAGACATCCACTTCATTTGGGCATTAATGTGGGGTCAGAGGCTTCTGCCTTCTCTTTGGACTTAACTTCTGGACCAACATGGGCAACCATTTGATACCTCTTTTCTTTGCCTACTCCCACCCAAACAAAGGACAAGAGCCCTGAAGAGGACAATCGTTACCCTCTCCCAGGTCATGAGATACACTATTAACAGTAGTACAGGACCAAACACTTCAGGGAAAAAGAAAGGGACCAAGAACACAAGATGGCAGCAAAGGGATGGCACAAAAGACAGTGTCCTCCTTGGTCAGAGGAATTAGTGTACCCAGTTCGAGTCTGAGGCACTAAACAATTTTAATGCGAATTGCTGTGGGCTAAGAACTTAAACAAGACTGCACGTCTGAGAGAAAAGAGAGTAGGTAACAACATCTCTATGTGAGCTGTGTTCCTCCAACTGAGATGTTACCCTGGAACTAGACCACATTGTTGTTCTACGGCCACTATATATGTAGGCATGCATTCACTCATTCATCCAAATACTCATTCATTCAACAAATATTTATTGAGTGACTTTTACGTAACAGCCACTGTTCTAGGCCCTGAGAACACAGGAATGATGGAAACAGTCAAAGCCTTGCCTTCCTGAAGCTTACACTGCAGTAGAAAGAGACAATAAAAAAGAGCTACATAAAAGATTGGGTTGAGATGAGTGCTATAAAGAAGAATCAAACAGGGCAAGGAACTAGAGTTGTATCTAAAAGGATGGTTAGGAAAGGAATCTTCTGAGAGGTTTCATGTAGGCAAAACTTGAAAGGAGCAAGGGAGGCTACCATGCAGCAGTCTGGAAGAGGAGAAGAAAGAGCAAATGCCCTAAGGTGGAGTGGAACTGTTGTGCCCAGAAACTGCTAAGAAGCCACTGTGGATGATGTGAAGTGAGAAGAATGTGAGAGAGGCAGCAGGGAAGTCAGATCTTACAAAGCTTTACAGCTCATTGAGAGCTCTGGAGTTGACTCTGAGATGGGAGCATGTTTTTCACCATATGTGCCAGGCACTGAGTGGTCCCATGTCAGCACCATTAGGGAAAAAAATGCCACAAGCTCTAGGCGCTCAAGAAGCATATAGGCTAATAATGATAGATCACAATGGTTCCTAAAGGAATCTTTGTAGATAACACTCGGAAAATAAAGTTCTCTCAATCAAAGTTCTAAAGACACTGTGCTTCTAAAAATATATAATAATTGTCCAAGAAATGACAAAGTCACAAAATACATCAACCCACATTACGATATGTTCTATCTACCAATTCACAGCAGTGACATTTTTTTATGCCTCATTACAAAGCAACCGCCTTAAACACAAAAGTCATCATTAATAAGCAAACTTGCATAGTGTTATGGACTCAATGTTTGTGTTCCCCCAAATTTCATATATTAAAATCCTTTTTTTTCTTTCTTTTTGATTCAGGGTCTCTGTCACGCAGGCTGGAGTTCAGTGATGCAATCACGGCTCATCACAGCCTCAACCTCCTGGGCTCAGGCGATCCTCCCATCTCAGCATCCCGCGTAGCTGGAACCCCACCATACCTGGCTACTTTTAAAATTTTTTTGTAGAGACAGGGTCTAATTATGTTGCCCAGGCTGTTCTCCAACTCCTGGGATCAAATGACCCTCCCACCTCAGCCTCCCAAGGTGCTGGGATTACGGTGTGAGCCACGGCACCCAGCCATATATTAAAATCTTAACCCCCAGTATAATGATATTAGGAGGTGGGGCCTTTGGAGGTAATTAGGTCATGAAGGTAAAGCCCTCATAAATGGGATTAGAGACCTTATAAGAAGGAACATGAAAGAGCTTGCTTCCTCTCTCTTTTGTCCACCAGGTGAGGATATGAGAAGATGGCTGGCTGTGAAGCAGTAATAGGACCTTCACCAACAACCCAACACGATGACACCCTGATCTCAGACTACCAGCCTCCAGGGCTGTGAGAAATAAGTGTTTGTTGTCTAAGCCACCAGCCTATAGTGTTTTTGTTAGTATAGTTCAAACAAAGAAACATGGATAAGGACATATTTCTCTGAGTCAGTCTCAAAACACATTTCCAGCTAGGCATGGTGGCTCATGCCTGTAATCCCAGCACTTCGGGAGGCTGAGGCAAGCAGACTGCCCTAAGCTCAGGAGTTCAAGGCCAGCCTGGGCAACATGGCAAAACCTCTCTCTACAAAAAATACAAAAATTAGCCAGCATGGTGGCAAGGGCCGGTGGTCCCATCTGTTCAGGAGGCTGAGGTGGGAAGATCACCTGAGTCCTGAAGGTTGAGACTGCAGTGAGCCGTGACTGTGCCACTTCACTCCAACCTGGAGAACAAAGTAAGATCCTGTCTCAAAACATAAAATAAAATAATACAAACATATTCCAATCCACCTGCATGTGACATGTGTTCCTCAATCAGTAATGTTCCTCTCTTTGCTAAGGAGCCCAGCAAACCCCTAATACCCGTCTCTCAGTCTGAGTCCATGATAATCGCTAATCTTCTAAGGGGACTGAGGTGAACAGGTGGATGAGAAAATTCTAATGCCAGAATGCGTTGCCTATACACTTCACGTGCATACACACCGAACAGCAGGAATAAAAGAAACCTAGAGAACCTTGGAAAGAATCACCACACTAACTAGGTTCACAAGGAACTAAGGAAAGAGGAAAATAGTTTTTGGCTTATAATGCCTATACTTGGTGAGATTACTGAAGAGTACCAGGGACTTTAAGGACACAATAGGGGTCTAAAATACCGTAAGAAGGAGCAGAATGTTGCTTTGTGTAAGGATTAGAAAAAAGATTCATATTTTCATGGGGGGAGAGAAGCATGATGGAGGGAGTAAATATACACAGGTCCAGGTATATAAAACAGCACTAGAATCTCCACGCATGCATTTACAGTTGCCTGACTCCATGGCACTTCAGATAAAAGGGAAATGGACTGGGGACAGCAAATTTAATGTGAAAAGACTTTTAAAAGAGCTAGTGGGAGAGAGGAATACTTAAGACTACAAACCAAGACTCCCTTAAAGGCTTCAATTCTGTAGAAAATGATTAGCATAGATACTGTCCAATTTAGGAAAGGCATAACTAGATTAAGAAATAAGGCCATTGGCTGGGTGGGGTGGCTCATGCCTGTAATCTCAGCACTTTGGGAGGCCAAGGTGGGTGGATCACCTAAGGTCAGGAGTTCGAGAGCAGCCTGGCCAACATGGCAAAACCCTGTCTCTACTAAAAATACAAAAATCAGCCAGTCATGGTGGCGGACTCCTGTAATCCCAGCTACCCAGGAGGCTGAGGGAGGAGAATCGCTTGAACCTGGGAGGCAGAGGTTGCTGTAAGCCGAGACTGTGCCACTGCACTCCAGCCTGGGTGACAGAGTGAGACTCCCTATCAAAAAAAGAAACAAAGAAAGAAGATCACAAGGTGCTTATATGAATGCCAGTTATCCATCTTCTTATTTAGGTGCAACGCTAATGATGAGGCAGGAGTGAGTCACATAGCAGCACAGAAACTAGACATAATTAAAAATACACACATACACACATCAGGTGCAAAGTTAACAACACTGAAGGAGAAACCACAAATCCATGTTGAAATCTGCTAAATATTTTAAATGGCAACTAAGCCTTAAAAGAGATTTTATTTACCACTGTAAAAAAGTAGAAACTCAGGGCAGATAACCTGAGGTGAAAGGTATCTCAAGGAAGGGGGACTGAGACTCTGCTCCCTGTCTGGTTTTGGGGTTCAATTTCCATGGAAAAGTAGGAGGAGATCCATAAATTAGAGACTCCTGCCAGAGCCCGCAGGGCATAAGCTGTATCTCTCACACTCAGCCTGGCAAAAAGACACTCCATAAACATTTGTGGAATGACTTTCTAAAGCAGACTAATAACTTGGCCACTTGCACTCAGGCTGCCATGAATTCACTAATGTTAATGAATTGGCTCTTTTGGTTTGTCTGCTTTGCCACTTGTTTATGTTGGGGATTTATGGAGCCATGTCACTGAGGGCTAGGAAGTAATTTTTATCTTGTTGGCTGAAATAAATAGGACATGATATAAATGAGAAATGAGAGCGGGTAAGCTAAGGTTAGCAGGAATTCCGCCAACTCTGGGACTGGAACCGTGACAACAGCTCATTATTCGGGAAGAACTGGAGTTTGTGTTTCAGGGAATGAATCTGGACAGTCATTAATGAACTGACAGACTTTATAAACTGTTTCTTAGAGACCCAATTCTCTCAGTTTATATTGCTTGATTATTTATATGGTTATTTGGGGAGGGGGATAATTTGTTAGGGAATCTGTATTAAGTATATGGCTGCTTATAAGAGTATTTCTCAACTATATAGTACTCAACTTTAAGAAATACAAAAATATTATCCCCTTTCTCTACACTGACAGTAACTGTATGACTGCATTTCTGTGTCTTCTGGATATTCCCGCCGAGACATCCTAATAATCTTATTTTCTAAAACATGTATTAACAGGTCTTTTCTAAATTTTCCAAACGTATATTAAGTTGTGGTACTAATAGATGGTTTTGCAAACTACACTTGCCTCCTGGAAATTTTGCAATACTCTCCCACCTCCCGGCCCCCTGCCAGACACACCTGAGAACTACTGCTCCAAATGGGGCAATTTCAAAGAATCAATTTTCTAGACGGTCAATTTGCAAAACTGATTCAGGATTTGCAATGCTTTACTAGGGCAGTAATATAAGCAATGAGTAGGCTTTCCCCTAAGCGTGATCTCACTATCTTGAATTATGACCTACTTTTGCCCCAGTTACACTCAGAATAAAACCTTATACTCAGTCTAGTTCATATCAACTATTTTGCGGCCAAAGGTAGAGAGTTGGATAGGAAAGAAACAAAACTTTGAGAAAAATTTTTAAATCTCAATAAACTGATTGCTCTATGATTTGGTTTCTGGTAAACTGGTCAGCACTGAATAATCCTTGGTTTAAACTATCAAGCTTACTTTTGAGTTAAAATTGCTTAAAGCAACTGGGACAGCTATCTTCAAAATGGATAAACTGAAGAAATAGAGAAATATGATGATGACTTATAAAACTCGAATTTTCAGTTAGATATTATAACAAACAGACATAAATAAAAAGCAAGTAAGAATAAGAAGACCACAAAATACCTGAAAAATGTGGAAAGCTACTCATTCTCAAAGAAGTTCAAGAAACATGCAAATAGTAACATCAGACTTTTTGCTTATCAGATGGACTAAACCAGGAATGTCCAATCTTTCAGCTTCCCTGGGCCACAATGGAAGAATTGTCTTGGGTCACACATAAAATACACTAACGACAGCTGATGAGATTAAAAAAAAATCGCAAAAAAACTCATAATGTTTTAAGAAAGTTCATGAATTTGTGATGGGCCATATTCAAAGCCGTCCTGGGCCATACGTGGCCCCTGGGTTGCAGGTTGGACAAGCTTGGACTAAACTGTAAAAGACTAGTAACATCCTGGCCAGGTATAATGGCTCATGCCTTTAATCCCAGCACTTCAGGAGGCCAAGGCGGGCAGACCTGAGGTCAGGAGTTCAAGACCAGCCTGGCCAACATGGCAAAACCCTGTCTTTACTAAAAATGCAAAAATTAGCCAGGCATGGTGGCAGGTCCCTGTAATCTCAGCAACTTGGGAGGCTGAGGCAAGAGAATCGCTTGAACCTGGGAGGCAGAGGTTGCAGTGAACCGAGATGGCACCACTGCACTCCACCCTGGGAAACAAGAGTCAGACTCTGTCTCAAAAAAAAAGACTCATAACATCCAGTATTGGCAAGTGTATAGAAAAAGAGTACTTTCTGTTGGTCAGAAAGAACACTGTTGGTCAGAATTACAAATTGGTATGTCCTTTCTAGAGAAAACTTGGCCAACATCATTCTTAATTTAAAATGTGCATACTACCTTAACATGTAATTTCACTTCTAGAACTCTACCTTACAGAAACAAACAAATGTAACAGGATAGACATAGACTATTTCTGAAGCATTTATATGAAATGGGGAAAAAATGGAGAACCCCAAAATATTCGTCACCATAGGAATTATGAACAAATTAATGTCTATCCATACTATAAAATGCTAAGTATGTATCAAAGAATGAAGCAAAGCATTTACAGTACAGAGAATGCCTGAAGTATCTGAGTTAAAAAAAAAAAAAGGAAGTTGTGTAACATATTTAGTATTCCACTTGAAGAAAAAAAGCATAATTCTCCTCACAGCAGTTAAAACAATACAAATCAAGCCATTTACAGCATTTACTCATTTTCACATGTTCAGAAAGAAGTGTTCACTGTTTTTACTTTACATACTTTTGTACTGTTTGTATACACACACATACACACAGACAGAGTCAATTCAATCAAAAGCAAAAGCAACACTTCCATTTTCTAAAGAAAGAAATTGTTCTTTTCAATAAATGGTGCTGGGTCAATTGGATACCCACATTGAAAATACTGAGTTTTGACCCATATCTCATACCAACTGTGAAAACAAATTCAAGACTGATTACAGTTCTAAAAGTGAAGAAATATAAGTGAGTATCTTGACTTTAGCGTAAGCGAAAATTTCATAAATATGACACAAAAAGCTCTAATCATAAAGGAATATGTATCTATAAATTGGACTACATAAAAATTAAGAATGTCTATTCATCAAAAATCATCATTAAGAAGATCAAAAAGCAATCTGCAGAGAAGGTATTGGCTATATATATATACATATATATATATGTATCTGTCAAAGAACTCATATACAGTATATATTTCTAAAAACCTAAAAAAAAAAAAACTACTTTAAAGTTCATATGGAACCAAAAAAGAGCCCACATTGCCAAGACAGTCCTAAGCCAAAAGAACAAAGCTGGAGGCATCATGCTACCTGACTTCAAACTATACTACAAGGCTACAGTAACCAAAACAGCATGGTACTGGTACCAAAACAGAGATATAGACCAATGGAACAGAACAGAGACCTCAGAAATAATACCACACATCTACAGCCATCTGATCTTTGACAAACCTGACAAAAACAAGAAAAGGGGAAAGGATTCCCTATTTAATAAATGGTGCTGGGGAAATTGGCTAGCCATATGTAGAAAGCTGAAACTGGATCCCTTTCTTACACCTTATACAAAAATTAATTCAAGATGGATTACAGACTTAAATGTTAGACCTAAAACCATAAAAACCCTAGAAGAAAACCTAGGCAATACCATTCAGGATATAGGCATGGGCAAGGACTTCATTTCTAAAACACCAAAAGCAATGATAACAAAAGCCAAAATTGACAAATGGGATCTAATTAAACTAAAGAGCTTCTGCACAGCAAAAGAAACTACCATCAGAGTGAACAGGAAACCTCAGAATGGGAAAAAATTTTTGCAATCTACTCATCTGACAAAGGGCTAATATCCAGAACCTACAAATAACTCAAACAAATTTACAAGAACAAAACAATCCCATCAAAAAGTGGGCAAAGGACATGAACAGACACTTCTCAAAAGAAGACATTTATGCAGCCAACAGACACATGAAAAAATGCTCATCATCACTAGCCATCAGAGAAATGCAAATCAAAACCACAATGAGATATCACCTCATACCACTTAGAATGGCCATCATTAAAAAGTCAGGAAACAACAGGTGCTGGAGAGTGTGTGGAGAAATAGAACACTTTTACACTGTTGGTGGGATTGTAAACTAGTTCAACCATTTTGGAAGACAGTGTGGCGATTCCTCAAGGATCTAGAACTAGAAATGCCATTTGACCCAGCCATCCCATTACTGGGTATATACCCAAAGGATTATAAATCATGCTGCTATAAAGACACATGCACACATATGTTTACTGCGGCACTATTCACAATAGGAAAGACTTGGAACCAACCCAAATGTCCATCAATGACAGACTGGATTGAGAAAATGTGGCACATACACACCATGGAATACTATGCAGCCATAAAAAAGGATGAGTTTCTGTCCTTCGTAGGGACATGGATGCAGCTGGAAACCATCATTCTGCGCAAACTATCGCAAGAACAGAAAACCAAACACCACATGTTCTCACTCATAGGTGGGAACTGAACAATGAGATCACTTGGTCACAGGAAGGGGAACATCACACACCGGGGCCTGTTGTGGGGTGGGGGGAGGGCGGAGGGATAGCATTAGGAGATATACCTAATGTAAATGACGAGTTAATGGGTGCAGCACACTAACATGGCACATGTATACATATGTAACAAACCTGCACATGTATACGTATGTAACAAACATGTACCCTAGAACTTAAAGTATAATAAAAAAGAAAAAAAAAATTCCTGAAATTTAAAAAAAAAAAAAAACAATGGGAAAAAGGCTGATATTGCCCAATAGAAAAACGGGCAAAAGACTTGAATGGACACTTTAAAAAAAAACACTCTCTAGGTACCCAATAAGTATATGAAATGGTACTCCATTGTATTAGTCATTAGGAGAATGCAAATTAAAATCATAATGTGATACTTCTGAACACACATCAGAATGGCTAAATTGACAAAGAAAAAAATAAATGCCAAGTGGTGAGAATGTGAAATAACTTGAATTTTCATACACTGTGAATAAGAAGGTAAAACAGCCCAGTCACTTTGGAGAACTGAAAGTGTCTACAAAGCTTAATATACACACACCCAGAATTCCACTTGGTATGGTATATATGTAACAGAAAAATATATATATGTGCTCACTAAATGATATGTACAGGTCTTTGGTGAACGTACATATGCTATTCAAATATACAGATTCAGATATATAGTGAATATATGTACATATATAGGAACATATAACATGAATATAAATGTCATGAATATATACATACACACATATATATATATATACTGAAAATACCCAAATGTCCATTAATCATAGATAGGTTTATTTTAATTTAGTCATCCCATGTAATACTACATAGTAGTGAGAATGAGCCAACTACAGTTAAGTGCAACAGGATATGATTCTGAAAAACATTAAACAAAAGATGGAAGCAAAAGAGAATATAAAATTCTAGTTTTCATAGTTCGAAAACAGGTAAAACTAATACATGGTGTTTCAAGTCAGAATAGCGGTTACCCTTGAGGGTCTCGGCAGCGACTGGAAAGGGGTCCTAAGGGGGTTCTCGGAAGCTACTAATCTTGATCTGGGTGCTGGGTGGATGGTCATATTCACTTCGTAAAAACTCATTAAGGTCCTATATTCATGATACATGCACTTTTCAGGATTTATGTTACAGTTAAATCAAAAGTTTACTTTATAAAAATGAGAGATAATACCAGAGACTACTTGAAAAGCACAATCACTAGTAACCAAAAACATGAATATTTAGATAAGGCATTATTATGACCAATTAAATAAAATCAGTAAGCAAGTATTTACTGAGTCCCTGCTACGTGCCATAAAGTATGTTAGGACTAGGGATACAACAAGACAGACAAATGTTTACTCTTCAGCCTCATGTAACTCACCACTGAAATTTTTTAAAAGAAAGAAAGAAGAGAAGAAAGATGAGCAAGCCTAAAATGCTAAAAATGAATAATAATGCATTTTTCATGGCAGCACAAACTGATGTTATTCTTTTGACAAGAAATTTGGCACTATATATCACGATATTTAAAAATATCCATCTGCTCAATGAATTATTAAAAAATAGATGCAAATCGTATCTAGTAGATGACAACTACGTAAAAAATACCCTTATGCACAGAAAAAAATGAAAACATATATATCAAAATGTCTTTTGTTTTTAATTCACCATTTTCTAAAAGATCTTTAACAAGGTCACATTATGAAAAACAAATCAACCATAATTTCCTATCTAATACCAAAATGCATTTTATATATTAGATATTTTTCAGTATCCTTCAGGGTCTTCCTAATATGCATATTTTCAAAGGGGAGTCTAATGAAAAGGTAAACTCTGTTTAAAAACAAATCAATAGACCTTTTTCTTTATGACAACCTAAATGTTATCCCTACATAGTTATGTGAGAGTTGAAATCCCACAAAGTAAATATCCAACATCAGATTTTTCTTTAAGGAGATTTTAAAACTGCCCACTTTCTCTCAGACATCTGTTTGGTCATAAAATGCCTAGAGGAAAGTAGATATAGAAAGGAAAAGGCTTTTCAGCAAATTCACTCTAACACCATTTTCTAATAAGTTTACTGCTGAAGCTCCAGTCTAAAATCAAAAGATTCATTCACCAGAAGAGAAGAAAGGGCATCTCAATAAAACAAAACCAGATATAAAGAGAAGAAAAGCTTTTGAATGCATTTCTAAACAAAATAAACATGAAGAGTAATACTAAAAATCTGAGTAATGCTAACCTAAAATAAACTAAGCCATTTTGACTGTCTGGACTGAGGAAACAGTATCAGGAAAAAATCTTGACAAAAATCTAAACCAGACAGAGTAAACAAGAAACTAAAGCCACACAAGAGGAGTCAAAGAGACAGGAGGAAAGTAAGGAGCACCCAGGCACCAGAGCAAGGAAGAGACTAACACTGAGGCACGTCCTCTGTACTTGGTCTGCAGGAGGCTGCCTTTGGCATCGGCAGCTGCAGTGGGCTAGGGACAGTTAGAGGGGGTCTGGCACTGAAGCAAAACTTGGTTGTGAATGGACAAGGGCACTGGAGAAAGCCAGACTCCGACAGGCTCACTGCAGGGCTCTCAGGCATGAGGGAGACAAGGGCTCCTGACCGAGGGAGACAAGGGTTCCTGACCGAGGGAGACAGGGGCTCCTGCCCATGGGAGGACAAGAGGCATAAGGAGGACAGCATGAACACAGGATTGAAATTCTTTAACTGCTGATACTGGGTGGAAAGGTTACACAAAGAAAACCTCCCCAACCAAGATTATAGACCGCAGATTTATAGCAGCAGCTATGTTTTATTCTCCAGTACTACTGAGCGGCCCACACACAGAAGAAAAGGCAAGCAGTTGGATTGATGACATTAACTTGGAGATGGTGGCCATATAAGCAGCTGAGACAGCTAGGACTGACAGGATAAATGTCAGAGCACAGGACCTGGTGGGGAAGGCAAAGGAAAGTAGCCGTACATAAGGAGAAGATGGAAGATCCAAGTAGAAGCAAAAGGCAATAGGGACACGAGAGGCTAGACTGAAGGATGTCACCAGAAAGTGAGACACTGGAGTCAAATTCTAGGGAGAAATTAACGTAGGGTGGTGGCATGGTCCAAAGTTTTTATCTTAAGATTAAGCAACTGAGTGGTGACAATCATTACAGTAGAAAAAGTCAAATAATTATATAGCTCAGGGTAGAATCATAAGTGAAGTTAACCAGGCTGGTAACAGAACCTTGTAGAGAGAGGAAACCGTAAGCCAGGTTTCACAGCACTTGATAAAGCAGGTAATTGACTAGGAAATAAATAAAGAAGGAGTGGGAATAGGGTGGCAGAAGCCTCAAGGAGAAAGATTTTGCAATCAAAAAGGCAACCAAAAGATTTCATTAAATATATATATATATATATATATATATTTTTTTTTTTTTTTAATTTTAGAGACAAGGCCTCGCCATGTTGCTCATGCTGGTCTCAAACCCCCACTGGGCTAAAGTGATCCTTCCTTCTCAGCCTCCCAAATAGCTGAGACTATAGGTACATGTCACTAAACTGACTCTAAGCATTTTTAAAAATACCAAATATAATGCCAAACATTACAGTTGGATTCTTTTTAAAAAATTAGAAAAGTTAAAATATTGCTTTTAAAAACTGTCATATATTTCCTTATATATTTTATTGGGAGAAAAAATTATTTTATATCTTTTTTTCACTGCAAAATGAATTCAAACACATGTCAAAAGACAGGAAAAAAATCACTATAATCCTACTACCTTAATGCAACTATTATTACAGTATTTTTTGCGGCACAGTTATAATCATATTACATTTAAAATGTTATTGTTTTCCAATTAGCCATATACATTTTTTAAGCCACAATCATTTTTCCACATTAACACATCTGCATGATGTTTTGTCAAGTAGATTTCTAAAATTTATAAATCTGTTCTTCCATTGTTCATCTAATTTGGGCTACCATAATTTATGCAGGGACATAAATCCACATGTATATTTTACATTTCCATGCCTAACCTGAGAAGTAGATAATTAACAGTACCTAAGGTGGGAAAGTTGTCCCTGAAGATTGAAAGGAAAACGGCAAGCTTATTTTCAGATGCACTATCTCACCAGGTCACTGACAAGCCAGAAGATTTACCTGGAAGAAATCTTACAAAACGTGGCATGAAATGAAATCTTGGGCAGCAGGGAGGACTGTCTTCAAACAAAGGACCTGAAGCAAACAAATGAGAGAAAAAAAAAAAAGAAAAGAAAACTCAAACAGTCTTAAAAAACAAGCACTGCAACTTAATTTCTAAGATTTATGATAACCACAAAAACTACCACCAGAAATAAAGGCATAAAAAATACCACCACCTCCTGCCACTCCTCCTCAGTGGCTAAATCAATCATTGGTAACTGCCACAAGTACCCAAGGACGACTGCAATGAGGAGACTACGCGAAGGCAAGAAGAGGATGAAAGCCCCAAGCGCAAATATATATAGTAAAATTATTTTTAAAATTCAAAGTTATCAAGACTAATTGAATTATTACATGATATAATGTGACTATGTGTTCATTCTTTCCCATTTTAATCACTACACTAAAAAATGTTGAGAAATGCTATCAGTTTGAAAAGCCATTCATCAATAAATAAGTAACTGTTTGTTAGAATACAGATACTTCCAAAAGAGTAAGCTACTATCCAAGAACCAAGCATCAAGTCTTTGAATTAATCTAGTTCACTCTAAGTATCTGCATGTGTGCATCTGTGTGTGTGTGTGTGTGTGTGTGTGTGTGTGTGTGTGTGGTTTTTTTTTTTTTTTTTTGAGACGGAGTCTCGCTCTGTCGCCCGGGCTAGAGTGCAGTGGCCGGATCTCAGCTCACTGCAAGCTCCGCCTCCCGGGTTTACGCCATTCTCCTGCCTCAGCCTCCCAAGTAACTGGGACTACAGGCGCCCGCCACCTCGCCCAGCTAGTTTTTTGTATTTTTTAGTAGAGACGGGGTTTCACCGTGTTAGCCAGGATGGTCTCGATCTCCTGACCTCGTGATCCGCCGGTCTCGGCCTCCCAAAGTGCTGGGATTACAGGCTTGAGCCACCGCGCCCAGCCTGTGTGTGTGTGTTTTAATGACTAACCAAAGTTTTGCATTTAAATAAACTTCCATCTTAGAAGATTCATTGCAGCAAAGTTTACTAGATTTAAAATATTAACTAATGGTAATTTCCCAGGTACACATATATCGAGGTAGTTACACATAATAACTGGTATCATCTTTAAGCTGCTACCAGCTAATAATAAGCACTGTCAAACTGTATAAAGTAAAATCCATAGAAACTTATTCATGTCAAATGATAACAAGCATTCCTGTGAATAACACTTTTCTCTATTTTAAAAAGTAAGAGAAATTTCTTACTTTTTAAAAAGTAAGAGAAATTTCAACTATCTCCCTACAATTTTTATAAGAGTTTTCACATATACCATAGCATTCTTCTATAAGCATTACTCTCTTCTTTAAATCCTATTACTCACCTTTAAGATTCCAGTCATACAATTCCAAAATATCTCTGAATAGGAACAGTGAAAAGAGTTCAAGCCCTTTCACACAAAAATTCTGAAAAATAAACCAAAATTAAATTACTGTAAATTGGCAAAATATATATTAACTGAAGGTTCAACTTGTTCTTGTCAAGTGTCTTTAAAAATGTCTGTTAAAACTATACTAAGACCATATAGTTTTCTGAAAAGTTTAGCCACTGATCACTAGTTTCAGACGGAAATGAAATAGACAATAATGCCATTAGGATTCCTTAATGTCAACTTAGCCCTTCTCAGTATACAAATAAAATGAGAAATTTTTTAAAAAGTAAAGTCTCACTTATATTAATATATTTTTCTAATTCAATTATAAACTGTGTGAGAATCTTCTGAGGATGTTTTGTTAATTCAGATTACACATATGCACCTGATAGGCTTGTCCCCGACCCCCGCCTCACACATCCAGAATAACGGTCATGGAGTTACAAAAAAACAGAGGTCATGTGTACCCAAAAAGTTCAAATTCATAATGAATGCAAATAAAGGGCTAAGAAAAACTATACAACTCTGCACCAAAATTTCTCCTGTAAACAAGCTAAACAGATGATATATTTGCAAGTGAGACTTATCTCATAATTCTTCCTCCTACTTGTTTTGCTCGGGGTTCATAAATTACCCTGCGTGAGATCACGCCAAAAGTCATAAACTTTTACAATAGCAAATGAAGGTATATGACCTTAAAAACCAAAAGGAAGTTAAAAAAAAAAAATCCCTTCTAGAGCAGAAGAATGAAGGGGTGGTTCTTTTTATTTAATTCTTTTTGAAAGGAAGGTACAATGAACAAGACTTGCTCAGAATGAAACAGGTGCCAACTAGGCACACATGTCATGCCCATCAATTTCCCCCTCCATGCTCCCTGCCCATGACAGAGCTGTCCCATTAAACAAGGTTTGTAAGCAGAGCCAGGGGCTCCGGAAATTGACCCTGACTCCAACACAATGTTAAGTGCACAAGCTTGTTTGCTGTCTAGTTGTTATTTCTTAGTATGATTTGTCGGCACCACTAAATTCAAGATCAGACTATGAATCATTCTGAGATTCACATTAATCTTCCTTTGGAATTTTAAATCTCTTGCATATATTTAGATAAATCTGCTGCTGAGCACCCGCAATGAAAAACAATTAGGAAAAATATGTAAATATATGGGAAGAAAAATGAACCAAGCATTGATCTTGTCATTAGAGATAATGAGTGAGATGATTACAACAGCTATCAGATTGTTTCACTATTCCAATCTCCCCTCTGATAACAACCAGTAACCAAAATCTGTCCCCTACGTAAAAGAAACTAGAAACAGATGTAAAGTTAGTATCAGCAGATGTAACACAAGGAGAAATCGGTTCAAAAACAGGTCAACAAGTTGAAAATTGGCCTGAATTTTAACCTTGATATTAGAGCTACATTTAACTGACTCTTTCAACAGTGAATATGATACTTTAGAGATATTCCTGGCAAAAGCCAGATCTGGCCAAGTTCAACGCTTTAAAATAGTAGTGTGGAATAAGCAAAAGAGCAAACGACATCAAACCATTACACAATCTTTTCCCTTACCTCTGGCATCATCTCTTCAATGAAATGAATCGTGTAGTCTATGTTGAATCTAATTACTTTACACAGTGGAATCTGCAATAAAAAGAAGTGAGGTTCAGTTCCCCAACATCTCCCTGCAGGCTCATATTACACACGTTTGTTACCTGACCCAAAAGGCCACGAACCAAATGAGAAGGCTTCACCTTCATCTCAGTGGCTAACAACACTGCACATGAAGCCTGACCACAACTGCTGGATTTTAATGACAAGAACCTAGCTGTCCTGGCCTCTCCAAGAAACCTGCATAATGTAGTATTTAATTAACAGGATTAGCAGCAGCAACACAAACATAACAAGAGCCCATTAAAACCACACATATCACATCTAAAGAATTAATAAAAGCATAACCATAAACATTTCTGTTTCTCAAGTTTTTAAAATATTTTAGAATCTCTGGCTCCTTAGGCAGATCAGGGATAGTAGGGTGATAACTCATCAATTATGGATTCATAGGTCACTGAAAACACCCAATTCATGCTGCCCAGCTGGTTCGTGAGCAAAGGCAATTGTGGTAATAAATATAATAATAACAAGTGATAATAAAAATAATAATAGCTAACATTTTTTGAGCCAGGCACTGTCCCAAATGCTTCACAATATTCATTCATGTAACCATCACAACATCCCTATGACATAGGTTTGGCTACCATGTCCACTGAACAGTGCAGGAAGCGAAGGCAGAAGTACCATCCCTAAGATAACAGCTAGCTCGGTGACTGGAAAGTCTTCCTCTAGACCCCAGCTCTTAGCCACTAGAGTATACCCTTCTCATTACCTGTTCTAACACTCAGGATACATGTGAAAACGAAGGAAGGCTAAGCATAAAATAAATCCACACCTATCTTACTTTACCAATGTATCATCAGACAATTGCCTACTGCCTACAAATAATAGGTTTTCCGTAAATATATTTTTGAATGAATTAAAGAATAAGAAAGGGAGGGAGAAAGATTACTGCAGAGAATTGGCTGGCTAGCTGGGGAAAATAACAGACTCAGAAGTCCCAAAGATGCGTTAACTGAGTTTTTCTGGATGCTTAATCTGTCCATAAGATGATTTTATATAGATGTAATCATTTTCATAAACCATAGCAATCAGAAAGAAACAAACTTTAATTCTATCAGTGAAAGGGATGGTAAGAAAAACAGAAAAATAGTCTTATAATGCCATCTACTGGAAATCTTTTTCTGAGATACAAAGTTTAGTTATTGGGGGCTTTTCCTTTTTATTCTAAAGAACAGTGGTTAATTTGAGTGAAATTCATAATAGCCATTATCATTTTTAAGTTCTACTTTGTTCTTATAATCATTTAAAAATATTTAAGAGTTACAAAATTTTGCATGATTCAACATATTTTTAAAATACCTATTCTTTGCTAACAACTACATTAGATTCACAGGTACTCTAAAATAAGCTACGGGTCCTATCTTAAGAGGTAAAGATGTATAAGAAGAAAGGCATGTAAGTAAATACAAACAGAATACAACGCAATGTAACTTCTAAGTTCAAGTAAAAAACAAACAAGCAACCAAAAAAAGTATAAAGTGCAAAAGAACCAAAGAGGAGGTAACATATGAGTTGTCTTCAAAGATGGGGAGGGGCTGGGCACGGTGGCTTATGCTTATAATCCTAGCACTTTGGGAGGCTGAGCAGGGTGGATCAACTGAGTTCAGGAGTTCAAGAACAGCCTGGCCAACATGGCAAAACCCCGTCCCTACTAAAAATACAAAAATTAACTGGGCATGGTGGCGGGCATCTATAATCCCAGCTACTCGGGAGGCTGAGGCAGAAGAATCGCTTGAACCCAGGACGTGGAGGTTGCAGTGAACCAAGATCGTGCCACTTCACTCCAGACTGGGCAAAAGAGCGAAACTCCATCACACAAAAAAAAAAAAAGATGGGGAGGGGAGGAATTTTCCAGGCCATCCAGAAAAAGTTGAGGCAGAGCAGCTGTTTAGCTTCTAGCAAAATGGAGGAAAGGGAGCTGAGGAAGGAAGTAGTAATTTCACGGTTCAGACAGAAGTACGTGGAGAGAGAGATGCCAGGTGATGTAGAGGGGAAAATATGAACTCTATTATGCAGCCTTTACAAACCATGTTAAGGTCAGGGCTTATGGATATATGGCAAGAAGAAATCATTCAAGTACTTCAAGTTAGAGATTATCGTCATCTACATTTCAGAAGAGATACTGTGGAAACAGTGTTGGAATGGCTTGTAAGGGAACAAAGAAGACCAGACTGAAGTCTAATGCAATAGTCCAGGAGCCAAATGAAGGGAAGACTGGAAAGGAAGAAAAAAATTTTAAACACAGGAGATATTACTGAAATATACAGTGACCATTCTGATGTGGAAGGAAGAGTGAAGAAAGAATTGAGGATCATTTCTGGGTTTCTGGCTTAAGTGACCAACTAGGTCACTTAATTCAGGAGGGTGTCCCCTGAGTACCTCAAATTCAATATGTAGGGAAGATGACGCACAGGTTGAGGGTAAAGTATCTGAGGAAACATCAAGGAGGTTCATTTCAAAAGGCAATCTAAAATGTGAGAGTGGAGTATTAATACAGAGGTACATGTCACAGCTATAAATATTGATCTGGTGGGGATCAGAATATGCATGGGTGGAACTGAATTACTCAGAGAGTACATAGGAGAAAAAACAACGGGAGCTCTTGGGAATTCTCAAGAGGTAGGCAGAAGCAAATGTGCAAACTTATCTCCTTGCTATCATAGGAAAAAGCACCCTGCTTGATGATTTATGCATGTACAGTCCTTTTCCTATTTCATTTTAAGTAAAATCACTTCTTGGAATTCCTTCTCTGACCTCTTCTCTTTGTATATACTTTATTTTCTTTTGGGCTTCCATCCATATCACCAGAGCCATTCTCAGACACACAAATTTGGAAAGGCAGGATCTCCTCATCTATTCAAACTATGATCTCTCTAAGTGTCAAGGAGAGCTTGTTATTTTGCTACACAATGGTCAACCAAAAAACTGTAATTTCAAAGATCACCAAAATACCTCCCAACAAATGCCATCAAATAATATAAATGACTACTATCATGTTTGAATACTTAAAAGTAAAGACTATCCTATACTGACTTATACTCCTATCTCACCCTAGCAAAAAACCCAAAAAACTAAAAAACTCTCCAAACCTCCATCTTCTAACTCTACTATTTCCACATACTGATTGACCAAATCCAGGCGTCAGTAAGTCCACTCCAAATGGGAAGCCAACTAAAGTGGGAGGGAAATGATCCAGGGGTTTTCCTGTGCTTTTGGGAATATGACAAAATACTATGTAACTCATACATATATCTTACATTTTTTTTCTTTTTTTGAGACGGAGTTTCGTTCTTGTCGCCTAGGCTGGAGTGCAGTGGCGGGATCTCAGCTCACTGCAAATTCCGCCTCCTGGGTTCAAGCGATTCTCCTGCCTCAGCCTCCTGAGTAGTTGGGATTACAGATGCCTGCGACAACGCCCAGCTAATTTGTGTATTTTTGGTAGAGACGGGGTTTCACCATGTTGGCCAGGTTGGTCTCAAACTCCTGACTTCAGGTGATCTGCCTGCCTCAGCCTCCCAATGTGCTGGGATTACAGGCATGAGCCACTGCACCTGGCCCTTTTTCTTTTTTTTTTTTTAAGAGATGGGGTCTAGCTCTGTCACCCAAGCTAGAGTTCAGTGAGGCAATCAGCTCACTGCAGCTTCAAACTCCTGGGCTTAAGTGATCCTCCCACATCAGCTTCCATAGTAGCTGGGACTCAGGCCATTTTGAACTCCTGGCCTCAAGCGATTTGCTTGCCTTAGCCTCCCACAGTGCCAGGATTACAGGTGTGAGCCACCGCACCTGGCAAATACACATCTTTAAAACTTCAGATAAGTTGTCAAAGCTCTTAACATCAGGTATTATAACAAATGTGCTACATAAAAAGGTAAAATTCTCCCAGAATGCTCTATACTCAGCCAACAAGGCTTTCAATCCACTTCAAGACCTTAAGAGAACTTGTAGAACTAGATTTGGTGGAGATTCTATCATTATCATCATTTGCATGACATTCTTGCTGACATTCTCTCTCTAGCAAGAAAAGGAATCAGACTGGTAAAGCAGTTTAACAATTTTTTTCCTTAGGAGGCTATTTCAAATTCAAGAGGCCTTTGATGGATCTAATTCCTATGAACTGTACAACACTCAGCTTAAAACTCAATTTATTTTTATCAACATCTCTAATATAAATGATGGGGTTTGTCATAGAATAAAGTTCTCATCGAGAACTTGAACATTTACATAAAACATATGCTGAACGGCCAGGCGTGGTGGCTCAAGCCTGTAATCTTAGCACTTTGGGAGGCCGAGACGGGCGGATCATGAGGTCAGGAGATTGAGACCATCCTGGCTAACATGGTGAAACCCCATCTCTACTAAAAAAAATACAAAAAATTAGCCGGGCATGGTGGCGGGTGCCTGTAGTCCCAGCTACTGGGGAGGCTGAGGCAGGAGAATGGCGTGAACCTCGGAGGCAGAGCTTGCAGTGAGCTGAGATCCGGCCACTGCACTCCAGCCTGGGCGACAGAGTGAGACTCCGTCTCAAAAAAAAAAAAAAAAAAAAAAAAAAGAAATATATATATATATATAAAAATATATATATATATGTATGTATGCTGAAGCCAGAAATTTTTTCTGTCCTTTTGTTTTATAATGACAGTAATGACTGTGACTAATTTAGCATCAGTGGCCTCTCAAGTCAAACCTTGTGCTGGGGAACGTTTTTAAAAATGATGTTTTCTATTCACTTTTGCTATAAACCTAACACTACTGTTTGTTTTTTATTAAAGTCCGTATTTTTTAAAAATTATGTCTGATTCTCACTAAAACCCCAAGCATTGCTATCATTAATGAAGTTCAAAGAATTCACTTGTCCAAGGTAAAAAAAAAAAAAAAAAAGGATTAGAAGATTCAAACCCAACTCTGTCTGAAATCCTTTCCAAAGAGAGAAGTGCCAATACTTATTATGTGCCAAACACCATGATAAACACTTTTCATGTGCCATCTTATTTATTTTTCACAAAAGCCAATGAGATTGCTCCAACTAATACCCTCATCTTACAGATGAGAAAGCCAAAGCTTACACAGATTGAAATGTCAAATCATAGAGCTATCACTAATTTTAAACCCTGGTCTCTCTAAAGCCACACTGCTATCCTTCTTTGTTTAAGGTGATCCTAAAAGTCAAAATAAGATCTCTATTAATTCTAGGGAATCAAGAAATAAGATGAAGAATAGTTTTAAGTATTTTCATGCTAACTAAATTCTGTGTGTTTATAAGCCCTTTGTGGGGAAAAAGAGACAGGCAGTAGATGGTTGGGGGTGGAGGGTAATCAACTCTAAGGCTACGAGATTTGGTGAAACAAAGAGTTTGAAAGTTTGTGACACTTAAAAAAAGAAAAAAAAGCAAAGAAATCATGAAAATTCAGAAACCTCTTAGTACCTTTCCATAAAGATTATTTAACAATGGCCTAATATTATTGCTTTTCTATATTTATTTATTTATTTGAGACACAGTTTCACTCTTCTGCGCAGGCTGGAGTGCGGCAGCACGATCTTGGCTCACTGAAACTTTTGCCTCCCAGGTTCAAGTGATTCTCATGCCTCAAACTCTCGAGTAGCTGGGTTTACAGATGCACACCACCACCCCTAGCTAATTTTGGATTTTTAGTAGAGACATGGGGTTTCACCATGTTGGCCAACCTGGTCTCGAACTCCTGACCTCAAGTGATCCACCTACCTCGACCTCCCACAGTGCTGGGACTACAGGCGTGAGCCACCGTGCCCGGCCCATATTATTGCTTTTCTACATTAGTGAACAACAGATGGTCCCCCCTGAAGAAAAACGTAACATATATTATCAAATGATTTTATTTTTACATTTACAATGTAATCATCTTCTCAAAGAAAATTCTCTAGGATAAAAAATACTGTGAAATAAAGAAAATCTCATTAGGAAAACAATTTGTCTTAAATTAGCATCACTGCTATGGAATCATATCTACTTATATGAAAAAAATGACAAAAAAGGCTAAGGTAAGGCAAAGATCTGAGTCTTAACTGTACTCTCCAATGGAACTGAATTTCATCTGTGAAGTAAACAGTACTAAAATAATTTTTCAAATTGCAGATGTAATTTCATGTAACCAAACCAGAAAAGGTTAAACAACATTCCATTCGATGTGGATATATAATAGCTACAATTCAATAAGTTCTACAACAGCATCTGTACTGGGTCAAGTACACTGCCACACATCTCTTCCTGTGCCACTGCCAGCCAATTCACTCTACATCCAACTGCAGTAAGAAAGACAATTCCTGGGACTGCCAGCATGGAGATGGAAAGATTCTGACTCACGGATCAGGAACTTCCATTTGAACCAATTACCAACAAAGCAGACTTAATACCTGTATAAAAATATCATGAATCCATATGTCAAAGTCTCTTGAAGACACACTCCTGGGATTCAAAAGCAGAAAATGTACTTCATGAATTCAGGCTCCAAACGTCCTGAATAAGCTCTGTTTCTTTTGCTCAGAGACTAAACAATGGCTTCTCCTTAAAACTTTCCAACTTTCTTTTGAAGGACAACCAACCCAAAATAGCTTTAACACATTACTCCACAGTTTATCCTCCTTTTCCAAGCTTTCACACTCTCAAAATGTTACTCTGACACATGTTTACTTACAGCATTTAATGCAGACCGAACCTGTGACTCATTAGCACAGACGTCACACTGCCACCTGACGCACTGCTGCAGACTTCCTGCAGCTCATTCACGTTACAGAGGGACGCAGAGGAAACGTTTCTTAGGAGGCAGATGACAGGAAATGTTTTGACTTTTGGAAAGAAGGGATGAAGGAGGTAGAAGGAAAGAGAAAAGCAGCCAACTAGCACATACTTACATTGGTCAGGGGGGCATGTGCAAACATAGAAAATCCTTCAAAGATATACTCGTGATCATCGTATTCTATGACAGTTGGCCTGTCAGTCTAAAAGCAAACAGAAACATGAACCCCAAATTAAATAAATGACACGGTTTGCATGTGCAGAAATCCATCAGGACTCAAAGTAACCAACAGAACATAAGGACTTCCTTTCAGACACCAGAGAGAACTTTATACAAAGTTTAATTTTACATGAAATTCTCTGGCTTCAGATAGTAAGTATAATATTTACGTACTTAGACAATTAATGATGTAATATTATGGGTGCCATAAATAAATAAAAGGCTATATTAAGCTTCATTTTCTAAGAACTTGTTTTATTTAATCTCACAATACTACCAGTTCTGTTCTTAATGAACTATGTTTCTGAACTAACAGAAGTCCTAACAGGAGCAAGGTAAATAATACAGCTGACTCAAATGCGAAGTGGAAAAACACTCAGCATCATAGAGTGGAGACTAGCAACAGCCTAGAAGTCTCTGAAAGGCCTCTGGGTGCCAGAAGGTCAACCCCTCATAGCTCTACTCCCAGCCTCTCCAAGAAGTCAACCAACCAAACACTGCAAAAAATCAATTCCCATACAAGTTCAAAGGCCTTAATTCCCAGAAAATTGGATTTGTAACTAAATAATACATATATCAATCTAAGCAAGAGGGACTCTATTCCTTATGCCATTCTTATAACCCAACATTGTGTGTGTGTGTGTGTGTGTGTGTGTGTGTGTGTGTGTGTTTGAGATGAAGTCTCACTCTGTTGCCTAGGCTGGAGTGCAGGGGCATGATCTTGGCTCACTAGAAACTCCGCCTCCCAGGTTCCAGCAATTATCGTGCCTCAGCCTCCTGAGCAGCTGGGATTACAGCCATGTGCCACTATGCCAGGCTAGTTTTTGTATTTAGTAATGGGGTTTCACCATCTCTACTAGGCTGGTCTCGAACTCCTGACTTCAAGTGATCTGCCTGCCTCGGCCTCCCAAAATGCTGGGATTACAAGCATGAGCCATGAGGCCCAGCCATTTTTAACCTTAAATGCTAAATATGGCAATAATTATTAAGACTGATGGCCTATAAGACAAATTTCTAACACAGATACTAGATTTCATTCTTTTAAACATTATCTATTAAGAACAACTTGGAATAAGGGGGAACAAAAGAATATCGAAATATATATTATTTGTTTTGCCAATATTATTGTTAATTTATATTTGAAAAACTTAACAAAGACGGTCTAAATTAAATAAAAGAGAGCCAGGCACAGTGGCACATGCCTGTAATCCCAGATACTTGGGAGGCTGAGGCAAGAGGATCACATGAGGCTGGAGTCCAAATTCAGCCTGGGCAACAAAGTGAGATCTCACCTCTGAAAAAAGAAAAAAATAATGAGCAAAAATGGTATAGCCACTTTGGAAACAGTTTGGCATTTCTTCAAAACATTTTTTGTTGTTGTTGTTGTGCAGGCTGGAGTGCAGTGGCACGATCTCGGCTCACTGCAAGTTCTGCTTCCTGGGTTCACACCATTCTCCTGCCTCAGCCTCCCGAGTAACTGGGACTACAGGTGCCCGCCACCATGCCCGGCTAATTTTTTGTATTTTTAGTAGAGACGGGGTTTCACCATGGCGCCCGCCAGCACACCTGGCTAATTTTTTATATTTTTAGTAGAGACGGGATTTCACCGTGTTAGCCAGGATGGTCTCGATCTCCTGACCTTGTGATCCGCCCACCTCAGCCTCCCAAAGTGCTGGGATTACAGGCGTGAGCCGCTAGGCCTGGCCGCAGTTCACTAATTTTTTTTTTTTTTTTTTTTTTTTTTTTGAGACGGAGTCTCACTCTGTCACCCAGGCTGGAGTGCGGTGGCCGGATCTCAGCTCACTGCAAGCTCCGCCTCCCGGGTTTACGCCATTCTCCTGCCTCAGCCTCCCGAGTAGCTGGGACTACAGGCGCCCGCCACCTCGCCCGACTAGTTTTTTGTATTTTTTAGTAGAGACGGGGTTTCACCGTGTTAGCCAGGATGGTCTCGATCTCCTGACCTCGTGATCCGCCCGTCTCGGCCTCCCAAAGTGCTGGGATTACAGGCGTGAGCCACCGCGCCCGGTCATGTTCACTAATTTTTAAGAGATGTGGAAGTGTTCTATATTTTCTTCCCACTCCATAGCTCCAACATTGTTGGCTACTATGAATTTTGCTATTAAGTGATGCCAACAATATTTAATGAAAAAAAGATATAGTAGTATAGTGAAGAGGAAGCTGAAAGAAACATCATCGTGATAAAGATCAATTTCTGAACATAAAAATATTTTTCAAAGTAAGAACATTTAAGAACAGAATCAATAACTTTAGCCTATTCACATTTTACTCTATTTACATTTTAAATAATATGCATGTGATTCTTCAGAAACTTACTAAAAAGTTTGTAGGCGGGGAGACTGTGATCCGGTAGTGGAAAAGTCTGCCAGCATTGTTGGTCATAGGACGACAGGGCTTGATAGCCTGAGGGGAAAAAAACGAAAATCAGTTTACAAGTAAAACAACAGAGTATTTTTACTTAAAAATATTTTGTATTTCCTAGATTCACATCTAACAAAAGAGATTTTATGTCTGTTCCCTCACAGACCGGTAGGAAAGAACAGTACTGGCTTTGCCATACCTAGACCAGTAAAAAAGGGCTGGCCAGTCTCCAGCTCTCAGCGACTTCCTCAGGTGCTGGTGAAGCAGGGATGTCCAATAAGGCCATAAATGTCTGAGGGTTTGGGGGCCTCCAAAATACCGTGAACTTAGCAAATGAGCAGTTATCATCCATGAGGGTGCCACGGGACACCCGCTGGACCACGAGTACACATAGGGGGCCTGTCCTTGATGAAGACCTCGTGTTCTTCCATCTGACGTGGCGAGTAGGCCACGTCAGTTGTAAGGAGGGTCTGAAGGAACTCATGAGGCTTGCCTGAGATGGGCCCATTTGGGAGTCCCCTTTATTGCAGCTGCCAGTAGAAGTAGCTCTGACCTTGCTGCAGACCGCTGGACTACGTCTCGTCCTGTGGGTGATGGGCCTGGGAAGCCCAAGGAGAGTGATGCCAGCTGTCAGACCTCTGGCTAGAGGGTGCCAAGTTGGGGCTGGGAGAGGTGTGAGCTGCAGCTGGGAACACTTGGCTGGGTGGTTGTGCCTTGGCATTTTCCAGCATGGCAAGGGCCCATAGAGCTTGATTAACTTCGGAGGCCAAGAGAGCTCGTTTGGCCTGTGATGGGGCTCCCCTTAAAAACAACTGTAAAGTAGGGCCAGGCACAGTGGTTCACGCCTGTAATCATAGCACTTTGGGAGGCCAAGGTGGGAGGTCTGCTTAAGCCCAGGAGTTCAAGACCAACCTGGGCAACATGGCAAAACCCTGTCTTCACAAAAATTAGCCTGGTGTGGTGGTGCATGCCTATGGTCCCAGCTACTCAGGAAGTTGAGGCAGGAGATCACTTGAGCCCAGGAGGCAGAAGTTGCAGTGAGCCAAGATTGCACAACTGCACTCCAGCCTGGGTGACAGAGGAAGACCTTGTCTCAAAACAAAAAGAAAATCATAAACATTTGGCTGCAAGGTGGCCTATACAGGGCTCTCCCAGTGGTGCCCCGGTCCCATGGAGGTGGCAGCTGCATAAACCCACTGAAGCATGCTTAAATGTTCCTTCCTGAACTTTACACCAGCCACTTTCAGTCCTTGATGGGGAGGTTCATGCTGAGGTGTGCTATTCTCCAAGTCATGAACAGCCACTGCAGCAGAGGACAGGGACAGCTTATGGCTGTCTGCTCTATGCCCGCAGCCCCATCAAGTTGTGCTTCCTGGATAAACTTGACTGGGTGTTGAAGTCATGAGAGACCTTACCATCTTTGGAGATAGCTACCATCATATTTTTCAGTCTGTGAGTTACAGACCACTTCCCGTGTAATACACACAGTACAGCCAGTGACAACTTTTTCACTGAGTCCTTGCATCAGGTCTTCAAGGAGGCTCTGAATTTCTGTCCTTGACAAAGGGTAAACCTCTTTGCAGACTTCTACGGTGTCTGGGGCGTGCTTCCTCATCTGAGTAGGTTGTGGAGGTGACAGCCACTGTCCTAACCATGACCCAAGTGGTGACTGGTAATGCCTGTAGTGCAACCAATGGTTATCCCGCAAACTCAGGATCATCATTCCACAGCTTGAAGGCCTATGGATCAGCCAGGCCAAGTGATGCGACTCTTGAGCTGAGCCTGTGTGACTGGAGTATGCGGCACGCAGCAGGCATCTGAGGATGGAGCACATCCCTGGAGAAGCTGCGCAGTCCCATCAGGAGTGCAGAGGGGATAATGTGCCCTTCAGTGATTGTACAGACTTGCAGGGGATCATCTTCTAATTCCCCCACTGGCAGACAACAACAGAGAGGCTTTCTGCAGATAAACCTGACCTACGACTTCCTGGCCTATGGTGTCACAATCGCAGGATCCTTCAGGCTGAGATGCTCCTCTGGCACAGCAAGGGCTGGAGACACACCAGCTGGCAGTCAGCTCTTGAAGCCAAGGGTGTCCCTGGCATCCAGACCGTCCTCTTCCACTTGGGAGCCTGTCCCCCCCTTACTAGGGGCCTGGAAGGATCTTAAGAATAATTTTGGCAGGTTTTGCCTGGTGGCAATTTCCATAACAGAGGTGGAAAGTACACACAGTAGGTAGCAATTGGCCAGAAAGCAGAACAAAAACTGCCAGAGCTGCTGTGGAATAGTCCATAGGGCTCACCCGATAGCTGGATCAGAGCTAACTCTCATGATTCTCTCAGAGAAATGAGTGCCACTACTCACCTGCTTAGGCAAATCCCATCACCATCCCCAACTGTTGTGTTGGTGGGTGGGGTGTTTCCAATGGACCTAATTAACCAGCTCTTTCAGGAGGGACTTCTCCCTTTCCATCTGATTCTCCTCAAAGATAAGTCTTAGTCACCAACCGATGCTCAAGCAGTTTGTTCTGCTTATTCTCTTACAAGACGGACAGCAGATGCAGGCCAGATACAGCCAGGGAGTCAGATGACCAAGTCACCAGGAGGGTCTTCATCCGGAGACCAGCCTCAAGTTTGCAGGATCCTTCTCCTTTACTTATACCTGTATTCAGTCCAGATCAGTTACCAGATGTCTCTTTTCTGAAAGGAGTTTAAACTATTCTTATAACGGGAAACTTTGTTTTAAGACTTATGAAAGCTGCATCTGTGCCGAGGTGGCCTTGTCTCCTGGAAATCTCCAGGCTAGGTTGTAGACTGCTGACACAGGCTGACACGGACAACACTGCTGACATGGAGTATCAGCCCTGTGAGACACCTGAATGAAGTTATGGCTACCCTTAATCTTATAGCCACAATATGCCACTTACAGTATACTCCAGAGCGGGTTCAGACCACAAGATTTAAGGATCTTTCTAGATCTACAATCCTATGACCATCTTCCTTTTACTTGTAAAATAACACAATAACTGACCTTTGGTTACACTTATGAATAAACTGAAAAAAAAAAGTGGTGAAATTAATCTGAGAACTAACAGCAGTGAGAGTTAATAGGAAATTTTAAAAACTGGAAGGAATAAATATGCTGGGTAAAAATCAAAAAGGTCAGAAATGAAGAAAGCATGAGAGGTGGTGGAAGAGAATATGCATGGATCTTAAGACGGGAAAAAGCTGGCCAGACACGGTGGCTCATGCCTGTAATCCCAGCACTTTGGGAGGCCAAGGTGGGCAGATTGCCTGAGGTCGGGAGTTCAAGACCAGCCTGACCAACATGGAGAAACCCTGTATCTACTGAAAATACAAAATTAGCCAGGCGTGGTGACGCATGCCTGCAATCCCAGCTACTTGGGAGGCTGAGGCAGGAGAATCACTTGAACCTGGGAGGTGGAGGTTGCCGTGAACTGAGATCAAGCCATTTCACTCCTGCCTAGGCAACAAGAACAAAACTCCATATCAAAAAAATAAAAAATAAAAAATAAAAATAAAAAAAAAAAAACACGGGAAAAGGCAAACAAAGCCAGCAAAAGAAGTGTGCTGTGACAGCATCAGTTGTGATGGCATGATTGGGTGTACCTGTGATAGACATGGGGATGTGCCGCACAGACCCATGTTCAAGGAAAGACTTGCTGCCTGGCTGTGGAGGGCACAGATAGCAGGGAGCTTCCAGCTATAAGCTTCTTCAGGATCTCTCTCCACTGCAGATCTCCCTCCTCTGACCTCAGGCACGGCCCAACATCAGGTACTGAGCAAGGCAGAGGTATAAATGCCCAGCTATTTCAGCCCAACTCAAACGGGCAATATGCATTCCACAGATCACCCCCAGGCTGAATGCAGCTTTCAGTTCAGCCAATCCTTCTGTCCAATCCTGCTTCCACCTTTCGTTGATGCCTAATAACCATAATGCACCCAAAACTCCATCTTAGCATCTGCTTCTAGAGAACCCAAGATGCGGCTGTTGGTACTAGGAGTGACCCAAGAAAACAGCAAATAAGATGGTGTTTCGGAGCTCAATCACCTCCCAACAAGCAATGAAGATGCCATCACTGGTGGTAAGCGGAACACAGACAACCCCTGGCACCAGATGGCAAGCAACTAAACTTTAAAGATGGTGAATTAGAAGCTGTACACTGGAAGCAGGCCAAACACCCAGGTGTTTAAAAATGGTAGCTATAAGAACAATGGTTATGATCCTTCAGGGATGGATGGCTGTCGCTAAGCACCACTGATGCTCTACCATAGTCCCCAAACCTTAGTCTGCCCAGAAATCACCTGGAGGGCTGGTTAAATCTCAGAGTGCTTGTTCCCCACTCCCAGTTTCTGATTCAGTGGCTGGGATGGGCTGAGAATCTGCCTTTCTAACAAGTTCCCAGGTGAAGCTTGTGTGAGTCTCAGTTGGAAGCCTTCACTTAGAGAACCACTGCACTATAGAAGTATAACAGCAGAGGAGGAGAAAAGACTATTGGAAACCAGATGTGAAAGCCAGAAGAAACTCTCACTACCTACAGTGGGAGGTCACAGCAATGACCAAGCCTAAGGCTTACCTGTGAGAGTGGCTGAACCTCAAAGGCAATTAGCCACGGTCAGGGCCCAGGAAACCAGAAATGGGGACATTTAGGTTTTGACTCCCCAGATTCCTCTAAACCGTCTGACTGCAGAGATAGCACATCCCTCCCAATTAAGAGCAACTGCTCAATTGTGCCAGAAGACAATGGAAGAACCTGCAAGGCAACACTATGTCCCCTCACACACCCCTCAACCAGTCTCCCCTCCAGGCCAATACCTATAATTGGGGTCATTTCAGGGCCCCAAATGGGGAAGTGCTGGAAGGCAACAGATTATATTTCAAAAGAATTGCAGGAACTAACTAGCATGTAGCAACAGCCAGAGAAGTCTGCAGAGGACGTGATGATGAGAGCGCTTGATCAACAGGGCCAGAACATAAAATTGTTTAGAGAAGAGTATATTGACTTGGGAGTACTCAGGATACAACACCACCAGGGTATGTTGAGAACTCCCTACTAGCATGGCTCCTAAAAGCATGAAGAAGCAACAACCCACACTGAGCAAAGCTGAAATACCAGAATTGCCTTGGTAGACAGTGGAGGAAGGAATTCAAGGACTCAAGGAAGTTAGAATGCATACAGTATCTATGGCTGGAAAATATGCCAAACAATCGTGTTGCATGGGAAGCCCCAGAGGACACACTAAAACGAATGTGCAGGTGATAGGAGCACAAACATCATGAGGAAGATCAGTGGCGACCTTCTCTGCAGGCCAGGGCTGACCACAAAAGTGGTCAGAGAGCAGAGCTCGCCAGCAGTAACAGGGATGACAGAATCCTGAAACAAGAGATGCCAGGTGATAGGACTAAGTACTGGAAGCCAGGCCACAGTGGCAGCCAAGGGGGTCTGACCCACAAAGGTCACGGAAATAGTTAATAGAACATGGTGTCCTTGGGTACAAAACAAGTGGGTAACCAACACGAGTACTACTTAGTTTGTACAAACATAAGAAACCAGGAATGGATAACCAAGAGACTGAAGGCAGGACATTCCAATAAACAGTCACACTATTCCTTGCCCAGTTCCAGACCTGATCACATTTTTTGGACTGAAATCCACTGACTAAAGAGGTGGTCAGATCCCAGGAGGAAGGACTCTGTAACAAAATAACAAGCAAAAACGGCCTTGACAACCCTGTCATTCACCAAAGGGGCTTATGGCCATTTACCTGGGGAGCTGTACACTGGGAAAAGAAGAATAGCAGACAGTTCAAGCCATGTTAGATGCAGTATCCGAATCATCATTGATACTTGGAGACTGGATACATCACTATGGTTCCCCAGTTAAGTAGAGAATATGAGGCCAAGGTAATAAATGGATCTTGGTCAAGGTCTGACTTACAGTGGGTCTACTGAATCACAGATCTACCCAGTGGTCCTTACCCTGGTCCTTGAATGTACCACTAGAATTGACATTCTTGGCAGATCCAATGTGCTACTCAACACTGGGTCCTTGACATATGGAATAAGAGCTATCCTAATGCAAAAGTCAAGCAGAAATGAAATTACCACAACCCCCATCAACCCAGGCATCAAAACCAATATTGCACTGGAGGGATAGAGGAGATTAGTGCCACTCTTAAGGATCTGAAGGATATAAGGGAGATGGTACCGGTCCTATCTCTGATTAATTCACCTGTCTGGCCCCTGAAGGTCCTGAAGGATAACTGCAAACTACCACAAACTCAACCAAGCAGGAGCTCTGAGTGTAGCTGCCAGGCCAGGTGTTGTAGTTTAGCTGGAGCAGATATAAAGTATGTGGCAACTGATTACGTGAATGGGTTATTTTCTATCCCAATCAGAAATAAGGATCAGAATGGTTCACAGACATTTATAGTTTTGCCCCAGGGCTGTGTTAATGCTCCTACCCACTCATAATACCAAGGAGTTTCCAACCGTCCAGGCACACTGCAGAACCTCACACTGCTCCATTACACCTCTGACATGATGATGATCAGGCATGCACGCATGCACCGCAGTGGATGTGAGATCAGCCCTACAAAGATTTAGGGGCCTGTCGCAGCCACACAATTTTTAGGAGTCCAGTGGTCTGGGGAATGCCAAGACATCCCCTCCAAAGTAAAAGACAATTATTTTATCTTCCACCTCCTACAATGAAGAAAGCACAACACCTAGTGCGCCTTTTCAGGCTCAGGAGGCAAAAGAATGCACATGTAGAAACACTGCTCCAATCCACTTACAGAGTGGCACAAACGGCACAAACAGCTGCCCCTGCTGAGGACAGCCCATGTGAGAAAGGGCCTCAGCTGTTTCAGACTAGAGTATAAGCAGCGCTGCTGCTGGGGCCATATGTTTCAGCAGATCCTACAGTGTTGGTGGGAAAAGATGCCAAAAGGAATCTGTGGCAGGCCACATTGGGAGAATCACAATGCTGGTCCCTGACGTTCTGGAGCAAGACCTGCTATCTATAGTGAAGACGTATGTGCCTTTGAAAGAATATTCCAGATGTGCTACTTGGCCCTGATAGAGATGTAAGGCCTGGCCAAGAGATACCAGATACACATGTGGCCAGAATCACCCATCATAGGCTAAATTCTGTCAGTCCCACCAGGCAATACGGCATCAGCAACAATCCATCAACAGGCAGGCATGGTACTGCCAGAGTCAAGCATACCCAGGAGCCAAGAGCACAAACAAGCTGCCTGGGCAGGTGGCCCGGATCCCCACAGCTCCACCACTGTTGCACCAGCTCCCCTCCCTCAGCTGATGACCTAGGGTGTATGGATGAAAGCAGAGGAAAAAGCCCAAGCTTGGTTTACAAATGGGTCAGTTGGCAAGAGTGGGTGAGCCAAAAACAGATGGCACTACAGCCTCATTCTGGAATGGTTCTGAAAGACAGCGCTGTGGGGAAATCTCTCCCAGTGGGCGGAGTTTCAGGCAGTGTACCTGGTCATCCACTTTGTGTGGAAAGAGAAGTGGCCTGAAGTTAGAATAGAGAGGGACTCATGGGCAGAAGCAAGTGGTGGCCATGCCAGCTGGTCAGGGGCCTAGAAGAAAAGAGGACGGATGAGAAGGTCTTGGGGCAGAGACTTGCAGGTGGACAAATGGAAGGGAGCATGACGAGCTCTATCTCACAAATGGAGGTCTGTCAGACAGCACCACCATGGAAGAGGTACCAAGGTACCAAGCAGACAAAATGACTGGGGCAGTTGGTGCCAGCCACCCCCTGACCTCAGCCACCCCAGAGCGACAGGAGGGGCACATGAATGAAATTACCACAGCAGCAGAGAGGAGGCTTCCCATGAGCCCAACAGCATGGACCCCGCTTATCAAGGCTAAGCTGTATAATTAAGCTAACTTCCACCGCCAAACATCCAACTAGCCAGATACAATGACCCACGCTGAGTCCCCAGAATGAGACCATTCTTCCAGGAAACCAAACTGTCACCTGCCTTTCCTGCCTACGGGTCCCTAGCTGGCACCACTGCCCATCTAGTCTCCCTTCAAGGAAGAGCCTGCTGTCCAAATGTGCACTGTGTAGTCAGCACACAGCCTATAGCTATTGGCTCCTTCAGGGTCAGCCTCAGCTGCAGAGCCCCCTCTCCCAGGGTCGTGCCCTTCCTGAGGCACCTTGCTGTGGGGACTGAGACAGATGGGGGTATGACGGCCATTCCAGCACAACACACAAAAATTCTGATAAGCCAGGCCTGATCAGACCCACATCACAGGGGAATAGTTCCCACCTCTGCTCTTTTCCTGTCACAGGTGTTGATCTCTCATCAACATCTCAGAGCTCCCAACCTGAGGCATGTGCACAAACGCTCACAAGATGCCACCCTGTCCCACAATTCCTCGCTACACTTGCCTACTTTCAAAGACAAATGAGCAGAAGTGATGCAAGTATTTCAAATTATCAGGCACCATCTCCTAGTCTGTATTCCCATTATTATTGAGCCCTCAAACAAGTTTTAAATAGAAATTAAGGTTTTATGTATACTGTGTTTAAATATAATGCACTGAATTATAAAGTGAGGAGCCTGGGATTAACAAAAATAGCTTATAAAAATAAAAGATAAAGGGAACAAATGAGGGACAATAATTGAAAGGGACAGACTAACAGAGAGAAGACATGCGCCTCAGAGCACTTTAGTAAGAGCGTCTCTCCAGGGCCATTCATAGCCACTTATGATGAAACATAAAACTATAATATGTACAGTTGAAAAATACTTAAAATGGGAAACACATATCAAATACACCATGCCTATTTTAAATAATAAAACTACTAAAACTTTTGTTAATGTTTCCTCGAGAACACTCCCCACTCCACCCCCAAAACCCAAGTGCTTTCCTCCGCAATTATCAGTAACAGAGACTATCAGGGAATATGAAGAGAATTTTGATAGTATTATTTCATTTATGGGGGAAAGAACAGCAACAACATCTGTCTACTTCTGGCTTCTCGGCATTTACAAACATAATAACCCAAACCAGTTACCTCTTCTCCAGGATAAATGCTGTGCCTAATTCCTGTGCGTCTTGCCTTTGCGCTGCATTTGCAGAGTGGTCCATCATTCATCTGTCAGAAACACAATGTAATTCGTTTTTATTGGAGGGAAAAATCCACACCATGCACAATGATGCCTCTGAAAATGTGTGGGTTTTAATGTCATGAGCACTGAAGCTCTGAGAGGCTGTCACGGTTAGAAGATTAAACGAATGTTCCAAAACCAATAAAGCTGCAAACTCTCTATATTGTCTGATAAAGGGAAACTGTATGACAACCCTGCATTCCCGAGTTATTTGTGCAGCCAAGCAGAAAATATCAATGTCAGCACACTGTTTGCCCCCATCTTCTTCTACCAATTCCCAGGACATTTTTGTTTCCCTATTTCTTATCTCAAGAAAAATGACTCTTTCACAAAAGCAAATTTTATATCCTGGAGGAACACATAGAGTGTTTTGAAGGTGACCTGCGGATTCGATGTTTTGAAAAGAGAAACTGTAAGGCACCTCACTAGCAGAGAGAAGAAAATGCTACTAAGCCAGAAAAACTTCCCACACTGATCAGGTTAGATTACATCTCTTTCCCTGAATTTGTTTTAGTGCCACAAACTCCGCCCACAAGGCTCCACAGGCAAGCAATTCTTCAAAACTTCTGGAACGGATGAGTGCTAAGCAAGCGGATGATAAAGAACAGCGGGTCCATGTGCTCAAGGAGTATCTGTTCTAGACAGGAGAACAACATATATATGATATGCTTCATAATTTAAAAGAAAAAAAAAATCACTCGAAAGTAGGTAATGCTGGGGTGTCAAACAGATGGGATGGACAAGAAAACAAGAGGGCTGCTGCACTAGAGGCACCAGCACCCATCAGAAAAGGAGAGAAGGCAGGAAGTCCACGTCATGCTCTGGGCCACGAGACCCATCTAAATAAAATGGACCATTTATGTGGGGGAGAAGACCAAAAGAAGCAGAACTAATATCAAAATCTGAAGGGCCTCACAAGCCAGGTTCATGAGTTCCTCTGGTATAGATGGTAATACTGAATGAAAAACAAGACCAGAGCTCAGATAGGGAAAATGAAGAAGTGGAGTTCCATTTCTCTTTCTCTGTAATAATTTAAAAATATAGGCTGGTCAGAGTGTAATGGTTTTTACAAATAATTGATCACAGCCAGTTAGACTTCTTCATTCCTTCTCCACTCCCACTGCTTCTTCACTTGACTAGCCTTAAAAGAAAAAATATATATACATATATACACACATATATTTCCTTCAAGTTATTGAGATTTATAACTCAGTATGTCCAATTAAAATATAAAAGTCAGTAAGACTTTTTGAAAAAAAAGTGTTAAAGTAAAAAGTTGTAACTTTGCTTTAGCCTCTTGGAAAATCTAAAGATCCAGGTGGTACAGCAGAGGAATAATATTACTACCAAAAAGAAAGATTCTGTTAAGATACTATCTAAAATAACAGCTGGCAAATAAGAGATGTAACAGGATTTCATCAAAAGTCATAACACGGCTGTGCGCAGTGGCACACGCCTGTAATCCCAGCACTTTGGGAGGCTGAGGTAGACGGATCACCTGAGGTCAAGAGTTCAAGACCAGCCTGGCCAACATGGCAAAACCCCATCTCTACTAAAAAAACGCAAAAATTAACTGGGCATGGTGGCGGGCGCCTGTAATCCCAGCTACTCATGAGGCTGAGGCAGGGAGAATTGCTTGAACTAGATATGCAGAGGTTGCAGTGAGCTGAGAATGTGCCACTGCACTCCAGCCTAGGCAATAAGAATGAAACTCTATCGCAAAAAAAAAAAAAAAAAGTTATAACACACTCCTAAGGCCAGGTGCAATAGCTCATGCCTGTAATCCCAGCACTTGGGGAGGCCAAGGCAGGCAGATCACTTGAGGTCAGGAGTTCAAGACCAGCCTAGCCAACATGGTGAAACCTCGTCTCTACTAAAAATACAAAAATTAGCTGGGCATGGTGGCACAAGCCTGTAGTCACAGCCACTGGGGAGACTAAGGCAGGAGAATCACTTGAACCTGGGAGGTGGAGCTTGCAGTGAGCTGAGATCACATCACTACACTCCAACTCCAGCCTGGGCAACAGAGCAGGAGTTTTTTGAAGACTCTGTCTCAAAAAAAAAAAAAAGAAAAAAAAAAGTTATAACACACTCTTAATGCCAGTCATGACTTCCGTGATGAAAAATATAAAAAATTAACTTAGTGCTCACTGATCTCCAGGGAAGTGGAGACATCCTACATGCTTGCCTTTTATCAAGGTCTGGGATCCTACATATTCAGCCCTTCACAAGGCTCAACTATACAGAGGACACAAAACCAGTAACACTAAACAGCATTACAGAGACTGTATACAAAGCACTGTTGAATTTCTGATAGAAACAGGTATCCACGGAAATCAGTATAGAGGCTTCTTGTGAAACAGGAAAACAACAGTCAAGTAAAAAGACTAGAGGGCCAGGTGCAGTAGCTCACACACCTGTAATTCCCAACACTTTGGGAGGCTGAGGCAGGAAGACTGCTTGAGCCTAGGAGTTTGAGACCAGCCTGGGCAACATAGTGAGACCTCATCTCTACAAATAATTTTTTAAAACTAGCCAGGCAGACCAGGCACAGTGGCTCACACCTGTAATCCCAGCACTTTGGAAGGCTGAGCCAGGTGGATCACCTGAGGTCAGGAGTTCGAGACCAGCCTGACCAACATGCAGAAACCCCATCTCTACTAAAAGTACAAAATTGGCCAGGCGTGGTGGCACATGCCTGTAATCCCAGCTACTCGGGAGGCTGAGGTAGGAGAATCACTTGAACCCGGGAGGCAGAGGTTGCGGTGAGCCAAGATCGCACCATTGCACTCCAACCTAGGCAATAGAATGAAACTCTATCTCAAAAAAAAAAAAAAAAAAAACCAGCCAGGCATAGTGGGGCGCCCCTATAGTCCTAGATACTTGGGAGGCTGAAGCAGGTGAATCGCTTTGGCCTGGGAAGTCAAGGCTCCAGTGAGCCGTTATTGAGACCAGGTCTCAAAAAAAAAAAAACCCATATATGGAGGAAGTTTATTTTAGGGGGGACAAAAATGTCCTAAAATTCAATTGTAGTGATAGTTGTGCAGCCCCATGAATATACTAAAAAATGTTGGATTATAAGTTTGAAGTACAATTGTATCACATGTAAATTATAACTCAACAAAGCTGTTTAAAAAGAAAACCAAGTTTTAAAATGCATTAGCAGTTTTGCAAACATTTCTGCTCAATTCCAAGAGAGTAAAAGGAACACACAAAATACATTTCTCCCAGACATTCTATTAAAAAAAGATGGATAGCTGTCGTCTAACAAGAACCAGGAGAAAAGCATTTTAATTAATATAGAATGTTATAAATTTACTCATGAAATATAAATTTTAAATTATCTTTTTATAGATATGCTTTATTATGCTTCCTAACTTTACATGCATTAAAGATACAATTTTTGTACGTATTATATATCTGTGTGACACAAATCTTTTTTAACAATGCTAATTTTATTATGTATTACACTTCATATTAAGACAGTAATTAAAAATAAAAATAATTATGTCCACCTATTATGTCATTAGCTCAAACATGCTTAACAAGGAAGAGAACTTGTGACTGTTACCAACTAAAAAAAATGAAATTTTATAGGACTTATTTACTATTATGCAGCAAGATACCTTCCAGGTGAACTACTTCTAAAAAGACCTCCCAGTTCTCTCTCATCCTACCATGTGTCTTCTTCCATCTACTCCAAGTTTAATGAGGCAGGGCCATTACTCCTCTCCCCAACACGGAATTTACAAACATCATCAAAAATGATTCAAGGGACAGCTGCTCCGGTGCTTATGCTTTGGAACTGAACCCGAAGCTGAAAAAAAACAGCTCTGAAGGACACAAGCCTGAGAGTAAAATTCAGTTTCAATACAAGGCAACATGCATCTTCTGAGCCCAGAGCAATAACCATTATGTCTGGGTTTGCAACCTTCACAGCAAGGGCATAAAAATACGCACCTGGCCTGGATCGTTGTACCAAAGTTCATCATGAAGCCGGTCAGGGTGGGCCTTTTTGCGTTTGATTTCTGCAATAACGTCAAAAACTTCAGAGTCTGAGCTGCTAGAACAGGTGCTGTCCTCATCAGACTCACACTCGGATTCACTGGAACTCTCTAACAGGGGTTGGGAGAAAAACACAGAAACTGATGGAATTAACAAACTGGGTTTTTTCTTTTCCTTTTTTTTTTTTTTTTTTTTTTTTTTGGAGACAGAGTCTTGCTCTGTCACCCAGGCGGGAGTGCAGGGTGTCTCACTCTGTCACCCAGACTGGAGTGCAGTGCATGATCTCAGCTCACTGCAACCTCCGCCTCCCAAGTTCAAGTGATTCTCCTGCCTTAGCCTCCCGAGTAGCTGGGATTACAGGTGCCCACCACCAGACCCAGCTAACTTTTGTATTTTTAGTAGAGACAGGATTTTGCCATGTTGGCCAGGCTGGTCTCGAACTCCTGACCTCAGGTGAAACACCCGTCTCAGCCTCCCAAAGTGCTGGGAGTATAGGCATGAACCACCGCATCCGGCTGACAAACTGGTTTTTGTGGAGACTTCCAAATGACCTAAACCTCTAAAGGTAAGAAGAGTTCTTTATTCTTCTAGAAAATACTTAAGGGCCTACTCCACACCAAATACTCTACTAAGCAATACCACAAAAAAAAAAAAAAAAAAAAAAAGACAATGCTAAGTCACAATCTAGTTGGAGAAGCAAAGAAAATAAACATCTTTAGAGAAAAAGTAAGACTCAATGAGCAATGTCAGATAAAATGAAAAATCATAGTAGTAGTACGTAGTTTAACACTTGAGCTATGTATTGATCCACAAAAGGGCTGTTTCACTGGGATCCAGAAAGGCTGGTGATAATTTCAAAGAAGGAGCACATGTGACCCAAGCACTGCAACAGGATGGGAGAAGCATGATAAGGAGGAGAGAAGAAGAAAGGAATGAAGAGGGAGCACCATAGGCAAAAGCATGGAGCTAAGAATACAGTGGACTAGCTAGAGCGCGGGCCACACAGAAAAACACTGGAAGGTTAGGGCTGGGAGTGCTGAGAATGCCACAGTGAAGGCTGGGAATGCAAGACCAAAGACTTGACATTTTTTTCCCTCAATAACAGCAAGAGATGTTAGTCCTTAAAGTGACTGAATAAAAACAGACACAGACTTACGGTAACTGAAACAAGCCAGTCACAAAAAGACAAATATACATGATTCCACATATATGAGATACCTGAGAGTCAAATTCATAGAGAAAGAAAGCAGCATAGTAGTAATAAGGGAACAGGGAATTGGGGTCTGGGGAGTTATTCCTTAACAGGTACAGAGTTTCAGCTTTATGAAAGGAAAATAGTTCTGGCAACTGGTTGCAAACAATGTCATGTTGAACCCTATTGAACTGTATGCTTAAAAATGGTTAAGATGGTAAATTTCATATTATGTGTATTTTACCACCATTTTTTTTTAAAAAGACCTAGAAGTTAATCCTACATAGTGAGATTCCATCACTACAAAAAGAAAAATAATTAGTTTTTAAAATAAATTAATCCTATAAGAGATTAACGTAGTAGTAGCATAATAAAATCCAACATGGAGTTGTATTTACATGTACTGCATGAGATAGATGCTACTGTCATCCCTATTTTACAAATGGGAAAAATCTGAGATGGAGACGAACTTCTGGACCAAGGTCACATATCAAGTAGGTGGTAGAGCAGGGATTCAAACCCAGGCCATCCAGCTCCCGACTCAGGTGCCTTTGCCCAGTATGGATAACTGCCTCTCAGCATGTGGGATGTCATGGAGGTGGGCAGATGAGAGCCAGAGAGAACATGCAGGTAAATGCACACTGAATGTCTCATCTGTGCACGGCATTCTGTTAGGGTCTAAGGATACAAAGTGGTAAAAAGTAATTTCCATCCTCAAAGATCTCACCACCTACTTGGAACCTCAGAATATACAAATGAAAAAATAGACCACTTTATGAAAAAGCTATGCAAACTGTGTACACGAGTGGAGAGAAACCTTCAAACAGAGCTGGGCTATAGTCGTCGTTTCCCTCATCAAACCAGGCACACCTGGCAAAGGAGAGGGCCAAGGAAGGACGTCTGTCCTCATGAGAGGCAGGGGGCACAGGCTCCTTCTTTTGGAAAGATGCTGAACTCTTCTGACTGGACAATCTCCAAGGGGCACCCTTGTTGGCAAGCCTTGCAAATGAGATCACGGCTGTATTCTGCCAAATGTAACTAAGGAAAAATATGATCAAAAAGAAGGAAGTTCCACTTCTATGTATCTTACTGACTGTAATTAAGAAAAATAAAATGAAAAAGAAGAAATCTCAATGTGGGACTCTCAAGGGTATTTCCCCAAAATTCAGGAATGAAGCTATAACAGCAACGGTCTCAGACTAGTTAATGACTCTGACTCACCTAAATCTTCATCGAGCTTCGTCTTCGGAGGTTCCCACGGAGGCCGAGCAGCTTTGGCCTTTTCTTGCCTGCTCCCCAACTCCTCCTCAAATTTGTCATATAAGTCACGAAGCCTACTTGTTCCAACTACTGTAGAATCTCCCTTTTAAAAATAAAGGATCACTATTAGGAACTATATCAATAACAATCATATCAAAGATATGTAAGATCTCACAGGTAATCAAAGCATTTTTAACAGCAAGATGCTATTCTTCAACCCTCAATTTAACAAACATTTAAAAACAAAATGCTCAAGTACTGGCAATCATACTCTGAATCAAACACACACTTATCGCTGACACAGTCCTCAGGTAAATGTGCCTTGCCAACATTCAGAAACATTAGAGCAGGCCAGGTGTGGTTGCTCATGCCTGTAATCCTAGCACACTTTGAGAGGCGGAGGCAGGAGGATTGCTCGAGGCAAGGAGTTCAAGACCAGCCTGAGCAACATAGCAAGACCCTAACTCTATGGAAAAGAAAAAAATTAGCCAGGTGGTATGTGCCTGTGCTACTTGGGAGGCTAAGGCAGGAGAACTGTTTGAGCCCAAGAGTTGGAGGAAGCAGTGAGCTATGACTGTGCCACTATACTCTAGCCTGGGTGACACAATGAGACCTCATCTCAAAAAAAAAAAAAAGAAAAGAAACATTATAACAGTTCATCTACGCCCTCTTAACATGACATTTTTTTTAAAAATCATGACCTCAGAGAATCGTAACAACTGACACCAAATACCCTCCTAGGGAATGTACACTTCCTACTGAAAAATCACTGATAATCTGTCTTCTCCTATACTAATCCAACAAGGAACAAGGAATATCATATATATCCTCTTTGTCTCTCTCTCTCTCTCACACACACACACACTCATGCCTTAAACATAAGGATATAAACATGCACACATTCTCTTTCACACACACACACAAACACATAGAACAAACATGGGACTCTACGAAGCATTCCTAGAGGAAATTTTCCACTTTTCCTCACTCATTTTCCAGGCTGAAAATCATTTTACATGTCCACACTCTGACTTAGTAGCCTTAAAATGTAAAAACCAGACCTGCCAAATGTAAAATTAAGGCAAATCATAAAATCTGGTACCCAGAAGAAGGGATAATTCAGGCCGCATCTCATTGTTGAGAGTGGCAATGCCGGTATAGCTTTGACATCCCTCACCACCTTCTCTGCACCACAGACGACAAAACTCAAAGGCAAATGTCAGCCTTTTGAGTTTATCAGTCTTCCTCCTACACTGGAGTTTTAATATACTCGTATAAATATGTAATAAAAAAACAACCAGCTCTGCCTGTTTAAACTCCCTGAACTTCAGTGTCTTCATCTTTATTGTTTTAAGAATAATAACACCTATGGCAGCCATTCTTTCCTTCTTCCTAATAGAAGCAGTATTCTATCAGATTTGGGGCAGAGAACTCCTGATCTCTGGGAAGGTAGACTGAGCCACCCACCCCTCCCAAAGATGCCCATGTCCTAATCCCCAGAAATTAAATATATATGTTAACTTACATGGCAAAACGGACTTGCAGCTGGGTGGACCCAATCTTAGCACAGGAGCCCTTAAAAGCAGGGAACCTTTGCCAACAGGGGTCAGAGATGTAACAGAAAAAGAGGCAAGAGATATTTAAACCATGAGAAGGACTCAACCACCATTACTGGCTTTGAAGACAGAGGAAGGGATCCACAAGTCAAGGAATGCACATGGCCTGGAGGAACGAAGAAGTGCCCTGACCTTACAGCCAGCAAGGATACAAGGTCCTCTGTCCTCCAGACACAAGGAACTGAACTCTGCCAGCAACCTGAATGAGCAAGAAAACAGATTTTCTCCAGAGCCTCCATAAAGGAACACAGACCTGCTGACATCCTGATGGAGCCAGTGAGACCCAAGCTGGACTTCTGGCCTCCCGAGCTGTGAGAGGACAAATGTGTGTGGTTTCAAGCCATGCTGTTTGTGGAATTCTGTCATGGCAGTAAGGAAAAACAAATCCCTGGGGTAGGCATGTCACATGGCTCTGGTAAAGGGATGGAAGGGGAGTCAAGGGATGAAAGGAGAGCTTGGGCAAGACACTGGAAGAATGCTCACCCAACATGCCCTCTGCATCCTGCATGTGGGGACACAGGTGTATAAGGACCTGAGGCCTGCTGGTCCTGCATCATCCTGCAACTGTGGAAGATGCTCAGGAAGACAGCAGGGCCTGCCATCACTAAGCCACTCAGTGAACACCAGCCATGGCCTCCCTCCAGGTACCTTATCATGAGAAGAACAAATCCAGCTTGTTTAAGTCCCACTTAGTCAGGTGTTATTACTCCCAGCAGCATTTCTAACTGACAGAAAGACCCTCTTGCCAGGGGTATTTTCAGGGTTAACTAAGACAACATGAGAAGCATGGACTAACGTTCTGGCACCGTGAAAGCGCACAGTATGTGAGCTTTCCCTTCCCTGTACCACATCAACTATGACTTAAAAGCCTGCTCTAATTTATCAAATAAAATATCACACCACTATGAGAGACTTCTCAAATCCTTTGTTTCCAAAAACACAGAAATCTCAAGTTCCCCACAGATCGAGTCCAAACAGAAGCTATTTTCACAAAATTCCAAACAAAACCCTCTCTTATCTCTTACCTAATCCCATGCACTAAATCTAACATCTGCAACTTCTCATGCCCTAAATCTGTACATGAGTTCATTGATTAAATGAAAGAGATGTCCACTCATTCATTTAATCAATGAACATTACTGCATGCCTACTCTGTGGCAAATATGCCTAACAGGATGGAGGCATAATGCCTAAGGGGAAGAGAGGAAGAGGGGAAGAGAGAGCAAAAAGGAGACAGGGACAGAAAATAAAATGGAGATGGAAGAAAGAAAAGAGAAGTGAGCATGTAGAGATAGTGGTGGAGTCTGCGATGGCAATGTATCACCACAGGCACCCCAGCCCTGGCAGCATATGCTCTAGGAGTCCTCCCTCCAGCCCATTAAGGGTGACAATGGCTCTCCCTTTCTGCAAAACTAGCTGATATGCATGGGCAACTTCATAGGGTTGGTGCTCTTTTGGTCAAGGATACACTTCGAAGAGACAAACTCAAATTCTTCCTTATTTCTCATTTTGGAGGAAAAAAACACATACATATACACATACACACCACAAACTGCATAAACTAGTTACACATGAAACCTTATGAAACCACCAGTATCAAGACTACCAGTATCATTAAAAATGTAGAATAGGCTGGGCACAGTGACTCACACCTGTAATCCCAGCACTTTGGGAGGCCAAGGCCAGAGGATTGCTTGAGCTCAGGAGTTCGAGACCAGAGTGGGCAACAGTATGACCTCATCTCTACTAAAAAATAAATAAATAAATAAATAAGCCAGTCACGGTGGCTCGTGTCCCAGTAGTTCCAGCTACTCAGAGGGCTGAAGTGGGAGAATCACTTGAGCCTGGAAGATCAAGGCTGCAGTGAACCACGATCGTGCCACTGCACTCCAGCCTGGGTGGCAGAGCGAGACCGTCTCAAATAAAAAAAAAATCATTGTAAAAAGATACTTTAATTAACCTACTGCACTCTTGGCCTTTCGCTTTTTAAAACAGCTTTTGTCTGTAATAGTGATTCTCAACTGGGGGTGATCTTTCCCCCCAAGGGACATTTAGCAATATTTGAAGACAACTGGGGAGGGGTACTACTGGCATCTAATAGGCAGAGCCCAGAGATGCTGCTAAACATCCTGCAATACATAGGGCAGTCCCCACAATCAAGAATTATCCAGCCCCAAATGCCAATAGTGACAACACACAGAAACCCTGGTCTACAGCTTGTCTGCTACTTCGGACCTACCACCTGATCCATGGGGTCACTAGAGTAGTAGTTTTCTGAATGAGTGCATCGAATCCACACAGGCTTAAGAAGTTCTTCTTCCTCCTCCTCATTCTTGTCAGGCGTGGTCTCCTCAGGCTCTTTTTCCTTGATTGAGGTATAGTTCTTGTCTTTGCCAGAGCTCTGGTTGTCACTCCATCGGTCTTTTTCTTCCTCCCAACGAGCTCTCTTCTTCTCCCTACTTGGGGAGCGACTTCAAAAGAGGGCAAAGGAGATTAATTATTAAAAATACTCTGCCATTATAAAAACTATTCTATTTCACCTACTTGGTGCATTTTTCACCTAAAATACGAATACCATGCCAAATCACCATGTGTACTTTTGTTAAACCAGTGATTCCCAAATACCAGTCTGGTGGCATCAGAATCACCTGAAGTTTACTTGTTTAAAAATACAAATTCCCAGGCGCCACCCCAGATCTACTTACTGATTCACAATCTCCAGGGGTGGGGCCCAAGAATCTGTATTTTTAATAATCTCCCCAGGTAATTCTGGTGTGCATCCAGCAGGTTCAGGAACAACCGATAAACCATAACTCCTAAAAGAAAAACATATTTGCGAAATGTTTGGAAATGTCCATGTATGGACAATTTCAGAAATGAGAATACCAGTTTTGAATCCTCCACATCTGTCTTTGCCAGGAAAAAAAGACTTTAAAATTTCACAAAACAGGGTCTCAATATGGCCATAAATTTAGCCTGAGGACTATAATTATAATCCAAGAATGAACCAGTTATGTCATCCCTAACTATGTCTCTGGAACCCCAGTGTTGGGCATTACTACTTGGCGAACCAACACTTTGCCTAATTTTGGTCCTCACAAATATTAATATTAACTCAGTCAATAAAGAAGGATGAAAAAACAACTCCATCTCCTTGACTTCCTGGGGCTTGAAACCTGCAAAGACCCATCCGATGGATGTACTTGGAGGGAAAAACCTATAGGATCAGCTGGGCATGGTGGCTCACGTCTGTAATCCCAGCACTTTGGAAGGCCGAGGCGGGAGGATCACTTAAGCCCAGGGGTTCCAGATCAGCCTGGGTAACATGGTGAAATTCTGTCTCTACAAGAAATACAAAAATTAGCCAGGCATGTTGGTGCACACCTGTAGTCCCAGCTACTCAGGAGGCTGAGGTGGGAGGATCACATGAGCCTGAAAGGCTGAGGCTGTAGTGAGATCTGATCGTACCACGCACTCCAGCCTGGGCAACAGAACAAAACCCTATCTCAAAACAACAATGATAACAACAAAACCTATAGGGTGGATTTTAATTTAAGCCCAAGAAATTTAGGTAGAACACAGAGACCTTGAGAATCCAGCTAAGTAGAAAAACTGCTTTGTAAGCCCAGCTGGTAGCCTTCACAGCTCCACTAATAAAGTTACTACTATCCATGAAAGTTTACATCCAGATCAAAGTAACAAGTATTCTCATTAACTCTACCACTAACTTGTAATTCTATAACAGGCAAAGTCTGTATGTATATATGTGTGTGTAGGTATGTATACTTGGGGAGGATTAGAAAGAGTATATATATTATTTATACAACTTCTAAACATTATAATATGCATCATTAGTTTTGTTACCAGAAAAATTACTGTCAATGTACATTCACTGTAGAAAAAAATAAAGCACAAACATAAACAAAAATAAAACAAAAACCACACATAACACCACTCAGAGGTAATCACTATATTTCACAAATGTTTTAATGTTATAGCCTGACCTTCTCATTCAGTAGTAAATCAGGAACAGCTATTTCAATAATTCTATATTTGGAGCATTTTTAATAGGTGTATTATTATTCTAAGTATATACCATAATTTAACAAATCTAATAATAGTCATTTAGGTTAACATTTACTTTTCTTCCACCATAAACAATGCTATCATGAACACATTTGTGTTCTTTGCACACTTGTCAGATTCTTTCCCAGATGTATACTTTTTAAGGCTTCTCTCTAGTTTGGTAGTACTCGTTTAGACTACCATCAAAACCACGTAAGAGTTCCCATTTCCACACATCCCGTCACCACGGTTATTTTTCATCTTTGCCATTCTGATGAAAAAGTATTTTCATATAATTTAATTTGAAATATTTTATCAATACTGAAATGAATACATTTCATGCTTACTTCTTTTGTGAACATTCTGGTCATAGGCTATGCAAATATTTTTAAAATTATGATTAGAGTCTTTCTTTGTTGAAACAGTTTTCATTAAGATATCTGTCCTCCCTCTGTCATATGCATTGTAACCGTTTCCAGTTTCTTGCTTTGAAATCTGTTTGTTTGTTTGTGGCTACATACAACTTTTATAAAGTTAAATCTAGAGATCTTTTTATGCTCCTTGCCTTAGTATGCGTGGAAGTCATTTCCTATCCCAAGGTTAAAAAAAGATTTTATATTTTCATCAGTTACTTTTAATACAATTTTTAAATTCTCTCTCTCCAAGGTGTAAGGCAGAAATCTAATCTCAATTTTTCCTCCAAATGGCTCACCAACTGCCAATTTCTCCTCTGATTTGAAAAAAAATATATTCTTTATCACATGTAACTTTATATATTATTTATTAGGTGTAATATATATTCTTGAATGTTGTTCTATAGTTGTTTCATTGATCTATTTAACCTGTATCAAACTTTTTTAATTATTATATATTTCCAGAACATTTAATACTTCCAGAGGAAGTATCCTTGCATTACTATTTATCTTCATTATCCTAACTTCTATCCCAAGGAAAAGTTAAAGAGTCATTATGAAGTTCTAAAGTCAGTACTCTGGGTCAGACATGGTGGCTCATGCCTGTAATCCCAGCACTTCGGGAGGCCGACGTAGGAAGATCACTTGAGGCCAGTAGTTCAAGACCGACCTGGCCAACAAAGTGAGATCCCCATCTCTTTTTACATTTTTAAAACTACAAAAAAAAAACACAGTACTTTAACTGAAGTTACAATAAAATTATAGATTACAGTCATGTGTCACTTAACAACAGAGATACATTCTAAGAAATGAGTCCTTAGGTGATTTCATCACTGTTCAAACATCACAGTGTGCCTACACAAACTTAGATGGTATAGCCTACTACATGCCTAGGACAGGTGGTATAGCCTGTTGCTACTAGGCTACAAACCTGTACAGCATGTGACTGTACTGAATACTGCAGGCAATTATAATACAATGGTAAGTATTTGTGTACCCAGACACATTTGAACATAGAAAAGGTCCAGTAAAAAAATAAGGTATTATAATCTTTGGGACCAGTGTTGTACAGAGTCTGTCACTGACTGAAATGCCATGTGGTGCCTGATTATATTGTGAAGAAAACTGGTATTTTTACAACATGGTTATCCACTACAGGAACAGGACATACCTTCCTTTCACTACATCACCTTCTTTGTCATCAGCTACATTTTATTAGTTTTCTTCCCATTGGTCCTATGCATTATAAGATGCTTAATTAATTTATTAATAACTTTCCATAGTGAATTGTAAATTTAATTTTTCTTTGCATTACACTTTCTAACCAGGTAGTCCCTTTTATTAAAAAGGCTATTAAATACTGTCAGGTAATAATGGCAACTCTAGTGGCTCTTTTTTGTTTGTTTTGGTGCTTACTCTGAGGCTGGCACTCTGCTGAGCACTTTACTGACATTTCACATTTAATCCTGACAGCAACCCTAGGAGGCAGATATAAACACCCGCTACAAAGGAGGAAACAGCCTTGAAAATCAGTCACTTATCTAATATGATAAACCTAGGAAGTGGTAGTTAAATGCTAATATGTTTGATATAGACATTTCAGCATGTTCTGAAAAGAAATCCCACCAAATGTTTATTATTATTGCCAAGAAACACAGGCAAAAGACATCCTCACCCATCCTTTTAAGCAGGCGTTGTGAATGATGTAATGAATGGTCAGGGTCATCTGTTGTAAACATCAATTAATATTTCTTTTTAACACTTTGAGAAGGGCATTTCAACATAGAACAAAAGATCTTTTTTAGGTAAGTGTCTTAGGCACTCCAAAATTCAAAATCCAAACTCCCCATGTTTCTTCTTGCCAATATGCTATAGGGCAAACTGGTAACTTTTCCCCTTCATAGTTTTCCATCTCTCATTTTTATTTTCTACTGCATTAGTCAGAACTCAGAATTCAAGTCTACCTTCTCTGTAAGCTACCAACCATTAGAGAAGAAACCATTAAACCGAGGCTATTTCCAGCACTTATACCTTAAAAATCATCCACCTCAAATAGGTCCTCAATGATGTCCACTGACACAATACCCTCACTTTTCTCCTATCTCCTCTCCTTCTCCTCAGGCCCTCTTTTCATGCTTCCTAATTAATCCCATCTAATCCATGGCATTTCATCCTTCCTAATTAATCTCATCTAATCCACAGCAATATGTAAGTGTCCTATCAAACACACTTACAGCACTTAACTTTCCTTTTCCTATTAAGTGGGGGCCTTTGTTAATGACTCTATCACCCATACCAGTACAATACCCGGGACACACAAACACACCATGTTTTTAATTAGCATGTTGATTGTATCATAAGGATATTCAGTAACAATTATAAGCAATGGGGTCACCTTGCCTTTTTTCAAATTTGTATGGGAAAGGCCTGCAGGTTTCAACACCACATTTGACTCTCTGGGGTGGTATCCATCAGGTTCATCATGAGCTAGCGTTCTTCATCATGTTAAAGATGTCTGCTAATATTTCTAGTTTACTAGTTTTTACGCACAAATGGATGTTGGTTTTACTTTAAATACCTAAAAGGCAAGTACTGAGATAACCCTACAGATCTTGACACAAAGAATACAGATTTTCTAATATTAACTTTTCTATCCATGCAGTCTTGGAATAAACTCTATCAGTTATCTTAACAAACTACTGAAAACATTTGCTAATATCCTAATTAGTGATTTTATATCCATATTTGTAAGAGAGATTGCTGTGTCATTTTTGTGCCATTTTTTTCCCTTGGTTAGGTCTCGCCATCTAGTTTTTCCTGCTACCACAGAATGATCTGAGCTTTCCTTCCATCTTTTTTTAAGTGTTCAAGATCACTTTAAAACTTTTTTTAGAGGTGGTGCAAAGTAAGCTTTTTCCATTTTTTCCAGTTATTGACCTATTAAAGTTTTCTGCTTCTTACGTGAAATTATTTTTGTTTTCTTAGAAATCAACCCTTCACATTCAAGTTAATTTTTATACTGTTTTAAATTTTTAAATTTCCTTTCATTCCTGTAATACACTTTCTCAAACCTAATATTATGTAGATTTTTCTTTTCTTGATTTCCCACTTTAAAAATTGTATTTGCATTTACTTACAATATAGTTATATCACTATAGTTCTGTTTTCATTTCATTAATTTATCTTTAAATACCTTTTTCTGCTTTTCTTAAGTTCCACCAATTTCTATAGCCAAGTGCTCTGATAATAATTACATATATAGTTACCACTTATTTGGCACTTACTTCAGGCCAGTTCTAAGTGTTTGACATGCATTATCTCAATGACCCCTTATCACTCAAGAAGGTACATATAATGGTCCTTATCTTACAAACAAAGAAACTGATAACTGTGCCCAGTAATAAAAGTTGGGAAAGCTAGTAACTGACCCCGAATCTGTCAGATTCTAGAGTGCTGTTGTTCATTACCATTATATTAATGTAAGACCAAAAATTTTACTTTGGGATATAGAATTGATTACACCCTTTAAGTTGTGGGTGACAGCAATCTCAATGTCATTTTCTAATGAAAATATGACTGCAGTTTTGCTCTTTTTTTCTGAAACATGTAAATTTAAGAGCATAATTATGAATTTCCAAGGTTTTCTAAAATTATTAATGTATAGTTTTATAGCACTGTGGTCAGAAAAAGTGGTCGGTATAATTTCTAATTTTTGGAAATTTATCAAGATTTTCCCTGGGCATAATCAATGCATCTTGAAAGTAAAGTTTTTTAAATTAAAGGCTGTTTAGCTTTTCACAGGTCACCTTGGACAGACTCTGAGGCCATTATGAAGACTTGGCTGCTGCTCTGTACAAGCACAAAATTTGAATTCAAGGAGATAATCCTACGACTTCTTTCAGTGTCAACTCCTTGCTTACCTTCCAGATCTCTTATACTCTTTTTTGTAGGACCTTTCCAGAGATGGTGATCTTCGGTTGTCTCGATGCCTGTGTCTCTCCCGTTCTCGCTCTCTTAAAGGAATTAATACACAGAGCTGTTTTCAACAGAAAGACTCAAAAACACCATCTCTTTTCACTGAATTCATCTTCTAGATAAATGGACCACATCTATGAATTTTTCAGGCACTATTCACTAGGGGACATTTTTATGCCTTCTTAATTTATTAGAGGATAAAGGAGCTTTTCACTTTACAGAAGTTAACTAACTTGGACAATTTTTGCAGTTTTCTTTAAAGAAAGCAGTCATACGTGATGCTATGCAATAATGGGAATCTTATCCTAATCTTCCCTTAAGACTTTGCAATCAGTCAATCCTTGGTTATTTAACCTAGAGGGAAAACTCTAAAGAACTCCACATCCTATTGATTTCTAGAAAATGCTCTATCTCACCCATCAAATAAATATAAATTATAAAGCTTTTATAGTGAAAATTAGGACAAGATTCTATAATGAAAGAGTTCTTAATGCTTATGGCTTATATGCTTGAGTTGTAGTTCCAGCTATCACTAACCTGCCATGAGGCCATGACTAAGTCACTTGAATGCTATTTTTCATCTGGAAAAAAACTAAATGGAGATTTTGGGCTTACTTAATGTAAAAAAAATAGATGAGGAATTTTTAAAACCTTCCAATGTAAAACTGGGGTTTAATAATATTAATAGCTTTTGAGCCTATTTAACAATGAGGATCTAGAAGAGATATCTGAACTCCAGTGTGACTGAATCAGAACTACAAGTCTAAAGGAAGTAACCTTCCAATCTTAGAATAGGAAAAATAAAATGCTAGATTAACCTGAGTCCAGAAAGAAGACCATAAAAATGTTTGAACTCAAAAATATTCCCCAACCTATCGCCAAACAGAAATGTCGACACATTGAAAACAGAACTTACAAAACTGACAGAGATCAGTGAGTGCTTAAGTATTAAAATAGAAATTGTTTTCCACTTAAAGATTCCCCTGTTCTAAAGGAAGACTCCTTTGAATAATGTTTCTGATATATACACAATCCTCACATATACACCAGCTAACCCAAATAAAGCAGTCAGAGATTCGGATTCTACATTCTTCATCTCATACATTTCTAAAATCACAGTTTACATTTGGGCAGTAAATTTTAGTTATTGTATAGAAATTAGTGAACCATGCCACATGTCAAAGATATATGTAATTTGTAATGACATGGCTGTTGAAAAGAATAATTGCCTACATTTCTAAATAAAAATTCTAATTAGAGAATATTTCTAATTTTTGTTTTTTAACATATAGCCAATAGAATTTTGCATTTAAGAATAACACTTCTAATGATGATTAGTACCTCTGAGTGGGTAGGACCTGAAAAGACCAATTTGGATATAAATAACATTAGTAACACTATTAAGACAAATTCATTTAAAGCAAGGAAAGCTATGTTTGTGTTACTTTTCCCAAGATTCTTCCTTGTTTGCAAACATTAAGATATTCCTTAGGTACATTAGGCTAGTTCTCCAATAGCTACACATTTACCGTTCCAAGGACAGCGGTGAGAATTCCTGTGTGGTAGTGCTCCCCAGCTAGGTGAAGCCCAGGGCACACTTCCTTACCACTCTGCTCAACAGTGTACTTGGTGCACTACATTTGCCTGTAGCGATTTCTTTCCTTATCCCCTAGAGTAACTTTCATTTTTCATGACAACAAATATATATATCCACTTCTTCACAGACCTTTTCTAAACACAGTCCACCCTAAGACAATCTTGCAATTATTATTCAACCACATTTTGGAGGCAGAGAAAAATAGGGAAGACAGAATTTGTAAAAGGATAGATTCACTTACCCCAAGAAGCAGGGGAGGAGCAGCCAGAGAACAGACTATAGAATTTGCATAAACTTAACACAGTCCAAATTTATGAAGATTCCGTTTTCCCAATATACTTCTAGAAGTTATATTAGGACTTCATGTGCTCCATGTTTGTTTCACAAAAGCATGTCATATAAGACAAATGACTGATATTCCACCTAATTAATATCCCAAAGGGAGCCAATTCTAATGTAGCTATGCCACTAGGCAGCTCCAAAACAAATGCCCCAAGCACATTATAAAACAACTCGAATATAAATAAAGACCATTTTAGAAAGATATAGATCCTCATACTAAAGGAGTGTGGTTTAGAATAAATCAGGTTAGAAGTAATTCTTACAACACTTGATTTTACTGAGATCCTCAATTCACAGGACATTCGAGTTTCTTCAAACAAAAACATAACTCAAAGTTGAAGACTTGATGGAAAAATTTAGGATTTACAGCAGAGCCCTGACAACTCCTCTAATTACAGCATCTCAAAACGGAAGGGGAAATAAAACACTATCTAGAATGCTTGCTGCAAAATGTTTTCCCAGAAACGAAATTATTAACAATTACTTTGGAGTCTGAAGAGAACTATTTACAAACTATTTACCTATTACTCTTTCCAGTTTACGTTTGCACTACAAAACTATCATAAAAATGATAGTAACATTAACTATCACATGCCAGCCAGGAGTGGTGGCTCACGACTATAATCCCAGGACTTTAGGAGGCCAAGGCAGGCGGATCACTTGAGGTCAGATGAGACCAGCCTGACCAACATGGTGAAACCCCGCCTCTACTAAAAATACAAAAATTAGCCGGGCATGGTGGCAGTGCCTATAATCCCAGCTACTCGGGAGGCTGAGGCAGGAAAATCGCTTGAACCTGGGAGGCAGAGGTTGCAGTGAGCTGAGATCGCGCCATCGCACTCCAGCCTGGGGGACAAGAGCAAGACTTTGTCTCCAAAAAAAAAAAAAACTATCACATGCCTATGACTCTGCCAACTCTGTGATGTATTCTGTACATCACAGAATATTGACCAGAAACAGTAGTTCATGCTGAAAAGATTTTTAAAGTCTACCAACTCTCACTCAGCTTTGGCCCACCAGAAATCAGTCATCCCTACAAGAAACACATTCCCTTCTACCTTCTACCAGGCCACCAGGGAGAGGCAACAAAGCATTTTCCTTCTGAACCTTCTAAGCACTAATCCCTCTCTTCAAGGCAGAGAATGACCACTATCATTTAATTGACTGGCAAAATGTTTAGTCAGAGCCAAATTGATAGAGCCATGAGAAAAGTGTGGAAACAGATGTGAATTGTTGCTCTTGTTTGGCAGAGCAACAAGAGCCAAGACCAGCTCTCTGCAAACCCATAGTGAAGTCACTTGGTCTGGGGAGCTCAAACACTTTCGGCACAAAAGTTCCACAAGACAATGAAGGTAAGTACACTACTGGGGAAAGAAAGAGAAGCACCATTATTAGCTTGACAATAGAAGACCTCAAATCTTCATCAACGTAAGAGTTCACCGAGGCATAAATAAACATTAGCACAATTGATATGTGTCTTTTATTTTTCCATATAAACCAATGGTTCTTACGCTTTTGGGGTAACAGACTCACACCCTCCTCTTTAAGAATCTGATGTAAGCTTCCTTATAGAAAAACACACACACACAAAAGTTGCATATAACTTCAGAGTATTTCTGTAAGCCCAGCTAGAATCCCAGTTTTAGAAATGCCTCCTTGAAACCTTATTTCTCTCATATTTATACATATCTGGCCTTTTGAAAAAAGAAATGTAATATAGAATGAAACAGTATTTTTTAACTACAACTTTCTTCAGTAAGAATCCATTTCAATGCAACAAAATCAGATTAAAAGCAATTTTGGGCCAGGTATGGTGGCTCATATCTATAATCCCAACACTTTAGGAGGCCGAGGTGAGTGGATCACTTGAGTTCAGGAGCTCAAGACCAGCCTGGCCAACATGGTAAAACCCTGTCTCTGCTAAAAATACAAAAATTAGGACAGGCACGGTGGCTCACACCTGTAATCCCAGCACTTTGGGAGGCTGAGGGGGGCTGATCACCTGAGGTGAGGAGTTCGAGACCAGCCTGGCCAACATGGCAAAACCCCGTCTCTACTAAAAATACAAAAATTAGCTGGGCGTGGTGGTGCACACCTGTAATCCCAGCTACTCAGGAGGCTGAGGCAGGAGAATCACCTGAACCCAGAGGCAGAGGTTGCAGTGAGCGGAGATCGTGCCACTGCACTCCAGCCTAGGTGACAGAGCGAGACTCCGTCTCAAAAAAAAAAAAAAAAAAATTAGCAGGGTGTGGTCGTGTGTACCTGTAATCCTATCTACTTGGGAGGCTGAGGTGACAGAATCGCTTGAACCAAGGAAACCGAGGTTGCAGTGAGCTGAGACTCGCCATTGCACTCCTGCCTGGACAACGTAGTGAGACTCCATCATAAAAAAAAGAAAGAAAAACACTAACTTTCATAATGTGTAAATAATTTTACTTCATTTTACAAAGAAACCAACCAAGAAGGCAACAATGTACAATAAATTTCCATTTATCCTAAAAATCAGAAAGTCCTGCCTGTTAACTAATTTGATTCTTTATTAACATGCAAATCGCCAGTTCCAAAAACACTCAAATGCTATAACCTGACATGATGATCACACCGAACATAATTTAATCTATGCTAACACAGAAAATACAAGATCTTTCAACTCATGGGATCATCATTAAAATGCCAACTGTATTATGCAGAGTGAAAGTCTTATATTAACTGAAATGAATCTACACTGATACATTTGGAATGCTTTTTAAAAGCAATTTTTTCTGACATCAACTTATTTACTTGTCAGTTGTTTCTTCCTCTTGAAAACAGAGTCCAAAGTGTGCTTCCTTTCCTCATATAAATCAAAATGCACTACTGGACCCTTTTGGTTTGGTTGCCATAAATGGAGAATGACTGTGTCTGGGCCTCTGCAGTTCATTAAAGAACTACGCACAAGTGGTTTACCTGCTCCGCTCGTAGCTGCGGTGGCGAGATGGTGTTCTCCCTCGGTCATAATCAATTCTGTACCGGCTGTCTTGTCTTCTCCTGTCAGGACTGCGGCCTCGCTCCCGCCGATCCAGGGACCGATGCCTCTCACCTCGCCCATGACTGTGATCTCGGTGCCTGTGATCATCATAGTGTTTCAGCCTTTCTGGGGACCTTCTCTCACTGGGAGCCTTTGGGAGTGGGTATGGAGGGAGATGTCTGAAATGAGGACTACTGCTGTTATTAGCACTGGGCAAGAAAGAACTAGGGTTGTTCTGGAAACTATTAAAACTGGGAGGTGGGAAGTTGTGGTGAGAATAGCCCGGAGGGTACTGATAATTAACCTGCTGTGGCATTACTGGAGGGGGCGGGGGATGAGGCATGGAGGGAGGGGGCATCATGAAGGGGAAAGTGCCTTGTCCAGGAGGTGCCCCAGGGACTGGGGGGTTATTAGGACAAGGCATTGGTGGTGGCATGGGAGGAAAACAAGGAGGAACTGGGAAGGGATGCCTCATCTGGTGGTTGGGGAAAGGAGGCCTGATTGGGCAGGGGGGAAGAGGGCCTTGTGCTGATGGAGGCATGGGTGGGGGGAAGGGTACAAAGTCTGGTCGTGGAGGGAGAAAATTAGGGGCTGGAGAGTTTGAGAAAGTGGTGGAAGGGACACTTGGAGGTTCATATTGATATTGCACAGGAGGCTGCTGAGGGTGAAGCAGTCTTAGATTTTGGGGCCTAAAGGATGGTGCTGAGGGTCTGGCTCCATGTCCTCCTCGTCCTCGGGGACACCCTCGTCCCGGGTGGAATGACATTCTGTGACTTCATGGCATAAAAGAAAAAGTGAAAAGTTTTTTTTAAAAAATAATCCTCACTATGTAAACAGGGTTTCACAAATGCCTGACCATCTTGATGAGCAACTCAAAGACCCCCTAGTCAAGCCACTGGAATATACCACCCATTTAACACTGAGTTCCTGCTAATATCTGAAACCCTCATGCTCAATAAACTCCTCTTCCCCTTTCTTGGCCACACAGCCCACTGCCATGTTTAGTCCCTGGACCGACCATTCCTTAAAGCTGCTCCATTTCCAAAATGACGAATTCAATATCCCATTGTTCACCATTTGCTATTATGCCTTTGCTCAAGTTCCCCTCTGATCTTGACCTCACAAGAACAAGGGAGCTTGCCTCCCCAGACCCCGCTCCCACTTCCAAATGCATATTTGGGATTACCACCCTCCCTCTGCAATCCTCCACCTCTCCCTGCTACCAGACCCATTACATCAGCATTTGAAAGTGCTCGGGTCTATTCCAATATAAAGTACTTTCGTTGGCCTCCAGGTCTCCCTTGACTTTGCCCGTTCTTTGCCCTCCCCTTCACAGTCAAATGACCTGAAAAAGTTGCTACAGACTGAATGTTTGTGTCCACCCCAAAATTAATGCTGATGAAACCCTAATGCTGATGTGATGCTATATGGAAGTGGCGACTCTGAGAGGTAATTATGATAGGATTAGTACCGTTACACAGAGAGGAAGAAAAAAGAAGCCCCCGCCACCCACCCCTTGCCAGGTGAGACTACAACAAGAAGGCAGCTACCTACAAGGCAGGAGGAGGGCATGCATCAGAAACCTGGCTGTGCTGGTACCCTGATCTCAGACTGCCAGCCTCCAGAACTGTGAGAAATAAATGTTTACAGTTTAAGTTACCCAGTCTGTAACATTTAGTCATGGCAGCCCAAGCTAAGACAAAACTGTATATACTTCCAACTCACTCTAATCCAACTTCAGCTTCTACCAGCACTCCAATAAGTGACATGATCAGTGTCCACCTTGTCTTGAAAACCAAAGGTCATTTTCAATTACCTTGCTTGATCTCTGTGCAGCAATCACCCCAGATACCTCCCTACTTGCCTCCCTAGCCCCCACCCCCATGGATGCGTTTCTTGGCTTCCTGACATGACGCCTTCACTGTGGCCTTCCTACTCCTCAGGCTGTTCCTCCTGGCAGTCTCCCATACCAGCTTCTTCTCTGCTAGCGGGACTTTAACCGTCTGGTATTCCTCAGGGGTCTAGCCCAGGCACTCTGCTCACTCTCTCTTCCAAAGTGATGCTACCCACCTGCACTGCTTCAATTAACACCAATCTGTCAGTAACTCCCAAGTTACACCTTTAGCCCACAACTCCTGAGTTCCAGACCCACCCTGCCAATTGCCAACCCCATCTCTCTCCTTGAGTGTCTCACTGACTCTGCAAATTCAACATACCATATGCTAAAAGGAATTAATGACCTTCCCCTCCAAGACAAACATTTGCTCTTTTCCTAGTACTTCCTATCTCAATAAATGACACCATTAATGGTCCTAAGACATATACCAGGGAATCATCTGACTTGTCCTCCCTCACCCCCCATCCTTAGCTAAAAATTTATTTTAAAATTGCTATCACTTATACGGCAACTATCCCTTAATAAAAAAATAAAGAAAAAAATCCTATTGTTTCTGCTTCATAAATATTTCCTGAATTCAACTACTTCACACCATCACCTCTTGCATGGCTATTATAATAATATCCTTGCTGGCCTTTCTATAACCACTGTCACTGACCCCAGGGCTTCATTAGGTTCCTTGCTCTCACAATCCTCTGTGCTGCTTCTTGGCAGGTCCTACAATAATTACAATCCACCTACTAAGGACCTAATTCCACCTTCTTTTTTTTTTTTTTTTTTTTTTTTTGAGATGGAGTCTTGCTCTGTGGCCCAGGCTAGAGTGCAGTGGCACGATCTCCGCTCATTGCAAGCTCCACCCCCCAGGTTCATGCCATTCTCCTGCCTCAGCCTCCCAAGTAACTGGGACTACAGGCCCCCACCACGACGCCCGGCTAATTTTTTTGTATTTTTAGTAGAGACGGGATTTCACAGTGTTCGCCAGGATGGTCTCGATCTCCTAACCTCGCGATCCACCCACCTCGGCCTCCCAAAGTGCTGGGATTACAGGCGTGAGCCACCACGCCCGGCCCTAATTCCACCTTTAATGTCTGCCTGCACCTCAGAACTGCAAGCGCTATCAGGGTGGTGCTCTGGGATGTCTATTAACTGTTCTGGTCTGGCTTCCTAGCCCTGTGCATGGCCCTCTGTTGTATTGTGCCCACTGCTGAAAGAACGAGCACATCATCCCCTCTCCCCATGTATCTAAATCCTTTCCACCCTCCATAGCCCAGCACCAATGTTTGCTCCTCTCTCGGTTCTCCCAAACTACTGCCATTCCCATCACAGCACTCACCATGTGTTGCCCTGCATCATGACGTACCACCTGGGTATGTCACATCTTCCACAGAGAATATAAGCTCTAAAAAACAGAAAGAATAAAACAGACATAAATATGTTTCCCAAACTTCCAATGCTACAAAATATTTCTGCAATTACCATAACACTGATTTTGCAGTTTCCAATACACTTAGCCTACTAACAAAATTCAAAGTATGTTGAACTGTATTAAAGTTTCCAGCTAAATTTTTAATGTCCTTAAATTTTAAAATGTCATTATTACCAGTTTTGCCAACTCAAAACTATCAGCAGCTAAAAAGACTTATAGGCATAGATCATCTCTAATTTGTTAAAAGACTTGGGAAAAAAATCATTTCCCCTCTTCCCCTTCATACTCTCACTTCCTTCATGGTAAAAACATGTAGGCATAGGCCGGGCGCGGTGGCTCACGCCTGTAATCCCAGCACTTTGGGAGGCCAAGGCAGGCGGATCACAAGGGTAGGAGATCAAGACCATCCTGGCTAACACGGTGAAACCCCGTCTCTACTAAAAATACAAAAAATTAGCCAAGCGTGGTGGTGGGCACCTGTAGTCCCAGCTACTCGGGAGGCTAAGGCAGGAGAATGGCAAGAACCCGGGAGGCGGAGCTTCACACTCCAGCCTGGGTGACAGAGAGAGGCTCTGTCTAAAAAAAAAAAAAAAAATGTAGGCATAGACCAAACACAAAAATCACAGTGCGACCAGCATTCAAATTCAAACATAACCATAATCCTGTTAACACAACAGTTATGATTCTTGATTTTCATTCTCAGTTCCTCCCACAGAAAAACACTGTAAACATGAATGATTTTCCAAATACTTGAACTTCAGCAAAACATTAAAAAAAAACTCACATAAATATTGAGTACAAAAAGCTTTAACATAGAAACATTTTCCTAAAGTCTTTCTAACTAAAAGTCTCACCAATAGAACTTAACTATGTAGACTTTCAAATGGCCAATGAAAATAATTTCAGATTATCTTAGCAATCAGTGTGCTTAATAAATAATAGGCACCAAATAATATCTTTTTTTTTTTTTTAGAGACAGAGTCTCACTCTGTCCCTAGGCTGGAGTGCAGTGGTGCAATCATAGCTCACTGCTGTCTCTTACTCCTGGGCTCAAGCAATCCTCCCATCTTAGCCTCCGAAACAGCTGGAACTACAGGCGTGAGTCACTGTGCCTGACTCCTGACTATTATTATCTAGTCCAGTACCCTTATGATAAACCTAGGGCCCAGACAGGTGCTCCTGAGGCTACTTACCGCCAACAGAATCAAGTTCAAAGTCTGTGCTTGGCATTTAAGGCCCTACAGACTCTGCACCCAGGCTTGTTCTCCAGTACCTTCCCCACAAAGACCCTACTACCCCATGTTTTCCCAACGGATTACCATTCGAGTACAAAGAACCAGTTAGTTCTTTGCTCCCGTTCTACTTCTAAAATTTCTCACCCTAGGCAGAGGTTGCAGTGAGTTCAGATCGCACCATCGCACTCTAGCCTGGGCAACAAGAGCGAAACTCCATCTCAAAAAAAAAAAAAAAAAATCTCCCAACATATGAATCTGCCCAGTGATTTTTCTATCTATCTACCAATCTTAAATGCCACCTCCTCTATGAAGCCCTTCCTGATTCCCTTAGGTAATCCCATTCCGTCTAGACTTAGTCTATACTTAATTCTTCTACAGCACTTACCAGAGGCTGCCTCACATCACAGTGAAGTATGCACATGTCTAACTCCTCCACTAGATTATCAGCTCCTTGATGATATGGGTTGATTCACAGTCATTTCTGTATCCTTCACATCCCCAGGAAAAGGAACCTACACACAGTTGGTGGTCAATATATGTTTACTGTCTCACCAATAGTATATGTTTCCATGTTGCTACTGTACATTTCCCTTCCATGTATCTCTGCAACAGAAAGCAGACCTTTTCACTGATTCATGCAATATTTAATGAGCCATACATGGGAAGTACTATCCCTGGCCTTGTAGACTCAGAGATAAGTAAGACACACAGCCTGTAGGATTCAAGGAGCTCAGAACCCACATACAAGTAAGTATTTTAAAAATACTTGCAAAATAATGCAATAAACACACAAAAAAGAGGTATGTTCAGGGCTTAAGGGAACACAAAGGTGTGTGCTGCACCTAGGGGTGGGAAAAGTCATTGTCATGAACACTCTTGCACAGTGTGAAACTGCCAGATCCTCATGGATGTTTCTGTAGTTAGAAAATCTAAAAATACTAATCATGAAATTGACCTATTGAAGGCATAGTCCGGCTATGTTGTGGATGCAGACTTTAATTCAAAAGTCAAGGAATTCACTGCAACTGGAAAAGTAACTCTTTTCTCCGTCTGTCTCTTCTCGGTTGCGGTTTGGAAGCAAGAGACACTGAGGGAGCTGTCTTGAATAGTTAACACAGCCAGGAACGTCAGTGCATGTAAAAAGAATTGTAAAGTGTGACTACATTTTTACTGAGAACCCCCTCTTTCCCCAGGTGGATCTGCAGGGCAGTCACCTTCATCCTGATCCGTAACTGCATATTTACTGTTTGCATCTCCCGCCAGACGCTGCGCCCCACGAGGCAGGCGCTGAGCTCAGGATCTCGCTCCCCTCCGAGAGCTGGACGGCCCCAGGCCTGGACCATAGTGTGTGCTCCACAAATGAAGGAAAGGTCTCCTTTTTCACTTCCACCTACTTGCGGGATCCAGGCCTAGGGTCGCTGTTTTGCCCTTAGCTGCAGATCTGAAGTAGGGCTTCCCGACCCCAATTCCCGGACGCCTTTCACCCCAGCCCCGGAGACTCCAGCCCCGTTTAAATCCTGACACTCGGAAACTCTCTTCGAACACTTGCAAGGTCCCCTTTTTACCTATAAAAGGCTCTCGGGCCACGAGGTCGCCGTCAGAGAAAAGCCAGGCTACTACTCCAGGCACCAAGACAGTGGCGCCGCCCGCGCCTCCGGAACAGGAAACCGAGGGAATTAAAAAGCAAACCTGAGACAGCTGGGCCAAGGGAGGGAAAACGCTTCAGCACACCACAGGGCCTTGTACGCGGTGATTGGAGCGTCAATGAAAGCGATGGACGTCTAGACCAATCGTCAGCAAAGGACTCTTTGGAGCCCGCCCCCCTCCTTCTACGTCCTCCAATCCAAAAACACAACCGGGTGAGGGAGCGCGTCCGCCCGGAGAGGGAAGGCCGGGTTGAGGCGCCGGCTTTCCCGGGTCTTCTCCAGCTGCCACCGCTTTGCTGCAAAGCTGACGGTCGCAAAAACATGAGTGACTCCGCGGGAGGGCGCGCTGGTCTTCGGCGTTACCCCAAGCTCCCAGTGTGGGTGGTGGAGGATCATCAAGAGGTGAGTGGACGGCGGCCGGGCTCTGGGGCAGAATCAGCGGAAACCGTGACTCTCAGAGGGCCAAGCAGACGGCGCAACCTTAGCATCGGAGGCCAGAGAATCTGGCCTCCCGATTCAGTTAAACTGCCCGATTCCGTTGCTGTGGGGAGGACCCCAAAACAACTAACTAGGAAGAATGAGAACTGACATTTATGGGCGCTTCCTACGTGTCGGGGCAACTTATTTACCTCGGTTTGCCCCCAAATCCCAGGACCAAACAACTGGTGGCGTCGGGATTCAAACCCGGACAGGCTGGCTGCAGAGCCCTGTGACCGTAACCTGCAATTAACTGTGGCTTCCAAGTGTCTCCTGGAATCGCCACCACAGCCCTGCTGTTTAGATGGGGGAGGCCTTATGCTTGAAACGTGGGCTCTGATCTGAAATGGGGACAGTAATCGTAGGACTCACAGGGCTGTTAGGAGTATTATTGTGTGCATATTGTGTTTAAAACTCTTTTTTCTTTCTTTCTTTTTTGAGACGGAGTCTCTCTCTGTTGCCCGCACTGGAGTGAGTGGCGCACTCACTCCACTGCAACCTCCGCCTCCTGGGGTCGAGCGATTCTCCTGCCTCAGCCTCCTCAGCCTCCTGAGTAGCTGGGATCACAGGCACACATCACCGTGCCCAGCTAATTTTTGTATTTTTAGTAGAGAAGGGGCTTCGCCATGTTAGCCAGGATGGTCTGAACGTCTGACATCACATGATCGGCCCCCGTCGGCCTCCCAAAGTGCTGGGATTACAGGCGTGAGCTACTGCACACGGCCCATATTGTGTAAAAAAATAGATATTTTAAGACAGTGCCCTGCATAGATAAACACTAAAAGGGGTTTCCATGTTTATGACCGTGCTGATTTACAGTAGCTAAATTGGTGTCTTAATCTAGACTTTTCCAAATCAACAAAGGAGGCCCATGGATCTAATAAATTTGTTTTAAAGTAGCATCAGTAGGCTTGGGATGGGAGGCGGTTCTATGGATGTTAAAACATAAGAGGGATTTACTGATAGTGACAGTTAATAGGAGAGGAAGATAGGTTTCTCAGGACCTGGATATAGTGTCTATGACCTTGAGAGAATGAGAAAGCCTAGGTTAGACGGTGCTTTCAAATTAGGTATTAAACCTAGAATTAGAGAAGATGTAAGAGGAGAAATGGCCTTTATGGACCACCTAGCCCAACTCCACCATTCTAAGGGTACCAAAAAGACCCTAACCAGTCTGGACAGCAGAGCGAAATCCCATCACTACAAAAATAGAAGTGAAAAAATTAGCTGGGCGTAGTGGTGCATGCCTGTAATCCCAGCTACTCAGGAGACGGAGGTGGGACGATCGCCTGAGCCCAGGAGCCCAAGGCTGCGGTGAGCCATGATCACACCACTACTCTCCAGGCTGGGTGACTGAGCAAGACACTATCCCTTTTTAAAGGAAAAAAAAAAATACTTTGAGACCTAGGATACCTTGAACACCTAGTTAATGTTAGAACAGGCATTAAGCGGTAGTTTGTTCCTAAGCCCCAGTCCTGGTCTGTTTCCCCACATGACCTGTTGAGTTGGAGGTGGCAGCAGGAAGGCAGCTAGAGGTGCAGGTTGGAAGTTCTGAGGACAAAGTAATGCTGGAGATTATTACCATCTGCACCATCTACAATAAATTTTATCTTTTTCCACTTTTCAGCAACATAGTATGCTTTCAATTATGTGCATTACTTAGCATTTTTCAGTCTGCAGTTGAGTGTGTGCTCATGGTTTCAGTGTTAATTCTGATTGTGTGCCTGTGTCTTTTACAGGTTCTACCCTTTATATACCGGGCCATAGGCTCAAAGCATCTTCCTGCCAGTAATATAAGTTTTTTACATTTCGACTCACATCCAGACCTCCTTATTCCTGTGAATATGCCAGCAGACACTGTGTTTGATAAGGAAACACTCTTCGGGTAATATGTGATTTTATTCATGGTCTTTTGTGTTTGAAGTACAATTTGCGGTAGATAATAAGTAATTATAGGAAATAGACTTTGCTAAACTCATGGGTTTGGGGGTTTTTTGTTTGTCTTTTTGCCTTTTTCATTTTATTTACAACAAGTGTTGACAACTTTCTTAAAGAGCCAGGTTAGTAAATATTTTAGGTTTGCTGGCCATATGGTCTTTGTTGCACCTATTTATCTTTGCCTTTGTAGTGTGAAAACAATCACAGGCATTGTGTAAACAAATGACAGTAGCTGTGTTCCAATAAAACTTTATTTACAAACTGGGCACGGTGGATGAGCCTGTAGTCCCAGCTACTCAGGAGGCTGAGGTGGGAAGATCACATGAGGCCAGCAGTTCCAGGCTGTGGTCAAGCCTGTGGATAGCCTCTGCACTCCAGACTGGGCAACATAACCAGACCCCATCTCTTAAAAGAAACAAACCAAAAAAACTTTGTTTACAAAAACAGCCTGGCCAATGTTTAATCCTTTTAATATTTGCCTTTATAGAGACCATTGGATTCTCATGTCTATTTCTGCATTTAGTCCATTGCTGTATGTTGTTTTGGTTGAAAAATATGATGAAAATTCAGGCTTTCACAGACATGTAATTGGAAAAGGAAAGCGTATTTTCATAGCCTCTTCAGATAATTGTGAATATTCTTTGATAGTGCACCAAAACTTGAAAAGTAGTAGTTTATTAAAGCTTATTTGAAATGTGGAATTCAGCAATTCAGTATCAAGTGTGAATAACCATAGTTTATTGATCACTCCTTTCAAGATAAATGGTGTTCACCTCAAATTTCAGTCACAAGTGCTTTTTGTTGAGACAACTGTTGTGCTTCAAACTACATAGTAGGAGAGCTTTCTGTGCATCTCTCATTTTGTCACACAGAATATTTTAAAATGTATACTCAAGATGGAAATTTAATAAAATCAAGATGTTCTCAAATGAAACTTTTATATTTATTTATTTATTTATTTTGGCAGTGCTCGGTAATGAGGAATATAGTAACTACTAACAGTTTGGTGCTGCTGCCTTAATTAATGTTGGAACATTAACCCACCAGTGCCTTTGTACCATCTTTGCAAATGTCAATAAATGAAAACAGGAAATAATACCTTAGTATTTTCATGAAAATAGTTTTGTAATAGTGATGTCCCTGAAAAAGTCTTAGGAACCACTCAAGGGACCATACTTTGAGACCTGTGGTCTTAAAATGTTGTGGATGAAATTACACTTGGGGAAAAAAAAAAAACACCTTTAAAGTTCTAATGTTGTCTATTTCTTTTCCAGAGAATTAAGTATTGAAAATTGGATTATGCCTGCGGTTTATGCTGGCCATTTTTCACATGTAGTATGGTTTCATCCCACATGGGCTCAGCAAATCAGAGAGGGAAAACACCACTTTTTAGTAGGTAAAGACACTTCTACCACAACAATCAGGTAATTTCCTCATATTTGTGAATATGGACGTGATTGAATGTTTCTTATTTCGGATTCCTATAATAACTTCATAAGTCTCTGCACACAAATAGGATCAGATTAAGCCTCAACTTCTCCAAAGAGTTCTCAAAACATGAAGAACAAACTTTTTAAGTCTCTTGATGTTCTTCATGTACCATTTATATTTAGTTGCTGGTCAAATTAGATTTTGAATGTGATCTTTATCCTTTGGAATTTGGGCTTCATTGGTGACTAACTCCTTAAGCCATTGAAGTATTTTATAGATTTATATATTCAGTAGTACATTTTACTATTTCCTTTCAATGTAACTGTTGTCTGCTGAATTTGCTGCAGTGGCTCACACCTGTAATCCCAGCACTTTGGGAGGCCGAGGTGGGCGGATCACGAGGTCAGGAGATCGAGACTATCCTGGCTAAAATGGTGAAACTCCATCTCTACTAAAAATACAGAAACAAAAGTAGCCAGGCATGGTAGCGGGCACCTGTAGTCCCAGCTACTCGGGAGGCTGAGGAGGCAGAATGACGTGAACCTGGGTGGCGGAGCTTGCAGTGAGCCAAGATCGTGCCACTGCACTCCAGCCTGGGCAACAGAATGAGACTCCATCTCAAAAAAAAAACAATAATTAGTAGTGAAAGGGCAAAATTATCTCACTTTGATTTTTTTATAAATCCAACTGCTGAATAAGTAGATTTGGGCTTTAATTTTCTTGATTATAATATAAGTAGTTTCAGATAAGTACTTAATCTAAAGTAAGTTACAGTATCCTCTGACTTGAGATACATGTGCAACTGTTTTTATTGTGTAAGCTATTTAACCAATGTTTTGTGTATCTTGTGATACTATAATACTTTTAGAAATGTCAATATGTTCTTGACTTTAAAATTCTCTTATAATGGGATAAATATTTTAAGCAGTATAGCCATAACATTCTAGAACCTTAGGGATAGTGGAATGAAATGGTAATACGTTGAAAATCAGATGGTCTTCCTCATTGAAAATGATACTTTATTTCTAATTTATTCTTAATGACACAATTAACTTTTGTAGTATATATTCTTATCATTCACACAAATGGCTTTGTTGTGATATATGAAAATTGTATTTATTTCAGATATAATTCAAAAGAAATAATTAAGACTCAGCATATAAATATTGTACATACTACTGGTATGTGTGAAATAGTAGTAGGGTTTTTATTGAGTACTTCCGTGGGTAGGCCTGATTTAACCTACAAAATCAAATAATTTTCAGCAATCTGACACAGACATTTGAAACTCTGTGTCTGATTAACAATTTTGGAAGATTTTGATTCATGATTTTGGTTAATCCTGCAAGTAAAACTTTATGGAATAGACACATATACATGTAGGTGTTTAGTTTGACAAATATTTGTATGTTTGTATGATAGGAACACGGGAAAACTGCTGTTATTAAAAAGAATATTAATTTAGGTTGGGGGATACAGCCTCATCTTAGGGTTGTACAGTTTTAATAAGCTTGGACATTAGTTTTACTATTTTTGGAAAATAGTAGCTATTTTTGGAAAATAGCTTTTATAGTTTACAGCTGTGTATGCTGGGAGAAGGCAAGTGGGAAATAAATATTAACCATTATTTTAGGTGGGTAAGGCATGCCTCTAGAAGAAGTATTTGGCTTCACTGTTTATTTACCTAGTCACCTTTCATATTGAAAATATTACAGTTATATAGAAATTAACAAAGCTGTAAAATATGTCGGGGAGTTTCTATGAAGAGAAATTATTTCCAGATGAAATTTTTCTCTTCAATGATTTTTTGGATAAAGATTCAGCTGGTATGAGAGAGAACAAAGGAACACTGGCTTAAACAAGAGTTTATTCTTATATTAGAATTCAGTGTACACAGTCCAGGCCTATGTGGCAGCTCTAGAGTTTGGGGAACCCTAGTTCCTTCTATCTTTTTGCACCACCGTCTCTAGAATACTGCCCTTGTCTTTATAGTCCAAGGTGGCTTGCCACCTCTGTGTTCATATGCCAGTCAGCAGGAAACAGGAGAGCAGAGCTCTGTATGCTTTTCTTCCATTCACAACCACTGGCCTGAATTTAATCACATGGCCACACCAGGCAAGGCAGACTGAAATGTAGTCTTTATGTGGGGCAGCTGTGTGTCCAGCTAAGAATTTGAGGAATGCTATTTCTACAGAAGAACAGGAAGTACAAATACTAGAGACTGCTCTCAGTTTTTGTCAAATAGGTCCATTCTTATATTTCTGCCATGCCATAGTGAAATGTCAACTAATTTTCCCATTCTTCTTAAAAATCGTTTTTTCCTCTGATTCAGGGTTACAAGTACAGATCATTACTTCCTAAGTGATGGTCTGTATGTACCTGAAGACCAGCTAGAGAACCAAAAACCGTTACAATTGGATGTAATTATGGTAAAACCTTATAAACTGTGTAACAATCAAGAAGAAAACGATGCAGTGTCTTCTGCTAAGAAACCAAAGCTAGACCTGGAAGATTCGGAAAACACTGCCTCTACTAACTGTGACTCTTCTTCAGAAGGACTGGAAAAGGAGACAGCGACACAGAGAAGTGACCAGACTTGCCTAGAACCATCACGTTCATGTTCTTCTGAAAATCAGGAACGCCAGACTGCCGCCAGCAGTGGGGAGATTCTGGAAATTTTGAAGAAAGGGAAGGCATTTGTTTTAGATATTGACTTGGATTTTTTTTCAGTGAAGAATCCCTTCAAAGAAATGTTCACTCAGGTAAATATTATATTTTTAACACATAGATCTTGAGAATTGTGTGGCTTTTCTCTAGATGAGGAGTCAGCAAACTCTTTAAACAGACAGCTAGCAATTATTTTAGGCTTTGGGGTTCACATTCTCTACTAATACCCTTTTCTGTTGTTTTCTAAAACTGTTAAAGTTGTATATACCATTCTTAACTTGAGGGCCATACAAAAACAGGCTATAGGCTGTGGATTGCCAACTCCTGCTGTAGATAGTATTCATTATTTTGCATTTATTAATTGGGGTAATGTATACATGGGTGATGGATAAAAATTAAATCATACAGTACAGATATATACAGTCAGCCCTCTGTATCCATGGATTTAATCAGCCACAGATAGGAAATATTCAGAAAAAATAAAAAACAACAAGAAATAACAATACAAGAGTAAAAAATAATACAAATAAAAAACAATACAATATAACACTGTTTACATAGAATTTACACTGTATTAGATACCATAAGTAATTTAGAGATGACTTAAAGCATATGAGAGGGTATGCATAGGTTATATGCAAATACTACACTATTTTATATCAGGGACTTGAGCAACCACAGATTTTGGTATCCACAGGAGGTCCCCGAACCAATCCCCCACGGATACCAAGGGACAAGTGTACATTGAAAAACAGCACTCTCTTATCCCTATTCCCTCAGTTCTTTGTTTCAGAAACGAATACTGTGGTCAGTTTCTTGTGTATCTTTCCAGAGATATTCTATATATAAATCCTGTGTAACGGATTATTCCTTAAACAGTGACGTGCCTGATTACTCACCTAAATGTTTGTAGTAAATATTTGTAATGAAAGTTTCTAGAAGGTTACATAAGAAATTCAGTGGCAGTTATTCCTTTTAGAGTGCTATCAGGAAACCTGGGAACACTTTTAGACCCTTTGGTACAATAGACTTTTTTTAAAACATGTATTACACTCTATTATTTAGTGGCAATTTTTAAAACATCATTAGGAAAGACAGGTGTTCATCTTTTTTTTTTTTTTTAAGAGCATGTTCAGGCTGGGTACAGTGGCTCATGCGTATAATCCCAGTACTTTGGGAGGCCAAAGCAGGAGGACCACTTGAGCCAAGGAGTTTGAGAACAGTGTAGGCAATGTAGCAAGATCCCATCTTTATGGAAAAAAAAAAAAATTTTAATCTAGCCAGGCATAGTGGCACGTGCCTGTGGTCCCACTACTCGGGAGGCCAAGATGGGAGGATCACTTAAGCCTGGGAGGTCAAGGCTGCAGTGAGTCGTGATCACACCCCTGCACTCCATCCAGCCTGGGTGACAGAGCAAGACTCCATCTCGAAAAAGAAGAAAAAAAAGAAGCATGTTCAAAAGTTAAGGGAGTTAAGTTCTATTGTTACCTCTACTGTTTATTAGCTATATGATCTTAGGAAAATTACTTAATCTTTCTGACCCATAGTTTCTTCAAGTACCAAATCAGAATAATAGTCATACCCAACTCAGGATTGTTATAATGAATGAATAAAGCGCTGAAGATATGCCACAACATTGTGCTTAATGAATTTTAGCTCTTGGGTATAACCTCTTTCCGAGAATACTCCTAAATAGGATTACTGGGGCCAGGTGTACCCACCTATATAATGGATCCATGTAGCTGTGCTAAACAAGGGGAAACATTATCCTACAAAGTTTGTATGGCAAACCTCTTTCTCCCCTTAGTGGAGCCTCCTGACCGAGGTTCTATGTCTTTGACATTCTGCCTCCAGTATTGCCTTTGTACTTCAGAGTTCTATTCTGTTGTTAGAGAAATGGCTGCAAAGTGGACATGGGGAGTTCTTTGTTGTTGTTATTAAAGATACGTGCATTTCCTGTAAATAGCTAAAGTCTGTTTATCTCCTAGGACATGCCATTTATATAGTGGAATATTATTTAAAATATTTTCATGTCATGACCCATTAGCCACCAAGTATGCTTCCTTAGGTAATTTTTACATAGTATTGTCATGCCCAGCTGGATAGAGTTGCCTTGAAGAAGTGATATTTACAATAAAATAAATTTTACAATATTTACAATAAAATTATTATGATAAAAATCTAAAGTATACATTTTGCCTCATTCTCCCATACAAACTTTTAAATAATTATCTAAGATGTTCTTGTATCACAAGCAAGGCTGTCTCTTCCTTAAAGCATATCACTAAAAATTTTTAACTTTTTTTTTCCGGTATGTGGATTTTTTGTTTTGTTTTCCAGGAAGAGTACAAAATCTTACAAGAGCTGTACAAATTTAAGAAACCTGGCACCAACCTAACAGAGGTATCCTCCATTTGTTTCTTTGGGGTTTTATTCATTTATCGTATAACTAGTAGTATCTTGCAAATTACTACAGTGATCTCAAAGACTGCTCAAAGTGAGTGTGTGTATGTGTGTGTGTGTGTGTGTGTATTGGCAAAGCCCATGGTTAGTCCTTGAAAATTATGTTTTAACTAATAGAGCCAAGTTTTTTTTGTAATGGAATGTTGCTCGTTTTTTGAAAGAATAACTATGTAATCTCAGCTTTTCAATGTATTTTAAGGAAGATTTGGTAGATATTGTTGATACTCGAATTCATCAGTTAGAGGATTTAGAAGCCACTTTTGCCGATTTGTGTGATGGTGATGATGAAGAAACTGTACAGAGATGGGCTTCAAACCCTGGGTAAGACTCTCAAACATTTTTTTCCCCCAACTCTACTAACTTTCGGTCCTAGATATGTTCCTAAATTTGCAAGATACATTGCTTTTAAAAACTTAGTATTCAGCTACTTGGGATGCTGAGGTAGGAGAGGATCACTTGAGGCCCGGAGTTCCAGACCAGTCTGGTAATGTAATAAGACCCTGTCTCTAAAAAAAAGTTTTTTAATTAGCCAGATATGGTGGCACCTACCTGTAGCCACTACAGCCGCTGCTCCCAGCTACTTGGAAGGCTGAAGTGTGAGGATTGCTTGAGCCTAGGAGTTTGAGTCTGCAGTGAGCTGTGATCATGTCACTGCACTCTATCCTGGGTGACAGAGACTTGTCTGAAAAAAGAAAGAGAGAGAAAAAAGAATTAGTATTAAATTTCAACACATTTACTAACAACAGTAGACATTATTGAGTATATTCTGTGTACCCTTTATCTAATATTTTTCCTTGCCTTATCTCATGTACTCCTTACAACAGCCTTATGGTTTTATTCTTATTATGTCAATTTTATAGATGAAAAAACCAAGGTTAAGGAAATTGGCCAAAGTCACATAGTAAGTAGGCATGTTTTTAGTCTCTGTGCGGTAGCTGCCCCTAAATATGAAATACTGTACGAGGTCTTAAAGAGAAGTAAAGATGAGTAGTACCTAGGCATTCCCTGTCCTAAGTAGAATAAGAAAAAAATACTAACCTAACAACAGAAAAGTAAATTACTTGACAAGTAAATTACAATGCGAAAACTTGGCTGGGCTCAGTGGCTCACACCTGCAATCCCAGCACTTTGGGAGGCTGAGGCGGGCAGATCATGAGGTCAGGAGATCGAGACCATCCTGGCCAACACGGTGAAACCCAGTCTCTACTAAAAATACAAAAAAAAGAAAAAATTAATCGGGCGTGGTGTTAGGCGCCTGCAGTCCCAGCTACAGGAGACTACAGGAGGCAGGAGAATGGAGTGAACCTGGGAGGCGGAGCTTGCAGTAAGCAGGGATCACGCCACTGCACTCAGCCTGGGCGACAGAGTGAGACTCCATCTCAAAAAAACAAACAAACAACACACACACACAAAAAAAAACCCCAGTGCAAAAACTGACATGAAGGAACAGTATTTGAAGGCTAGATTCTCCATCAGGTCATTTATTTGACTGACTGTTCATATTACCTTGAAAGTGTGAAGAGAGTTCTTTTTGAGTGAAAGCCTTTGGTATTGAAGCTGGCGTGAAAGAATATTGGCATAAATATTACAGTGATTTTTCTCTAAAATAAGTCTTAAATCATGTAATCTCAAACGGCCAGAAAACTAAAATAAAACCATCAGACAAACTTTTTGGTCTCCATGAGCATAGGAAAACCAGAACTAGCTTATTTTAAAACTAATCTCCCACAAACTGTCATATTATTCTCTCTAGTGTAAACAAAAGAAAATCAGTTGTAAGGTAGCAAGATAAAATGGGAAATTAGAATCAATAATACTTTAGGCCAGAACATGAACAACCACTAAGATTTGTCATGTTATGGTTATTAAAAATAATTCAGCAGATCTCTAGAAGAATATGGAAGAACCTGGAACAGTGGTTGCCTCTGGGGAAAGGAATTCTATGGCTAAATGACGAAGTATACGAGTGAGAAATTATTTCTTTTGCTATGTGCATGTATTATCTATTCAAAATACTCATTGTAATTTTTACTTAAAATATTCAGAAGCATCCCTAAAATGTAAACATCATAAAGCTTTAATTATTGACACTAACAAAGCAGTGATGTGGAGGAATAATTCACAGTAATATTAATCACATCAGTAAGTATTGATTAGGCACTTTAACATCAGTTAATGGCCAGGCATGGTGGCTCACGCCTATAATCTGAGCACTTTGGGAGGCCAAGGTGAGCAGATCGCCTGAGCTCAGGAGTTCGAGACCAGCCTGGGTGACATGGTGAAATCCTGTCTTTACAAAAAAATACAAAAAATTAGCCAGGCATGGTGTCATGCACCTGTGGCCCCAACTACTTGGGAGGCTGAGGTGGGAGGATCACTTGAGGTCAAGGCTGCAGTGAGCTGAGATCGCACCACTGCACTCCAGCCTGGGTGACAGAGGAAGGCCCTATCTCAAAAAAAGAAAAAAAAAAAATCAGTTAATGCTTTTTCCTCTTCAGTATAGGGTTCTAAAATGATTCCTTCTTTTTTGAAATGATAGAAGAGGGAGATAGAGAAGTAAGTCACAGGACAGGAGTCTTCCTAGAAATACTGAAAAATCCTATTATTTTGTTATTTCATGAAGTCTCAAGCTAAGTTTAAAACTTTAACAACAACAACAAAATAGGCCTGGAAACCTTGGAATCCTAAGTCCAGCCCACAGACTTCCACTGAAACCCACTCTGCCTACTGAGCATGCCCAGTTAGCTTCTCGTCACCAGCAGGGAGTTCTAATACAGACTTGAAGATATGATGAGACTGCAACAGTAGTGAGTTTAGACTGTGCTTGGTATTGAAGGGAGAAAAAATAGCATCAAGGAAAAGTAGATGACACTGAAAGAAAAGTCTCCCCAAACTAACCATGACCCTAAAGAGCCAGACCCTCGGCATAGAGGCTTCACTATGTCTAGGGAAGTGAGGTGGTTGGTTAGGGTCCAGAAGCCTAGAAAATGTCATTAATAAAAAGGAAAAAGTAACAGGACAAGTGGGCAAGCAGGCAGGCCTCCATGCCTCCTTTTTTCTTTCTTTTTTTACTCCCAGCAAATTAGTGAATATTTGTGGAGGAGGAATTAAAACACTAGAAGCATTAGCCAATCAGAGCTTCCAAAAGGTCCACCTAAACTTAATACCTTAAAAGCCTCGATGGTTATATCAATGTTTTGGGTAAGAAAACAGGAAACATTTATTTCTTAATATTTTAAGATATTTGGACAGCATCTTTTATTTCCCAAGTACCATATGAAGCATGTTATTATGGTAAATGTTAGTATAATGTATCATTTACTATTGTCATTTTAGTTGTGGTGGTTGTGATGTTTAATTGAGTGGGATGGCTTTTTTCCAGAATGGAATCACTAGTTCCCCTTGTACAGAGTTTGAAAAAACGGATGGAAGTACCAGACTATGAAATGGTAAATATTTTATATTAACGTGTAAAATTGACCCTTTGTAAAGACAATTTTCTGGGTAGAAGAATTTGCTTTTTGTTAAAGTGGTTCATTTTTGTTTGTGTTCCTGTGAAGTGTGAAATAATTATTAAGAAAAGAAATGAGTGAAAAAAATACATACATTGAAACAGAATACTGTTTTCCTGGAAAAGTTTTCCAGGAAAAACATTTTTTCCTCAATTTTACTTATGAAGCAAAAGTCCTGTGTATTTTTTTAGTTTTGTCTGGGGTCAGATCTCTCTTCACCAGACAAAAGAAAAGTACACAATTTCTAAAATGGTCCATTTTTTATTGATGACTATTTATACTCCCTTCCTCCTTCCTTCTTTTCCTCCCTATTTAAAAACTTTTCTGTTTGTAAAAACCATAAGAAAAGAAAAAAGAGAGAGCTGTGACTAGCACGTTTTAAATGTGTTAGCTATTTGTCAACAGGGATCTGAATGCTATAGCCAAAGATACTTTTAGTCATAATTTATTTGTATATCATTTTGCAGTCTTTGAAGCATATATTTTCCCATTTGACCTGGTACTTGAGATGAGAAAGCTACAGCTTAAAATATTCAAGTGTCCAGGCGCAGTGGCTCACGCCTGTAATCCCAGCACTTTGGGAGGCCGAGGCCAGCAGATTACGAGGTCAGGAGATCGAGACCATCCTGGCTAACATGGTGAAACCCTGTCTCTACTAAAAATAACAAAAAATTAGCCAGGCATGGTGGCAGGCGCCTGTAGTCCAAGCTACTCGGGAAGCTGAGGCAGGAGAATGGTGTGAACCCGGGAGGCGGAGCTTGCAGTGAGCCCAGATCGTGCCACTGCACTCCAGCCTGAGTGACGGAGTGAGACCCCGTCTCAAAAAAAAAAAAAAAAAAAATGTTCAAGTGACTTTTCTCAGATTTGATGCCAGGGCTAAGACTTCCAAGTCTCCTGCCTCTTAGTGTGGTCTTTCTCTTACTTCAGTAAGCTGGGTTTGCATATTTTATTTACTTATGGAATACAGTCAGACCACTTTGACTAAAACTGAAGTATTGATTTAAGTATTGATTGCATGTATAAGAATTTGCTGGTATTCTTTAAAATAAGAGATGTCTGTTTTCACACTGCTGATAAAGACATACCCAAGACTAGGCAATTTACAAAAGAGATTTAATGGACTTACAGTTCCATATGACTGGGGAGGCCTCACAGTCATGGTGGAAGGTGAAAGGCATGTCTCACATGGTGACAGACAAGAAAAGAGAGATTGTACAGGGAGACTCCGGTTTTTAAAACCATGAGATCTCATGAGACTCATTGACCATCATGAGAACAGCACAAGAAAGACCCACCCCCACAATTCAATCACCTCCCATCGGGTTCCTCCCACGACATGTGGGAATTGTGGGCGTTACAATTCAAGATGAGATTTGGGTGGGGATACAGCCAAACCATGTCATTCTACCCTTGGCCCCTCGCAAATCTCATGTCCTCACATTTCAAAACCAGTCATGCCTTCCCAACAGTCCCTCAAAGTCTCAACTCATTTCAGCATTAACTCAGAAGTCCACAGTCCAACATCTCATCTGAGACAAGCCAAGTCCCTTCCACCTATGAGCCTGTAAAATCAAAAGCAAGTTAGTTACTTCCGAGATACAATGGATGTACAAGCATTGGGTAAATACAGCCGTTCCAAATGGGAGGAAGTGGCCCAAACAAAGGGGCAATGCAAGTCTGAAGTCCATCTTCAGTCAAATCTTAAAGCTCCAAAAAGATCATATTTGACTCCATGTCTCACATCTAGGTAACTCTGATGCAAGAGGTGGGTTCGCATTGTCTTGGGCAACTCTGCCCCTATGGCTTTGCGGGGTACAACCTCCCTCCTGGCAGCTTTCATGGGCTGGTGTTGAGTGTCTGCAGCTTTTCCAGGCACACGGTACAAACTGTCAGTGGATCTACCATTCTGGGGTCTGGAGGACAGACAGTGGCCCTCTTCTCACAGCTCTACTAGGTGGTGCCCCTAGGGACTCTGGGTGGGGATCCAACCCCACATTTCCCTTCCACGCTGCCCCTAGCAGAGGTTCTCCATGAGGGCCCAGCCCCTGCAGCAAACTTCTGCCTAGGCATCCAGGTATTTCCATACATCTTCTGAAATCTGGGCAGAAGTTCCCAAACTTCAATTCTTGACTTCTGTGCACTCGCAGGCTCAACACTAACTGGAAGCTGCCAAGGCCATCTGAAGCCATAGCCCGAGCTCTATATTGGTCCATTTTAGCCATGGCTGGAGCAGCTGAGACACAGGACACCAAGTCCTAGGCTGTACACATCACTGGGACCCTGAGCCCTGCACATGAAACAATTTTTTCCTCCTAAACCTTCAGGCCTGTGACAGGAGGGGCTACCGCAAAGGTCTCTGACATGCCCTGGATACATTTTCTTTATTGTCTTGGGGATTCACATTTGGCTCCTCGTTACTTATGCAAATTTCTGCAGCCAGCTTGAATTTCTTCTCAAAAAATGGAATTTTCTTTTCATTCACATTGTCAGGCTGCAAATTTTCCAAACTTTTATGCTCTGTTTCCCTCTTAAAACTGAATGCCTTGGCCAGGTGCAGTGGTTCACGCCTGTAATCCCAGCATTTTGAGAGGCCAAGGCGGGTGGATCATTTGAGGCCAGGAGTTCAAGACCAACCTGACCAACGTGTCGAAACCCCTTCTCTACTGAAAATACAAAACTTACCTGGGTGTGGCAGGACACACCTGTAATCCTAGCTACTCAGGAGGCTAAGGCAAAGAATCGCTTGAACCTGAGAGGCAAAGGCTGCAGTGAGCCGAGATGGTACCACTGCATTCCAGCTTGGGTGACAGAGCAAGACTCCATTTCAAAAATAAAAAATAAAAATAAAAAAACTGGATGCCTTTAACAGCACCCAAGTCACCTCTTGAATGTTTTGCTGCTTAGAAATTTCTTCCACCAGATATGCTAAATCATCTCTCAAGTTCAAAGTTCCACACATCTCTAGGGCGAGGGCAAAATGCCACCAGTCTCTGCTAAAATATAACAAGAGTCACCTTTGTTCCAGTTCCTAGCAAGTTCTTCATCTCCATCTGAGACCACCTCAGTCTGGATTTCATTGTCCGTGTCATTATCAGCATTTTGGTCCAAGCCATTCAACAAGTCTCTAGGAAGTTCCAAACCGTTCCACATTTCCCTGCCTTCTTCTGAACCCTCCAAACTGTTCCAACCTCTGCCAGTTCCAAAGTTGCTTCCACATTTTCAGGTACCTTTTCAACAGTGCCCCACTCTACTGGTACCAATTTACTGTATTAGTCTATTTTCACACTGCTGATAAAGACATACCCAAGACTGGGCAATTTACAAAAGAAAGAGATTTAATGGACTTAGTGTTCCACGTGGCTGGTGCAGCCTCACAATCATGGCAGAAGGTGAAAGACACGTCTCACATGGCAGCAGACAAGAAGAGACAGCTTCTCTGCAGGGAGACGTCTGGTTTAAAACCATCAGATCTCTGACCGGGCACGGTGGCTCACACCTGTGATCCCAGCATTTTGGGAGGCCGAGGCGAGTAGATCACCTGAGGTCAGGAGTTCGAGACTAGCCTGACCAACATGGAGAAACCCCATCTCTATGAAAAATACAGAATTAGCCAGGCGTGGTGGCGCATTCCTATAATCCCAGCTACGTGGGAGGCTGAGGCAAGATAATCGCTTGAACCCAGGAGGTGGAGGTTGTGGTCAGCCAAGATTGTGCCATTGCACTCCAGCCTGGGCAACAAGAATGAAACTCTGTCTCAAAAAAAATGAAACCGTCAGATCTTGGCTGGGCGCAGTGGCTCACGCCTATAATCCCAGCACTTTGGGAGGCTGAGGCAGGCGGATCATGAGGTCAGGAGATGGAGACCATCCTGGCTAACATGGCGAAACCCCGTCTCTACTAAAAAATTAGCCAGGCGTGGTGGCAGGCACCTGTAGTCCCAGCTACTCTGGAGGCTGAGGCAGGAGAGTGGCATGAACCCGGGAGGCGGAGCTTGCAGTGAGCCGAGATAGTGCCACTGCACTCCAGCCTGGGCGACATAGTGAGACTCCGTCTCAAAGAAAACAAAACAAACAAAAAAAAAACCCCATCAGTTCTCCTGATATTCATTCACTGTCATGAGAACAGTGCCGGAAAGATCTGCCGCCATAATCACTTCCCACTGGGTTCTCCCATGACACATGGGAATTGTGGGAGTTACAATTCAAGATGAGATTTGAGTGGAGATACAGCAAAACCATATAATGAGCAAAAGAATATTTTGGTGAAACCTGAGCAAATCCAAGACTTATACTGTTTTGTTTAACTTTTTTTTTTTTTTTCCAGGAGCATACATTCAAGTTACCCTGAGTAAATGCTTCCAAGACCTACATTTTTTTTTTTTTTTTTTGGAGACGGAGTCTCTGTCTGTCGCCCAGGCTGGAGTGCAGTGGTGTGATCTTGGCTCACTGCAAGCTCCGCCTTCTGGGTTCACGCCATTCTCCTGCCTCAGCCTCCTGAGTAGCTGGGACTACAGGTGCCCGCCACCACACCCAGCTAATTTTTTGTATTTTTAGTAGAGACGGGGTTTCACCGTGGTCTCGATCTCCTGACCTCGTGATCCACCTGCCTCGGCCTCCCAAAGTGCTGGGATTACAGGCGTGAGCCACCATGCTCAGCCAAGACTTACATTTTTTAAAAAATGGTATTTAAGATTATTACAAGATACTTAAGGTTTGAAAATATTTTGAGGCCAGGAACAGTGGCTCACACTTGTAATCCCAGCACTTTGGGAGGTCAGGGCAGGTAGATCACTTGAGCCCAGGAGTTTGAGACCAGCCTGGGCAACATGGCAAAACCCTATTTTTTGTCTCTACAAAAAATACAAAAATTAGCCAGATGTGGTGGCACACGCCTGTAGTCCCAGCTACTTGAGATGCTGAGGCAGGAGGATTGCTTGAACCTGGGTGGTTACGGTGAGCTGAGATCGTGCCATTGCACTCCAGCTTGGGCAACAGAGTGAGACTTTGTGTCATATTTAAAAAGAGAAAGAAAATGCTTTGAGCTCATACAATATTATCAAATATGTCTGCAGGCAGGTCTGCTTTAATCATTACATTGCATCTGGATTTTTTTCGCTGGGTGGGTTTGATGTTTTTTGGGGGACAGGGAATGGCTGGGGTTCAGTCACATATAATCAATTATGATGTGCCTACAGCTGCAGAGATAGAACGCTAAATAGTTTTACCATTTTGGCAAAATGAACATTCAGAATTCATCCTTTTATCACACTGACTGATTATTGCCAGTTAAATTGTTGATGTGTATCCAGAGCCTCTAGTAAAATAGTTGATTAGTGTGTTTTTTCATGCTTTGCACTTGTATACTCTAGGCAAAACTATGACATAGTTAAGTTCCATTTTTCAAAACATTAAAGTTAAGGTTGCAGAATGGTAGCATGTGAGCCACTTCTAACTTTCAGGCAAGTTTAGTTTAGTGCTAAGACTGGACATCATTCATTTAAATTTAAAACACATATGTAGATGGCAGTAGTCTATGGTTACACATAAAGGATACACAAGAAAACAGTTGGTTAAATAAGGCAGGACAAATATATTTTATCTTGTATCCTCTCAAAGCTTGGAATATAGTATTAGTTGCATGTATTAATATTTTAAAAGTAAGTAAAATAATGTGTTAAAAATGAGATGAGAATATTATGTACAGTTTTGTATCAACTTTTTATTTTTATTTTTTTTTTGATACGGAGTTTCACTCTTGTTATCCAGGCTAGAGTGCAATGGCACGATCTCAGCTTACCGTAACCTCTGCCTCCCGGGTTCAAGTGATTAGAAGCTGGGATTATAGGCATGTGCCACCAAACCCAGCTAATTTTGTATTTTTAGTAGAGACGGGGTTTCTCCATGTTGGTCAGGCTGGTCTCAAACTCCTGAGACCTCAGGCGATCCACCCGCCTCAGCCTCCCAAAGTGCTGGGATTACAGGCATGAGCCACCATGCCTGGCCTCAACTTTTTAGAATCTAGATGAAATGGATAATTTGATAGAAAATGCGAATTACCAAAATTAAGTAAAGACCAATAATCATACAATAAAGAAGTAAAGAATTATTCTAAGAAGAGGCATCTGGCCCAGACAGTATATAGGTGAGTTCTACCAACACTTCAGAGAGCAGATAACTTTTATGACATAGAAACTGTTAGAGAAAAAATAATCCCAAAGCATAAAGATATTAAAAATTAAAAGTTTGTCATATTTAAGGTGTTGGATAGTCCAGTTACCCTGATTTGATCTTTATATGCTAGTATGAATGTATTAAATTATCACATATACCCTGAAAATATGCACATCTTTTATGTATCAATAAAAGTAAAGATTTGTCAATAAGGCCATTAATGATTAAAGAAGCTTATAAAAACAACTGTCATACAGTGTAATTTTTGTGTTATTTTCAGGTTCACCAGGCTGGTTTAACCTGCGATTATTCAGAACTTCCTCACCACATCAGCACAGAACAAGAAATAGAGTATCTTATTCAATCTGTGCATTATTTACTGAAAAATTTACCAAATCCTACTCTTGTGACAATTGCAAGGTAAGTGTGTTCGGTAGAATAATGGCAAACCAGAGATGTGCACATCCTAATCTCTGGAACCTGTGAATGTGTTGCATTATATGGCAAAAGGGAATTCTCAGTGTGATTAACTCAAGGATTTTGAGATGAGATTGTCCTGGATTCACCAAGTGGGCCCAGTGTAATCACAAGGGTCCTTAGAAGAGAAAGGCAGGAGGGTCAGAATCAGAGAGAGTGATTCGAAAATTCTGCCCTGCCGGCTTTGAAGATGGAGGCCACGAACACAGGCAGCCTTTAGAAGCTAGAAAAGGCCAGGGGACAGATTATGCCTGGGATCTTACAAAAAGAATGCAGCCCTGTTGGCACCTTTATTTTAGGACTTCTGACCTCCAAAAGTATATGATAATAATTTAGTGTTGCTTTAAGCTACTAAGTTTGTGGCAATTTTTTATAGCGGCAGTAGGAAGCTAATAAAATTTCTGTAGGTAAATGTAATGATTACTAATAAAATAATACAATTTTTTTTACCTACTCAGCTCAAAATTTAGATGTTGTATTTTCTCTTCCCTGGTTTTTTTTGTTTGTTTGTTTGAGAGGAATTTCGCTCTTGTTGCCCAGGCTGGAGTGCAATGGCACAATCTTGGCTCACCGCAACCTCTGCCCCCCGGATTCAAGCAGTTCTCCTGCCTCAGCCTCCCAAGTAGCTGAGATTACAGGCATGCACCACCACGCCTGGCTAATTTTGTATTTTTCATAGAGACGGGGTTTCTCCATGTTGGTCAGGCTGGTCTCAAACTCCCGACCTCAGGTGATCCACTCAACTCAGCCTCCCAAAATGCTGAGATTACAGGCATGAGCAACCGCACCTGGCCTTTTTCTCTTCTCTATTAGTGATGATATGCAAACAATGTAGTTATTGTTATCTTGTCTTTGCAGTTGGTAAGATTCAGATGAACACAAGAATTCTCATTTCTGTGTCCTACCAATTAATATTTAGCTGCTGCCATGTTTTAAATTTGAATATAATTGCTGAATAGTTATAACAATTTAATAATGCTTTCCTATGTTAATTTTTGGGCTGGTTTTGTATGGAAGTATGAGGTTCTAAAATAAGTACTTTAAGTACTCAGGCTAATAATATGTAATTCATGACAAACATTTTGTAACATCCTTTTATCATTCTGAAACCTCATATAATGTAACCTACCTATATGTAATTTAAATATATATAGATAATATTCATAATATACATAGATAATATACATTATATATGTAATATAACCTACTATACACATAATACCTATACACATAGGAGGAATTAAAGTAATTGATAATAAAATATATTAAAATGCCAAACTAGACTCACATATTTAAGACATGCAGTTAAAAATGTACTATAGCAGTTACACTACATGATGTAAATGTAGCAGTTACAAATGCAGATACCATGTGTTGACCAGATGCCATGAACAGCACTGCCATAATGACATTTTTCAGTCATTGAACAGTCTCTTCATAAGGATCTGCAGTTAAAGTCCAGTCTTTCCCCAATTTACAGAGTAGTTGCATTCCTGGAAAATTTAGTTCATATTTAATGCATTTTTTAAAAATATTTTTCTATATAATAAAGTGTTCAGTTCTAGGCTGTATTAGTCTGTTTTCATGCTGCTGATAGAGACATACCTGAGACTGGGCAATATACAAAAGCAAGAGGTTTAATTTAACTTATAGTTCCACGTGGCTGGGGAAGCCTCACAATCGCGGCAGAAAGCAAGGAGGAGCAAGTCATGTCTTACATGGATGGCAGCAGGCAAAGAGAGAATGAGAACCAAGCAAAAGAGGTTTCTCCTTATAAAACCCTCAGATGTCATGATATTTATTCACTACCACAAGAACAGTATGGGTGAAACCACTGCCATGAGTCAATTATCTCCCACCAGGTCCATCCCACTGCAATGGGAATTACGGAAGATACAATTCAAGATGAGATTTGCATGGGGACACAGCCAAACTATGTCATAGGCTCAAAAAATTAAAAATCACTTTTTCACTTACATGAGTACTCAGTAGACTTTGAAAACATTCAAGACACGGGACAGCTATTCATATTGCAGGATGATCCTGCCTGTTGCAAGCCCTCTAGCAGCCCAGCCCTGTTGTCCCAGTCCCCTAAATGTCAGTAGCGTCCCCTATTCATTGTGTCAATCAAAAATGTACTAAGAGATTTTCAAAACACCTTCATGGGAGTAGCTCCCATCAAGAACCATTCTAATAGTGTTTAAAGAAGTCAAAAATTGGCCAGGTGCAGTGGCCTCACACCTGTAATCCTGGCATTTTGGGAGTTGGAGGTGGGTGGATCGCTGGAGCTCAGGAGTTTGAGACCAGCCTGGGCAACATGGCAAAACCCTGACTCTACAAAAAAACACACACACACACACACACACACAAAATTAGCTGGGCGTGATGGCATGTGCCTGTAGGCCCAGCTACTTGTGGAGCTGAGGCTGCAGTGAGCCAAGATCACACCACTGCACTCCAGCCTGAGTGACAAAATGAGACCCTGTCTCAAAAAAAAAAGTCAAAAATCTTTCCAAAAGTATTGCAGTACGCTTTATTTGTTAAGACTTATAAATTGAGTTTTTACATATGACACTTTAAAGTAGGTCTTGCTGAGCATAGTGTCTTACACCTGTAACGTCAGCACTTTGGGAGGCCAAGGTGGGTGGATTGCTTGAGCCCTGGAGGTTGAGGCTGCAATCAGCCATGATCATGCCACTAAACAGCAAAGAAAGCTCTTGTCTCAAAAAATAAAGTAGGCCTTTGTCCATATGTATATGTTAGTATTTAATAAAGTTTCTCAAGCCAGACCTGGTGGCTCACCCCTATAATCGCAGCACTTTGGGAGGCCAAGGTGGGCAGATCACCTGAGTTCAGGAGTTCAAGACCAGCCTAGCCAACATGGTGAAACCCTGTCTCTACTAAAAATATATAAATTAGCCAGGCATGGTGGCAGGCACCTGTAATCCCAGCTACTCAGGAGGCTGAGGCAGAAGAATCGCTTGGACCCAGAAGGAGGAGATTGCAGTGAGCCAAGATTGTGCCACTGCACTCCAGCCTGGGCAACAGAGCAAGACTATCTCAAGAAAAATAAAAAATAAAAATAAAGTTTCTCTATATTATTTATTGTGTCTTAAATTTTCACATCAAGCCACAAAAATAGCCTGGTTACCAGAGTATGGAGTTTATCAGTGGTCTTACAGATTATCTCTTTAGGTTTGAAATACTTGTACTAAGGAGTAGGCCAGATAACTAATTCCAGTTCCTTCTATAAAGATTTCTGTGCTGCTCTTCTCACTCTATCCTCTAGAAGGCTTTATTCACCCTTATCCAGAACTAGGAGACACTGGTTAATCCAGTTGTAATTGGCAGCAGCATTGTAACTGCCCAGTGCAACTCAGGTTGTAGTTGGTAAGTTCTGGAAAGACTCCCAAAATACAGATATCTGCCCCAACCTACTTTGCTCTTTTCTGCTTCCTACTGCCTAGGAAAGTAAATCCAACACCAGCACATCGCCACATTTCATTTTGGACCAAGCCGTGGATCCTTTATAATTTTGTGGTTAACAAATCATTTTTAGAAATAGAATCCTTTTATCAGTTGGAAAACCTCGACTCTCATCATTTCTAGCCCTAGCGCACACATAATAAAAGATGTCTCATCACTAAGATACTAAGCCCCTGTATTCCCAAGCAACATCTCACTTTCAGGCAAACAGTGGTCTAGCAATCAAGCACTAAGGCTCACGCCACATTTCACCTTGCGCAGGTTAATCTCTTTGTTTCAGATATCTTTAAAGGGATACTGATTGTGCCTCTTTCATAGAGTTGCTGTGAAAATTAAAGAACATAATTTATGTGAGGTGCCTAACATAAGGTAAACTTTTACTAGCTTTCAACTGATATTGATCCAAAATTCAGCACACCTTACTTTCTGTTTTACATTGAAATCAACACATGCAGCTTTTCCTCACAGTGTGATTTTATCCTATGTGTATTTTTCTTCTTTCTCTTTCTCTTCTTGGTTCTAGGTCAAGCCTGGATGATTACTGTCCTTCTGACCAAGTTGACAGCATTCAAGAAAAGGTCCTCAATATGCTACGTGCCCTCTATGGAAATCTAGACCTCCAAGTGTATGCAGCAGAGTCTTCTCCATCTTGAAACAAACAAAACATTGGGCTCCTGTTGTATCTTGGTTTAGTAACAGGCCTTTAATTAATTTATTTGTAAATGAGTCTTCCAGAGAACACTTTTTATATTAACTTTCAATTGAAATCTTTCAGATATTTTGAATCTCTAAACAACTATTTTCAGTTGTGGAATGATGGTAAATTTTTTGGCATCAAATCTAATAACCCCAACTGATAGAACTGTTGCTTATCTCTCTTCCTTAAGTATTTTTTTAGGGTTTTTGTTTTTTCCACTTTCCCCCCAGGTCTATTGGACTGTATGAGATTCATTCATACTTCATTTATTCATTGAACTAATATTTATTGAGCACTTACATGTACCAGACATTATTAAGTGCTGGGGTATATGGTAATGAACAGAATAGACAAGGCCCCTGCCCTTTCAGAGAAGACAGATGAGAAATAAATTATGGGTTATGAGAAATGTTATGAAGGAATGGACAACAACAGGCATGTCTTAGTACTTAAGACACCCTGGCCTTATAGGAAAGTAACATTCTCTTTTTTTTTTTTAATTTTATAAAATTAGAGATGGGGTCTCACCATGTTACCCAGGCTGCTCTCGAACTCCTGGGCGCAAGCAATCCACCTCCCTTTGCCTCCCAAAGTGCTGGGATTACAGGTGTGAGCCACTGCCCCAGCCAGAAACTAACATTCTCAAAAGCTGCTATGGGAAAAAACCCACAAATTTGCCAATCTGTGAAATTATCACAGGAAGTCTACCTTTCCAAGGAATTTGGCATTGTGGTCCTGCTCTTGCCAAATGCTCTCCAGCATTGTTGGTATCAAGGTGGTCTGGTTGAGTAAACTTGACCAAACAAAAATTAACTGTTTTTTGCTTTTCTGATTTTGTTTTTGTTTTTGTTTTGCTAATCAAAAAAGTCCTTCAGGGTCTTTTGTGCCTCCAGGCGGTCGTTGTAGATCAATAATACAGTCCCTGAGTGCCACTTTATTGGCAAGTCTGGATTGATACTTTTTTCAGATAAACCAGCTTTTTATGTAAATAGTAAGGGAAAAAGTTAAATCTTTAATTCTGACCTGCCATAAATACCCAAAGATATAAACTGTCTTCCACCACCCTCTTCATGACTGAGACATCCTTCCTGAGTCACTCTTGTCATGAAACTGGATTTTCTCAATTTGCCAGTCTTCTGATCTTTAGTATCTCTTTAGTTCAGTGATTTTTACCTACCTACTTGATTTATTTCCCTTTAAAAGGTGAAATGACATTTAAAGAAAAACAAACACCCATCATTCCTCAGTCCCAACACAGCAGTTCTTTTCACCCTCGCATGTAACTTTCAGGCCACATGTGTTCTTACAGAGTTGCATGTAGCTAAAATTATAGTGTGCTGCCTGACTTTGTGCTAATAACCAAGGACACACATTATCATTGCCTCTCAGTGGATGGCACCTGACCCCATTTTTCCAAGGATTCTATTTTCCAGTGAATTTTTTGTCACCGAGTTAATTTCCCAAGTGTGATAGCATGAATGCTTATTTATGTTGTGAAAAGCAGAGCAGCCTGACTTAGCTTTCCATTTTGATAGAACAACATGTGCCAAAAAAAAGGTTTATTTTCTTGGTAAAATCAGAATCGTAGAATTGTGCTATTTTTAATTTTTAAAAATTTTGGTTAGAGCGTATAGACATTACTTTTATGGTTACTTTGTGTGCTAAATAAGTTAAAGGGTATGTTTTGAACTATAGCACTAATTAATGCGTGTTATCTCAGTATGTCGATGGCTTTGATTTTGTGAGTGGTTAACTATTCATTTATTATGCTTCCCATGAACTCTGATATGATTCATTGTGGTTTTAACTCAAGTTGAATAAAAGCATCCGTTTCTTTTATAGGAATGTTTAATTCTCATGTTCTGTGATCATCTCTTTGAGAATAAAATTCAGTCCCTAATAGTTGAATCAACTTAGTAAATTATGTCTTGCACATTCCAAATAGGAAGATACTTTATCAAGATGTGTTTCATTTGTGTTCTAAGTACCAGTGAGGGGATACCATGGTACAGTGTTTTGAATTGTGTACTAATATCATTAAAGCATGGGATTTTAGTGGCTTTTTAAAATATGTGACTTAAGTGTAAGCAAATACTTCAACTTAATAAGTTGTGTATTTTCTAGTATCTAGGGGGAAAAGATTTAAGTCCAGCCTTTCACAATAACCTTTTGACTGTCAATTTTAGATCTCTTTAGAAATATTTCCTATAGGCATGGGTCTCTGTGTGTTCTAGCTTCTCAAGGAGCTCTTAGTCAATGTCCTTCACAATTTTTTTTTTTTTTTTTTTTTTTTTTTTGAGGTAGAGTCTCGCTCTGTTGCCCAAGCTGGAATGCAGTAGTATGATCTTGGCTCAATGCAGCCTCAACCTCCTGGGTTCAAGCAATCCTCCCACCTCAGCCTCCTGAGTAGCTGGGACTTCAGGTGTGTGCCACCATGCTAGGCTTTTTTTAATTACTATTTTGTAGACATGAAGTCTCATTATGTTGCCCAGGCTGGTCTCAAACTCCTGGGCTCAAGCGATCCTCTTGCCTCAGCCTCCCAAGGTGCTGGGATAACAGGTGTGAGCCACCATGCCCAGCCTTCTTCACTCTTTTTATTGATAATCTCTCCTAGTCTTGACTTTGTTTTTACAGCAGCGGCCCTGGATTGCTGGCAGTAAATTCATCATACTACCAGTAGTTTATAGTCAGTGGTGTGTTTCTCAGTACAAGATTCTCTCATTCACCACACATCTCAAGAGAGAGCACTTTAGTGAAACTTCAGGAGTTTTGTTTGATATCTTTCAGAAATGCTTGACATACAGTCTTGCCTTCTCAAAGCATACTGATACTTTGATGAGGATCAGCATTTTTTATTGTAATTTTTTTTTTGTTTTTTGAGGCGGAGTCTTGCTCTGTCACCAGGCTGGAGTGAAGTGGTACCATCTTGGCTCACTGCAAGCCCCGCCCCCCGGGTTCATGCAATTCTCCTGCCTCAGCCCCCCTAGTAGCTAGGACTATAGGCACCCACCACCACGCCCAACTAATTTTTGTATTTTTAGTAGAGACCATGTTGGCCAGGATGGTCTCGATCTCTTGACTTCGTGATCCACCTGCCTCAGCCTCCCAAAGTGCTGGGATTACAGGCACGAGCCACCGCGCCCGGCCTGTTGTAAACATTTAAGGTGTACAACATGATGTTTTGATATACATATATCAATATATACATATGTATACTATGTATACAGTATATACATAGTAAAATGGTTACTATAGTCAAGTAAATCAACATATCCACTTCTCACATAGTTGCCCTTTGTGTGTGTGTGTGTGTGTGTGTGTGTATATGCGACAAGAGCACCTAAAATCTCTTAGTAAAATCCTGAATTAAATGCAGTATTATTAACTGTAGTCCTCGTGTGCACATTAGATCTCTAGGCTCACTCATCCTGTGTGCCAGCCACATTGCATCCTTTGACCTACATTCCCCATTTCCTCCTCCCCACTGCCTGTTGGAACCACTGTTTTATTCTCTATCTCTGTGTGTTTGACTCTCTTTTTTAAGCTTCACATGAAAGTGAGGGTCAGTTTTATAAATACTCATTGTCCTACTCTGCTGTGTCAACTTCAGTGGTAGCACTTTTGTTGCAGTTGCGGTGCTTGTTTCTGCACTAATTGGTCTTGGACTGCCTCTTGCTTTTGCTGTTCTAGCTGCACTCTGGGATTCCAGACATCAGCACCATCCTTTGCCTTTATTCTCATTGGCATTCACAAATGAAGTTATAATAACTAAGGAGGTTCCCACAAACCTTGGTTCTTAGAAAAAGTTCTCTGAACAGTCAACATTCTGGTCACTCACTAGGAGGGTCTATCTTAACATTGCAAATTAGCAAATTGGCATTCTATATATTAATATCTTGTCAGTTTGATTCCTGTAGTTCAGAAACAGGAGTTCTGTTATGGAGGCTAAGACAAGGCTGAGATGGCACATTTTTACTTCCTTGGAGGGCCTTCACTGAATAGTCAGCCAACCTCCAACTACAGCATCTTTACTATTTTGCTAACTTCACAACGCTCCTTGACAGTAAGCAGATCTCTGAAGCCTGTCAGTCAGCCATCAGCACTATTAAGAAGCCCCTGCACCCCATTTCAGGTGACTCATGCCAAGATTGAGCTGAGCGAGAAGTTCCATGACTGCATGCAGGAGAACATAGTGGTAAGAATGTGGGCTCCAGGGGCCAACTGCCTCACTCCAGTGTCTCCTTCCCCATGTTCAAGCTCTGTGACCTCTCTAAGCCTCAGCTCCCCTTTTACAAGAAGAGAACTTAACTTAGCAGGGTGTAGTGGCTCATGCCTGTAATCCCAGCACTTTGGGAGGCCAAGGCAGGCGGATCACGACGTCAGGAGTTCAAGAACAGCCTAGCCAACATAGTGAAACCCCATCTCTACTAAAAATACAAAAAAATTAGTTGGGCATGATGGCGGGCACCTGTAATCCTAGCTGCTCGGGAGGCTGAGGCAGGAGAATCGCTTGAACCCAGGAGGTGGAGGTTCCAGTGAGCTGAGATCGCACCACTGTACTCCAGCCTGGATGACAGAGCGAGCTGCTGTCTCAAAAAGAAAAAAAAAGAAGAGAACTTATCAGGACATTATGAAGAAAAGTACATACAAAGCCCTCAGCACTGTAATCATTCAGTAAACATTGGCTGTTGTTTCCAAACTCAGCCCAAATTAGAATATCCTGTGGTGGCTAGAAGTAAGAGATCACTTTAGGCAGAGTTACTGATAATTTAAAACTTTTTTCAGTTGGTGCAAGCATTCATTTATTCACAATTTTGAATCTTATACTCTCGTGCAATTACAGAGGGTCAGAGAAGTCAAAACTTGCCCCAGCTGCTGCTTTATACCTTTCCTTCTGCATGCTTGCAGATAAAACTCAGATTTGTGATGCCAAATTTTTGATGTAGACAGTGTTTGGAAGTTGCTACCCCTGGACTTACGAATTACCTTCATAGAATCTAGGGTTATCCTTACCATTTTTGGTACAGCTGATTTATAGGCAACTTGAAATAACAACAACAAATCCCTCATGAATCAGCCGAAGCATGACAGGGAGGTGGGGTAAAGTGGGATCCTCCAACCAGTTCACCAGTATTTCCCAACCACTCCCAAGCATTTCCTTCACCTGGGCCTCAGCCTGATCAAAGATCAACCTCAGGTTGTTGAGGGGTAAGGAAAATGGGATCATTAGAGAAAGGGGGAATGCCTTTGTTTTGTTTTGTTTTGTTTTTGAGACGGAGTCTCGCTCTGTCGCCCAGGCTGGAGTGCAGTGGCCGGATCTCAGCTCACTACAAGCTCCGCCTCCCGGGTTTACGCCATTCTCCTGCCTCAGCCTCCCGAGTAGCTGGGACTACAGGCGCCCGCCACCTCGCCCGGCTGGTTTTTTTTTGTACTTTTTAGTAGAGACGGGGTTTCACCGGGTTAGCCAGGATGGTCTCGATCTTCTGACCTCGTGATCCCCCCGTCTCGGCCTCCCAAAGTGCTGGGATTACAGGCTTGAGCCACCGCGCCCGGCCGGGGGAATGCCTTTGTCAGCTTGGCTTAATAAGGTCACAACCCCTCAGCTGACTCAAGGAGGGAGGCCAAAGTCAGGGTTAGCGCTAGGCTCAAAGGCCAGCTTTTTGGGCAAATTACTCTGAGAACTGCATAGCCACACCGTCTGCCCTCTGCAGCACTGCCCCATCTGGAACAGGTACAATGAGGAGCAGCAGCATCACAAAGTGGCACCTAAGGTATCAATGGCTTTGGAATCAGTCTAAGTCCAAGTACTTCCTCTGCCAGTTACAAGTTATATAAAGTTAGACAACTTGAAGTGTCAGAGTCCCTTGATTTAGGCATGATTCAAGGCCCAGTTTGTGTTCCTACAGGACAGCTGTGCTCTGTCAGTGCACTTCAGTGAGCTATTTCTGCCCTCCCCATCTGTCCATGAGCTCCTAGAGTGCATCCTCACACATCTTTGTTGCTCCAGTCTCTGGCATAGTCCCTAAACATGTATAATGAATTAATAAATACTGAAAATTGTGATGGTCACTGGAGGCTCGGTGGCAATAAACCTTATTATCTGCCCTATATTATACATCCTATTATGAACGTGCCGTCTTTGAGAGCACATTAAACAAATGTATTAATGCAAGGATGAACTTTACCAAGGATTAAGTGTATTGAATACAAGAATCCAGAACAGCTAAAAGAAAGATACTTGTAATATAATGATCGTGTCCATAGAACAACTGTGTTATAAACAAAAGAAGGCCAAGGCAAATTGTGTCATTTTCCCAACAGTTTTGTGATCTGTTTTGTGTTCTTACAATAAGGCCTGATAAGAACCATGTTCCACAATGCATGTGTAAGCATGACCTAAAAATACATATAGTTTAAATTCCTGCCTAACATTCAAAATCTAACATTTGATATATCCAAAAACTGTATGAACTTATGATCCCTAAAAATACATTGTTTTTCCATTAAAGGAGTGACAATTGTTCTCACTTCTGATACTTACTTCTATTTTGAGGTACCTTCTGTTACAATCCTACTTTGTTCTGCCCTTTTACTCCTTCCTGAGTGAGGAAAAAGGAAAGAGAATTACAAGATGCCTTCTCATAGAAAAATGTGTTCTGTTTTGCCTGTCCATGCCTTAAGTTTGTAAGGATGGACTCCATGGGAGAGGCTTACCGTTGTCCCGTGCTGCCAGTGCATGACAAAGTCTGTCTCGGTGCAGTATTAGGAAGCTAGTTGTTGCCACAGACATAAACCATGTTCTCTAATATCAGTTTTATCAGTAATAGTGATATAACCATCTGCCTGAAGGCCTGCACCGATTTCTGAGTTATTAGAAACGGGAGAATGGTGAGGTTTCTTGTGCTTCCTCAAACCCCAGCACAACAGTGCTTGCTCGTTAAATAGTATGGACAGTTTATAAAATAGCAGCTCTTTGGAATACTGATGAAAAAGGAGGGCAACTCTGACCATTGTGAATTAACCCAGAACAACATGCCTTCTCTGAATGCAGTCTGTTTTTCTGCTATACAGTGTAAACGTTTTTAAACTTAAGATTTATTTTGTTTTTAGATGTTTTTCTTGGATGTGTGACTGGTCATTTCGTTTTTATTTGACATCATGCTAAAACAGGTAACACAGCATCCTTGTAGGCATCCTGTATAAGCAACAGCCAGTTATAAAATATTATAGAAAAAAAAGATCCTGTTTATAATACCATAACTTCAGAAAAAACTATGAGTAAACAAAATAAAAAATTATTACCACCTATGCAAATAAAACTTTATAATACTACTAAAGAATATAAATGAAGACATGACCATCTATGAAGAGAATAATAGTGCTTATGTAAGATGATTCAATATTATAAAGGTGTCACTGCTTCTTATATCAAATTCTAATGTTTATAATTTCCATAAACATACCAAAGGAGGTTTTATTTTAACTAGTGAAGCTGATTCTAATATTCATATGGAAAAATGATCATGCAAGGAGAACCCAAAAAAATTGTGAAAAATTAATGAAGTTATTAAATCCTACTAAGTACTAAAATACATTATGAAACTATATAAATTAAAACAGTATAGTATGGGCATATGAGCAGAGAAACTGAGGAATGGAACAGATTAAGGTCCAGAAATAGACCTATATTAAAGTAAGGACTAAAGTAAGGACTGATTTAATAAAAAGTAACTAATGCCTCATACAAAGTGCAAGTTTATTTCTCATTTTCATAAAGTCCAGAATGTGTTCCTGCTCAGCAGACTTTCCTCTTCACAAGGATTCTGGACTCAGGCTCTTTGCATCTTTGGCTTTGCCATCCTTAACATGTGGCTTTCAAGGTTTTCTTAGAGAATATCTCTAATCCACCTAGCAAGAAGGCAAAGAGGATGGGGCATCTTCTGGGAGGCTTTTATGCACCAGGCCTATCAGTTTCTAACTACAGGAAACCTGGGAAACTTACTCTGTTGTATGCCCGGATAGAAGAAAGAGCAGGTTTGGAGAACACCTAACTTTCTCTCCCACAAGACCCAAGTACATATGGAATTTGGTATACAATCCAGGTGGCATTTTATATCAGTGGGGAAAGATGAGCTAGGAAGTTGCATTCCCAATTTACTCTTTACAGCAAATTAATTGCAATTGAATCGAATTTTAATAAAATAAAAAAGAAAAGAAGGAAGGAAACTATTTCTAGATCACAGGAGAAAAGGAAGGATTCTTAATAAATAAGCATGCTTGGTTTTTTTGTTTGTTTGAGACAAGATTTCACTCTGTCACCCAGACTGGAGTGGTGTCATGATCACAGCTTACTGCAGCCTCCATCTCCCAGGCTCAAGCAGTCCTTGCACCTTGGCCTCCCAATAGCTGGGGATCACAGGTGCGTGCCACCACACCCAGCTAATTATTATTATTATTATTATTTTGTAGAGATGGGGTCTCACTATGTTCCCCAAGCTGGTCTCTAACTCCTGGGCTCAACTGAACCTCCCACCTTAACCTCCTAAAATGCTGGAATTACAGGCATGAACCACCAGAGCCAGCATGATTTTTTTTTTCTTTTCTTTTCTTTTTTTTCTTTTTAAGATTCAAAGGAATGTGGGATTCGAGATCGTGTAGCATGACCATTCCAGGTTTCACAGTCCTACTGCTTCCCTTTCTGGGCCCTGATGTTAACATAGGACGTCTGCCCTAGCTGTGAATTTGGTATCCATTGCAGTGCTGACATTTTTATGATTATATTCTGAGTCTAATATGCAGCATACTCTGCACTCCTGCAGCAAGAGATGAGGATCTAATTAAAGTTGGCCATGAAAGCTTTTTGGCTTTCATAGCATGCCCTGAGTTGATAGTTGGCTTACCTGCTGTTCTCTGTGCTAGTCTCTTCAAGAACTCCAGAAAAGTTCACAAAAGTCAGCCACCTCCACAATCCTTCCCTAGCCAAGGCTTCCCCTTCTGCCTGTACCTCATCCTAAACAATCATTGGTGAAATTCTCAGTAAACATGCTAAGCCATGGGCCATCACTTCCCCCACTTAGACCAGCAGTGAGGTTCTTGCTGCTTCTAACTGGGGCATAAGCAAATTCTCATATCCCATTCTGAGGGTCTCCTTTCTAGGACCAGCTCTAGTACCATCCATCTTAGTTTAGGTCTCCCCAAAAGCAGACATTGAGGCAAGGATCTGGGTGTAGTTTATTTGAGAAGTGATAGCAAGAAGTGAGGGAGTGGGGAAATAAGGAAGGTAGCAAAGTGATTAAAGGATGTGCTAACAAGATTACTGCTCTAACCAACAAGTGCTCAGTTTCACTAGGGTCCCCGGAAGAACTGGCAGGAACATGCTTCAGAATTGCCTGCTGAGAGATGGGGAAGTTTGTACATTTATCCGTTGGTTCTCTTTCCTCTTTGGTTGAGGGTTGCCTCTGAGAAGCAGATAGGCTGTTAATTCCCAACCACCCTGGGAAGCCCACCCTTGGATGGGCTGAGCAAGTTCCTGTGACTCCTCAAAATAACTCAGGAAAAGAAGCAGAAAGATACAGACACTATGTCAGATGCTGTCAGGATGGGCGGGAACCATCCTCTGAAGGTAAACTTGGAGGGAAGATGGAAATACTGGATGGGACGTCCACAGCATCTGATACAGCAAGAAATGAGAGGCCATTTCTGTATTCCTTTCGGGCAGTTTTAAACCAAGTGTGTTCCCGAAGGTGTGGGAAAACAAGCATGCTGATATATTATGGTTAAAAATACATATTGGTACAGCCTCCGGAGTGGCACTTCAGTGGTATTAACACTGAAGTATATTGCATACACTTTAAATTCGGGTTTTAGGAATTTCACTTCTAGGAATTTATCCTGCAGATACTTGTCAGAGACTGACACCACCTTTGCAAAGATTCTGACAATGAGAGAAACCTGACATGGCTGGCTCCATCTTGCTTCTAGCCTCACAGTCTAGCTGTTTCTGCTCATTCCTGGGTGTAGGCAAAGCTAACCATGAAAGGAATTTAGTTTACAGTTTAACTTGGAAGCAAGGACGATAATAGTCCTTCCCTAAAACTAAACTCCTGGCCGGGCGCGGTGGCTCAAGCCTGTAATCCCAGCACTTTGGGAGGCCGAGACGGGTGGATCACGAGGTCAGGAGATCTAGACCATCCTGGCTAACACGGTGAAACCCCGTCTCTACTAAAAAATACAAAAAACTAGCCGGGCGCGGTGGCGGGCGCCTGTAGTCCCAGCTACTCGGGAGGCTGAGGCAGGAGAATGACGTGAACCCGGGAGGCGGAGCTTGCAGTGAGCTGAGATCCGGCCACTGCACTCCAGCCCGGGCGACAGAGCGAGACTCCATCTCAAAAAAAAAAAAAAAAAAACTAAACTCCTCCTTGCTCAAGGACCAAAAACTAATGAAAGACTATGAAATTAGCATTATGGGAGGGGCCAGAATTCTGCTAAAATGTGGGCATAGTGTCTATAATCCCCTACTGCTCAGTTGTGGCCAGAGGTCACAAGGTTTGTGACTTCCTCAATTGCTCCTATAGATAACATCACTATTGTGGAACCTGAGACTGGCCTTTTTTTTGTTTTTTTTTTTTTTTAGATGGAGCGAACTCTGTCACCTAGGCTGAAGTGCTGTGGCACAATCTCGGCTCACTGTAACCTCCACCTCCCAGGTTCAAGCGATTCTCCTGCCTCAGCCTCCCAAGTAGCTGTGATTACAGGTGCCTGCCACCACACCTGATGAATTTTTATATTTTTAGTAGAAATTGAGTTTCATCATGTTGGCCAGGCTGGTCTCGAACTCCTGACCTCAGGTGATCAACCTGCCTCAGCCTCCCAAAGTGCTAGGATTACAGGCATGAGCCACCACACCTGGCCCCAAGACTGGTCTTTTGAGATGCTTTTCAGACTTTTGCATTCTGGCAACTGATTGACCCCACCCAGACTCATGACCCATAACTCAACCTGTCCTGTGGCCCCCACCCAGAGGAAGACTCAGCACAAAAGGATCATTTTCCACACACCTATGATTGCATCCCCAACCAGTCAGCAGCATCCATTCCCTAGTCCCCTGTCAATCAAACTATCCCTGAAAAATGCTTATCTTAAAGCCTTTGAAGAGACTGATTTGAGTGATAACTCCAGTTCTTCTGCTTGGCTGTATTAGTCTGGTCTCACACTGCTATGAAGAAATACCCAAGACTGAGTAGTTTATAAAGAAAAGAGGTTTAATTGACTCACAGTTCTGAATGACTGGGAAGGCCTCAGTAAACTTACAATCATAGTTGAAGACAAAGGGGAAGAAAGGCACCTTTTTCAAAGGGCAGCAGGAAGAAGTACCAAGAAAAGGGGCAGAAGCCCCTTATAAAACCATCGGGTCTTGTGAGAACTCACTATCACAAGAACAGCATGGGGGTAACAGCCCCCATGATTCAATTACCTCCTACTAGGTCCCTCCCACAACATGTGGGGATGATGGGAACTACAATTCAAGGTGAGATTTGTGTGGGGACACAGCCAAACCATGTCATTCTGCCCCTGGCCCCTCCTAAATATCATCTCCTCACATTTCAAAACACAGTTATGCAACTGGGCGCGGTGGCTCATATTTGTAATCCCAGCACTTTGGGAGGCCAAGGCGGGTGGATCACCTGAGGTCAGGAGTTCAAGACCAGCCTGACTAACATGGTGAAACCCCATTTCTACTAAAAATACAAAAATCAGCTGGGGGTAACACATGCCTGTAATCCCAGCTACTCAGGAGGCTGAGGCAGGAGAATTGCTTGAACCCAGGAGGTGGAGTTTGCAGTGAGCCAAGATCGCACCACTGCACTCCAGCCTGGATGACAGAGCGAAACTCTGTCTCAACACACACACACACGTCTTTCCAACAGTCCCCCAAAGTCTTAGCTCATTCTAGCATTAACCCAAAAGTCCATGTTCAAAGTCTCACCTGAGACAAGGCAAGTCCTTTCCGTCTTTGAGCCTGTAAAATTGAAAACAAGTTAATTACTTCCTAGATACAATGGAGGTACAGGCATTGGGTAAATATACCCATTCCAAATGGGATAAATTGTCCAAAACAAGGAGGCTAGAGGCCCCATGCAAGTCTGAAATCCAACAAGGCAGTAATTAAAACTCTGAAATAATCTCCTTTGACTCCGTGTCTCCTATCCAGATCATGCCAATGCAAGAGGTGGGTTCCCATAGCCTTGGGCAGCTCTGCCCCTGTGGCTTTGCAGGGTACAGCCCCCCTCCTGGCTGCTTTCATCAGCTGGCATTGATTATGTGGGTTTTCCAGGCGCTCGGTGCAAGCTGTTGGTGGATCTACCATTTTGGGGTCTGGAGGACAGTGGCCCTCTTCTCTCAGCTCCACTAGGCAGTGTTCCAGTGGGGACTCTGTGTGGGGGATCCAACCCCACATTTCCCTTCTGCACTGCCCTAGCAGAGGTTCTCCATGAAGGCTTCGTCCCTGCAGCAAACTTCTGCCTGTACATCCAGGCATTTCCATACATCCTCTGAAATCTAGGCAGAGTTTCCCAAACCTCAATTTTTGACTTCTGTGCACCCGCAGGCCCAACACCACATGTAAGCCACCAAGGCTTGGGGCTTGCACCCTCTGGAGCAACAGCATGAGCTGTACGTTGGCCCCTTTTAGCCATAGCTGGAGCTGAAGCAGCTGTGACACAGGGCACCATGTCCTGAGGCTGCATAGAGCAGGGGGGCCCTGGCCCAGGCCTACAAAACCATTTTTCCCTCCTAGGTCTCTGGGCCTGTGATGTGAGGGGCTGCCACAAAGATCTCTGACATGCCCTGGAGACATTTCCCCCATTGTCTTTGCTGTTAACATTCAGCTCCTCGTTACTTATGCAAATTTCTGCAGCCTGCTTGAATTTCTCCCCAGAAAATGGGTTTTTCTTTTCTATCGCATCTTCAGGCTGCAAATTTTCCAAACTTTTATGCTCTGCTTCCTCTTGAATGTTTTGCTGCTTAGAAATTTCTCCTATCAGATACCCTAAATTATCTCTCTCAAGTTCAAAGTTCCACAGATCTCTAGGACAGGGGCAAAATGCCACCAGTCTCTTTATCAAAGCATAACAAGAGTCACATTTGCTCCAGTTCCCAATAAGTTCCTCATCTCCATCTGAGACCAGCTCAGCCTGGGCTTCATTGTCCATATCACTATCAACATTTTGGTCAAAACCATTCAACAAGTCTAGGAGGTTCCAAACTTACCCACATTTTCCTGTCTTCTTCTGAGCCCTCCAAACTGTTCCAACCTCTGCCTGTTACCCAGTTCCAAAGTCACTTCCCCATTTTTAAGTATCTTTATAGCAGCACCCCACTCTCTGCTGTATTTACTGTATTAGTCCATTATCATACTGCTGTGAAGAAATACCTGAGACTGGGTAATTTATAAAGAAAAAAGTTTAATTGGCTCACAGTTCTGCATGGCAGGGAAGGCCTCAGGAAACTTACAATCATGGTGGAAGGCGATAGAGGAGAAGGCACCTTCTTCACAGGGCAGCAGGAAGGAGAAGTGCTGAGCAAAAGGGGAAAAGTCCCTTATAAAACCATCAGATTTCATGAGAACTCACTCACTATCACGAAAACAGCATGGGGGTAACCACTTCCATGTTTCAATTACCTCCCACTGGGTCCCTCCCATGGTGTGTGGGGATTATGGGAACTACAATTCAAGATGAGATTTGGGAGACACAGGCAAACCATATCATTGGCCTTGTGTTAAACTTTCTTTACTGCAGTACCACAGTCTCAGTGAATTGCATTTGTCTGTGCAGCAGGCAGGAAGAACCCATCAGGCAACTGCAAGACTTTTATACAAGGATTTTCATCGTGACAATCTTGACAAAAGACTGGGGCGAAGGTCTTTCAACAGGAACTGGTTAAGTTATCAGACATCCATACAGTGGTACCCTTACATAAAAGGGGGCTCCCATCTGTGTACTGATATTGAAAATTCCACTAGGAGGAAGCAGAAAATATAAAAAGATTAACAGTATATACACGATGCCACTATGTATTTTCTGTTTCTTTTTTTTTTTTTTTTTCTTTTTCATGTGTTCTAGGAGACAGGGATGTATTTTATTTTTCTTATAATTTCTCTGTCATTCCTATGGATTTGAGATAAAAGGGGGACACTCCAGGGTATGATTAATCTACCACATAATAGATTACGAAAACTAATATGGTGAAAACTGACAAATAGTAACGAAGTTCAACAAGGTGGCTTAGATAGCAGATGGACGTTCATAAATTAGTAGTTTTCTGATACACCAGTGATGTGGTTTGGCTGTGTCCCCACCCAAATCTCATCTTGAATTGTAGTTCCCATAATCCCCATGTGTCATAGTTGGGACCCAGTGGGAGGTAATTGAATCATGGGGGTGGTTACCCTCATGCTGTTCTCATGATAGTGAGTGAGTTCTCATGAGGTCTGATGGTAAGGGGCTTTTCCCTCTTTGCTCAGCACTCATTCTGTCCTGTCATCCTGTAAAGAAGGTGCCTGCTTCTCCTTTGCTTTCTGCCTTGATTGTAAGTTCCCTGAGGCCTCCCCAACAATGTGAGACCGTGAGTCAATTAAACCTCTTTCCTTTATAAAATACCCAGTCTCGGGTATTTCTCCATGGCAGTGTGAAAACGGACTAATACAACCAGCAATAGATGGAAAATGTAATGGAAAGGAATTCACAACAGAACCTAAATAATAAATATAGAAGATCTTTACAAGGAAAAAAAGTAAACTTTATGAGATATAGAAGAAATCCAAAATGGAGAACATTATTGGTTATAGACGGTAAATCTCAGTACTTTAACATGCCAAGCTGGGTGCAGGGGCTTATGCCTATAATCCCAGAACTTTGGAAGGCCAAGGCAGAAGGATCACTTGAGCCCAGGAGTTTGAGACCAGTTTGGTAAGACCCTTTCTCTACAAAAATACAAAATTTAGGCCAGGTATGGTGGCTCACACCTGTGATCCCAGCACTTTGGGAGGCTGAGGCAGGTGGATCACTTTGAGGTCAGGAGTTCAAGACCAGCCTGGCCAACATGGTGAAACCCTATCTTTAATAAAAATACAAAATTAGCTGGGCATGGTGGTGCACACCTGTAATCCCAGATACTCAGGAGGCTGAGGCAAGAGAATTGTTTGAAACCAGGAGGCAGAGGTTGCAGTGAGCCGAGATCGTGCCGTTTCACTCCAGCCTGGGCAACAAGAGTGAAACTCCACTTAAAAAAAAAAAAAAAAAAAATTAGCTGGGTGTGGTGGTGCATGCTTGCAGTCCCAGCTACTGGAGAGATTGAGGTGGGAGGATCACTTGAGCCTGGAAGGTGGAAGTTGCACTGAGCAGAAATCATGCCACTGTGCTCCAGTCTAAGCAAAAGAGAGAGACTGTCTCAAAAAAAAAAAAAAAAAAAAAAAAAAAGCCAGCTCTCTGCAAGTTGATATGTAAAATGTAATCCCTAAAATAACCCAACAGTCTTTAGCATGCAGTTTGGCAAGTTAATTCAAGAATTCATAAGTAAGGCTAGAAGTGTATGCATGTATGCACAGCTTAGACAATTTTAGGAGGAAAAAGTGGGAGAAACTTGCCCTGGCAGATATCAAAGCATGTGTTTAATATAGTTTAAAATGTCATATTGATGCATGAATAAACAGACAAAATTAATGAAACACAATGAAGACCTCAGAAAAAGGTTTCCACGTACATAGGAATTTAATATCTAATAAAGGTTGAAATTTATCAGCGGTGAAGGGCTGGACTACTCAAGAAATAGTATTGGGAGAATTGGTCATGCATTTAGAGAAAAAAAGGTTGGTCTCTCACTCACACTTAATAAAAAATCAATTGCATATGGATTATATATCTCAGTAAGATTATAAAAGTATTATATAAAAACATAGGAGACTGTGTTTATGACTCTGGGGCAGAAAAGCCTGAATTAAGCAAAGTTGCAAAGGAAGAGATTTGCATAACCATGTCTAAATTTAAACCTTCTGTAAAAACCTAAAGACATAAGCAAACTTAAAATATAAGTACAAAAAAAGTACAAACTAGAAATAAATATAACATATAACAAAAAATTTTAATTTGGATATATATAAGAATAAGACAACTCAGCAGAAAAATGAACAGAGAATGTGAACTGTCAAATCACAGAAGAGAAAACACAAATGATCAGTAAACAAAGAAATAAATTTTATTCTCCCTAGTCATGTACAGACATGTAAATTAAAGTAAGATGTAACTTTCACCACATAACTGGCAAAACAATAAAAAATATTGGTAATACTAATCAAGAATGTGGAGATGGCCGGGCGCGGTGGCTCAAGCCTGTAATCCCAGCACTTTGGGAGGCCGAGACAGGCGGATCACGAGGTCAGGAGATCGAGACCATCCTGGCTAACATGGTGAAACCCCGTCTCTACTAAAAAATACAAAAAACTAGCCGGGCGAGGTGGCAGACGCCTGTAGTCCCGGTTACTCCGGAGGCTGAGGCAGGAGAATGGCGTAAACCCGGGAGGCGGAACTTGCAGTGAGCTGAGATCGCGCCACTGCACTCCAGCCTGGGCGACAGAGCGAGACTCCACCTCAAAAAAAAAAAAAAAAAAGAATGTGGAGAAATGGTACCCTCCTACTAAAACTGGAATAAATTACTTCAGCTTCTCTGAAAAGCAACTTGGCAGTAACTCAAAATAGTAACTATTGTCAGTGACCCAGTGATTTCATTTCTCGGTATCTATCCCATGAAAATACACAAACATGTATTTGAGGTAGCATGCACAAAGATTTCTTTCTGTATAGTTTGTAGTTGAAAAAAAATGGACAACAACCTGAACATTTATCAATACGTAATACAGCAAAGTTTAGAATAATGTGTTCAATAGCATTGCATTTATGAAAATATAAAGACCTCAAAAACGATATTATATGTTTGTACAGGTACTTACATACACAAGTGTTGGGGCTTAGAAATTGATGCCCCAAAGTATGGTGCTATGGCATGCTGAGTGCTTTTCACTAAAGGAAAATCAAGGTCTGGCTCCCCTCCTTCCCTCCCGAAGCGCGAGAGTACGACTTTCTCTGAAGTTGCTCTAAAAGGAATGCAATTGTGAACCCCTCCCTATAACCTCATTGAACAGGGAAGATTAACTCACAGGAAAGGAGCCTAAACACAGGCCTAATGTATTCTTTTGAAGACTGCTACCTGGAAGACTATCTGCACAACAAGACAACCTCTGTTTGCCAGACATTTCCAACCTTATCCTTCCATAATGTGATGCCACCTCCCCGCCCCTGGAAACCCCAAGCTGGTATTTCTTTCTGTAGCCCAAAATGCTATTTAAGCTTCAGCCATCTGGTCCTTCTTTGAATCTCATAGTCTGTGGGACCCCCATGCATATGCACATAATCAATCTGTACGCCTTTTCTCCTGTTGATCTGTCTACTGTCTAATTTATTCCAGAGACTAAAATTAGCAAGCCTTCAGAGGGTGGAAGTAAAGTTCCCTTTGCCCCTGAGCATGATACACACACACACACACACACACACACACACACACACACACACACATATTATTTTATTTTATTTTATTTTTTGAGATAGGGTCTCACTCTGTCACCCAGGCGAGAGTGCAGTGGCACAACCTACAGCCTCAACCTCTCTAGGCTCAAGTGATCCTCCTACCTCAGCCTCCCAGACTGCTAGGACTGCAGGGGCAGGCCCCCATCCCTGGCTAATTTTTTATTTCTGTATTTTGTAGAGACAGGGTTTCACCATGTTTCCAGGCTGGTCTTGAAATCTCAGGATCAAGCATCTTCACACCTCAGTCTCTGAAAGTGCTGGGGTTACAGGCATGAGCCACAGCACCCATCCTATATATATGCATTTTTTTTAAAGGATATTCACTGTTTAGGGTGATAGCCACTAACTGTATGTGGCTATTTTCATTTACACTCAATTTAATTTAAAATTCAGCTCCTGGTCTCACTAGCCATAATTCAAGTGCTCAGTATCCACACAAGGCCTGTGGCCACTGTATTTGGCAGTACAGACATAAAGCACTTCCAGTATTTCCGAATATTCTATTGAATGCTGATCTCAATACTTAGTAAAGATCTATACTCTTCCTTGTCAAAGAGGGCTCCATAAACCTGGAGCATCAGCATCAGCATCACCTGAGCACTGGTTAGAAAGACAGAATTGCAAGCCCCTCCCAAACTTACTGAAACCAAAGTCTACATTTCAACAAGACCCTTGGGTAATCTGTATGCACATTAAGGTTTAAAAGCACTGCACTAGCATCATCCTCACGAGCTTTGAGAAGCTCCTTTAGCGGTCGATCCTCTTTTGCACCTGGCGAAGACTTTCCAGAGACAGAGTCCAGCCATCACCCACTGCTTATCAAGCAGTAGCATCTTGGTTTGAATTTCCTCAATTATATGAGTTTGAACAACGTTGCATGCTTTGTAGGATGGAATTGATAAAAAGGAGGTAAAGAAATTTACACAGATTTACTAATTATTCCTAGAGGATGGCTTCACAGTTGCAAGATATTATAAATAAGCCATTCACAGAGATCATTGAAAAGAGATACAGTAAGTGGTTGTTTTGTAGATAATGAACAATATATGAGTACTTGGCTCAGAACAAAATTTCCAGCAATATCATCACATATAAATTTGTACTCTCTTGAAAATTTAGATGGAATTGAAGATGATGGCCTCTTGAAATGTGTTAAAAGACTCAAAAAGTGATGATGAAGCTACTGATAACAGGCATTTCTGCTACTAAACGGCATTCTGTAAAAGGCTTATCTTCTGCAAGCTTGCACACTAAAAATAACAGGGCTTATGGGGAAAAGTGTTGAAGCAGGACACTCATAGCCCATGCAATTTTATAATGAGAATTTTTTTAAAAGCAGAACTCAGTAAGAAATACTAGCATAATAATAAGAGACACATTAAACTCTTAATAGAAAAATACTCCAGTAAGTATAGAATCTTACCTTTAAAAAAAAAAAAGCTGAAAGTAGCTTGATGAAAGAAGGTGTAGTAAGGAATTGGGGCTTCTGGGATGTAACAACAAAAACAAAACGTACAAAGATGGTGGAAACAGTATTTTGCACAGCCAAGACACAGCATGTGACCGACATGAGCAAACAGGAAGAAGAGGGTGTGAAAAAATGCAAAGTACAGGCCGGGCGCGGTGGCTCAAGCCTGTAATCCCAGCACTTTGGGAGGCCGAGACGGGCGGATCACGAGGTCAGGAGATCGAGACCATCCTGGCGAACACGGTGAAACCCCGTCTCTACTAAAAAAATACAAAAAACTAGCCGGGCGAAGTGGCGGGCGCCTGTAGTCCCAGCTACACAGGAGGCTGAGGCAGGAGAATGGCGTAAACCCGGGAGGCGGAGCTTGCAGTGAGCTGAGATCCGGCCACTGCGCTCCAGCCCCGGCGACAGAGCGAGACTCCGTCTCAAAAAAAAAAAAAGAAAAAATGCAAAGTACAAAAGAGTTAACTATGCCGGGTGCAGTGGCTCACGCCTGTAATCCCAGGCACTTTGGGAGGCCGAGGCTGAGGGGATTGCCTGAGCTCAGGAGTTCGCAACCAACCTGGGCAACACGGTGAAATCCCCGTCTCTACTAAAATACAAAAACATTAGATGGGTGTGGTAGCAGGTTCCTGCAATACCAGCTACTCGGGAGGCTGAGGCAGGAGAATCGTTTGAACCCGGGAGGCGGAGGCTGCGGTGAGCCAAGATCACACCATTGCACTCCAGCCTGGGCAACAAAAGCAAACTCAGTCTCAAAAAGAAAAGAAAACAAAAGAAAAAAAGAGTTACTATAGCATGCTACCCTTCATGTAAAAAAGAAGTGGGGGTGGGGGTGGAGGGAGCCAGGCATGGTGGCTCACGCCTGTAATCCTAGAGATTTGGGAGCCCAGGCAGGAGGACTGCTTGAGCCCAGGAGTTCAAGGCCAATCTGGGCAATGTGGTAAGACCTCATTTCTAAAAAATAAAGAAAAAAGGAAAAAAAATTAAAAAGGGAGTATAAGAGAACAGATTTCTTATTTGTGCAAAAAGTATACAGAAAGATAAATAAGAAACTAAAGATGTTGGTTACCTACAGGGTATGGGTAGCAAAGGGGTGAAAAACGGGGAAATTTGAAAGGAGTTATAGAGAAGGGAAGGAAATAGTAATGACTGAACAAATTAAATATACTACAAATGACTAATGACCATACAGAAGGGGATGAGGAAAAAAAAAATTAAGTAACTTTGAACAACAGTATTTTGCCTGGATACTGAAAAGCTAATGGCAAAATGAACTATTTACAAATACTATACTCAGCTGGCCGTGGTGGCTCACACCTGTAATCCTAGCACTTTGGGAGGCCGAAGCAGGCAGATCACCTGAGGTCATGAGTTCGAGACCAGCCTGGCCAACATAGTGAAACCCTGTCTCTACTAAAAACACAAAAATTAGCCGGGTGTGGTGGCACACGGCTATAGTCCCAGTTATTTGGGAAGCTGAGGCAGAATTGCTTGAACATGGGAGGTGAAGGTTGCAATGAGCTGAGATTGAGCCACTGCACTCCAGCCTGGGCGACAGCAAGACTCCGTATCAAAAAAAAAAAAAAAAAAAAAAAAAAAATACAAATACTGTACTCTAGCTAGTAAATCAGTTTCTCAAAGGGCTATGGATTAGCAATTCAATAAATACTTTGCGTATATACTAGTATTGAATAAATAAATTAACATTAATATATGAGCCTTGTGTCTCTCAAAGAAATAAGTTACAAGGAGGGAAAGGGAGATGGCTAGAATGAGCCTTGTGTTAAATTGGAATCAGATATATCAGTATTACGATTTTTTTTTTTACATTTTGTATTTATTATTTTTATAGAGATGGGGTCTTGCCACGTGGCCTAAGCTGGTCTCGAACTCCTGGCCTCAAGCAATCCTCCCACTGAGGCAGGACTGGTAGTCAAGGAACTGACCATGTTCTCGGGACAAACAACCATGGTGAGCATCCGGTCAACACAATAAGCCTCAGCGTTTGCACTGGGCTCACTCAAGCAAAGTATCTTCAGCAGGGACTCTCCCTTCTAGAGCACATGCACATTTGGATTTTACCCATCCTCAAACTGACCCTTTGCTCATTATAAAAGTAAAAAACACACCCCGGGTGAAGATTTAAGATGCTAATGAGACATGCAACATATGAACAAGCATGTACAGTTACTGTGCACGTGCACCCAGAGGACCCCCCAGTACATGCTTACTGGCAACACCTCTTTCCACCTCCTTATGAATAATCATGGGAGACTCCCATAAAGGAGTCTCCCTAGTGCCAGTCTCCGCTGTCTCATCCTTACGAGCAGCCCACCCTGAATCCTCTCTCTCGGTGTACTATCCATTCTGCACTTAACTTTCAAAATATTCTTTTTTTTTTTTTTTGCAATAAATTACTCTATGCTGCACTTCTATTGCTATGTGTCTCTTGTTTAAATTCTTTTAAACCAAGAAGACAAGAACCGAGGTATCACATCAGCTATCAACACCACCTCGGCCTCCTAAAGTGCTGGGATTATAGGCATGAATCATTGTGCCCAGTCCAAAATAATTGTTTTTAATATATCGAATATACACATACACACACACCTTTACATTTAGATGTGTGTATATGCATGAGTTAGTATACATACATAAATGTCCTTAGCTCTGTCTGCTAAGAGTGCCTAAAGGCAATGGTACTCCAATGGCTATGAGCATACCTGGATCCTAGGTCATGAGTTCCAAACACCATTCTCCTGTGAAAGGAACCAAGTCTCCTTTGCAAAATGCAAAATGAGCCTGGAATAGGTTGTTGCACTAGAAAATAAGGAGGTGCTTGAAAGGATGGAAGCATGTTGAGAAGACACTGGAACTAATGTGAAGGAGAGCTCTCAATAGACAAAGCTGGAACAACTGGAGTAACCAAATTAAAATAGTATTGGATTTTAGCTCAGAATAAAATAAATTTCCATGAGTCCACACTGATACAAATAAGTAATTGAATAAATAAATAAATAAATGGGAGAAACAGGGTATCTATTCCTTACAAATAATTCTAATTTAAAAACATAGAAGGAATAATAGAAATACAAAATTATTAGGCAAACACCACCATAATTGCTGCAGGCATGATTCATCTGATAGATGCTAACATTGGTCATGAATATTGGAGGAGAAACAGAATATTTCACAGTATCAAATTATCTCTCTAAGATATTTATCAATTACAGAAGACATTTTGTGCAGAACTTTATTGAGAAACCACAGTAACCAAATTACCAAGGTTAACATCACCAGTAACAAGGTCTCATTGATGTCATTATGTACTGACATGCACACAACATTACTTCTGGGGTAATCTTACCAAAAATGCATAATCTCAATATAATCATGAGAAATCATCAGAGGAATCCAAATTGAGACATTCTGCAAAATAATCATTAGGTCATGAAAGACAAGAAAAGACTGAGGAACTCTCACTGATTGGAGGAGACTAAGGAGACACACGATTTAGTAACATGGGATCCTGGATTGGATCCTGAAGCAGATACGGCACTTTAAGGGAGGAAACTGGTGATAATGTAAAATCTGTAGTTTGGTTAATAGTATGGTACCAATGATATTTTCTGGTTTTGATAATTGTCTAAGTTAAAATTGGAAGAAGCTGGGAGAAAGGCATATGTGAACTCTTTGTGCTATTTTTGCAATAATTTGGAAAATTATTTCAAAAGGAAAAAGGAGGGCATGGAGAGAAAACGCATTGGTTTCAATACTGTACTCCTTTATATTTGGGGTATTCAGCTGTGCTTATGTGCTTGCATCCTGCTGCTCTTTCTTGGTGGCACAAAATACTACATGCTGGGTAATTTTGCAGATGAACCAATACAGTTTCCAAAGCATACTGACCTAATTTCTCTACTTTCAATCTCATAGGAGCTAATCCACCTTAAATAATTGTAGCAGAATAAACCATATTAAAATTACATGTGATATGTTTAAAATGGCATCTTTGGCTGGGCACATCCTAGCACTTTGGGAGGCTGAGGCAGGTGGATCACTTGGGGCCAGGAGTTAGAGACCAGACTGGACAACATGGTGAAACCCCATCTCTACTTAAAAAATACAAAAATAAGCCAGGCATGATGGCATCCACCTGTGATCCCAGCTACTCAGGAGGCTGAGGCATGAGAATCACTTGAACCCGGCAGGCAGAGGTTGCAGTGAGCTGAGATTGCGCCACTGCACTCCAGCCTGGGTGACAGAGTGAGACTGTGTCTCAAATAAATAAATAAATAAATAAATAAATAAATAAAAATAAAATGACATCATGAAGAATAAGTGGAGGAAAATCAGTATTTGAAAGTTAATATATGAGCACAAATAGCCAAAACAATCTTGAAAAGAAGAACAAATTTGGAGGACTCACACTTCCTAATTTCAAAACTTGCTACAAAGCTAAAGTAATCCTAACAGTGTGATACTGGCATGAGGGCAGACATACAGACAAAGGAATAGACCATACAGACCAAAGACTAGAAAGCTCAGAAATAAACTCTCACATATTGGTCAATTGATGAAAATCGACCATATGTACGTGGGTGCCAAGATCATTCGATGAGGAATGAACAGTTTTTTTTTTTTTAACAAAAGGTGCTGAGAAAACTGTATATACATATGGAAAAAAAATGACATGGAATCCTTACCTTACACCATATGCAAAAATTAACTGAAAATAGATCAAAGACTTAATTTTAAGAGTTAAAACTATAAAACTCTTAGAAGAAAATATAGGGGAAAATCTTCATGACATTAGCATTTGCTAGTAATTTCTTGAATATGACACCAAAAGCTTGACCAACAGAGAAAAACTGGACTTCATCAAAAACTTTCGTGCATCAAAGGACATCTGCATTAGGGTTCTCCAGAGAAGCAGAACCAACAGGAGGGAGATACACAAGCACACACACTCATGCGCAGAGAGAGGGCAAGAGACGATAAGGAATTGGCTCATATGTTTATGGAGGCTGAGAAGTCCCACAATGCACCATCTGCAAACTACAGACCCAATGGTAAGTTCTAGTCCAAGTCTGAAAGCCTGAGAATCAGAAGAACCGATGGTGTAAGTCCCATTCCAAGGACAGGAAAAGAGCAATATTCTAACTCAAGCACTCAGACAAAGAGAGCAAATTCTCCCTTTCTCCACCTTTTTGTTCTATTCATTCCTTCAGCGGATTAGATTATGCCCACCCACATTGGGCAGAGCATTCTGTTTTACTCAGTCTATCCATTCAAGTGCTAATCTCCTCCAGAAACACCCTCACAGACACACTGAGAACTATCTGGACACCCTGTGACCCAGTCAGGTTGACACATATGCAATCAAGAGAGTGGAAAGAGAATCCATGGAATGGAAGAAAATATTTGCAAATGATATATCTGATAAAGGATTAATATCAAGAACATATAAATAGGGCCAGGCACGGTGGCTCATGCCTGTAATCCCAGCACTTTGGGAGGCCGAGGCGGGCAGATCATAAGGTCAGGAGATTGAGACCATCCTGCCTAACATGGTGAAACCCCGTCTCTACTAAAAATACAAAAAAATTAGTGGCGGGTGCCTGTAGTCCCAGCTACTCAGGAGGCTGAGGCGTGAGAATGGAATGAACCTGGGAGGCGGAGCTTGCAGTGAGCCGAGATCATGCCACTGCACTCCAGCCTGGGCAACACAGTGAGACTCTTCAAGAAAAAAGAAAAAGAACATATAAAAAACTCCTACAACTCAACAGCAAAAAAGAAACAATTCAAAAATGGGCGAATGTCTTGAATAGATGTCTCTCCAAAGGATATACAACTGGCCAATAAATACACAAAAATATGCTCAGCATCATAAATCATTAGGGAAATGTAAATCAAAACTACAGTGAGGTATAACTTCAAACACATTAGGATGGCTATTATCAAAAAAGCAGAAAATAACGAGTGTTGGCAAGAATATGAAGAAACTGGAACTTTCATGAATTACTGATGGGAATGTAAAATGGTACAGCTGCTGTGCAAAAAAGTCTGGCAGCTTCTCAAAAAGTTAAACATGGAATTACCATATGGTCCAGCAATTCTACTTTTACATATATACCCAAAAGAATTGAAGGCAGGCACTCAAACATATACTTGTACACCAGTGCTTTTAGCAGCAGTAGTCACAATATTCAACAGGTGGAAACAAACCAAGTGTCCATCACAGATGAATGAATAAATAAAATGTGGTGTGTGTGTGTGTGTGTGTGTGTGTGTGTGTGTGTATAAAATGGGATATTATTCAGCCACAAAAAGGAATGAAATTCTGATAGGCTACAACATGGATGAACTTTAAAAGCATATGCTAAGTGAAACAAGCCAAACACAAAAGGACAAATATTGTGTGAAGTACCTATAATATGAGGTACCTATGATAGGTATATGATATGGTTTGGCTGTGTCCCCACCCAAATCTCATCTTGAATCGTAGCTCTCATAATTCCCATGTGTCATGGGAAGGACCCAATGGGAGGTAATGGAATCATGGGGGTGGGTTTTTACTGTGCTGTTCTCATGATAGTGAGTAAGTCTTATGAAATCTGATGGCTTTATAAATGGGAGTTCCCCTGCACACTCTCTCTCACCTGCTGCCATGTAAGACGTGTATTGCTCCTCCTTTGCCTTCTGCCATGATTGTGAGGCTTCCCTGGCCATGTGGAACTGCAAGCCAATTAAACCTCTTTCCTTTATAAATTACCCAGTCTTGGGTATGTCTTTATTAGCAGCATGAAAACATTAATGAGGTACCTATAATGGGAAAATTGATAGAGACAGAAAGTAGATAAAGGCTAGCAGGGGCTGTGGGGACGGAGCATGGGAAATTATTGCTTAATGAGCGCAGAATTTCTGTTTGGAATGATTTAAAAGTTCCACAAATGGCCCAGGCACAGTGGCCCACACTTGTAAACCTGGCACTTTGGAAGGCAGAGATGGGCGGATCACCTGAGGTCAAGAGTTCGAGATTAGCCAGGCCAACATGGTGAAACCCCGTCTCTACTAAAAACACAAAAATTAGCTGGGTGTGGTGGTACACACCTGTAATCCCAGCTACTCCAGAGACTGAGACAAGAGAATCACTTGAATCTGGAAGGCAGAGGTTGCAGTGAGCAGAGATCACGCCACTGCACTCCAGCCTGGGTGACAAAGCAAGACTCTGTCTCAAAAAAAAAAAAAAGTTCCAGAAATGGGGAGTGGGGATGTCTGCATGGCATTGTGAATGTACTTAATGCCACTGAATTGTACACTTAAAAATGGCTAAAATGGTAAATGTGTGTGTGTTTATATATAGTATAAATACATGAAAATATGCTCAGCATCATAAATCATTAGGGAAATGCAAATCGAAACTACAATGAAGTATAACTTCAAGCACATTAGGATGGCTATTATCAAAAAAGCAGAAAATAACGAGTGTTTTTGTGTGTGTGTTTTTATATAGTAACACAACTAAAAAACTCAATATATAATTTGATTTAAAGTGCATATGTATAATCATAGTAATAGTAATTACAAGTTGGTATTTATCTGTTTTGTCCACATCCCCCAAAGTCTATACATTCTCGTGTCCAAAAAACATTTTGGGGAACCTATTATGGGGAAAATGAGGAATGTCCCAGATAGCGTCTGTTTTATCTGTAAGCGTGCAGGGGTTTCTAGATGATAAGAAATAGAAGAAAGGGGAAGAGGGTGCTGGCCTCTCCGTAACTGAAAGAAGATCATCCTTTTCGCCCTGCCTGGGAAAAAGGACACTGCTGTGGGAGACTTTGAGGATGCTCCAGAGAAGAGGGAAAGCACACATTCCCAACCTCAAACAGAAGGAGCGGAGATCACCACAAAGCCTGCAGACGGTAACTTTATGCTGATAAACGTGACAAGTCAGGTGAAAGCGGATTCTTGAAAAACAGCTTACCAAACTGATGCAAAGAAAAAAGAAATTGCAAATCTGAATAACTATATCAATTTTAAAAGTTGAATCGAGAATTGAAAGCCATCCCTCAAAGAAAACTGCAGACCCAGATGGTTTCCCTTGGGAATTCTCTCAAACATTTAAGGAAGAAATAATACTAATCTTACACAAACTCCTTTTTTTTTTTTTTTTTTTTTTTGAGAAAGAGTCTCCCTTTGTCACCCAGGCTGGAATGCAGTGGCACGATCTTGGCTCACTGCAACCTCCGCCTCCCGGATTCAAGGAATTCTCCAGCCTCAATCTCCTTATAGGCATAAGCCACCGCTCCCGGCCACAAACTCCTTTAGAAAATAGTTTCCTGGCCAGGCACAGTGGCTCACACCTGCACCTTGGGTGGGAGGATTGCTTGAGCCCAGGAGGTGAAGGCTGCGGTGAGCCATGATCATGCCCTGGGCAACAGAGGGAGATCCTGTCTGAAAACAGAGAAGAAAGAAAGAAAGAGAGAAAGAGAGAAAGAGAGAAAGAGAGAAAGAGAGAGAGAGAGAGAGAGAGAGAGAGAGAGAGAGAGAGAGAGAAAGAAAGAGAAAGAAAGAAAGAAAGAAAGGAAGGAAGGAAGGAAGGAAGGAAGGAAGGAAGGAAGGAAGGAAGGAAGGAAGGAAGGAAGGAAGGAGAGAGAGAGAGGAAGGAAGGAAGGAAGGAAGGAAGGAAGGAAGGAAGGAAAGAAGGAAGGAAGGAAAGAAAGAGAGAGAAAGGAAGGAAAGAAAAGAAAGAAAAGAGAGAGAAAGAGAGAGAGAAAGAGAGACAAAGAGAGACAGAGAGAGAAAGAGAGAGAAAGAAGGAAGGCAGAAAGAAAGGAAGGAAGGAAGGAAGGAAGGAAGGAAGGAAGGAAGGAAGGAAGGAAGGAAGGAAGGAAGGAAGGAAGGGAGGGAGGGTGGGAGGGAGGGAAGAAGGGAGGGGAAGGGAAGAGAAAATAGAGTGTTGAAAGGAGCAATACATAAAAAGGAAGGATAATACATTATGACTAAGTGGGGTTTATTTTAGGGATGCAAAATTGCTTTAACACTTGAAAATCAATTGTTGCTATTTGTCACACTAACAGAGTCAACAGAGAAAAATCATATGATCATCTCAATAAATGCAACAAAATGCCTGTGACAAAATTCAATAATAGCCATCATGATTTAAAAACGAAAATCTCTTAGTAAACTAAGACCAGAAGGGAACTTCTTGATAAAAGTCACCTAGGAAAAAACCTGAAGATAATAGCATACTTAATGGTGAAATATTGGCTACCTTTCCCTTATGGCTGTGAACAAAGCAAGAATGTTCACTTTCCCCACTGTTATTCAATATTATACTGGAGGTCTTACCAGTGTTACAAGGTAAGAAAAATAAAGTTACACATATGGGAAAGGAAGAAATAAAACCATTACTAATTTTTTCTTTTCTTTTTTTTTGGGGGGGGGGGCGGAGTCTCGCTCTGTCGCCCAGGCTGGAGTGCAGTGGCGCAATCTCGGCTCACTGCAAGCTCCACCTCCCGGGTTCACGCCATTCTCCTGCCTCAGCCTCCCGAGTAGCTGGGACTACAGGCGCCCGCCACCACACCCGGCTAGTTTTTTTGTATTTTTTAGTAGAGACGGAGTTTTCACCGTGTTAACCAGGATGGTCTCGAGCTCCTGACCTCGTGATCCACCCACTTCGGCCACCTGAAGTGCTGGGATTACCGGCGTAGGCCACCGCGCCCGGCCGGCATTACCATTTTTAAAAGCATTAAAATTTACAAAATACTTAGGAACAACTTTAACAAAACACATGTAAAACCTCTACAATGAAAACTATTTAACACATACTGCCAAGACTTATGCTAGCAATTTAATGACTGCTATTTATTAAAATACTTTAATAATTTTAATTATTAAATATTTAATTAAATTATTAAATTACTTCAAATATTTATTGTTATACTTATTGTTAATTACTAAATTTAATAATTAAAAGTATTGAATTTTAATTAATACATAACTTCAATTAAGGAGGTTCTTGGAGGTATTTTCATGCTTTCATGAAGCCTTCCTCAAACTGGACAAAAGCCTTACATAGGTCCTGGAGAGACTCTCTTTACTACTATCAGTACTATTCACAGTTGTTAAAGCATTTTTACAACAGAAATAATTGAATACTCAATTATTATTAATAGTTGAATATTCTAAAATGATTCAATTATTTTGAATAATTCAATTCTCTTTTTTCTCATTTACCTAGACAATACTGATGTCCCCTTACCATAGCCCCTTATATATGACATTCCAGAAAAGGCAGGGCAGCACTATTGAAAACCCAAGCATTTTTTCTGGCTGATTTTCCACTGAAGTTAGATGAGCATACACTGCCTACATTCACAGAAGAGAGAAGGACTGTGTTTATCTTCCGCACTCTGAAGGCCACTTCAGTAGCAACCGATTCAAATCTCCTGGGTATGGAGGGTCACTCCTGCCCTTGCAGGCCAATGACCCACATATGCAGGGTGTTCACCTGCTACTGTAGTGAAGAGGTACAGGTAAAAACAGACCCCTGTTATCTTCCTCTTTTCTCCTCCTTTATCCCTTTCAGAGGTCCCTATTCTTCCATTTTTGTGAGCTTAATTCTAACTAGTTTGCAGATAAAACCATTTTGCCCAGTAAACAAACAAACAAAACCTTCTACTTGTATGTTTTGTGTACTATCAAGCAGTATTTGGGCTTACACCTGTAAAGACAGGTCAACTTGAATTAATTTTAAGATTAACATTTTTACATATTTAGTTTGGGTTTTTCTAGCTAAGATTAGTAAAGAAAGCATAAATAAAAATTCACTGTGGGGGTTTTTAAACCGTTGGTTAATTTTACAGGCATTGGCAGAAGCAATGTTTCTCTTCCTGTTCACTGATTCCAAGTTATAAATAGGGACAGAGAATTCCAAGTTACAAATAGGGACAGTTTAATGTCTTTCCCATTCAACTGAAACTTAAAAAGTAGCATATTTGCCTCCAGCAAAAACTAACGGACTCTATGATAGGCAAAATAATGTCTTTTCCCCAAAGAGATCCTCATCCAAATCTCCAAAACCTGTGAATAGGTTATGTTACAGGGCAAGGGAGAATTAAATGTGCAGGTGCAACTAAGAAATCCACTGACGACCAGGTGCAGTGGCTCATGCCGGTAATCCCAGCACTTTGGGAGGGCAAGGCAGGAGGATTGCTTGAGCTCAGGAGTTCAAGACCAACCTGGCAACACAGCAAGACCCCCCCCCCCCATACCTGTTAAAAGAAAAAAATCCACTGACTTTGAGATGGGGAGAGTAGCCTGGATCATCTAGGTGGGCCCAGAGGTAGTGTCAGAGGGGTACATCATGGAAAAGACTCAACAGTCATCACTGGCTCTGAAGACAGTAGGGGAATGCCAGCCAAAGAATTCAGGCAGCCTCTAGATGGTAGAAAGGGGAAATAAACGAATCCTCCTCTAGGGCCTTTAGAAGGAACAGAGCCCTGCTGATACCTTGATTTTAGAGACTCATTATGAACATATAATTCCAGAATTATAAAATAATAAACTTGTGTTGCATGAAAACACCAAGTTCGGGATAATTTTTTACAGCAGCAATAGGAAACTAATACAGAATCTTTCTTCATTAACACGTGCGTGCCATCACACCTAGCTAATATATTTTGTTTTAATTTTTAATTGTGAGGAATATCTTCTTTTAATTAGGGAATTTCAAGTTTAAAAGAGTAAAGCACTGCCCTGCTTTCTGTTTCTATGGATTTGCCTGTCTGGACATCCCATAAATGGAATCATACCAGAGGAAAAAAGAAAGTATCCTTTTTATCTGTTAAATAACATAATTAAATAGTTTGGACACCAGGTGGCACTAGACTACCAAATTTATCAAAGGAGGGCTTTTCAGTTTTGTGACATTAACATATTACTATAAAGGCAATGATGTAATTTTCTTTTAATAAGAGGAATGTTAAAAAAACATCCCATTGCATTTGCATCTAAGTTTTTTTGACTATTGTTGGTCAGTCACTTAAATTAGTCTTGAGAAATCTCTAAGTTGGTTTCTGACAATTTTTTTTTAATCTAGAAAGATGAACTAAAAATGAATAGGTGTCACTAGAATATGACACAAGGGTAAGAACTTTTTTGGTTCCCAGTGCCTTGAATACTGACAGTATCCCATAGCTGGCACCCGATAAATAACTGTTGAATGAAAGAACATCTCTTGTCCAATTTGCACATATAAATTTGTTTCTGAATAATCTGGAACTTGAAGAAAATGCTTTTGTCCAAGAATTTTTAATTTAGCACTATTCATACAGTACTCGTTTCTTTAAATGTGCTTGCGATGCATTCTCCTTTGTGCTAGAAATGAACAGCCATTCCTCATTACATGGAATCTGCCCTGCCCCCCAACCCAGGTGTTTCCAGTTCTAACCCAACAGCCCTAGGCTTCCTATTCTCCTCCCAGTGTCTGTGAGTGATCTCAGGGGAGACTGTGAGTGTGGTCAACAGTGGACCAGAAGTCACACACCTCTCTGGATGCAGGGGCTTGCACGGTACCTACCTGTGCCCTTGGACACTTTGTGCCCCTCTGCCGCAGGGCATTAAGCCCTCTCCTGTTGCCTGTTGCCTGTCATGCCCTCCAAGTCAAAGTGAAAAAATGTCCGCTTCAGAGACTTCTTTCCAGTTGTAGAGATGGAAAAATAATTTTCTCTCTACCCTTAATAGGTCTTAATTGGGACTACCTATAATAAAAGAGAGATTAACGTGAGAAAAACAGTTTATTACCATATATACCTCATGTATATTTGGGAGAAAACTCTGAGAAATGTGTCAACATTTAGAGTGGATCTCAAAAGAAGCGTTTAAACTTCAAGCTTAAATATCATCGTTCCAGGAAAAAAAGAAAGAAGGGTATAGGGAAAGGTCTGGAAAACACCATAAAACAAAGGTAAGGTTTTTTCATGCAGATTTAAATTCAAGCCTTCTCCCTTGGTTATGAGTCTCTACTGATTTACTCTTTTTCCCTGGTGCAGAGAGAGACACCCTTACAAATGGAGACTGCCTTTAAAGATGTAAATTTCTCTTTTAAAGGGTAACTTTTCAGAAATACTCCTGTGTCTGCAGTTTCTCAAAATAACCAGGTCAAAATAAGCAACATGCCAAGGAGGCATATTTTGGGGTGGCATATTCTGATCTCTTACAGTCATATTTGGTGTGGTATGTTCTGATCCCCAACACAGTATACTCTGTCCCCAGACATCGTGTAAATTCTGATTCCTTCATAGTACTTTGTTCTCGCTGTGTTCACATTGTTTTACATTTAGAAGTGTACAGTGGCACCAGATTATAATTTCTGGAGATAAAAGGTAATACTTTATCCTTTTTTATATTCCCAATACCCAGCCAATACTGGGAATAAATAGGAAGAAAAGAGAGGAGAGGAAAAAGGAAAGGAAAGGAAAGGAAAGGAAAGGAAAGGAAAGGAAAGGAAAGGAAAGGAGGAAGGAAAGGAGGAAGAAAAGGGGGAAGGAAAGGAGGAGGGAAAGGAAAGGAAAAAGGAAAGGAAAATGAAAAGGAAAAAGGAAAGGGAAGGAAAAGAAGAGAAGGCTGTCTCATCATCAGGCTCAGATTGCAGATGGGTAAAATAACTGTTGCTGATTTCTTAAAATTTAAATATGGGTGTGTGGCCAGTGCGATAGCTCACACCTGTAATCCCAGCACTTTGGGAGGCCGAGGCAGGCAGACCACCTGAGGTCAGGAGTTCGAGAACAGCTTGGCCAAAGTGGAGACACCCCATCTCTACTAAAAATACAAAAATTAGCCAGGCATGACACGTGTAATTCCAGCTTCTTGGGAGGCTGAGGCACAAGAATCGCTTGAACCCAGGAGGTGGAGGTTGCAGTGAACAAAGATTGCGCCACTGCACTCCAGCCTGGGCACCAGAGCAAGGCTCCATCTCAAAAAAATAAAATATATAGGCCAGGCGCGGTGGCTCAAGCCTGTAATCCCAGCACTTTGGGAGGCCGAGACGGGCGGATCACAAGGTCAGGAGATCAAGACCATCCTGGCTAACACGGTGAAACCCCGTCTCTACTAAAAAATACAAAAAACTAGCCGGGTGAGGTGGCGGGCGCCTGTAGTCCCAGCTACTCGGGAGGCTGAGGCAGGAGAATGGCGTAAACCCGGGAGGCGGAGCTTGCAGTGAGCTGAGATCCGGCCACAGCACTCCAGCCTGGGCGACAGAGCGAGACTCTGTCTCAAAAAAAAATAAAATAAAATAAAATAAAATAAATATATATATATATGGGTATGTGCATATATGTTTAATCCAGGAAAAGCATAAACAGATTTACATTTATCATTTCGATATAATTTCCATTTGCAAACTCTTGGATGGTAAATATAATGAGACCTAAAATTAACGCTGTCTTTCCTCTTTAAAAAAGATAAGGAATTTGAATGCAAATTGTAATATTTTTCTTCAAAGGGGAATGATTTGCCACTCTTTAATTTGATAAAGTTCTTTATGCTTCAAATACATATCCAGGCTTTAAATATTAATAAACTTCAGAAAGCAGAAATAAAATCCTTAACCCTTCATGAATTAATTATCACAATTTAAAAACTCCAGTTTTACAAGGCATATCACAAAGTGCAAAATGGATTTTCCAAATCATGTCTTCTTTGTGGTAATAACGCATATGATTAAATAAAATTTTACATGTGTTAAACTGAACATTAATACTATAATTCAAACTTCTGATTTTGTGATATTATATAATTTCACCTATAAACTTTTGCATTATATGAAATAACTATAATTATTTTTAATCAACTTTTATTTTTTATTACAGTGCTATACTTGAATAGTATGAAAGATCAAAGATTGACCAGTGCAGTGGCTCAAGCCTGTAATCCCAGCACTTTGAGAAGCCGAGGTGGGCAGATCACCTGAGGTCAGGAGTTCAAGACCAGCCTGGCCAACACGGCAAAACCCCGTCTCTACTAAAAATACAAAAATTAGCCGGGTGTGGTGGTGTGCACCTGTAATCCCAGTTACTCCAGAGGCTGAGGCAGAAGAATCGCTTGAACCCAGGAGGTGGAGGTTGCAGTGAGCCGAAATCATGCCACTGCACTCTAGTCTGGGTGACAGAGTGAGACTCTGTCTCATAAAAACACGAGGTCAGGAGATCAAGACCATCCTGACTAACACAGTGAAACCCCGTCTCTACTAAAAATACAAAAAAAATTAGCTGGGTGTGGTGGCGGGCGCCTGTAGTCCCAGCTACTCGGGAGGCTGAGGCAGGAGAATGGTGTGAACCCGGGAGACAGAGCTTGCCGTGAGCACTCCAGCCTGGGTGACATAGCAAGACTCCATCTCAAAAAAAAAAAAAAAAGAAAAAGGAAAAAAGATCAAAGATTACGAATCTTGATTTTTACAAAATAGCCCCTTCTCTTCACTGTCCTACTGCTACTATTCACCAAGTAACTAATTTCAATTTTTGTAAGTTGTTTTCACTGATTTTACTTTTTTATTTCTAAGCAATGTATACATACTGCTGTCTCTTGGTTCATCTCAGTAGACATATCCATTGATTTCCAGTTAGGAGTAATAAGGATTTTAGCTTACTTATATCTTTTCTTTTCCTTTCACCACCTTCCCAAAAAAATAAAACCTTAAATACCTATTTATTTATATGTATTTTATTTACTTATTTTTTGAGGCAGAGTCTTGCTCTGTCACCTAGACTGCAGTGCAGTGGCATGATCTCGGCTCACTGCAACCTCTGCCTCCCAGATTCAAGTGATTCTTATGCTTCAGCCTCCTAAGCAGCTGGGATTATAGACATGCGCCACCACACCCAGCTAATTTTTGTATTTTTAGTAAAGACAGGGTTTTGCCATAATGGTCAGGCTGGTCTTGAACTTCTGACCTTAAGTGATCCACCTGCCTCAGCCTCCCAAAGTGCTGGGATTACAGGCATGAGCCACTGCGCCTGGCCAAAATCTCAAATATCTATAAAATTTATATTCAGTGTTTTTATAATTTTGTCTATGTATATGTGATATGCAGTTTACTTTTGAGCCTAGTAGCACGATTATATATCCTTCCTTATGCAACTTGGTTTTTTCTAGAGTTAATGATTGCCTCATTTTAAGACAGTTTCTTAATTTTCTTTGGACAGCTGACTATTTCCACACCCTCAATAGCTCTGTAAAATGACTTTCAATTAAATTTTATACATGCCAGATAATTGAAGAATTACATCACTGTCTGCCCTGCTTCAGTTCCAGACTCTTCCTAGTGCCCCCATGTTCCTATTCCAATGTGGATGGTTCCACTGTGGGACTGTTGCTTAGTTGGTGTATTGGAACTTCCATTTCCCATCACCCTGGAAATTCTTTTTGCCTCTCTTGGATCTTCTGTTTCTTCAATCCCATGTATGCCAAAATCCCAATATCCTCCTCTTAATTTAGTTTTTTTTTTTTTTTTTTAATGTGGGAGAGCAAGTGTGTGTGTGTGTGAGTGCATGTGCATATATGTGAATGTTCTGACACATCCTTAAACAGCTTTCTAAGAAAGGCGATTGGGAGTGTCAACCTTAATAATGAGATTCAGAAAATATGATTAAGAACAGAATTTATTTGAATACAAAACTTGAGGATGACCACCCAGAAACACTGACTCCAAACTAACAGGATCAGCATTCCAGAGTGGAGAAGTTAAGGTTTCACTAATACATGCAGAGACAGAGAAATTTTAGCAGATTACATTTTCCTTAAAAGACCAGCGCATGCGGCCGGGCGCGGTGGCTCAAGCCTGTAATCCCAGCACTTTGGGAGGCCGAGACGGGCGGATCACGAGGTCAGGAGATCGAGATCATCCTGGCTAACACGGTTAAACCCCGTCTGTACTAAAAATACAAAAAAATTAGCCAGCCTTGATGGCGGGCTCCTGTAGTCCCAGCTACTCGGGAGGCTGAGCCAGGAGAATGGCGTAAACCCGGGAGGCGGAGCTTGCAGTGAGCTGAGATCCCGCCACTGCACTCCAGCCTGCGCGACAGAGCCAGACTCTGTCTCAAAAAAAAAAAAAAAAAAAAAAAAAAGACCAGTGCATGCATTACAGTGATTTGATTGGTTATGGATTGTTACATTCCAAGGCAGATTACTTTATACTCTGTGAGAAGGAGTAGCGATCTGAGAGGGTCTTTTCTCTAGTGATATTTAATCTTCCTAATTATTTACAGAAGAAAAAAGGCAGAAGTTGCAGCTGCGTGTGGCATGACTCAGGCCACATAGCCACATTTCTCTCAAGGCTCAGAATAATTTAAAGTTCCAACAGCTTTAAGTTTGAATTACTTAATTTTACATTTCCTTCTTTTCATCGATCTTTTGGAGAAACCATCATAGATGAACTCAAATACTTTTGCTTCCTTTTAAGTTCAGGAGGTTAGTCCTGCGTTGCCAGGTAGGCTCATACCTAGAGTGTCATATCCCATGGCAGGGGGAATTTGTCAGGCAATAAAACTGTTGGGGTGGTGGGGCGGTGGCTCCTGCCTGTAATCCCAGCACTGTGGGAGGCTGAGGTGGGCAGATCACTTGAGGTCAGGAGTTCGAGACCGGCCTGGCCAACATGGCGAAATCTCGTCTCTACTAAAAATATAAAAATCAGCCAGGTGTGATGGTATGCGCCTATAATCCCAGGTACTCAGGAGGTTGAGGCAGGAGAATCGCTTGAACTGAGGAGGCAGAGGTTGCAGTGAGCTGAGATTGCACCACTGCACTCCAGTTTGGGAGACGGAGTGAGGCTCTGTCTCAAAAACAATGAAAACAACAACAAAAAACTGTTGGGGTGTAGGCTGAATTTATTTATTTATTTTTATTTTCATTTTTATATTTTTTTGAGACGGAATCTTGCTCTGTTGCCCAGGCTGGAGTGCAGTGGTGCGATCTCAGCTCACTGCAAGCTCCAGGTATAGGCTGAATTTAAAGCAACATGAAGGAAGTGATTTTGTAACCTGAGTCACACAGTAGTTGCAGAAGATGCAACTACACAGTTGTATCTTCAATTAATGCAATTCTTTGAGCAACCATTATTTTCGTTTTTTCAGTTGTATGTTGACTCCATTGCAAACAAATGCCACAGAAGCAATAAAGACAAAAACAGGACAAAATACAACAAATGCTTATAATTCCAAGAATGTATAACAGCTTCTGTGGGCAAAGTTCCCCAAGATTCAAGCCTGCTTCTTGGCCAATCATTTAGAGTGGGTGTAGGATCTTAAAGTTTAGTTATTTAGGTTTTTATATCAGCCATTAATTTAGTGATGTTATCTGACTTTTCCAGGACAGAAACACAACACTTCGTCTTTATGATAACATGGGTTCCCCATGTGTTATCACAGGGGATACAGTGAGTATGTCTAAAGCCATATGGTTCTGTAATGCAGCCTTTCTCTCTCTCTTTTTTTTTGAAACAGAGTCTCATTCTCTTGCCCAGGCTGGAGTACAGTGGTGCAATCTCGGCTCACTGCAACCTCCACCTCCCAGGCTGCAACCTCCACCTCCTAGGCTCAAGCGATTCTCCTGCCTCAGCTTTCTGAGTAGCTGGGACTACAGGCATGTGCCACTACACCCAGCTATTTTTTGTATTTTTGGTAGAGACGGGGTTTCACCATGTTGGCCAGGCTGGTCTGGAACTCCTGGCCTCAAGTGACTCACCCACCTCAGTCTCCCAAAGTGCTGGGATTTGAAGTGTTGTCGTTTTCCTGGGGTGATACCGGAGGTTTGTTGTCCCACGACCATGGAAAACTAGGATGCACACACACAGAGTGAAGTTAAGAGTGGAGATTCAATAGGCCAAAGAGAGAATAGCTCTCTCTTCTGCAGAGAGAGGGGTCCCAAATGGGTTTCTGCTACCACCGTGAAACGCGGAAGGTTTTATAGATGGGCTTGAGGAGGCGGTGTCTGATTTACATAGGGCACGAAAGATAGGCCAGACTGTCGTGTCATTTGCATAGCACACAAATAACTGCTTAGGACTAGGTGTGCCGTTTTTGTAGTACCCTGAGGAAGCTGGCCACCCCACCCTAATCTTTTACTATGCAGATGAGTTCTCTACCCAGCTGGTGCCATGTTGCCTACCTTTTTACTATACATGTAGTCACAAAGAAAAGGAAAGATGAGGCCTCCATGTTGAACATACCTGGCTTCCAAGTAGCCCTTTTCTATTGGCACAGCTGCCGGCATTCACCTGTGCAAGTTTCCAGCTTGCTTATCTGTGTCTGCAGCTTGATTTTTTCAGGTTGCTCTTTGTTAGAAAAGAAATAATTCTGTGGCTGCTTTTTGTTAAAACGGAAATTCCACCAAGGACTGTTGCCCTTACTATCTAAATAATTTCTCTCTACCTCCTGTTTCAGCGTTACAGGCATGAGCCACTGCACCTGAACAATGCAGCCCTTCTCATAAGAGAAACTTTATTTTTTAGTAACAAGATAATCATGCAACTATCATTTAATGTCTTTTTTGTGTAATTGGTTAGGGCCTTTACATGCCAAAGGACCTCTTCTATATCCCGTTGTGCCGGAAAGATGAAAGCTAATTGATCATACCAATGAAATACAGAACAAACCCAATAAGATTATAAATGAAGAAGATTTGCAGGCTTTGTAATTCACAGGATTGTAAATTATTCAATCTTGTGCCCAGGCATAGTGCAAAGAACACTGCTGTAACCATCCTGGGTGTAACCATGGCCATAGCTTGATGCCACATAGCCAAGATGTCCAATTTGGAGCTAGCCAGTGTTGGAAATAATTGCTCAGTGCCACAAAGAAGAATCAGCCCTCTGGCAAAAAGTTTTCTCGGCAAGGCAATTTACCTTTGCAGAAGGGTGTCACTTGTACCTGGTGTGGTCACAAGAGCACACTGAGTGGGATAGGGCAGGGGTTTTTATCTCTAAGACAGCGGCTCCTGTAGGTGTGTCCTTTCCCCATTGGCTGGAGTCGTACCACACAATCTAAGCTGACCTGATTGGCTACTGTTTAAAATTGAATAGGGCTAATTAGGAGGGAAGGGAGAGGCTGTTCATTACAGTAAAGGCAGAAGGATAGTTTTGGCAGGAAGGACAATTGCAGAGTGCGTAATTGAGGGGATAGATGTGAATTACAGATTAGGGCTGGCAGGAAGGTTATTTACCATAACTAGGGGTAGGGAGAGGTACAAAGAATGAGGAAATTCGGCTTAGAAAATAGAGAACAAGGAACAAGGAAGCTGAACGAGCTGACTCTTTGAAGAGGAACTTACTGTACCTCACACCAGTTAATACCTGTACCCCTTCAGTGGCACATCAATCAATACTGTGTAATATAATGATGTGGATGCACTGTTCCTTGGGTATCCATCCCATATCTCTTGTGCTACTGGGCTGTGTATCCTTGGTGTAATTCTTTCATTCTCAACATTTAGGGGCAAGCTGACTGAGCTGACCAAATAGGGGGTAAGCCAGATAAAACCATCCCAAATTTGTGTTATACTATCTTGAAATAGAGTTGTCTTATCTCTCATTTGGGGCAGTACCAGCAATAAAGCTAATGAACTGGTCTCTTTTTCTGAAAAGCCTTCCTATGTCCCTATGTCCTTTGCTCCTTTGCTTTTAAAGTTTTGTTTTGTTTTGTTTTGTTTTGTTTTGTTTTAAGATGGAGTCTGGCTCTGTCACCCAGGCTGGAGTGCAGTGGTGCAATCTCCTCTCACTGCAGCCTCCACCTCCTGGGTTCAAGCAATTCTCCCACCTCAGCCTCTGGAGTAGCTGGGATTACAGGCATGCCCCACCCTACCTGGCTAATTTTTTTTTCTTTTTATATTTTTAGTGGAGATGGGGTTTCACCATGTTGACCTTAAGTGACATGTCTGCCTCGGCCTCCTGTAAAATATTATTAAAAAGGCCCGGACACAGAGGCTCACACCTGTAATCCCAGCACTTTGGGAAGCCAAGGCGGGCGGATCACTTGAGGTCAGGAGTTTGAGACCAGCCTGGCCAACATAGTGAAACCCTGTCTCTACTAAAAATACAAAAATTAGCCGAGTGTGCTGGTGGCCACCTATAATCCCAGATACTTAGGAGGCTGAGGCAGGAGAATTGCCTGAGCCCAGGAGATGGAGGTTTCAGTGAGCCAAGATCATGCCACTACACTCCAGCCTGGGCGACAGCGTGAGACTACTTCTCAAAAAAAAAAAAAAATTATTGGCTGGGCACGGTGGCTCATACCTGTAATCCCAGCACTTTGGGAGGCCAAGGTGGGCAGATCACCTGAGGTCAGGAGTTTGAGACCAGCCTGGCCAACCTAGTGAAACCCTGTCTCTACTAAAAATACAAAAATTAGCTGACTGTGGTGGAGCATGCCTGTAATCCCAGCTAACACTCAAGAGGCTGAGGCACAAGAATCGCTTGAACCCGGGAGGCAGAGGTTGCAGTGAGCTGAGATCGTGCCATTGCACTCCAGCCTAGGTGACAAGAATGAAATTCTGTCTCAAAAAAAAAAAATTATTAAAAGGCCAGTGATACTTATTATTTCTAGTCATGCTAGTGTTAAGTACCAATGAGTATTCTTGAGAAATATAGATATATTTCTTTCTTTCTTTTTCTTGCTCTGTTGCCCAGGCTGGAGTGCAGTGGCATGATCTTGGCTAGCTGCAACCTCTGGTTCCCGGATTCTAGCGATTCTCCTGTCTCAGCCACCTGGGTAGTGGGGATTAAAGACACCCGCCACCACGCCCAACTAATTTTTGTGGATATATTTCTGACATTCTATCCAATCTTGTTCTTGGAAAGGAGATGCCCACCATGTTAAGCCAGAACCACCAGAAAAGGGCATAAGACCACACACCCATTAAGTGTTTTCTGTAATCCATTTGCATTGTCCTGAGCCTATTCCAAAAGAAGTTTGCTTCATGGACAATAGCTGGTGACAGTGGCAGCAAAACATAAGAACTAGGAATGAAAAGAAAGAAATTTGACAGGTGGGGCATGGTGGCTTACACCTGTAATCCCAGCGCTTTGGGAGGCCAGGGCAGGCAGATTACAAGGTCAGGAGTTCAAGGCCAGCCTGGCCAACATGGTGAAACCCTGTATCTAATAATAATACAAAAATTAGCCAGGCGTGGTGGTGAGCACCTGTAGTCCCAGGTACTCAGGAGACTGAAGTGGGAGAACTGCTTGAACCCGGAAGGCGGAGGTTGCAGTGAGCCGAGGTCGTGCCACTGTACTCCAGCCTGGACGACAGAGTGAGACTCCATCTCAAAAAAAAAAAAAAAAGAAAGAAATTTGGTGAGAACTTGCAAGTGAACACCTTCTCCATCTATTAGTTATTATTAACATTAAACATTTACCGGCAGTAAATGAGTTTAATAAAATAAAATTAAATATTCACTTAGAGATGCAGGCCTGGTCCAGTGTCTTGGGAACGCTGACTACCTCAGATGTCATCTTTTTCTTGTTCTTGTTGGTTCTGGAGAATTTCCATTTTAGCTCACTGGTTTGAGATGAAGTCCAAATTGGCAAAATGGCTTTCTTTACATGGTGATGTATATCCAGGAATCATTGGTTGGCACAAGAGTTTTTGGGGCACCTGATAAGATTCCTTCCACCTTGCTTGGTAAGAGTCCTTTAAAAGATAGCATTTCCAATCAACAAAATCTCCTGGTTGAAGTCCATGGTCCTTGAGTTTTTTGTCTCCTGGGAGCTCAGTGTGGAAAGAGTCTTTCACTAACTTACAGTTTTTAGTTAGCTGCCTTATAAGGCTACTGCAATAATAGAACACATCCCCTTTTAATATCATAGATTCACAATTTCCTACAGACAATTTAATAGGTATGCCTGTAATAATTTCAAATGGAGACAACTGACATTTACCAAAAGGGGTCAATCTTAGGTTAAGCAAAGCCGATGGAAGAGCTTTTGGCCAAAGGAATTTCTTTTCTTTTCTTTTTTTTTTTTTTTTGATGGAGTTTCACTCTTGTTGCCAAGGCTGGAGTACAATGGCACGAACTCAGTTCACCCCAAATCCCTGCCTCCCGGGTTCAAGCAATTCTCCTGCCTCAGCCTCCCAAGTAACTGGGATTACAGGCACATGCCATCATGCCCAGCTAATTTTGTATTTTTAGTAGAGATGGGGTTTCTCCATGTTGGTCAGGCTGGTCTCGAACTCCCAACCTCAGATGATCCACCTGCCTCAACCTCCCAAAGGGCTGGGATTACAGGCATGAGCCATTGCGACTGGCCTTGGCCAAAGGAATTTTTAAAACCTCAGTTAATTTTGCCAATTGAGTTTTGGTGATTCCGTTTGTGCATTTCCCTGTCCCAGGTGACTGGGGGTGATAGACACAATGGAAACATTGGAGAATGAGTAAGATTTTACATACTGACTGGATTATTTGTCCAGTAAAATGAGCACATCTGTCCTCTGTCACTGTGAAGTTCTAAAGGGACTACCCACGTTGCAATAATTTTTTTCTAAAAGAATTTTACTTATCACTAAAGCTGTTGCTCTTCTGCATAGAAATACTTCCACCCTATGACAAAACATACAAACTGTTACTAGAACCTACTTATATTCTTGCAATGGTGGTAGCTGAACAAAATCTAGTTGCCACACCTCAATTAGGCTTTCTGGTAAAGGAAAATGACCCGGAGAACTATGTAAAGATTTCCCTGGATTATGTTTTGGACAGATGTGGCAGCAATTATATATCTTATAAGCAACAGTTGGAGATTTCTAATAATCTTGTTTTTCCCAAGCAATCATCTTATCAGGGCTCCAATGAATTAAATCATGCACATGAGTTAAGAAAGATAACTGTAATTTGGTTGAAAGCGTGAGTAGACCATTTGGTCCATATCATAGCCCAGTCTCAGAGAAGTACATTCCCCCTTTACTTTCCCAATTTTCTTGTTCTGTTTTTGGAGCTTTGGATTGAGCTAATTTTATATCAAAATCAAGTGCTTTCTTAAAAGCTAAAATGGGTTTTCTTGTTCAGATGCGCTTAGTACAGCCCTTTTTGCTGTACTATCTGCTAATTGATTTCCTTTGCTTTCTGAAGTATTTGACTTTGAATGGCTTGGAATCTTGATAAAGGGTAATGATTTGGGCAATAATATAGCTTCCAATAATTCTGAAATAAGGGGTCTATTTTTTGCAGACTGACCAGAAGAGGTTAAAAATCATCTTTATTTCCATAGCATTCCAAAGTAATGAGCTACTCTGAAAGCCTATCAGCTCTCTGTATATATATTAGCAGTTGTTCCTTTTGCCAGTTGACAGGCTCTAATTAATGCTATTAACTTTGCTTTTTGAGCCGAGGTCTCTCCTGGAAGATAAGCATTTTCTATTTCCTCAGTCAAGCATACTATAGCATCACCTGCATGGTAAATTTCAGATCTACCCTTTAAGTAAGATCCATCTGCAAACCAAATAACATCAGCATTAGTAAGGAGGGTTTCTTGCAGGTCCTTCCTAGGAGAGGAGCTGGTTGGTTAAGATTATGCAATCATGTGGTGTTTCATCTGAAGGCAGGGGCAGTTGAATTTAGAAAAATTTAGACTTTTACATCTGGAGATTGATTGGGGAGCAGAAAGAAGAACTTTTTATAAGAAGCCAGTCTACTAACTGAATAGTGTTAAATGTGGTGCAAGTTGAGAAGTGCTTCCACAGAATGTGAAATGAAGACAGTAAGGGGAGATCCTATCACTCTTTGTTTGGTCGCTGTAGGGACAGTAGCAGTTATTGCTGTCATGCATGGTTGCAGTTCTTTAGCTGTGGGGTCCAGTTGTTGACTATAGTATCCCACAAGTCTATTTGGATATCCATGTTTTTGAATCAGAATGCCTAAGGCAGTTCATGAACAAACAATGAAAATGAAATGTTATAATTCAGATACCCTAACACTGGGGCATCTATAAGACTCTTACATTTCTTCCAGTGTTAGCCCAGGGTGGTGGCTCACCCCTGTAATCCCAGCACTTTGGGAGGCTGAGAAAGGCAGATCACCCAAGCTCAGGAATTTGAGACCAGCCTGGCCAACATGGCAAAACACCATCTCTACTAAAAATACAAAAATTAGCCAGGTGTGGTGGCGTGCACTTATAATCCCAACTACTCGGGAGGCTGAAGCAGGAGAATCACTTGAATCCAGGAGGTGGAGGCTGCAGTGAGCTGAGATGGCACCACTGCCCTCCAGCCTGAGCAACAGCAAGACTCTATCTCAAAAAAACACAAAAATTTCCAATGTTAACTGATTTTCCTCTGTTCATTCCAGGGGGTCTAGTTCACCTTATTTTAAAAAAGTATATAAAGGTTAAGTTTTTTAAGGAGAAGTTTGGAATTCAGTTTCCTCAGTATCCTGTGAACCCCCAAAATTCTCTCAGTTGTTTCTTAGTTTTGGGGTAAGGAAGGCCAATATTCCTTTTATTCTTTTTTTTTCTTTTTCTTTATCTTTTTCTTTTTCTTTTTTTGAGACAGAGTCTCACTCTGTAGCCCAGGCTGGAGTGCAGCGGCGCGATCTTGGCTCACTGCAACCTCCACCCCCTGGGTTCAAGCCTCAGCCTCCTGAGTAGCTGGGATTATAGGCACCTGCCACCATGCCTGGAAAATGTTTGTATTTTTAGTAGAGACGGGGTTTCACCATCTTGGCCAGGCTGAATCTTGAACTGCTGACCTTGTGATCTGCCCACCCCTCGACCTCCCAAAGTGCTGGGATTACAGGTGTGAGCCACCGCACCCAGCCCAATATTCCTTTTATTCTATCTGAATTGATAAAGAGGCTTTTCTTTGATACTAGATAACCTAAATATCTTGCTTGTTTTTGACAGAATTGAAGTTTTTTCTTTGAGGCCTTGTGTTCCTTTGAAACTAATCATTGTAATAAATAAATTCCATCCACTATGGAGGCTTGTTTATCTCCTGAGCAGAGAAGTAAATTGTGCCCATACTGTATCAATGTGTATTTCTTAAGGAAGTCAACATCTGAAAGATGTGCTATTAATATTTGTGAAAAATAAGTTGGACTCTCAGTATATTCCTGAGGCATAACTGTCCATGTGTATTGTCTATCTTCCCAAGTGAAGGTAAAGAGAAATTGATTATCTTTATCCACAGAAATGCTGAAGAATGAGCTACATAGGTCTCTTACAGTAAGGAACACACCTTCAGTTGAGATGGCAGTCAGCACGTATGCATGTTTGGTAACCATTGGATGTTGAGGAATGACGATGTTATTAATTGCTCTCAGATTCTGTACAAATCTCCATCCTCTACTGTTTGGAGTATGGGCTTGTATATAAAATAAGCTTCTTTTCATATAATCCAAAATTATAGACCTTTTCCCTTCCTATGCCTCTGATCTTAGAGAATATTGTTTAAGGTTTGGAAAAGGTTTTGATGGATTTATTTGAATTTTAATTGTGGCAGCTAAGATAATTTTTCCAATATTGGTGGAGAATTTTGACCACAATTGATCAAGTACTATTTTTAATCTTTAAAAAAAATTTTATTAATATAAAATATGGAACATTTCATGAGTTTGTGTATCATCTTCATACAGGGGCCATGCTAATCTTCTCTGTATCATCCCAATTTTATTATATGTGCTGCTGAAGGAAGCACTCAAGTACTATTTTTAACTGCTCTTGTTAAATAATTCTTCATTATTTAACAATCTAGTTTCCTTCATGACAATATTAATTGCTATTTGTGATTTAAAAGCATCAGAATTTGAGAAAATTTTGGACCTAATCTATTTTATCTTCTAATTCTAAGTACATCTCCCACCCCCGCTTTTTTTTTTTTTTTTTTGAGACGGAATCTTGCTCTGTCACCATGCGGGAGTGTGGTGGCACAATCTCAGCTCACTGAAACCTCCGCTTCCCAGGTTCAAGTGGTTCTTCTGCCTCAGCCTCCCGAGTAGATGGGATTACAGGCACATGCCACCACGCATGGCTAAATTTTTTTATGTTTAGTAGAGACAGGGTTTCACCATGTTGGCCAGGATTGTCTCGATCTCCTGACCTCACGATCCACCCGCCTCAGCCTCCCAAAGTGCTGGGATTACAGGCATGAGTCACCGCGCCCGACCCTCCCCCTTTTGAAAGAAAGATATGTGAGTATTCTATAACTCTAGGAAGTCTCTCCCTATCAAATGGTTGGAGGCTGAGGGGGCAAAGAGGAAGACATGTTAGGTTCCCTCTAGGGGACCTAACTGAAAAACTATAGGTTGAGATTGATATAGTGATATAGGAGTATTTGTTTCACCCATGATTTGTATTGGTTTTTCACTCTGAGGAATGGAACCTCATAATAAGGTGAGATTTATCACTGATAATATACCTCCAGTATCATTAAGAGTTTGTGTTTTGTCTCCATTTAAATTAATTCTAACCTTCCCTAAGGTATTTATAAGGAGGTAAGAAAAGGTCCATTTGGTTTCCTCAGAGCATCCTTATTCTTTTTCTTTGACCTGCTGCTGTCCTTTCCTTTTTTTTTTTTTTTGAGACGGAGTCTCCCTCTGTCGCCCAGGCTGGAGTGCAGTGGCGCGATCTCGGCTCACTGCAAGCTCCGCCTCCCGGGTTCACGCCATTCTCCTGCCTCAGCCTCGCGAGTAGCTGGGACTACAGGCGCCCGCGACCACGCCCGGCTAATTTTTTATATTTTTAGTGGAGACGGGGTTTCACCATGTTAGCCAGGAAGGTCTCGATCTCCTGACCTCGTGATCCACCCGCCTTGGCCTCCCAAAGTGCTAAGATTACAGGCGTGAGCCACGTGCCTGGCCTGGCTTTACTTTGTAACACTAAATGTGAACCAATTGATATAAATCAGAAAATCTAGGATCATAAGTGTGAATGTTTAATTCAAATTCTCTAGCAAATTGTGCTCACTTCGGCAGCACATATACAAATTCTCTAGCAAATTAACCAGGCATCGTGGTGCACGCCTGTAATCCCAGCTACTTGGTAGGTTGAGGTGGGAGGATCATTTGAGCCCCGGAAGTGGAGGTTGCAGTGAAGGGAGATTACACTACTGCACTCCAGCCTGAGTGACAGAGCAATACCCTGTCTCCAAAACAAAACAAATTCTCTAGCAAATCCAGTAGGGTCCTGAAGAGGATCCAGGAATTCCTTAAACCAAGGCAGATTCTCCTCTACTGGACATAGGGTATTCCCAAAATGGAGTCAGAACAGCAGAAGGAGGAGGGAGAGGAGGAGGAGGCAGAGGTGAAGGAAGGAAGGGAGGGAGGAAAGAAGGAAGGAAGGAGGAAGGAAGGAAGGAAGGAAGGAAGGAAGGAAGGAAGGAAGGAAGGAAGGAAGGAAGGAAGGAAGGAAGGAAAGAAGGAAGGAAGGAAAGAAGGAAAGAAGGAAGGGAGGGAGGGAGGGAGGGATGGAGGGAGGGAGGGAAGGAAAGAGGGAAGGAGGGAGGTGGGGGAAGGGAGGGAAGGTAAGTGCAAACAAAGAAGTTTTGACAAAAGAGAAAGAAGAGCTGAAGAAGGAGAAATTTCAGCAGTCTTTTTCAACTTAAAAATTGTTTTAGGAACTTTTGTTTTCTTCTTGCAAAGAAATGATTTTATCAGAACCTCCTTTAGATGCTTCCAAGTACCACTGAAAATCAATCTGCCAGTTGTTTTATTTTATTTTAGTGCCAGCCTTTTCTAATTGAGTGTGCAAACTAGTTTAGGTACTTAAAAGGTACCGCCATTTGGCCATTACAATTTGGTCGTTGTGAGTTATGTAAGACCATTTTTCTAAATATTTGCATATAAAGGTACCATAAGTATTAAACATGAATCTAGCTGGTGTTCCTAAGGGTGGATCTCTCCATAAGGAAGAAGACTCAGTTTTAGAAATATGATTGCTCATAATTTAGACTTTACTTTTGAATGACCAAAAAGACCTAGTGGGAGGTGTTTTGGATTGACTGTGCTGATTGTGGGAATAGCTCTTCAAAGTATCACCCTTGAGTCAGTTCTTCTCGTTTACGTGTCTTGGTGGTCCCAAGAGACTTGAGTGCTTAAGGCACTAGGCGATCAACTTGTATGTATGCTCACAGGATTAAGCAAAATTCCCTGTATATTCTTCTGAAGGGATTCCCTCTAGAACAGTTTATGTCATGAGCGATAAGCTCCAACACTCCCTCAAGACCTTACTCACTGAAGGTGCTTTTGGCTGGGAAAGACAATGTCTCTTATCTTCAGGACTTATCTTGTCCTCATAGAGAGCCTTTTATAATATTGTCACTCAAAAAAAAAAAAAGTTTAGATTTGTTAATTGAACCGAGCTTCAGAATCTGACCTGCTCTAAAGTTTACAAAATTTTCACCTAAGCCACAGAGATTCACATCCTCTTTTCAAAGAGAAACTGTTTTCTCCCTAACCAAAATTTGGTACAAGAGAAGGTTTGAAAAACTCCACGCAGTAGTTCCAAACAAAACCTTAAGCTCAGAGGAAAGTGAAAATCACAAATCTGCAATTAGCAGAATCTCTAGAGAATAACAAACCAAACTCCCACCTTGTTGTAGAACTTCAGTTCTAACCCCACTGAGTTAGGAATGTGTGTAATGCAAATAAAGTCTGAATCCTCAACCAATCCAGGAGAACTCAAACTTGAAAGGGGCCTTACCAGAGATTTGCATGGCCTGTGAAGTCAGGAAAATGAAAATCATTTGTGCTGGTATCAAGGCTCAAGTTGTTGACAAAGCATGGTTAAACAAAAAAATAACTTTCCCTTGGAAATTTGAAGGTGTAGCTCCGTTATCTTCTACCTTCCATTTGAGAAGTTTGATGCCATTCTTATTCACAATCTTCTATTCATTAATTTTCTGTCTCCACCCTATTTCTCCACCCCTACCAGAGCTTTCAGAGACTTCTGTTTATCCCTAGGGTTTGAAATTTCGTGCTCCTTTGTTTTTTTGTTTTGTTTTGTTTTTTGTTTTGTTTTGTTTTTGAGAGGGAGTCTCACTCTGTCGCCCAGGCTGGAGTGCAGTGGCGCGATCTCGGCTCACTGCAAGCTCCGCCTCCCGGGTTCACGCCAGTCTCCTGCCTCAGCCTCCCTAGAAATTGGGACTACAGAAGCCCGCCACCACGCCCAGCTAATTTTTTTTGTATTTTTAGTAGAGACGGAGTTTCACCGTGTTCGCTAGGATGGTCTCGATCTCCTGACCTCGTGATCCTCCCGCCTCGGCCTCCCAAAGTGCTGGGATTACAGGCGTGAGCCACCGCGCCTCGCCAATAACGGGTCCTTTGTTGTCACTGGTTTATATTATTTGGTGGGAATATTTTTATTTTTATTTATTTATTTTTTTTGAGACAGGGTCTCACTGTGTCGCCAAGGCTGGAGTGCAGTGGCATGAGGATGGCCCATTGCAGCTTCGATCTCTTGGGCTCAGGTGATTCTACCACCTCAGTCTCCCGGGTAGCTGGGACTACAGGTATGTGCCACCATGCCCAACTAATTGTTTGTATTTTTTGTAGAGACAGGGTTTCACTATGTTGCCCAGGCTGGTCTCGAACTCCTGGCTCAAGCAATCCTCCTGCCTTGGCTTCCCAAAGTGCTGGGACTACAGGTGTGAGCCACCGTGCCTGGCCTTGTGCGATATTTGTTTGTTTGTTCATTTGTCTTTTACTCATTGGGCTAGATACCAAAAAGGCCTTTTTAAGAAAAGGCTCACGTTCTTCAGCTCTGAAAAATTATCTTACATTATTAATACTTTTCTCCACCAGTCTTTTCTGTTCTCTTTCTGGCACTCCTATTAATTAGCTGTCAGGCTTCCTGGATTGAGCATCTGATTTCTTATGTTTTCTCTCTTATTGTCCAATTATTTGCCACTTTGCTCTGGTTTCGGATTCCCTAACTATATCCTCTACTTTACTATTGAGATTTTCATTTCTGCCATCTCATTTTTATTTTCCTGATGTTTTTGTTGTTGTTATCTGAATACTCTAAGTCTATTTATATTTGAGAATGGGACACAGAAAAGCTGAGAGCTGTGTTTGTGAACAAGTGTGTCGAGAGTGATCAGGTGTGGGCAATGACCATTATCTCAGGGAACTCCCAAAGGCCAAAATGTGGCGGTCTTTTCCCTATGACTATTTAATTTCTCTAGAGGAGGAGCCTGTAATTTCTTGCCTACCTGGTAGATACCTTGCTGCTGGCCTTCTGAGAGAGAGAGGGAGAGTTAGGGTAGAGATGGGAAGAGTAATAGTCACGTTTCTTCTTGATCATCCTACAGCAAAGAAGAAAAGTGACAAGCCCCAATAATAGACCTAGACTTCCCAATTATCTGTTCCATACCTCATTTTTTAAAATGCATACATTTGTACAAATAATCAGGGACACTAGACATCTGTTTTCACATCAGTTCTGTTTTGAGCCCCACTTCTTACTCTTGTCCACCAGTGCATGTCCACTCTTTGCTCCCAAAGTTTTTAAGGGTCCTATAATCAAAAATTATAGATCAAAAATTTTTTAAAAAGTCAAATAATCTTCCTTTTTTCCCATAAGTTCCCCTGGAAACCCTTTAAGATATTCCTACCTCTCACTCTACATCAACAACCGCTCCTTTGTCTGGTGTTCATCCACTGATGCCCCTTCTACCCTTTATATCATCATTTGGGCTTACATATTTTCCTTTCATTAGCTGTCATTACAGAGGAGTCTCAAAAGAGACAAAAAAACAAACAAGTGGGTCAACTATTTTTCATCAAAAATATTTAGAAAAAATAAGATTTTTTTGCAGAGGGTCATAGTGTGTTTTTTGTTTTTGTTTTTTGAGACGGAGTCTCACTCTGTCTCCCAGGCTGGAGTGCAGTGGCACAACCTTGGCTCACTGCAACCTCCGTCTCCCAGGTTCAAGCAATTCTCCTGCGTCATCCTCCCGAGTAGCTGGGACTATAGGCACGTGCCACTGTGCCCAGCATCCCAGGCTTTCTTGACAACTGGCTTTCAGTAGCCAATGCGATACCCTAGCAGGAGATCAGAAGGTAGGAGAAGAGAAATATATGGGTTATTTGTTCCCCTCTTCCTCTCTGTTCTGGTGTTAGGCCTCTGATAGTAGTGACACCCCTCCGCAACTATAGATTCTGCTGGATGGCACCTTCCCATCTCCAGCTCTCACCGGACTCCAGGAATTCTGTTTCCTCCCCCTTGTCTCCTTTGCCCTTGGTGTGGTCATGGCTACCCTTGCTTGCTAGCCTCTGGGTGTCTCCATAGCCTTTGTTGGTTCCTTTATCCATATCTCTGAAAAAAATTCCCTTACTAAAGTTCCTTCTTTGGAACTAGTTGAAGTGAAGCCTGCTTCCTGCTGGGATCATGGCTGACACACTTCATCTCTCTTCATTTCAAACAAGTAAGACTAGTGAAGTAGAAAAAAGAAGGGAGAAAATGCTTGAGGAAGAGAAAGGAACAGTGTGGTTTTAAAAGGCAATACTTAACAAGAAAACAACTAGAGTAAAACCCACCAAAAAGAAAATGCTCTTTTCTTTGCAATGGACCCCCTAGTAAGATGTCACTAAGTAAAGTGGTCATCAACCTACTCTTGAGCTTTGCTTTTACCAAAGAAGTCCAGTCTTGATGAGCTTTATCACTCCTTGTCATCTTTTGTTTGTTCATTTCAAAGCAAAAAGGGAACTTATATTGACTGAACACATTCTACGTGCTCATAACTCTTGACAATACTTGAGGTATTATGAATTGCATTTTAAAGAGGAGGAAACCGAGGCCCTTGAGAAATCCAGTAATTTGCTCCAAATCATATAACTAGCAGGTAGTAAAGCCAGAATGAATAACTTAGCATATATGCTTTCATATAGAATATTGCTTTCTTTAAAATATTTCTCTTTGACTGCAATCTTAAGACACCATGGGCGCGGTGGCTCACGCCTGTAATCCCAGCACTTTAGGAGGCCGAGGCGGGTGGATCATTTGAGGTCAGGAGTCTGAGACCAGCCTGATTAATATGGTGAAACCCCGTCTCTACTAAAAATACAAAAATTAGCCAGGCATGGTGGCAGGCACCTGTAATCCCAGCTACTCGGAAGGCTGAGGCAGGAGAATTGCTTGAACCCGGCAGGAGGAGGTTGCAGTGAGCTGAGATCATACCACTGCACTCCAGCCTGGGTGACAGGAGCGAGACCCTGTCTCAAAAGAAAAAAAAAAAAGAGAGAGAGAGAGAAAAGAAAGAAAAGAAAAGAAAAGAGAAAAGAAAACCTGGGAGATATCCTCCCAGGGCCCTGAGCAGAGCTGAGAGAGCCTCTGCAGGGGACAAAAGGAGAATGTCAGTACATGAAGATTCTAAAAATATGTGTTACATTACTTGGGGGGGAAGCAAGATGTGTGAAAAGCCTAAACATTCTCAATAATATAAAGTGGTTGAAATAGAAAACCCATCTTGTAAAAAAAAAAAAAAAAAAAAAAAATTCTTCACTTTACTTTTGATGCCTGTCATATGTAGAAATAGATTAGAACAGAAATGCAGGAATTTCTATTTAGCAAATAAGATTGTTTCATATTGCATGCTTCATGCCTTAAGGTGACTCCTAATCTATCACCTCAGTGAGGGAACCAACTGCCACTCAGGGAAAAAAACTCAAGAGCAAAAGAGTCGGCTCTGAATAGCGGAACTGACCAGGCTAAGGTGTCAAGCAACTGTTTCTATGAGTGCAATTTTAGGAAATGTCTCAGCCCTGTCATGGATGTCTCTAAGGATTTGTTTAAAGATTCAAATGCCATTGATTTATCTATTGTATGCTGAGAAATCCACTGTGCCTTCAGTCATAAATTCTAGATGATGCTTGGTTTAACATGCTCCTGGAGGTGAGACAATTTATTCCTTGCATTTTACTTAAAGCCTAATGGTATGCCAGGCTACTTTCACCTTTATTGACACAAAAACTCTATTACAGTATTTTATCTAAAAAGTATACCCCGCCTTAAAAAGCTGTGGCTGACATTTTGGCACGCTGTATCCAGTAAAACTATCTGTCAAGCAGTGTGTCCTCTTTCAAGCTGGTGGTGTTTTGGTTTGTTTTTTTTTTTTTTTTTTGAGATGGAGTCTCAGATCTCAGCTCACTGCAAACTCCGCCTCCCGGGTTTACGCCATTCTCCTGGCTCAGCCTCCTGAGTAGCTGGGACTACAGGTGCCCGCCGCCTCGCCCGGCTAGTTTTTTGTATTTTTTAGTAGAGACGGGGTTTCACCATGTTAGCCAGGATGGTCTCGATCTCCTGACCTCGTGATCCGCCCGTCTCGGCCTCCCAAAGTGCTGGGATTACAGGCTTGAGCCACCGCTCCCAGCCTTGTTTTTGTTTTTTAACTAGGAATCAATAGATGGGACACAGAGGCTGGGAAACTCCAAAAATTGATTGCAAAATGTTTGGCATGCATGCAGTTTTTCTGGGAAAAAAGCTATTGTTCCCATAAATACTCAAACACTATGCCTTCCTCTGCCTCTAAATCAATTAGCACTCCTCTATCAAGTTTTCATCAACCTATGACCTGTGGACCTTTTATTTCATCATTTGGCTTTATATAATTTTCATTCATTAGCTATCATTACAGAGGAGTCTCAAGAGAGAGGAAAGATACACAAATGTGATCAACTCTTTTTAATGTTAAGAACCACGGCTGACTATAAATATATTGAAAGGAAAACATGGGTGAAGGATGAGAAAGCTAGAAAAAGCTTTTTTTTTTTTTCCCCCAAAATGGGAATAAAATTTGTAAGATACCCTTCCTGACAGTCTTATCAGCTGGCCTTACAGTACTTTATGTAAGAGAGTTTGGAGTATAAGAAAATAGCCAGGTGTGGTGGCTCACGCTTGTAATCCCAGGACTTTGGGAGGCTAAGGTGGGTGGATCACTTGAGGTCAAGAGTTCGGGACCAGCCTGGCCAACATGGTGAAACCCCGCCTCTACTAAAAATACAAAACTTAACCAGGCATGGTAGCGGGCACCTGTAATCTCAGCTACTCGGGAGCCTGAGGCAGGAGAATCACTTGAACCTGGGAGCTGGAGGTTGCAATGAGCCGAGATCAAGCCATTGCACTCCAGCCTGGGCAACACGGCAAAACTCTGTCTCAAAAAAATAAAGAAAATAAAAAGTGGCCCGGTGCAGTGGCTCACATCTGGTGCAGTGGCTCCCAGCACTTTGGGAGGCTGAGGCGGGTGGATTACCTGAGGTCAGGAGTTTGAGACCAGCCTGGCCAACATGGTGAAACCCCGTCTCTGCTAAGAATATAAAAAATTAACCAGATGTGGTGGTGCGTGCCTGTAATCCCAGCTACTCGGAGGCTGAGGCAGGAGACTCTCCTGAACCTGGGAGGTGGAGGTTGCAGTGAGCAGAAATCATGCCACTGTACTCCTTGGCAACAAGAGCAAAATTCCATCTCTAAATAAATAAATAAGTAAATCAAATGAAAAGTGAGATAACATTTTTGCTGAAAATAATGATTTGTCCCTGAACAGTAGTGGTCTCATGATTCTAGATTATGACCCGTTCTCCTGTTGAGACTTCCATCATATTTATTCAGGGGTTTTACATGATGGGTTGGGTGATATTCCTCACCTGAAGAGATAACTCTAGGCAGTCCCATTGATAAAACAGTTTGTATACCTAGGACTAGTACATTGATATAAAGTAATTGCTTTCTGCTTTGGCAGGTATTATATAGACCTATAATAAGAAAGGGATCTCAAACTCAAATGCCTGTTGGGAAGTGGGGCCCTTATGAGGTAGGCAAGTAGTATTGAATTAGAGAATTTATGCTGTATCTGAAGGGGGCAGCCTTTACTCAACACCATCTTTTTGGGATAAAAAATTACAATGTGCAGAAGTTGGCAACTAATTCAAAACATTTTACAACACTGTGTGGGATGAACATATGTTTTGAGGGTGTGTTTGGCCCAAGGGCTGCTGGTTTGGGTCTTTGGTGTAAAGTAGTTGTTCCCAAGCCTGGCTGCAGATCAGAATCATCTGTGGAGCTTAAAAAACACAGATGCCCAGTCCCCTCCCCAGACTTGCTGAATTGAATCTCTGGGGGTGAGGCTGAGGCACAGCCAAGATTAAGACTCACAAGAGCAAAGAACCGGTGGATGAAACAGCATTTACCATCATTAAAACTATAAAACTTAAAAATGATCTCAGTAAGTCCAGGCGTGCTGGCGCATGCCTGTAATCCCAGCACTTTGGGAGGCCGAGGCGGGCGGATTACCTGAGTTTGGGAGTTCGAGACCAGCCTGACCAACATGGAGAAACCCTGTCTCTACTAAAGATACATAATTAGCCGGGCTTGGTGGTGCGTGCCTGTAATCCCAGCTACTTGAGAGGGTGAGGCAGGAGAATTGCTTGAACCCAGGAGGCGGAGGTTTTGGTAAGCTGAGATCATGCCATTCCACTTCGGCTTGGGCAACAAGAGCAAAACTCCATCTCAAAAAAAAAAAAAAAAAAAGATCTCAGTAAAGGAAGTCAGAAGACAAGTGAACAAACTGTCCTGTGGAAGAGAAAAAAATGGTGAAGGCCTATAGGAATTCCTTTAAACATTTTCCTGTTTCAAATTTTGTTTTTCTCATCTTTTTATAGAGCTATGCTTTCCAATATTGGAAGCCACTAGCCACATGTGGCTACCTAATTTAAATACAATTTAAAGTTCAGTCCTTAGTTGCACTAGCCACATTTCAAGTGCTAAGTAGCCACATGTGGCTAGTGGCTCCTGTATTGGACACAGATATAGAGATCATATATGAAAATCAAGATAACTTTATAGACCTTTTAAGCCATTCTTGTGGGACGCTGATATTTCAAGGTCTGTTAGTTTTTTGTTGTTGTTGTTTGAGACAGGGTCTTGTTCTGTTGTCCAAGCTGCAGTGCAATGGTGCCATCTCAGCTCATTGCAACCTCTGCCTTCTGGGTTCAAGCGATTCTTGTGCCTCAGCCACTCTAGTGTCTAGTAGCTGGGAGTACAGGTGTGCACTACTACACCTGGCTAATTTTTGTATTTTTTTTTTCAGTAGAGATAGGGTTTCACTGTGTTGACCAGGCTGGTCTCGAACTCCTGGCCTCAAGCAATCTACCTGCCTCGGCCTCCCAAAGTGCTGGGATTACAGGCATGAACAACCACACTTGGCCAAGAACTGGTAATTATTAATAGAAAATACAGCATTTCTAAAGCCTGCAAGGACTTTTCCCCTTAGAAGCAGTAACGCTGGCTGGACACAGTGGCTCACATCTATTATCCCAGTAATTCCAGAGGCTGAGGCAGGAGGATCGCTTGGGCCCAGGAGTTCTAGGCTGCAGTGAGCTATGATTGCGCCATTGCACTCCAGGGTCAGCGACAGAGGGAGACCCTGCGTTTAAAAAAAACAAAAGAAGAAGAATAAGGCCTCATTTAATGCAAACTAATTAGTAGATATGGAGATATTTTTAAAGTAAAAGAAGGATTTGTGCAATCGCTGGATAAATATCTACCGAGTGCCTCCTAAATGCCAATCACTCTGCTCTTTGTATTTTCATTCATGAAATCAAGGTTACAAAATTGGCTTGGGCAGCTTCCAAGAGATATTCCCAGGTATGCATATTACCCTAGTTTTTGGTCTACATTTCCCCTTTAATTACATGGAATTTCCCTTAATACAATAGCTTAAATACAATAGGTTAAAACATGTTGTTTGGTGTTGTAAAGTAACCTAATGGTTAAAAGGAAGATGAGAAAAGCAGCAATGGCTAACAGCAAAGAAGTGTTCCCTTTGCCAAAAAGTGCACCTTTCCTGGTGATGAGTTTTGATCAGACTATGACTAGATGTAGACATGACTCTCCTCTACCCAGCAGTGACCTTCTAACACCATCTAACTAGAGTAGCATTCCACATAGTCATTAGCCACAGCCAATACATATATCTGACTCCTATTCAAACTATATTCTGGAAGATAGCAATCTACAAAGACAGACAAGACAGGTAGAGCCCTAAAGTTAAGGGCTTCAGGCCTTGGGGTTAAGTGTACACTTTTAAATTTGTACAAAAATCTGGATTCTTGGGAAGCAGAGCATCTTAAATTTAAAAGCAGAATTTAAGGTACAAAAAGAAATCATAAAATGATACAGGAGAAAACACTGCTGGATAAAAAGAATTGCTTAATATAATACATCTTTATGGAGATCCTGATTAAGGTAAGACCAAGGTGAGTGAGAAATAGCTGCAGGGCACAGGATAGGCGCAAAGGTGATGCTCCGTGGTGGCTCATGCCTGTAATCCCAGCACTTCGGGAGGCCAGGAGTTCAAGGGCAGCCTAGGCAACATGGCAAAACCTCGTCTCCACTAAAAATACAAAAATTAACCGGGCATGGTGGCGTGCACCTGTAATCCCAGCTACTCAGGGGGCTGAGGCAGGAGAATCGCTTGAACCTGGGAGGTGGAGATTGCAGTGAGCTGAGATCGCACCACTGTATTCCAGCCTGGGGGACAGAGAGAGACTCTGCTCAAAAAAAAAAAAAAAAAAAAAAGAAAAAGAAAATGAAAATGAAAAAGAAAATGGAATGGCTTGGTGCCTGGGAGTCTTTTCTAGTCACGAACTGTTAATAAATTTCCTCAGGGACACATGGACTAAATTTTAAAATGGCCTAACAAGTTAATGTATTTTTTGTCGGTGGTATAAATTTCACTGGGTATTTTATAGTCTCCATGTGGCTCTTCAGATAATGATAAAGGCTGAGGCTGCTTCTGGGATGCAGTTAATACTGGAGTCCTTATGTTTGTCATGGTTATATGTCTCTGATAGTGTCAAGGTGTCATTACTAAGGAACTTAATTCTGGAGTTTTGCTGCTAGTCTCTTTTTATATTGGAAACTTTGGTTATCTAATCTTATTTGAAGTATGAGCTACTTTTTTTGTGTGTGTGTGTGACGGAGTCTCACTCTATCGCCCAGGCTGGAGTGCAATGGCGCAATCTCGGCTCACTGCAACTTCTGCCTCCCAGGTTCAAGTGATTCTCCTGCCTCAGCCTCCTGAGTAGCTGGAATTACAGGCATGTGCCACCATGCCCAGCTAATTTTTTGTATTTTAGTAGAGATGGGATTTCACTGTGTTGCCCAGACTGGTCTTAAACTCCTGAGCTCAGGCAATCCACCCGCCTCGGCCTCCCAAAATGCTAGGATTACAGGCGTGAGCCACTGTGCCTGGCTTTCTTTTTTTTCTCTTGGTAATGTCAGCCAGATCTATGGGTTCACCATCATCAATGAATGACTTACACAAAATAAGTACCATTGTCACTTGCATCTCTCTCATAAACACATGCATGCTTACATCTATCTGTATTTATAATTTATAAATTATAAATACATTATAAATTATAAATTATAAACACACCAGGCTCAGTGTTAGGTGATGGGGGAAAATATTCACAAAGTACAGACCCTCTCTTGAGGATTTCATATTCTTAAAGGGGAATTCTATGTGTGAACAAATAATTACAATATGAGGAGGTACAACATTGAGGGGATGACATAAATACATATAGGTGGAGATTGGAGATTGTGGAAAGTAAGTCCTCTTTGACTTGATGTTGAGTTTGCAACAGAGATAAAGAACAACAAGGATAGGGAGTATTTTGGTGTATGTTCGGTCTAAAGCTGCACAATCCTGATTGAAATCTTGGTCCTCATCCTGGATTGAAATGGCCCTTAAACCTCTTGCCCATAGACTGAAACCAGCTGAAGGAAGAACCTGAAATGAGGCCAAGAGAGAACTAAGTAGTGAATGGGAACTAAAGTCTTAAAACCCAGAAATGTCAGAGATATAAAACACCAAATAGGTGAGCCTATGATTTTGGCAGGGCAAGAGAGGGTGATAGTGGCAATGTGGAGTGGCACATGGTGAAGGAGGACTGTCAGGAGTAGTTCCGTGGACTTGTCTTTCGAAATAGCAAGTGGGGAGCTGACTGGTTTGTTGTGAGGAGCAGTGACATGAAACGGCACAAAATGCAGCTAGATCCATTGAGCAAGTTTACACAAATATAATTCAAGAAACAGAAGCAAAACCCTGGGTTTTGGCTAAATTGCTAAGTGACATTATTCATGTTAGGTAAACTTGGCCATGGGTGAACAGTCATGTTTGTATTGATAGTATGAAAACTAGTGCTATCGGCCGGGTGCAGTGGCTCACGTCTGTAATCCTAACACTTTGGGAGGCCAAGGCAGGTGGATCACAAGGTCAAGAGTTCATGACCAGGCTGGTCAAGATGGTGAAACCCCGTCTCTACTAAAAATACAAAAAAATTAGCTGGGTGTGGTGGCCGGCGCCTGTAATCCCAGCTACTCGGGAGGCTGAGGCAGAGAATTGCTTGAACCCGGGAGGCAGAGGTTGCAGTGAGCCAAGATCACACACCACTGCACTCCAGCCTGGGTGACAAGGCGAGACTCCATCTCAAAAACAAACAAACAAATAAACAATAAACGAAACAGAAAACCAGTGCTATCAGCTGTAATTATAAAATATGGGTGAGGGCTCTCTTCGGTCCGTATGACCAAGATGACAAAGAAAAGAAGGAACAACGGTCGTGCCAAGAAGGGCCGCAGCCATGTGCAGCCTATTCGCTGCACTAACTGTGCCCGACGCGTGCCCAAGGACAAGGCCATTAAGAAATTCGTCATTCGAAACATAGTGGAGGCCGCAGCAGTCAGGGACATTTCTGAGGCGAGCGTCTTTGATGCCTATGTGCTTCCCAAGCTGTATGTGAAGCTGCATTACTGTGTGAGTTGTGCAATTCACAGCAAAGTAGTCAGGAATCGATCTCGTGAAGCCTGCAAGGACCAAACACCCCCTCCCTGATTTAGACCTGCGGGTGCTGCCCCACGTCCCCCACCAAAGCCCATGTAAGGAGCTGAGTCCTTAAAGACTGAGACAGACTATTCTCTGGAGAAAAATAAAATGGAAATTGTACTTAAAAAAAAAAATATATATATATATGGGTGAGGTAAGAAGCTTACATAAATCTTTTTTTTTTTTTTTTTTGAGACGGAATCTTTCTCTATCACCCAGGCTGGAGTGGAGTGGTGCGATCTCGGCTCACTGCAACCTCTGCCTCCTAGTTTCAAGCGATTCTTCTGCCTCGGACTCCAAGGAACTGGGATTACATGTATCCACCACCACCCCCGGCTAATTTTAATAGAGACGGAGTTTCGCCATGTTAGTGAGACTGGTCTCCAATTCCCGACCTCAGGTGATCTGCCTACCTCAGCCTCCCAAAGAGCTGGGGTTACAGGTGTGGGCCACAGCGCCCGGCCTTAAACAAATCTTTACTAACTGTGAATATCCTAAGTCCTTGACTTTTTCTCAGCTGGACAGCAAAAACTCTTGCTAGGAACTGTTTGTTCCCTGAGTGGTCTTGTCCCTGCCACAGTTCATCTAGTGTTATCACATTGTCTAAGATTGGGTGTTCTCGAAGGTAGAACTTGTCCTTCACATGTAGCACTAAGCTTTAAATATCCCCAGACAAGGCATGTGAATCCTGTTATCTGTTTTTCTGCCCAGTATTCAACCAGCATGCCCTGGCACCACATCAGGCTAGGTGTGTTCTGACGGCTGGGTGTACTCACTGTGCCGATGTTGAATATCTTGAATATGGTAAGTGCTCACATAATGTAGTTGCTAGGTTCTTAGAAACTGCAACTTTAAGTGAAATGACGAATAATGAAACTGATTTTACCCTAGGCTAATTGATATAAACAAGAATTAAGATGCTACGGCATATTTCTGGTAACAAAAACATTACCAAATTTCTTTTTTTTTTTTTGAGGGGGGAGACAGAGTCTTGCTCTGTCTCCCAGGCTGGAGTGCAGTGGTGCGGTCTCGGTTCACTGCCAGTTCTGCCTCTCAGGTTCACGCTATTCTGCCTCAGCCTCCCGGGTAGCTGGCACGACAGGCGCCTGCCACCACTCCTGGCTAATTTTTTGTGTTTTTAGTAGAGACGGGGTTTCACCCTGTTAGCCAGGATGGTTTTGATCTCCTGACCTCGTGATCCACCCACCTCAGCCTCCCAAAGTGCTGGGATTACAGGCGTGAGCCACCACGCCCGGCCCCAAATTTCTATTTTTAAGGCAGGGTCTCATTCTGTTGCCCAGGCTGGAGTGCAGTGGCATGATCATGGCTCCCTGCAGCCACAACCTTCTGGACTCCGGTGATTCTCCCACTTTAGCCTCCAGAGTAGCTAGGACTACAGGCTCACACAACCACATCTGGCTAATTTTTTAATTTTTTGTAGAGATAGGGTCTCACTATGCTGCCCAGGTGGGTCTCAAACTCCTGCCCTCAAATGATCCTCTCTCCTCTGCCTTCCAAAGTACTGGGATTACAAGAGTGAGCCACTGCACCAGGTGCAAACGTCTAAAAAAAGACCAAAACACTTCTAATTTTAAACACTGAAATAAATGTGAGCTATCCATACATTTAAGAAAGATGATAAAAACAAGTAAGATCATCGCTTATGCCAGTTCAGAGTCACAGGTGGCTGGAGCATCTCCCAGCAGCTCAGGGTCCAAGACGAGAACTAGCCTGGACAGGACGCCATCCCATCACAGGGCGCACTCACACCTCCACCCTGACTGGGACCTTCTAGACATGCCAGCTCACTTACTTTCACAACTTTCAGATGTGGGGGAAACTGGAGTTCCCGGAGAAAAGCCACATATACAGGGGGAAAACGTGCAAATTCCAGACAGACAGTGGCCCCAACCAGGAATCCATTTTTCTTCTTATGGGCATTATAATGAAACAATGTTGAATGAAATAACGTGATTTGAGGACCTGCTGTGTTCACCTCACTGTATTAACAATAGGTAGGGATGTATATGATATGGAAGAATAAAATAAGGCAACTGCTGGTTTTTTTTTTGTTAGTTTCTTTGTTTGTTTTTTTGAGACAGAGTCTCACTCTGTCACCCAGGCTGGGGTACAGTGGCATGATCTCAGCTCACTGCAACCTCTGCTTCCTGGGTTCAAGTGATTCTCCTGCCTCAGCCTCCTGAGTAGCTGGAATTACAGCCGTGCACCACCATGCCTGGGTAATTTTTTGTATTTTTTGTACAGATGGGGTTTCACCGTGTTGGCCAGACTGGTCTCAAACTCCTTACCTCAAGTGATCTGCCTGTCTTGGCCTCCCAAAGTGCTGGGATTACAGGCATGAACCATCGTGCCCGGCCAACAACTGCTTTAACAGACACACTTAAATTTGTACTTTCAACTTGACAAACTTTAAAATAATTTTCTTGGATGAGTCCTCTTCAGAATATGTTAAAAACAACTTTAAATTTTTTTCCTTCAGATATTTCTGGAAGGAAAAGATTCATTTGGATAAGTTGTGGCCTGATGGTTAAGAAAAAATGATTTATAGTATTTAAAGTTGTAAGGCCGGGCACTGTGGCTCATGCCTGTAATCCCAGCACTTTGGGAGGTCGAGGCGGGTGGATCACTTGAGGTAAGGAGTTTGAGACCAGGTCCACCCATCACCTGATCCATCGAACTTGGGAGTTCAAGACCAGCTTGACCAACATGGAGAAACCCCGTCTCTACTAAAAAATACAAAATTCGCCGGGCATGGTGGTGTACACCTGTAATCCCAGCTACTCTCCCGAGTAGGCTGAGACAGCAGAATCACTTGAACCCGGTGGGTAGAGGTTGCAGTGAGCCGAGATTGCGCCATCGCACTCCAGCCTGGGTGACAAGAGTGAAACTCCATCTCAAAAATAAGTAAGTAAATAAAGTTGAACTTGTATTAAATCTCATGTTGTTAGACCATGGTCAGATCCTGTTGTTAGAAACTGCAAACACCTTTCTTTTGAGCTGCACCTTATGCCCCAGAGATGGAAAATAGATCACACATTGTGACAACGTTAAGTTGCACCTAAATATAAGCACTAAAACAAAAAACAAAACAAACACTGGAAGAGCTAAAAATGTGTAATTTTTCATCTTTATGCTGGGGCAGACATATTTGTGGCTGAGAAAAAAACATAAGAAGCTACCTTTATTGTCTGTAAGTTTAGCTCTCTGCTAACTCAGGTGCTATCATAAGGATCTGTACTCCTCATGCTTGCTATCTGAGGAAGTAAGCATGGATTCCCATTATGAGAGGAGCAAGAAGAGAGATACGTTGGCACGGGGTGGTGGCTCAAAAATCCCAGCAATTTTTGAGACTGAAGCAGGAGGAGTACTTGAGCTTAGGCATTTGCGACCACCCTGGGTAATATAGTGAGACCTCCTCTCTACAAGAAATTAAAAAATTAGCTGAGTGTGGTGGTGCACATCTGTAATCACAGCTATCTGGGAGGGTGAGGTGAGAGGATCACTTAAGCCCAGGAGGTGGAGGTTGCAGTGAGCCATGATCATACCAGCACTCCAGCCTGGGCAACAGAATGAGACACTGTCTTAAACAAACAAACAAACAAACAAAAAACCACACATATACTCACATAAAATAAAATAAAAATAAAAAACAAAGAAGAGAGAGAAGAGAGATATTTAAGACCCTAGTAATAAGGCTTGCAAACCTGACCATCCTCTGTATTTGTCTCTGTGGAAAATGGTATAAAATGCACTTGTCCCAGGACCAGACATGTATTAAGTGACAGGCTCCACTCAAGTGATGAATCTAGATCTGCATAGGTGTACAGTGCTTACGGTTTTCCAAAAATTTTTCCACCCACTATCTTGGTACGGAGTACCTTCTCTTTTTTTTTTTTTGAGACGGAGTTTTGCTCTCATTGCCCAGGCTGGAGTGCAATGGTGCGATCTTGGCTCACCACAACTGCCACCTTCCAAGTTCAAGTGATTCTCCTGTCTCAGCCTCCTGAGTAGTTGGGATGACAGGTGTGCACTGTCACACCAGCTAATTTTGTATTTTTAGTAGAGACGGGATTTCTCCATGTTGGTCAGGCTGGTCTCGAACTCCTAACCTCAGATGATCTGCCCACCTCGGCCTTCCAAAGTGCTGGGATTACAGGTGTGAGCCACCGCGCCCGGCCCTTTACCCTCTTTTTATAGATAAGGAACCTATGACTCATGGAGGTTGAGGGATTTTATTCATGGCCACACATTCCATGTGCAGCTGAGGACAGACCCCGGACCCCAGCTCTCCACAGTTCTACAGTGTTCTATGGAAGTGAGCAATAAGGAAGTCCAACCCCAAGGTCCATTAGTTAACATGGCTGGTTCTGTACTGGATCTGTGGCTACTGCCGTGACAGCCAACTGGGCTACCCTTTGGTATGGAAGAGTTCCACGCTTGCATCTCAGGCTATTCCCTGCCCTCTTGCAGAGTCAGGACTTACACTGTCTTAGTATATGCCCCCTAGTTCCTAGCACAGTGCCTGGCACATATAAGGCACCTAGCAGGTGTTTGAATAAAGGACTTGAAATGTTGCCAGGGCATGAAAGAGAGAGCTGACCTTGCTACTGACCTCACACAATCCAGGCCTCAGCTGTTAGCACTGTATGGGTGGACCCACATTTTGCCAACTCAAGACATCTCCTTCCTTGGACACTGGGGCAGGAAGGAGAGTTGCTTTCCTTTTTAACCAGAGGAGAGTAATTGTGACTGGTCTCATCACTGCCCAAGTACTGGCAGCCACTTGGGAAATGAAGGAAGTCCACTGAGTAAGTTTTCATTCATTTGGAAATTGGCTTTATTTACTCGGTAAGACCTGTAAATGTAAGATAAAAGAGCAAGGCCTCCAGAAGTTCCCTGATTTACAGTAGGCTACTTGTGTGTGCATTTAGGGATGGGCCTGGGAGTCAGATGTCACCCTCTGTCTTTTGGGAGAGCCCACCCCGGAGGCTGTGGGAGTGTCTGCAACACCAGCTCTGCCAAATGAACTCAGTGAGGGATACCTCATTCACAGAAAGAGCTCGCAGAAGCAGGGACAATCCTCTATCCTACGTCACATCAAACTTCACTTTTTAACTTGCTGCTCTACATTGCTACCTAGTCCTAGACCACTAACTGTCGCAATAAAATATGCCTGTACCATTAACCCAGTTTCACCCTGTATAAGCCGAAAGTTACTCGGAGAAAAGTTGAAACACGGGCCAAATTCCATTTTGCTAAGAGTGCTTTGACAGTCTCTAGCTTCAAGATAGTACCCCTGACACAGACACCTTTTACGTGACATCGGTAATTCTTTTTAAAAACTGTTTTAAGTCACTGTTAGTGTGCGCTTGTAGGCAATCAAAACTCACTGCAGCCTCAAACTTTTGGGCTCAAGCACTCCTGCCTCAGCCTCCCACGTAGCTGGGACTAGGCGTGCACCACCACACTCAGCATTTTTTTTTTTTTTTTTTTTTTTTGAGACAGGGTCTCTCCATGTTGCTCAGGCTGGTCTCAAACTCCTGGCCTCAAGCAATCCTTCCCAAATGGTCTCCCAAAGTGCTGGGATTACAAGCGTGAGCCATTGCAACCATCCAGTTTTTGTTTTTTTTTTTTTAAGGGCTAAATGTTTATTTTATTTTATTTTTGATTTTTTTAAATTATACTTTAAGTTCTGGGGTACATGTGCACAATGTGCAGGTTTGTTACATAGGTATACATGTGCCATGCTGGTTTGCTACACCTATCAACTCGTCATTTACATTAGGTATTTCTCCTAATGCTATCCTTCTCCCAGCCCCCCACCCCTGACAGGCCCCAGTGTGTGATGTTCCCCACCCTGTGTCCATGTGTTCTCATTGTTCAACTCCCACTTATGAGTGAGAGCATGCAGTGTTTGGTTTTTTCTTCTTGTGTTACTTTGCTGAGAATGATGGTTTCCAGCTTCATCAAGGTCTCTGCAAAGGACAGGAACTCATCCTTTTTATGGCTGCATAGTATTCCATGGTGTATATGTGCCACATTTTCTTTATCCAGTCTATCACTGATGGGCATTTGGGTTGGTTCCAAGACTTTGCTATTGTGAACAGTGCTGCAGTAAACATGCATGTGTGTGCATGTGTCTTTATAGTAGAATGATTTATAATCCTTTTGGTATATACACAGTAATGGGATTGCTGGGTCAAATGGTATTTCTAGTTCTAGATCCTTGAAGAATCACTGATTTCCACAATGGTTGAACTAGTTTACACTCCCATCAGCAGTGTAAAAGTGTTACTATTTCTCCACATCCTCTCCAGCATCTGTTGTTTCCTGACTTTTTAATGATCACCATTCTAACTGGCGTGAGATGGTATCTCATTGTGGTTTTGATTTGCATTGCTCTAATGACCAGTGATGATGAGCATTTTTTCGTAAGTTTGTTAGCTGCATAAATGTCTTCTTTTGAGAAGTGTCTGTTCATATCCTTCACCCATTTTTTTGATGGGGTTGTTTGTTTTTTTTTCTTGTAAATTTGTTTAAGTTATTTGTAGATTCTGGATATTAGCCCTTTGTCAGATGGATAGATTGCAAAAATTTTCTCCCATTCTGTACGTTGCCTGTTAACTCTGATGATGGTTTCTTTCACTGTGCAGCTCTTTAGTTTAATTAGATCCCATTTGTCTATTTTGGCTTTTGTTGCCATTGCTTTTGGTGTTTTAGTCATGAAGTCTTTGCCCATCCCTATGTCCTGAATGGTATTACCTAGGTTTTCTTCTAGGGTTTTTATGGTTTTAGGTCTAACATTTAAGTCTTTAATCCATCTTGAGTTAATTTTTGTATAAGGTGTAAGGAAGGGATCCAGTTTCAGCTTTCTAAATATGGCTAGTCAGTTTTCCCAACACTATTTATTAAGTAGGGGATCCTTTCCCCATTGCTCGTTTTTGTCAGGTTTGTTAAAGATCAGATGGTTGTAGATGTGTGGTGTTATTTCTGAGGCCTCTGTTCTGTTCCATTAGTCTATATATCTGTTTTGGTACAAGTACCATGCTGTTTTGGTTACTGTAGCCTTGTAGTATAGTTTGAAGTCAGGTAGCATGATGCCTGCAGCTTTGTTCTTTTTCCTTAGGATTATCTTGGCTATGCAGGCTCTTTTTTGGTTCCATATGAAGTTTAAAGTAGTTTTTTCCAGTTCTGTGAAGAAAGTCAGTGGTAGCTTGATGGGGATAGCACTGAATCTATAAATTACTTTGGGCAGTATGGCCATTTTCACAATATTGATTCTTCCTGTCCATGAGCATGGAATGTTCTTCCACTTGTTTGTGTCCTCTTTTATTTCCTTGAGCAGCTTTTTGTAGTTCTCCTTGAAGAAGTCCTTCACATCCCTTGTAAGTTGGATTCCTAGGTATTTTATTCTCTTTGTAGCAATTATGAATGGGAGTTCACTCATGATTTGACTTTCTGTCTGTTAATGTTGTATAGGAATGCTTGTGATTTTTGCACATAGATTTTGTATCCTGAGACTGCTGAAGTTGCTTATCAGCTTAAGGAGATTTTGGACTGAGACGATGGGGTATTCTAAATGTACAATCATGTCATCTGCAAACGGAGACAATTTGACTTCCTAATTTTTTAATAATAAAAAATTGTTTTTATTATTACAGCATTACCATTTGTATCTTCAAACTACAACACTTCTCAGCAACTACTAGCAGCTCACAATGATTGGCTTGAGCCTTCTAGCATGAAGTCATTTTTTATTCTTCATTTTTCCTCTCAAATCCCCACTGGAACTCTTCAGTGGATTCTACGGGCATGGAAAGTCTTTTGAAGGACTGATAGAAAATAGGTAAGTGGAAGGAGAAATTATGCTTAAAAAAAAAAATCTCACTGTGCTCATCTTAATTTCTGGGTCAGTAGATTTCCTTCAGGGAGCTTTGATTTTTAATTAACAGAAAAAGCATGAGCCTTGGTCAAGACCCCGGGTGCACATATAAACCACTGTGGGAAGATCCCGCAAAAATCAGTGTCATTTGAACATTGTAAGGCACCTAGCCACAAAAACACAACAACAAACCTCAGTGCATTGTGAAAGCCAGAAAGCCCTGCCTTCCGATGTGGGCAGAGTGAGATGTGGCTTTACCATGTGCCCCTGGGTCGTGCAGCCCCTACAACGTTAGCGAAACTGGCTGGCTGTCTACATCTGTAATTGCACTAAAAGGCCATTAGCCTCGGCCGCTTCCAATATTTTTCTCTCTAGGCAGCTATACCAGAGAGTAGAAGCAAGGAAAACCCAAGGTTATTTCTTGAAAACAAAACAAAACAATGAAAAACTGGGATTATTGTGACAGGCTGAGCTTTACATACTGGTCTTGGTGGGGAATTGCGGGGAAGATTCCCACAGGATAACAAGCTGTTCCCAGGCATGGGACTGGTAAAGGGGCTGGACTCATCTCTGAATATCTCACAGGGAAAATACACAGGGGTCCTCTCCCCCAGCGATGAGTGTGAGATGCCCTCGCTTCCAGCCATAGGAAACCAGAGTGACAGGCAGGGCATCTTGTGTTGTCAACTCTTGATGCCTGCTCCAGTTGGGAGCCACAGGGAGCTGGCGCAGGGCTGAGGCTGCTCACAGCAGCACCTTGTTCTGAGTTTGGAAGGGCTGTGGAGCTCTTTGTTTTTTGGGTGCCTCTGAGGAGTTGCCCACACCTAGCAGAATTCCTCAGAGGCTCAGGAGAGAAAAAGGAACTCTGTTCTGTGCCCAGGATCTGTGGCTTTGGTTTACTGAACCACCTGACCTAGCTCACACTTGATCTTCCTCCGAACTTCTATCCCCTATCCCCCTGGGCCATCCAGCTACAGCATTTGCTTCCCCACTTCCTTGCTCAGAGGCTGCCCTCCCCTCCCCTCCCTTCTCTGCTCATGGCAGCCTATCTCCTCCTGTTGTTTGACCTCAACACTACCCCGCCCCCGCCCCGCTTTCATGCAGTCATTTCTTTTCTCAGAGTTTTCACACCCTGGGAAGAGTCTCTGGGTCCTGCCTGTCTCTGGCCCCTGTTGTGCTCTTCTATTCTTGTTAAAAGTTGATTCTCTGCCGGGCATGGTGGCTCATGACTGTAATCCCAGCACTTTGGGAGGCTGAGGCAGGCAGATCACTTGAGGTCAGGAGTTTGAGACCAGCCTGGCCAACATAGTGAAACCCTGTCTTTACTAAAAATACAAAAAATTAGCCAGGCGTGGTGGTGGGCGCCTGTAATCCCAGCTATTCAGGAGGCTGAGGCAGGAGAATCTCTTGAACCCGGGAGGCGGAGGTTGCAGTGAGCCAAGATCACACAGCTGCACTCCAGCCTGGGTAAGGGTGCAAGACTCCATCTGTCACACACACACACACACACACACACACACAAAAGAGTTGATTCTTACAAAGGCAGCACAGTTGTCACTTGATTCTACTCGAATGCCTCTCTGGGTGCTAGAAACTGCTCTTTTCACATGTGGGCAAGTATAGAGGATTTGTGCCACTTGGCTTGCTGTGCCAACTTAACATGGCCGCCCAGGTAGGTAGCAACAAATCTTGGCCAAAGATATACAATGGAAGCTGCCTAAGGCTGTGTATAACCTTTGTTTTTTTGTTTTGCTTTGCTTTGTTTTGATACAGAGTCTTGCTCTGTTGCTCAGGCTGGAGTGCAGTGGTGCCATCTTGGCTCACTGCAACCTCTGCCACCCGGGTTCATGTGATTCTCCTGCCTTAGTCTCCCAAGTAGCTGGGATTACAGGTGCCCACAACCACGCCCGGCTAATTTTTGTATTTTTAGTAGAGACGGGGTTTTACCATGTTAGTCAGGCTGGTCTCGATCTCCTGACCTCAAATGATCCACCCGCCTCGGCTTCCCAAAGTGCTGGGATTACAGGTGTGAGCCACCACTCCAGGCCTGTGTATAACCTTTGGCTCAGGAATGATTAAAGATGGGAAATCCCACCTCCTAGTAAGCTGGGAGTTCCGGGATGGGTTCGGCTACTAGAGAGATAGATGTTCACATTGGCATTATTCCTTCCCAGCCCACAGCCCAACTCCACCAGGTCACTGGGAAGCTTCAGGTGGAGGTGGGACATGGTGATGCCAGGCTGGATCTTTCTTCCCTTTGGCAGAATGAAGTGGCTAATCACGCATAGAGGGAGGGGAACTTTTCACTGGGAACTGGAGATCAAAATGGCCAAGGACCCAGTGTCGGTGAGGCCAGGAAGTCCATGTAGAGAGGAAAAAACCAAGAGCGGTTGGGAAAAGTGGGCCTTCATGGCAGGTGGTGGAGCTGGTAAATGGAGAAGGGAGTGTGTCCTGAGCTGAGCCCTCTAAGAGGTGGACTCTGACGTGGAGATTTGCATGCGGTAAGTTGATCAGGGAGTGCTGCTGGGATCAACACCCGTAGAAGGTGGGGAAGGAAGCAGAACTGGGCAGAGGGAGGAGTTGGTCTGTGATGCAGTCTCAGCAGAGGCCTCAGCTAACCTTCCAGGGAACTCAGAAGCTGGGATAACTCTGGGACAGCTCTTCCTGAGCTGGGGCAGGCATGGGGCCTGGATCTTTATTGTGCCTTAGGAAGGGGGGTGTGTCCTTGGGCAAGGCAGTTCTTTGTAGCTAAGGTAATTCCCAAAGAGGACTGACACCTGAGCGTTATCCCTGAAAGGCGATCACAGAAAGCAGTGCATGGCAGTATTCACTGCACTGTGGAACCTGAGGACACGCGGCCAGGACACTCAGAAAAAGGAACTCTCTAGAAGCACTGTAAAGAATTAACAAAGAGGCCAGGCGCGGTGTCTCATGCCTATAATCCCAGCACTTTGGGAGGCTGAGGCAGGCAGAACACCTAAGGTCAGGAGTTTGAGACCAGCCGGGCCAACGTGGTGAAACCCCAGCTCCACTAACAATACAAACATTAGCCTGGGTGCGGTGGCTCACACTTGTAATCCCAGCACTTTGGGAGGCCGAGGTGGGTGGATCACCTGAAGTCAGGAGTTCAAGACCAGCCTGGCCAACATGGCAAAACCCTGTCTCTAATAAAATACAAAAATTAGCCAGGCGTGCTGGTGGGCGCCTGTAATCCCAGCTACTCAGAAGGCTTGAACCAGGGAGGCAGAGGTTGCAGTGAGCAGAGATCGTGCCATTGCACTCCGGCCTGGGCGACAACAGCGAAACTCCATCTCAAAAACATAAAAATAAAATAAAAACAAAAATTAGCTGGGCGTCATGGTGCACACACCTGTAATCCCAGCTACTCAGGAGGCTGAGGCGCAAGAATTGCTTGAACCCAAGAGGCAGCAGTTGCAGTGAGAGTGAGCCGAGGTCATGCCACTGCGCTGTGACCTGGGCAATAGAGCAAGATTCCGTCTCAAAAACAAACAAACAAACAAACAAACAAATAACAAAGAGTTTAGAGAACCGTGGGGGCCAGAAAGGTCTCCCCGACCCTGTCTCTCTGTGTCTCGTTTTCCTTGGTAATGGTGGCAGTGGCAATGTGGTTAGGAGGACAGTGGCCTGCCAGGATTTTAGCCTGCCTGGGATCCACAGACAGTTTTTGACTTTATAATATGCAGGGAGTCACTCCCTGCTGCCCAGGTTCCTGACATTGGGTTGGCCCTTGTATGACATCTCTCAAACTGTCAATACCACAGGTTACTAGAAGATTGCCAGTTTTCTATTGTTTAGAGGGCCATTTTGGGAAGATGAATCTGAATGAATTCTTTTACCACCCAGCTTCCATGTGCCAGCATGTGCATGTGAAGAAAATGATCATGCCCTGTTTCATCTGTCTGTCTGTCTCCAAAGTAACCTCCCAACCTCACCTGTGATCAGGATCAGGGCTGGACTGGTAACTTTTCACAGCGCACTTTAATAATTCACATCACAGGGCCGGGCATGGTGGCTCACGCCTGTAATCCCAGCACTATGGGAGGCTGAGGCGGGTGGATCATGAGGTCAGGAGTTCAAGACCAGCCTGGCCAAGATGGTGAAACCTGTCTCTACTAAAAATACAAAAATTAGCTGGGTATGGCGGTGGGTGCCTGCAATTCCAACTACTCGGGAGGCTGAGGCAGAGAACTGCTTGAACCTGGCAGGCAGAGGTTGCAATGAGCTGAGATCGTGCCACTGCACTCCAGCCTGGGCAACAGAGCGAAACTCTGTCTCAAAATAATAATAATAATAATAATAGTAATAATAATAATAATAATTGATATCACCTATGTTTCAATTGTGTGTGTGTCTAAAGCAATGCTGTCCTTCACAAGAAATGCCACAGCCTTCACTTTGTGTATGATTTTCTAACAAAAAGTTCTTGGCAAACATTAGACAGCATCATTCATTTTTCCAAGGATCTATTATAATTTTTTGACATTCAAATCATTGTTTTTTGAAACCCACATTCCGTAACCATCCTTGTTGATTTTTCTTCTCTGAAAGTGAATTATTTTACCTAGTTTGTCAATGTTTTTTCTCTGCATTTCCAGCAATACTTTAAAACTTTTATCTACTTACCAGATACTTCCCAAACACATTTGTGTTTTTTGAGATAAGGTCTTGCTTTGTCACCCAGGCTTGAGGATAGTGGCATCATCACAGCTCACTACAGCCTGCCTCCACCTTCTGGGCTCAAGCAGTCCTCCCACCTCAGTCTCCTGAGTAGGTGGGACCGCAGGTGTGCACCACTAAGCCTGACTGATTTTATTTTTTCTAGAGACAAAGTCTCCCTGTTGTCCAGGCTGGTCTCGAACTCCTCGACAGGGACACATTTGAGAATGTTCTCCCATCTGGTTCCTCCAGGTTTCTTCCACCACTCCACACCTGTGTCCTCCCACCCCTCACTGTAACGTACTAGTCTCTGTCCATATCATTTGCTACTGATAGTTTCAAATATAAGGAGCTCCTTTCTGATGATGGATGTTTCCTTTCTTCAGTCTTTCTAGCCTCTTCATGTCTCACTTTAAAACATCACAAATCATCATTTTGAACATTTTAAGCGTTTTTAAATGATGTTATTGGTTTCTGAGCTAGGATTCAGTCAGTTTTTATGAAACTGAATGTCATCTGTGAGCTTGATGGGTCTTAGAGAGCCAAAGGGTAGATATTTCACAGGTGCCACACACACACGGCCGATGACACTCATGTGCACATTCACTTCTGTCCTCTGCCTTATCTTCCATTTATTTATAGAGTTGCCCATTTATTTGTAGAGTGTGATAGAAAAGAAGATAGTCGGCCGGGCACCGTGGCCCACGCCTGTAATCTCAGTACTTTGGGAGGCCGAGGCAGGTGGATCACCTGAAGTTAGGAGTTCGAGAGTAGCCTGACCAACATGGTGAAACCCCGTCCCTACTAAAAATACAAAAAGTATCCAGGTGTGGTGGCACACACCTGTAATCCCAGCTACTCAGGAGGCTGAGGCAGGAGAATCACTTGAACCCGGGAGGTGGAGGTTGCAGTGAACCGAGATGTGCCACTGCACTCCAGCCTGGGCAACAAGAGTGAAACTCTGTCTCAACAACAACGACGACGACGACGACGACGACGACGACATTCCAGGGTGCCTTGGCCTCACAAAGGGCATGTAACTTGTTTCGGGTGACTTAGAGGTAATGGAAACAAAGGGAAGTCCCCTTCTTTGGGACAGAAATAGTGCAGTGGTTAAGAGTGTGGACTCGAGGGTCAGGTTTCTGAGGCTGGAATAGAGCAATTAAAGTCAAGCCATTTAAGATGGATTAAAATTTCAAGTGAGGCTTTTTTCTTTTAATGAAAAATGAAGCTATAAATTATAAAAATAACATTTCATCTCATCCAGTAGAACATAGATTATAATTGCAACTATGTGCTCATTCTTAGAGTGAATAAAAATAAATCTCATGTGGATTTTTTGGCATAATTTTTAAACTAAAATTATACGATGGCATGATACAACAGCCTTCGCTTTGTCTATGATTTTCTAGCAGAAAGTTCTTGGCAAACATTAGAGAGCATCATTCATTTTTCCAAGGATCTCTCATAATTTTTCGACATTTAAATCATTGTTTTTTTGGAAACCCACACCCTGTTACCATCCTTGTTGACTTCTCTTCTCTAAAAGTGAACTGTTTTACCTAGTTTGTTAATGGTTTCTTTCATGCATTTCTAGCAATACCTCAATGTTTTTATCAACTTCCTAGACTTCCACATCTTTTGAAGTAATCGCAAAGGTATTTTGTAATCAATTTGCATTTTATTTGCATTGCATTGTTTTGTTTTTCTCCTTTTTATTTTGAAATAGTTTTAGACGTACAGAAAGCTGCAAAACCAGTAGAGTTCCTGTATACTCCTTTCCCAGATGCCCCAAATGGTAACCATTTTCATAACCAGAGAATAATGATCAAGCCCAGGACATCAACACTGGCACATAATTTTTTTTTTTTTTTTTTGAAACAGGGTCTCACTCCATTGCCCAGGCTGAAGTGCAGTGGCACAATCTCGGCTTACCACCTCCCAGGCACAAGCAATCCCCCCATGTCTGCCGCACATCACCATGCCTGGCTAATTTTTTTGTAGAGATGAATTCTCACTATATTGCACAGGCTGGTCTCGAACTCCTGGACTCAAGCAATCCTCCTGCCTTAGCCTCCCAACGTGCTAGGATGTAAGCATGAGACATTGTGCCTGGCTGCTGGTACATAATTTGTATCTGAGCCACAGGCCTTATTCGAATCACACCCATTGTGACACTAACATGCTTTTTCTGTTTCAAGATCCAGTCCAGGATCCCACGTTGTGTTGAGTTGTTGTGTCTCCTTGTCTCTCTCAATCTGTGACAGCTCCCCAGGCTTTCCTTATCCTTCTTGACTTTGGCATTTTGGAAGACTACGGGCCGGTTATTTTGTACAAGGTCTCTCCATGTGGGTATTTCTGAAATGTTCCCGTGACTAGATTGAGGTGACAGATTTTTGGTAAGACCACAGAAGGGATGTTGTGTCCTTCGCTGTGCATCCTGTCTGGAGGCATGTGGTGCTACTACATTTTTACCACTGATGAGGTTAACTGTCTGCTGGGTTTCTCCACTGTAAAGTTACTGTTTTTCTCTTTGTAATTAATGAATATCTTGAGAAAGATATTTTGAGAGTATAAAGTAGGCAAGTATCCTATTTTTCCTTAAATTTTCATTCTCTAATTAATAAATGTAAAGGTAATGAGGGAAATAGAACATGCCAGAACATGCCAGAACATGCCATGTAATGCATGAGTGGACCTTGGATGCACCAATTATTACCATGCTCTATGACAAATGGTGGTTTTCTATCCATTTCCCTCATTCCTTCTACATTTGTTTTGTTGCTGTTGTGTGTTTTGTTTAGAGACAGGTGTTACTCTGTCACTTGGGCTGGAGTGCAGTGGCATAATCATAGCTTACTGCAGTCTCAAACTCCTGGGCTCAAGTGATCCTACCTTAGCCTCCCAAGCAGCTAAGACTATAGGTGCGTGTCACCACCCTGGCTAATTTTTTATTTTTTTTGTAGAGACAGGCTATGTTGTTCAGGCTAGTGTTGAACTGGGCTCAAACAATCCTCCCATCTTGGCCTCCCAAGGCAAGAGGCCTGCTGGGATTAAAGGACTGAGCCACTGTGCCGAGCCTTCTACATATGTTCATTGAAATTTGGATTTTGAAGACTTAGTACAAAAAGTGAATATAAAATAGCTTATTAATAATTTTAAATTGAGTGCATATTGAAGTGCCAGCTTTTAAGATGTATTTGGTTAAGCAAAATATATTACTAAAATTAATGATCATGCCACTGCACTCTAGCCTGGGCAATGGAGCTAGACCCTGTCCCTAAAAAAATTAAATTAGCTTTCCTTGTTTCTTTTTACTGTTTATAATGTGGCTACTAGAACACTCAGAATTACATCTGTAGCCCAGATTTGTGGCTCACATTATGTTTCTATAGGACAGCACTGTTTTAAGGACTTAGATAGTGAACTCTTGTGCCTATTTCATAGGACTACCGTGAGAATTAAATGTGAATTTTATATAAAGTATTTGACATAGTGCCTCATAATAAATGCTCAATAAAAATCAGCAATTAGTACTAAGATATGAAAGGACAGCCACTCTTAAGGACTCTTGACTGTTCTCTGGGGAACCAAAGTGTTTTCATTAAGAATACCAGATGATCAGGACTACCCTAAGAGGAGGATTGCTGAAGACACTGAGCTCCTCCTCAGACCTGGAGGCCTTGTGTTGTACTTGAAAGCCAGTGAGTGGCTGGGCAGAGTGGCTCATGCCTATAATCCCAGCACTTTGGGAGGCCGAGGTTTGCAGAACACTTGAGGCCAGGAGTTCGAGACCAGTCTGGCCATCATGGCGAAACCCCCATCTCTACTGAAAAGACAAAAATTAGCTGGGCGTGGTGGCCCACACCTGTAATCCCAGCTGAGGCTGAGACAGGAGAATCACTTGAACCCAGGAGGCAGAGGTTGCAGTGAGCCAAGATGGCACCACTGCACTCCAGCCTGGACAACAGAGTGAGACTCTATCTCAAAAAAAAAAAAAAAAAAAAAAGAAAGAAAAAGAAAAGAAAAGAAAGAAAAGAAAAGAAAAGAAATGAAACAGAATGGAAGAAAGAAAGAAAGCCAGTGGAGAAAAACCAAAACTTGCTTATAGAAAGCTGGGCAGGTTATTGATCTGAAATGGGAAATTGAAGAAGAGGACAAAGGGAAGAGCACACAGTAATTCAGCCTGTTAGGAGTGGAAAGATGCATTTGCTCGTGGGACAGATGCCTAAGTGAAAAGACCTTTGTGTACGATGGATGGGGAATCACACTAGGCCTTCAGTCAGCAGTGATGGATGTCTGCTTAAAAGGCCTCTCTTCATTCTGCATCAGGCCTGCAGGTAGGGCCACCTGGTGCTTCACCTTATTCTTTGGGCATAACTGATTAGCTGCCAGGCTGAGGCCATGGACCAGAATGAGCTTTTCCAATTATCAGCATCCACTTATATTCTTTTCCTGATGACAGCTAAGACACAAGCCAAATTCCCTTGATCTAACAATTGGCAGTGCTAGCACAGCGGATCTGTTATTTCATCCCAGAAGTTATTTGGGCTACAGCCAAAAAATGTTAAAAAACGGATCAACATTCCAGATAAGTCTATCTAAAGATACATGAATAATTACTAAAATCACTATGTTACTGAATGACTTACACAGTCTTTACCATATACTAGGCATGTTCAAAGTGCTTTCCTTATAATAAATCATTTAATCTTCATACCAACCCTATGAGGTAGACATGATCATTATTCCTACTTTACAGATAAGAAAACAGAGGCACAGAGAAGTTACATTACTTTTCCAAAATCACACAGCTAGTTGCTAGCAGACTTAGAATTCAAATACAGGCAGTCTGGCTTTAGAGTCCATGCCCTTAATTACAATTCATACTGCCTCTATATGGGACCTACCTCCTGCTTAATAAAGGAGATAAAACAACATTAGTTTTGCATTTGAGGTTCTTAAATTGAGGCTTGTGGAGATTTTTGCTCACCTTAGTGGGTGACTGCTCACCTTTCTGCCAATGGGTAGAACCCCATTTTTTTCAGAGAGGGAAATTGAGATACACAATAGAGAGATGGGTTGTCTGTGATTTGCTTGAAGCCTTGGACAGTTGCTTTTAAGACAGAGAATTGATTTGTTAGGAGGATAGAGGACCTTCCACACTGGCTGTCTCTTGGCTCTAAAGAGTGAATCAGTTCAGCTGGGTGGATAGTCTCTCTCTAGTTCTTTGGCTGTCTGTGTTTTGTGTGTTATCATTTGCTAAAGATATGACAATGTGCTCTTTGCTTGGGTTTGCAGCTAGGAGACCTATGTGTGTTTTCCCACTTCCCCCAGGAACGCAGCCAGAAAAAGCAATGACATCCAGGAGCCATCTGGGAATGCTTCCCAGACCTGCTCTAAATTGGGGCACGGAGCCAGCGGCACACTCCCGAGCTTCGGCGTTCACCTGGATTAGACTCACCACAGAGGGGTTTATCATCAAGGACGATTTATCTGGGGTCCCAGCTCTCCAGCTTTTGGTGGGTGGTCCCCTTAGAGGGAAGTAGCCATGATGTAGCTCTGAGCTCAGTGGGTAGGGTTCAGAGAGGAGAAGCAGCTCTGACTTTGCCACTGCCCGCCTCTGGAAGTGTGGGTACATGCCTCAGATTGCTTCCAGACTCCTTTGGTCTACTGAGAAACGGGAATAATGGCACCTAACCTCATGTGACATTAACCAAGCTTGCAGACATACTCAGACTACCAGAGAGATCTACAGAAGCAGCAAGAACCTCTTGACATATTTTCATTCTATTTACTTAGGTGATGGAATTGTATGAGTCAGGGTTCTATCTGAGAACAGAACGCACACTCAAGCAGGGATAATTGAGGAGAGTTTAATTGGCAAAGGTGTGGACAAGTTGAGAGAAACCAAAGCGATAATGAAGCTTGCCACATCTAGCGAGGGCAGGGAGCTGTAACTACCACAGGCTAGCACAAGCAAGAGGAGGGAGTACCTGAAGAGAGAGGGCCCGTGAGGGTGGCGGGTTAAGGAGCCTCCTGGTGGGAGCTATGACCTTAGGTAGTGGGGCAGTCACTGTCAACCTGCAGCCCAGGGGAGGGGAGGAGTGGGGGAAGATTAATATTTTCTCCTTGCTCTCCTTCTTCCTCCAGTCTCTGGCCAGTGGTACACATTGCTCAAACCCAACCAGGAGGCAGAAGTCAAAGGAACATAACAGGAGGTCAGCCTCCTAGGGCATACAGCAGGGTAGAGAATAGAGGCCAGGCAGAAACCATTCCCCATAGAGCCACGCGTTATTACGATTTCAGGCTCCTGGGCTTGGACACTTTTTTTTCAAGGTCTCACACTCTGAAAAGCCAGTTATGCCTGTTACAGATGGCCAAAGAGAAGAAATCAATTGAAGAACAACTCACACTCCGTGTTACAAGAATAAAACACATTATTGGTCCTCAGTTTTTTGCCAAATCAAGAAATCCAGAAGTAATTCGAAGTCAGGGCCTCATGATCATCACCATCATTAAAAATATAAATGTTCTCTGCTTTTGCCAGGACTAAGCAATTAACTAAATTGAATGTGTATATTTCCTCCCATTATTCTCACCACAACCCTATGTTATTGCCAATCATCCATTTATTCAATAAATATTTTCTGAGTATCTGTCATGTGCCAGGCTGTGTGTCAGGTACTGAAGATTACTTTTCTGAATCAGATAAACAAAGATTTTTCTATCATGAAGTCTTCAGTCTAACCACAGAAGCAAGTATTAAATCATTTCAAAAAATTAAGAGCATTTGAGACAAGAGCTTTAAAACAAAAGTGCAAGCCAGGGATGGTGACTCTCGCCTGTAATCCCAGTGCTTTGGGAGGCCAAGGTGGGTGGATCACTTGAGCCCAGGAGTTCATGACCAGCCTGGGCAACATGGTGAAAACTCTGTCTCTACAAAAATACAAAAATTAGCCGGGCGTGGTCGCATGTGCCTGTAGTCCCAGCAACTTGGGAGGCTGAGGTGGGAGGATCGCTTGAGCCCAGCTGGTCAAGGTTACAGTGAGCTATGATCATGCCACTGCACTCCAGCCCAGACAACAGAGCAAGACCCCATCTCTAAATAAATAAGTAATAAAAGTGCACGCCCGAGGCAGTGGCTCACACCTGTAATCCCAGTACTTTAGGAGGCCAAGGTGAGGATTGCTTGAGCCCAAGAGCTCAAGATCAGCCTGGATGACCTAGTGAGACCCAGTCTCTACAAAAAAATTTTTTAAAGAAATTAACTGGGTGTGGTGGTGTATGCCTGTAGTTCTAGCTACTTGGGATAATGAGTCAGGGGAATCCCTCGAGCCTAGGATTTCAGGGCTGCAGTGAGCTATGACTGTGCCACTGCACTCCAGCGTAAGACCCTGCCAATAAAATAAATAAACAAATGGGCCAGGCACGGTGGCTCACACATGTAATCCCAGCACTTTGGGAGGCCGAGGCAGGCAGATCACCTGAGGTCAGGAGTTCGAGACCAGCCTGACCAACATGGAGAAACCCCATCTCTACTAAAAATACAAAATTAACCAGGCGTGGTGGTGTGCACCTGTAATCCTGGCTCCTCGGGAGGCTGAGGCAGGAGAATTGCTTGAACCCAGGAGGCAGAGGTTGCAGTGAGCCGAGATTGTGCCATTGCACTCCAGCCTGGGCAACAAGAGTGAAACTCCATCTCAAAATAAATAAATAAATAAATAAATAAATAAATATTAAATAAAAGTACGTAATGCTCTGAAACAGGGCACCTAACCTAATTTGGGAGAAGACTTCCTGGAGGAAATAAGGTTTAAGCAGAGTCCTAAAGACTAAGTAGGAATTGGATGAGGGACAAGTTAAGAAAGAAAAAAGAGCCTCCAAGGCAAAAGAAACAAAGTATTCCCAGTTCTGTGGTGTGGAAGAGCATAGTGCATTGGAGGAATGGAAAGGCAGACAGCACTCTAGCATTGTTGGACTTGGCGAGCAAGGAGCATATATACAAGGTGAGGGTGGCGAGGTAGACAGGGCTAATCATGGAGAGCCGTGCAGGCTGGGCTAGGGACACTGCATTTTATCCCAAGCGTGATGTTTGTGCTCTGATGAGTTTCCAAGGATGGTGATAAGACATTTTAAAAAGATGTGTGAGAACAGAGTACAAGGTTTGGTGCAGGATGCATTCAAGAAGTTCCTGCAATTTTTCCCGTAAAGGAAAAGCTAGTAAATATTTTCATCTTTATGGGCCTCATGGACTCTGTTGCAACTACTCAACTCTGCTCTTAGAGTGCATGCAGCCATAGACAGTCCATAAATGAATGAGCACAGCTGTGTTCCAATAAAACTTGTTTGCTGGCCCGGCGCGGTGGCTCACTCCTGTAATCCTAGCACTTTGGGAGGCCAAGGCAGGCAGGTCACCTGAGGTCAAGAGTTCGAGACCAGCCTGGCCTACATGGTGAAACCCCATCTCTACTAAAAATACAAAAATTAGCTAGGCGTGGAGGTGCACGCCTGTAATCCCAGCTATCTGGGAGACTGAGGCAGAAGAATTGCTGCAACCTGGGAGGCGGAGGCTGCAGTAAGTCAAGATAGCGCCACTGTACTCCAGCCTGGGTGGCAAACCGAGACTCCATCTCAAAAAGAAAAAAAACAAAAAACAAAAAACTTGTTTGCTGGAAAAAAAAAAAAGCTTTGTTTTGAAACAAAAATTAAAGAAAAAACTTTAATTTACAGCAGAGGAACCTCTGCTGTAAATAAAAGATAAAGGTAGCTTGGACCAGACAGGTTTAACCAGCAAGTGATTGAGAAAGAACTGATAGGATGCACTTTTTTGGATATGAGACGTGAAGCACACTGAGGCTTTTTTGGTTTGGACAGCTCGGAGTATTAGGGCCCTCTTTACTGGAATGGCTAACAATAAGGGATAGGTTTTGGGGAGGAAAGAGCATGAATTCAGTTTGTACTTCAGTAGTTTGAAGCATCTGTGGAATATCTAAGTGGAGAGATGCCGCCTCCAGGAAGGAATAGGGAGGTGGTTGCTTGAGCCCGGGAGGCGGAGGTTGCAGTGAGCCAAGATCGGGTCGTTGCACGCCAGCCTAGGTGACAGTGAGACTCCATCTCAAAAACAAACAAACAAAAAAACAAAACCAAACAAACAAACAAACAACAAGGGAGGTGGGTGCTTATTCAGGGAAGACCTACTAACCTGGAGGTAGGAAGTTAAGGGGCTCCTATCTGATAACTTTAATCTGGGCATTTTAAAATAAGGTCATCTTCAGTTAAGAAGAGGGTAAGAAAAAGGTAATACAAGAGCAGTCAGAAATTTTACACTATGCAGAAGGTTTGAAATACTTATTTCATACACGGGGGAATGGGTTGATTAGAGAAATGGTTCCTGGACATTGTTGAGAGCCAGTTGAGATGGGCAACCAGGAATTTGTCATTTACCCCATCAGTGCTTTAACTTCAAGGCACAAGCCCAGGGAGGGCAGGTTTCATCCTGGATTGCAGTTCTTCAAGTAGATGCAACCAAGGCACAAGAGAATTTAGATAAGAAAGTGATGGAAATGACAGGCCATGGAATATATGGGCATGGGAATCCCTCACACCACTCCTGACCTTGAGTTATAAGGTAATGTGTATTGTGATCAAATAAACAGACTACCTAGAGAGAGCTGCAGGCGAGGCCATGTCTTCATTGGAGGATGAAGATCTAGAGATGAGAAGGAAGAGGAAATGGGATACGTGTTAATTACAGAGAGGGAGTGCTAGTTGGTGCAGGGTTTGGGAGGCAGTGAGGGAGAGGAAACTGCATCAAGGTCGAGACAGAGCATTATGGGGATGAAAACAAGGCAGACGGTGCAGAAGCAAGGCGTACAGCAGGCGTGGACCAATGAAAACATTGTCAACGTCTCTCGGAGGCTGCTGAGCACTCCGCCTACCAGCACTGCGTTGAGGTGTAGAAATTAGAAAGCATGTGTACAGTGCTGCCAGACCTGCCTCTGCAAATCATCTGTGCAGTGTTGACAGCTGCGTGTTGCTCGGTGGCCTGTGTGTGGTCATTCGCGAGGGAAGGAGGGAGGTGGGCAGGGCAGGCAGCCGCAGCATGGCATCATGGGGTTCTGTGTCTGGATCCAGCCTGCCCAAGGTCAAGCCCACAGTCATTGGCAAAGCCCAGGCTGATCTCTGTGCTGTTAGTCACTATTGCTACACTCCCTTCTGCTGATGAGCACCCAGACCTTTGAGGATGTCTTCTGCATTCTAAGTGCTCTGTCAGAGAACCAGGGCCAGGGATAGGGTGATGCAAGAGAGGAAGCTAGGGAAAATTTGAAAGACAGTGAGATGGAAGGAATAAGTTCTAGTATTTGACAGCAGGGTAGAGAAATTATAGTTAACAATAATTTATTGTGTATTTCAAAATAGCTACAATAATTCTATTGTTCTCAACACAAAGAAAAGAGAAATGTTTGCAGTGATCAATGTCCCATTTACCCTGATTTGATCATTACACATTGCATACAGGCATAAAAATATGACGTGTACCCCCCAAGTATGTACAACTATGATATATCAATTTTAAAAAAATATAAGAAGGACCGGGCGCGGTGGCTCACGCCTGTAATCCCAGCACTTTGGGAGGGTAAGGCGGGCAGATCACAAGGTCAGGAGATCGAGACCATCCTGGCTGACATGGTGAAACCCTGTCTCTACTAAAAATACAGAAAATTAGCTGGGCGTGGCGGCGGGCGCCTGTAGTCCCAGCTACTTGGGAGGCTGAGGCAGGAGAATGACATGAACCCGGCAGGCAGAGCTTGCAGTGAGCTGAGATCGTGCCACTACACTCCAACCTGGGCGAAAGAGCAAGACCCCGTCTCAAAATAAATAAATAAATAAATAAATAAATAAATAAATAAAATTAAAGAGCAAGACTCCATCTCAAAATAAATAAATAAATAAATAAATAAATAAAATAAAAAATGTAAGAAGGCACTCATTCTCAGTGTTGTGCACCCACTCTCAGGGCTGACCTTGAAAGTGGGTGCCTCCTTAAATTTTGTGCCCCAGCATCTCCCTTGCCTTGCCCTAATTCTGACCCAGCAAAGAACTGTAATTTGAAGTGGTGTCTATGCGACTATTCACTTTGATTTTACATAAAGGTTTGTCAATTAACAATTCCAGAAAAAAAAAGTATCTTTTTTTTTTAGTAGATTGTGAGCCCTTGTTAGGAAAAAAAAAAATTACGTGTCTACAATAATTCTCAAACTTTGCTATATGCCATTCCACATTACTGCATTTTCTGTGGACTCTTTTGATCTCTAAAAGCACTATCTTGCAGATTCATGCAAAGATACAATATTGATAAGCCCCATGACATCTGACTGATGGTACATGTCTCAAAAGACTTTAATAAGAAAAACATCATTCTTTGAGGAGCATTTGGAATTTATCATAAGGAATTAATTTATAAGTCTGCTACCTTTATTGGAGAATATTTCCTCGTCCAGGGCATAAAGCAGAGATACATGTGCACCCTTCAATGACAGGGAACAGGAATGACGTTAGTCCTTGAAGTCAGTCTCCATCTTCAGAACCCACTGTCCTGAGACATGGCATCTCGACTGTGAAAACCAGGCATTGGATATTATGCAAGAGATAGAATTAGCATGGCCAAAATGATGGGCAGAAAATGATGGGCAGAAAGAAAGGCCACCTGATCCCACAGGGTCTTTCTTCGCCACCTTTCTAAAATACATGCTGCGTCCCCATTAAGAGTGCTTCCTAGGCAAGCCACAGAACCAACCTGGGCAAAGTGATTCCTACGATGTCTCCTTTGGACTTGAGAATTCTGGGATCTTGTCATCTTCAGAGTGGCCTTCATTCTTTGGTTTCTTCTTTCTTTATTTCCAGGTGGTCTGATTAGGTAAATTACAATAGCAAGTTATTTAAAGGCAGTTTGGGATATTTTCCTGGTTGATAAGTACACAGTAAAGCAGAAAAGATGATTCACTTCTCCCTAGATTCACACAAAAAATCAACAAATAGAGAAAACGGGCATTGAAACATTTTTTGTGGCATTCTATTAACTAGAAATGAGAGTGACTCTGTGACTTAAATAAAGGCCAACCAAGAGCGCTATTGTCTGGGCTTTTTTTCAAGAAATAGCTCAGTTGGGAAGCCATTCCAATGGGCAATTAGAGAGGAGGTAGTTGTCAGCATTTGCTAAAATCAAAATAATAATAAACGTTTTATATATCTTCAAATGGACAAAGACTGTTTTCACCAAATCTGGCTTTTTCAAGTCTGCTCTAGCATTTTCCCCAAGGTTGTACTTTCTGTGGATTTCACTGACCGGTGCTCTTGAGTACAGCAGAGATGCAAAATGCATTTCTTGTTTGGCTCACTAATTCATACATCATGCAAATAACTTGTGGATGATGATTTATCAATGGCCTCATCAATCACACTTGGTAATTCTTGCTGCACATTGAGACGAAATGTTAACCATCTTATTCATGTACATTTTATGACAAACAAATTGTTATTCCAAGAGCTGTTGCTTTCACATTCTCTCATTTGAAGAGACCTTTAAATTTTTCCAAAGTACTTTCCCATCTATGATCTTGCTGCGGACCCAAGATCCTAATAGACTTTTAGAGGTAGGTATTATTATCCCATTTTACAGAAAGGTGCCCAATGTTACTCGAATTTTACTGTGTTATTGTGATTGCTCACGGAACACAGTACTGCTTTTTGGGCTGGATATCATTTAGCTGACTTTTAGTTCCATGTTCATGTTAGCTCTACCAATAAAGGCAGGTGCTAAGATAGGCAAAAAGATACAAAGAGGAATGAAGAAGTATAATTTAAAAAGGTCAGGGTGTGGTGGCTCAGTCTGTAGTCCCAGCACTTTGGGAAGCCAAGGCAAGAGGACTGCTTGAGTCCAAGAGTTTAAGACTAGCCTTGGCAACATAGTGAGATCCCTTCTCTACAAATAATAAAAAATTAGCCAAGAGTGGTGGAATGCACCTGTAGTCTCAACTACTTGGGAGGCTGAGGTGGGAGGATCGCTTGAGCCTGGGAGGTTGAGGCTGCAGTGAGCCATGATCATGCCACTGCACTCCAACCTTGGTGACAGAGTAAGAACCTGTTTCAAAAAGCAAACAAACCAACAAAAAAACCCCAAAGAAAATGCAATAGATAGATAAGAAATATAATTTATTTTTATCATTACAGTTTTTGAGATTATTCAGTGAAAATATCTGGAAGTAGAAGTATCTGATGAAGGAGTAAAAATAGCATATGATTGACTTAAAATAATCCCTTTTCATAAGTAAGTAATCAGAATAGAACAAGAATGATCAGCAGGGGAGATAGGAATTAGGGATGAGAATGTGTTGGGCAAATAGCTTACCTAAATCCTGTGGTCTACAAATTTAGATACACGGTGATTTGACTGAATTCTAACAATGTGGGAACAGGGAATGGGGAAGAACCCAAGCTTCCCAACTTTGGGGGGACACTACTGTGCCTGAGTGACAGAAGCTGTAAACCCCAAGAAGACTCAGTGCCATGTCCTGTCTCTTGTGTAAACCAAAATAAAGACAAAGGCCAAGTATAAAACAAAACCTAGGTGTATGTGTAACTAAAACAGCTTCTCTTTAGATATACTGATAGCAGAGTACTGGTTATGCTAATCGAAACTGAACCTCTTTCTTTTTTTTTTTAATAGGCTTGTTTTGCTAGTGTCTTTTTTTTTTTTTTTTTTTTTTTTTTCAGATGGAGTCTTGCTCTATCTCCCAGGCTGGAGGGCAGTGGTGCGATCTTGGCTCACTGCAACCTCCGCTTCCCAGGTTCAAGCAATTCTCCTACCTCAGTCTCCCAAGTAGCTGGGATTACAGGCACCTGCCACCACACCCAGCTAGTTTTTATATTTTTAGCAGAGATGAGGTTTCGCCATGTTGGCCAGGCTGGTCTTGAACTCCTGACCTCAGGTGATCCACTCACCTTGGCCTCCCAAAGTGCTGGGATTACTGGTGTGAGCCACCACACCAGGCCTGTTTTGCTGTGTCTTAATGTGTGTTCAGCAAGTAAACTCAGAGGTAAATCAAATCCCACCACGGTCCAAGAGAATCTACTTGGATAAACACTACACTCTACCCTATTGCACAATGATTGAATCATCTATATAAATTGTGAAAGTCATACCTGGTCTGTAGTTACTACTTTGTAATTCAGTTTTTTCTGCCAAAAATTGTATTAAAAACATTACCCTGGCAACCAATGCTTCCATAGTATAAATGAAAGGCTGAGAGAAAAAGATATAAAATAATGGGTTGGCTTGTAAGGGGGAGCCCAGGAGCAGATTACAAATTCTTCATGTGCAGTATTATTAGACCACACTGGAAACAATAAAACATATTTGCATAAAATCCACCGTCATGCTCATGGATACAGTGAAACTCATTTTCAATGTACATGGATGAAAAGTGCTTAAACCTTTCCCCTAAATATATATTTTAAAACAGTATGGGCTGGGTGCAGTGGCTCACGCCTGTAATCCCAGCACTTTGGGAGGCCAAGGCAGGCGGATCACCTGAGGTCAGGAGTTTGATACCAGCCTGGCCAACATGGTGAAACTCTGTCTCTACTAAAAATACAAAAATTAGCCAGGTGTGGTGGCAGGCACCTGTAATCCCAGCTACTCAGGAGGCTGAGGCGGGAGAATCACTTGAACCCGGGAGGCGGTGGTTACAGTGAGCCGAGATTGCGCCATTGAACTCCACCCTGGGCAACAAGAGCGAAACTCCATCTCAAAGAAAGAAAAAGAAAAAAACCCAGTATGCATCAAATACAGGTCCTTTTTGTGTTTTGGCTAAATAAAATATTTCATCTGAGATGGGATGAATATTACATTTTTATCAATGTTTAAAATAAAGTCTATCTGTACAGTACTATGACCAAATACTGGAATGTGACCTTGGGCACCCTCTTAGCTGTAATGTCACTCTACTTCACTGTTTCTCCAAGTATCCTCTGCGGGCCACCTAAATTGCAATCACTGGAGGTTCTGGTTAAGGGGCATCGAGGGGTGCTCCAAAGACCAAGCATATAGCAATCTCAGGGGGTGAGCCTGGAGTTTTTAAAATTTTCAAATCTTTTGGGAATCCTTAAGCGTAGTCCAGACTGCGATCCACTGAATTAATGTTTTACTATGGTTGTTACTCATTTGTTCTTTCTTTCTTTTTTTTTTTTTTTTTTGAGATGGAGTCTTGCTCTGACTCTCAGACAGGAGTATAATGGTATGATCTTGGCTCACTGCAAACTTTGCCTCCCAGGCTCAAGCGATTCTCCTACCTCAGCCTCCCCAGTAGCTGGGATGACAGGTGCCCGCTGTCATGCCTGGCTAATTTTTTCATTTTCAGCGGAAGCTGGGTTTCACCATGTTGGCCAGGCTGGTCTCAAACTCCTGACCTCAGGTGATCCGCCCCTCTTGGCTTCCGAAAGTGCTGGGATTACAGGTCTGAGCCACTGCACTTGGCCGCATTTCTTCTTTTTAAGCCCCTTTCTTGGCCAGGGGATGGCTCATTCCAGTGTGAGGTCATGAATGGAAGAGTTAGTGGCCAGGAATTTGCGGAAGAAAGAAAAAAGGGTAATTAGCTAGGTAAACAGGAAGCTAGAATCTGTTTTGGAGATAAAATGAACCCACAGAGGCTGGGAGGAGAAAGGGAATTGAGCCAGTTGTTGACTAAGTTTACTTCTCCTCCCTTGAAACTTACTTGGAAGAGCAGATGAGGCGGAAAGATGGAAAGCAGTCTTCTCAAGAGTTGGTAACAAACCCTCCAGTTCTAGTTTCAGCTGCCTGGTCTGTAGATTTTTCTTCATAGAGGGAGAAAGCTCAGAGGTAAACCACATGGCACTGCAATCCATGAGAATCTACTTGGACTCACCTAAACCACACTACATTCTGTCACTGAGACAGCTTGGGATCACACGTTTTTTTCTTTGTTCGTCATTTTAATCCTCCTTTGCTCTGAAGTCTTAGATTTTCTATATACAGCCTCCTCCTCCACATCACATATATTATGAGCACTAAATTAAAATGGCAACTTTGATAGAAGTACTAATCTATGACTAAATATTTAACAAGGGGGCAGAAAGAATTTACATTTTGATCTTCAAACATTGGAAAATAAATGCCCTCAGTTGTCAGCTTTCCAAATTGACAAGATTGCAAGGGCAAAACAAAATTTCCATGCATTTGATTGACCTCTTGTGAGTTGAACTATTATTAGCAGACGAGAACTTGCCAAAAATATCTGGAAAATATCAGCTGAAAAGTGATTGAAATGAAGTATTTAAAGCAGGTCAGCAGGGCCATGTCTGAAGGAGACAGATATAAAATACATCTGCATATATTGTATTTATACATAATATATGCCACATATAACATACACATATATACCTAACAATTCATTTTAATTCAGCAAATATTTATTGAGTGGTTATTGGGTCAGATACCATGCCACCCTAGGCTTTGGGAACACAAACAATAAGCTTTAAGTTCTCTTACCTCCAGGAACTCACAAGCTAGAAATATGTGAGACAAAACACCGTAATTTCTACAACTTAATACACCTGACAAGGGTTAGATTGGCAATTTGCATAAAGTGCTACCATTGCAGCAATTAACAAGGCAGAGGAAACCTGATGTTTGTTCTGATGATCAGAGAAGCCTTTCCAGTAGAGATGACATTTACCTCCTTGGGATTTCAGCAGACACAAGAGAGTGAGAATGTCACTCTGGCAGAGGAAACAGAATTTACAGATTAGGAGTACATGGCTAGAATGAAAGAATTGGGGATGGCAGTGGATAAGAAATAGCAGTGACTGCAGTTTGAGTGATAAATTTATTTGCATATTCATTGATTCAGCAAACTTTTAATGGGTGCTGAGGGAGGTAGGCCCAAGCTATGTGCTGGGTACCGAGGCTGAGAAAACAAGGGACAGAGTGGTGGAAGATGGGCCTGGGATTGTGAAACAAACAGAAAGCACCAGCCATCTTTGATCCTTCTAGAAGGATTTTTTGTGGTGTCCCAATGATACCTTTCATTGACAATGGTTACCATTTCATTGAGCACCTCCTAAGTACTGCGCTGAACAACTGTGTTACTGCTAGTTCTGGCAATCCTGCAGGATAGGTGTTTTCTCTATTTACACATAGGAAGAGAAGCTCTGAGTGCCTGAGAGTGCCCAGCTTGTCATATACGATGCTTGGATTTGTGCAAGCATTGATCTCAGTGGCCTGGTAATTATAAAAGCTGAAGAACAGCTGAAATCAAGAACTTCTCCACCCCAACCCCTGAGGACATTACCATCTCCAAATGCCTTGGGACCACTCGGGTCTCTGGTGTTGCGGGACAGCTCTGTCCGGTCTGTGCAGTTGATTTATGTCTGCCTGCTTTTCGGAGTCATTGCCTTGCTGGGCAGAACTGCAGCTGGGGCCTGCCCTGTCCCATCCCCATCCCCCCGAAAGCAAAGATTTCCAATTACTGTTCTGCAGAAAATGTCAAAAGCATTATTCAACTATTCATTATCCCGGTTTTGTAATTTTTCGTACGTTTTTACTCTTATCTGCCAGCACTTGAAAAAGACCAGCTTTTTCCTCTTAAGAGAGCTTAACTTGCAGAGCTGTGCAGTCTTCCTATTATGTTCTTACCATCCTCTCCCTGTGGTAGGCAGAATGACAAGGATGACAAAAAAAAGAACCAAAAATATTTGAAGGCCTTCCTGAAAATCCACCGGAATGAAGGATCCCAAAAGCCTGAGGCTCCGTTCCTCGAGTGACCTGGACGGCAGCCAAGGGCGGCTGGCATTAGCTCTCAAGGTCCACGCAGCAGGAGCTCGTGGCTAGTACTCATGGGACCAAAACCACCACCCCAGGGCCATGGGATTTCCCCCAGGGGCTTAACTGGGGGATTAAGCAGCTCTGAGGTGCCAAGAGGTCCCCTCTCCCCGAAATCCTCATACCAGTGCTAAATTACCTTTGGTATCCCAAGGACCAGAGGCTAAGGGTAGCTTCGGGTGAGTGGTTAGCTCTTCTCCCATCTCCTCTGGCCTCTCCGCCCCATTCTTTGATAAGGCAATTGACATTTTTCTTTTTGCTATGTAAAATGCTATGCAGAGGCAACTTCACATCCCCTAGCTCGCTCTGTTCCACCTAGATGGCGCCCTAAGCCCCTCCTGTATGGAGATTCGGAGCAGCCATCTCCCTGGATGCCTTCCTCCCAAGATCCCCAGGTTTCTGAAACCGGCGCACCAGGACTCCTGGCTCACCCAGAGAGACTCCTTGCCCGCGGCGGGGCTCGCTCGGGGAAATCCCCGCCCACCTTGTTATTCCTGCAGGGGAATCCCCGCCCCCCGTGCCTGTCACTCCGGGAAGGGAGTTCCCGCCCCTCGAATCAACCAGAGGGAGGGAATCCCCGCCCATCCCGGAGGCTCGGCGGATCCCTTGCGCAGCGCGGCGAGGAGTGGACTCCAGCGCCGGTGCGTGCCGGCCCAGGGCAGCGGGACGCGGCGGGGCGGCGGCTGCAGGCAGCGGAGGAGCCGCAGGCCGAGCCCAGGGCACCGGGATTGCGCCTCCCGCGGCTGCCGGCGAACCGCGGCTTTGCAGCTCGGGGCAGGCGCGGCGGCGGCACCGGTGGTGGCCGCGGTGGCGGCAGCTGCGCGGGGACCCGCCGGGTGGCGCCTGGGTCTGGACGTGCGAGGAAGCCGCGGGAGCCTCAGCCGAGCCGCGAGCAGGTGAAGCGACCGTCCCGCTGCAGCCGGGACGCGCCGGCTCCGGGTGGGCAGGGGATGGGGGAGGCTGGGCACCCCCGAGACCGTGTGTGCCCAGGAAAGTTTAGCGACAAATCTGGGTGCGGGAATCCCAGCCCTAGCAGGGCGAGGAGTGAGGACGCCGAACCGGGGTCCCACGTTGGGCGGCGCAAACTCCTCTAGCATCCGGCCGGGGACGGGGAGAGCGCAGCGCAGGGGAGGGGGCTGGACAGAGCGGGACCGAGACAGCGGGACACCCGGAGACTCATTGTACCCAGGACAGGGCCGGGAGCTCCTGCACGGGCGCGCATCCCGGGTCCCCATCCCTGGGCCGTCTTCTGGTCCCCTCTTCCGGCAGGAGCGGAGGTACTCAGGTACTCCGGCCTCAGGTAATGTCTTGGGGACCATCCTACCTCGGGCGTGTTTCATCTCTCGCCCCCTCTCTGCCCAGATGAGACGTTAGACGCGGGGCGGGGGAGTGCAGAGGGCGCGCAAAGAGCAAGGGCATCTTAGGGCCGGTTATTGGCGTCTGCCGGGGAGATGGGGAACATAATGATAGGGAAATCCTGCCCTCTCTCTGAAGTCGAGTTTCTCCTAAAACCTGGTTTCCCCCTCCCTGTCTTCCTCTCTCCCTCCCTCGGGTTTGCGTTTGTGTTTTAAGTCTTTGAGCTGCCTGTGGTCCCCGCTATTTGGAAAATCCATGAAAGCGCAAGGCTGAATTGAGCAGCAGGAGGGTCCAGGACCCCTGGCAGGAATTTGCCAGAAGCTGTCCTCGGCAGCCCAAATCTATGCAGAGACCTTGATAAGGGACACTGGAGTGGGAGGAGGACAAGGTCTGGCATGGGCTGGTCGCAGAGACTGGAATGGCAGGCACGAGGGCATTCCAGAGCTCCAGACCTGCCCTGGGACTGGCGGTTGGGCAGTGTTGGGGGATGGAGCTGAGTCTGAGTCTGTCCTCTGCGGCTGGCTGGCCCAACCTCTTGCCTCCACCAAAGGTAGGGTAGGTGGATATGTTTGCCTTGACAAATCGCAATGAAACTACTGGAAGTGGTTGCTGAGTAGCTGCAGTAAGTGATGCCCTGATCTGTCCTTGCAGAGAGACCCCCTGGACCTTCAGGGCCTCTTCTCCAGTGGGGTCTCCCACACTGGAGGGCTTTAGGGGCCTGGCATCTCTACTGGGCCAGCTTTTGTGGGTTGTGACTTCTGGGTGGCCGCCAGATAGGTGCAGATTGGCAGGTGTGGAGTGGGAGTGCTGCTTGTGGGGGCAGAAGAGAATGTTTCAGAACACACCCCTGGCTGTAGGTGGTGGTTCTGGCTTCATCAATTCCTTCTTCCATTAGGATGGGTCCAGAGCTGCTGCTCCTATAATAACCATCTAGTGGTGTGAGTGAGTGAGTGTGTGTGTGTGTTGCGGGGGTTAGGTGTAGGAGTAGGGGGCTGTCAGGTGCTATGAGAGGAAGAATCAGAACCATGTAAAGTATATAAATGCACCTACCTTGACATAGTTAATATGCTTCTGGAAAAATATTGAATTATACTTTAAATCTATCACTGAAATGGATTTTGCATGCACTTTATGGCAGTTTACTATTTAAGGAAACATGATAATTGCTCTATTCATTTCAATCATTTTATTTTTGGAATACCTGTGGTTTGCTGTGCTGGAGGCTGAGGAGGCTTTGAGGTTCCAGGATATGCTTAGATGAAAGACGTTCCCTTGCTGCTGTCAGTCTGTCAGTGTCCGTCCAGCAGGAGAAGGGCGAGAAACCTGCTGAGCACTATGGTGCAGACCAGTGCACAGGCTGCATGTAGTAGACGCCCTGTGTTTATTGGATGAGGGAGTGAAGGGATGGTTAAGTGAGTAAAGTACCTGAAGAGTGGTCCAAATAAAACATTTTGGGAGTATGGAGGAAAAAGAAGTCACTTTTGCCAGAGAGGATTTGAAAGGCTTTGTGGAGGAGCTCTTAGGTGGAATCGAGAGGTTGATCCTGAGTTAGGACTCAGTGCTAAGGACTCAGAGGAACTTAGTTCTCCAGATAGTAGGGAGATGTGTGGGATTTCTTTCTTTCTTTCTTTCTTTTTTTTTTTTTTTTTTTGAGACTGGGTCTCATTGTTGCCCAGACCCAAGCAATCCTCCCACTTAAGCCTCCCAAGTAGCTGGGATCACAGGTGTGTGTCACCACACCCAGATAATTTTTGTGTTTTTTTGGAGATGGGGTTTCACCATGTTGCTTATGCTGGTCTCGAACTCCTGGGCTCAAGTGATCCTGGTGTCTTGGTCTCCCAACGTGCTGGAATTACAGGCATGAGCCACAGTGCCCAACCTGGACCCTCATTCTGCTCCTACACAACCCTTTAGCACACTCACCATGCTTCCCTGGGTGTGTTTCTTTAGGGCCTTATTTTATTCATACCCAGATAAGGCCTGGAACAGTTGCTAATCAACTTCCTCAGGTTAGACAGGAAAAGAGGCAGAGGGAACACCCCAGACCCCACCGCCCGGGCTGATCATACGTAGGGTGTTGTGGAAACCCTCTCCCAGAGGCTCCAGGACTGGTGAGCTGAACAAGATAACACAGAGCTGTGGATACTCCCTTGCTTTTGATCATGTGGGCCTAAGTGACTCAGACCATGGTGTTGGGGGCGTCTCTGTTGGAAGGTGGCTCCAGGTCTCTCCTACTGCACCAACCGCAAGGGGACAAATTCCAAAGATGAACCCTCAGAAGGTCAGGAGCAAATCCAAAGAGAAGCTGAATCTCTTTAAGAAGACAGACTTAGAGACTCAACAGTTTCAGCCTCTTTCTTCTGGCCTCAGACACATCCCTGCAGCACCAGGGAGGATGCTGAGGTCAGAGTTGAGTTTCAAGGACAGGAAGAGCTAGGCAGGCAAGCCCGTGAGCGAGGTTAGCAGACAAGTGGAGAGGCAGGGGTGTCTCAGAGGCGCCCACACCCAGAAGGATGATAGGAAAAGGCCACTGATAGAACAGTGTCTGTGAGGGGTGTTCATGAAGCCAGGCTGCAAGGGAAGAAGGAGACAATGATTGCCAAGACAGTGACACTGCGGGTATAGACACTGGATCCAGAAGTGTGCTGGTTGAAAATAATCCACAGAGTATTTTGAGGAGGTTGTAGCATTGAAGGAAGGTTTATTCATGAGAGTCCCTCCGTTCTCCCTCCCAGACATGTTTGGTAAACACAAGAGATGTGCGAGACCAGATCAGGGGTGTTTGGGCTGGAAGAGGCGAGCAAGTGCGGGGAAAAGAACAATTCTGGCATCTGCCTTCCCTGGAAGGCCAGAGGGAAGCAGAGGTTGGTGAGGCCCTGGAGAGAATGAGGAAAACAGGGGAGGCATTTGCTGAGACCTGGGGTCACTTCGTGAAGCTGGGGGCTGGGAGAAAGGGGGGCTGTACTGCTGCCTGCCAGAGGAAGCAAACCCGGCACCTGGCACCAGTGGAGGCAGCCAGGAGGGAAAGGAAGGTCCTGAGTTGGGGTCATAGGCTTTGGCTGGAATCCTAGCAGTGCAGAGAACTTCCTGCTGGGCCAGATGATTAGAGATTTTGAAGCCTCCATTTGCTCATGTGTACAATTGGTGCAGTCGTTACTTCACAGGATTGTTCTTAGGAGGAATCAAAAGAGGTCCTAAGGTGTGTTTGGAAGGCCCTCCATGGTAGCATCTGCTGTATGGTGGGTTCTTTTGAGTAGCGTGTCCAGAAATGCATAAACCGCTCCCCAAAGTCAGTGAGAGCCCAGTTGAGTGTAGAAGGCAGGAGTTTTTAGCAGACTTGCCTGAAGCTTTCTTTCAGCTGTGGATGAAAAGCTTTGGACTACTCCGAGCTGTTGGGTCTCCCTGTTCCCACCTTGACGAATCATTCAAGGTTTCTGTCTTTTAATCTGTTGGCTTGTTGCAGTACTGCATCTGAATGTAATGTCCCTCTGTTTTAATCTGTTGGCTTGTTGCAGTACTGCATCTGAATGTAATGTCCCTCTGTTATGCAAAGATCCAGTTACCAGGTGCAAAGCAGGGAGAGGCTGGATAGCCTCCTCTGTCCTCCGTGCTTCGGAAGGGGATCATGCACTCACACTTGGTAAGGCCTGCATTTGAGGAAGCTGAGGCCCAGAAAAACAGAGAACTTGCCCTATTAGACAACTAGAACTAGAGTCACAAAACACAGTTGCTTGATCTGGGGAACGCTTGTCTTTCAATAGCAGTGGTGTTGTCCCAAGTGCGGGTGGCTGAGGAAGAATTAAAAATCTGCACTCCCCCTTGGTTTTATTAATGGGTCTTTGATTATAGTTAAAAAGATGAAAAAATAATCTCACTTATTAGTGAAGAGGGAAAGAAAAGGAGTACTTGACTTACTAAACACTAAGTAGATATGCGCCAAATTAAATGAAATTGGGGGAAATACGAATTTTTTTTTTTTTTTTTTTTTTGAGACAGGGTCTCACTCTGTCACCCAGGCTGCAGTGGCATGACCACGGCTCACAGCAGCCTTGACCTCCCAGGCTCAAGTGATCCTCCCACCTCAGCCTCCCAAGTAGCTGGGACGCTGAGACAACAGACACTCACCACCACACCTGGCTAATTATTATTTTTTAAAAATTTTTTGTAGAGGCGGGGTTTTACCATGTTGCCCAGGCTAGTGTCAAACTCCTGGGCTCAAGCGATCCACCCATCTCAGCCGCCCAAAGTGCTGGGATTATAGGCATTGAGGACTGTTTTTTAAGGAAATGGAAGTATAGAATTATCTGGAAAATTTTCTCAAATTATTCCTTATTTTCCAACCGGGTGGTCTATGTCTAGATTTGGACCTGTGCATAGGTTGCATATAAAACGATGGATCTTTTTATGGTGTCTAGAAATTTGACAATCTTGATCTCCTATTATCTGTACTTTAGAAATAGAGGAAAGATGGAATTGGAAAAGAATGCATTTCCCGTGGGTTCTGGTGGGGAGGGTTTGAAGCCAGGTAGGTCATCTGATTCCGTCCGATTATCTGAGAGCTAAAGAGTTCTGCGTTCTATTTACAAATGTGTTCAAGAAGACACTGGGAGCATTTACAGTTTGAAAACTTAATAGTTGAAGAGGCCTTTTGTGGTCTGATAAGGCGGCTGAGCCGAGAGACGGTTTGTTAAGACACTAAGCATGCGGAGAAGACACATTTGTCTTTTAAGCCTCTCCAGCTCCAGGAAGAGGCCTACCCCTGGCCGTGGCCTCTCTCCAATGCCAGTAGTGTATTCACCCCACACTCTCGATGAAGCCAGAAAACAGTCTCCATTCTGAGAGTCCTGGCTGCTCCGTGCATGCACTCCCTACCGGAATGCGTTCTGAGTGAATAATGAGTGGTCTATTAACTTCCAGAAAATCAGAAACTTAAGATTCTCAACTCTCTTTTTGAAGCCATTGAATGAAACCAGATAGAATTGAATACCTGGCTGACAAAGTTATTCTTGGATTATTTGTTTTTAGGTTATACAGTGTATCTGGGGCTCATCAAGCCCTCTAGGACACATAAAGAGGTTTTGGAGAAGCAGCATTGGGGGAACCGACTTCACAGCAAAGAGGATTAATTTTGCACACACAATTGTTGCGAGCTCTGAATGAAATAATAGCAAGGAGATGGGGGAAGTTTTGTTGTTTTTTAAGTCTAAGAAGCAGGCTGAAATGCCTAGATATCCACAGGAGGATTTAAAAAAATCACAAATTCTTAAGGATCTGCAGGTCCTTGAAAGGGCATTATCCAATCTCTTGCCTTCAGGGAGACATAAACTTAGCTCATTCTAGTTAAGGATCTACGGTTTTAACAGCTTCCTGAGGAAGGGGTGTCCATGGCATATTTGGCCGTTAACACAGTGATGCCCCAGACTGGTTCTTTGAGGTGTTTTAGCAGGAGTCGAAATGGATTTCAGAGGAGTTATTCTTGGTCTCGTTTTTACTTTTTTTTTTTTTTTTTTTTGAGATGGAGTCTCGCTCTGTTGCCCAGGCTGGAGTGCAGTGGTACGATCTCGGCTCACTGCAACCTCCGCCTCCTGGGTTCAAGTGATTCTTCTGCCTCAGCCTCCCGAGTAGCTGGGATTATAGGCGCGCACCATCACGCCCAGCTAATTTTTGTATTTTTAGTAGAGATGTGGTTTCACCATGTTGGCCAGGATGGTCTTGATTTCTTGACCTTGTGATCCGCCTGCCTTGGCCTCCCAAAGTGCTGGGATTACAGGCATGAGCCACTGTGCCCGGCCGGTCTCATTTTTATCAACACTTGGACACCTCTAGTACTTGACTTTGCAAGCCCTAGACTTTATCATCCAAGTTAACACAACAGACCCTGTTGTCCTGGCCTCAGGACAGCCATCATCCTGCTTGGCTAAAAATAAAGACGGCACTCATACAGTGTAGAATTAGGATTCCTTCCGTGAGCGGGGGCACGGTTTGTGCTGTGGCTACCCCAAAGTCAATTCCCTGGCTGGGACCTGCCAGCTCAGGCAGTGGGAGTTGTACTGGGAGGAGGGTGGGAGAGATGGTAATTTTGGATCTCAGTGTACTCAGTAGGGAGAAGGGGGCAGGGAACTGGGCTGCCTTACATGGGAGGCCTCCGGGCATCCCCAGGCAGCTGGTGGGAGGAGAGAAGGTGCCAGGGAGCTTTGCGCTACAGGGGGCCTTCTCACTACTGTCACTCCTAGGGAGATCTCAGGATACCTGGGGCGGGGGGAACAAAATAAACACCAACTCTTTTGTCCCTTTCACCAAAGGCCAGCACGTTTCCGATGCCTGTCTAAGGTGAACCTGGCTTGTCCTGTGTACACGTCCTGGGATGTTACTGTAATTCCAGTATTCCAGAAGACTGTTTCTGGAGAGTGGAGAGGCAAGTGTATTTTGGGGTAGCCGTAATATCTTGGGTTGGTGGGTACAGGTTTGAACACCCAGTAATGCCCCTTACCCCTGAGGAATTCCAGGGACTGAGCCACCAGAAATGTCTTCAGGAACCTGACCCCTCCGTGTCATGAACATTGAGGGTAGCTCCTGACACTGCTTATGTTTGCGTGCAGGTGATCAAATGGAATCATAGGCTCTCTCCAAGAGCGCGAAGGTTTCTTTTTCTTTTTCTGTTTAATAAAGCAAGATGTCAATCAACTCTACATTTTTGTGTGTTGGCCAATGGACACTTATAAAATGTCTGATTTCAGCTGTGTTTCAGTTGAACACCCCCCACCACCCGCCAAACACACTCTTTCTGGCCCAGTGTGTTTTATAGAGATTTGGGTAAAACTAGATTGTGCTCTATGGGTCTCCTGGTGAAGAGAATTCACTTCCAAGGCTAAAGCAACCATGCAAATATTATTACAAAACCACTCAGCATACAAAATTGGCATAGCTTTCCTCCACAGTTTGCCACTGCCCACTCTCCACTCCTACCCCGCCCTGGCCACCTTAATTCCCAGTATCATTAGGCTGAAAGAGGGACAGCTGTCTCCAGAAAATGTGCTCCGAGTGTCCTCATCGGCGTGGATTCCCACGAGAGAGCAGGCAGTGAGATGGCATGAGGAGAGGAAGGTACTGGAAAGAATTGCATTTAACCCCTCTCTGGACTTACTGCTCGTCTTTAAAAACCTAAGCAGATGTCAGGCTTATTGATTTCTTTATTGGTGGCAGCTGTGGAGCTGCAGTCCACTATTTTTGGCACCTGGGAGATGCACACGGCCCCTGAGCACACTTCCCGCCTTCTGATCCCTCACCTGCTCAGCTTCCAGGGCTCCATCTTTATCTTGAGGATCTCTGAAGACTGCCTCTTCCCCCGTACTCTTCAGGATCCAGTACGATGCCTAGTATGTGGGTAAAAGTTAAAATTAGTTGAATGTTCACTATTTGGCAGGCACTGTTCTAGACACTTGGCGCATACAGCTCATTCAGTTCTCATAATCTGATGAGGTACATACTGTTATTACCTCATGTTCGTTTCCTGGGGCTGCCATCAGAAATTAAAACAACTGAAATTTGTCCTCTCCCAGTATCCTCTTCACAGGTCCGAAGTCTGAAATCAAGGTGTTGACAGGGCTGTGCTCCCCCTGGAAGCTCTAGGGGAGAAACCTTCCCTGCCTCTTGCAGCTTCTGGGAGCTGCGGACATTCCTTGTGCTGCCTCAGCCCAGTCTATGTGTGTGTGTCGTCACACTGCTTTGTCTGTGTGTCTGTGTCTTCTCTCTTGTCTGCATGTTTCTACTTTGTGTGTCTCTTATTTGTGTGACATTTGTCATTGGAGTTAGGGCTACCCAAATAATTCAGGATGATTCCAACTTGAGATTATTAATTTAATTACATCTGCAAAGACACTTTTGCCAAATAAGGACACATTTGCAGGTTTTGGGATGTGGGTGTATCTTTTGGGGAGCTACTATTCAACCCACTACAACCCCTTTTGCGATGGAAAAATGGTGATACAATGTGGTTAAGCGAATTCTCTGAGGTTACACAGCCAGGAGTTGCTAGAATTGGAATTTACATACAGCAGCCTGGCTCTAGAGCTTCCGTATGGCCCACTACTCTCTCTTGCCTTTTAGTAAATGTGCTCCATGATTGTTCACAGTATGAATGGATGGCAGGATAGGTGGGGAAATAGATGGACAAAAAGATGCTGATAACAATAGTTGGCCTACATTCTCCTTCCTTCCCAATGTGTTGAAAATAATAACAATAACTGGTATTCATTGTTTTATGCTCTTGACCCGGGACTTATCCTTGCATCCTCTTTTTTGGCTGTTCCAGGGAGAGCTCAACTATCTCAAGGCATTGCCTGCCATCTGTGCGCTACTGCCTTCCAAACTGATGTCCATAGCCTTGATCTCTCTGCTGTGTTCCAGACTCATGTGCCCCACTGCCCCCTTACCATTCCAGTGGGGGCATTATAGGGATCTCTAACCTAGCACGACAAAATGCAATCCTTGATATGTCTCTTTCAAGTTAGTTCTTTCCTTCTCCTCCTGCCATCTCAGCAAATGGCACCACCATCCACCCAAGGGGTCATCTCCAAAACTAGAAACCACCATTCTCTTTTCCTGACATTCTGTGTCCAAATCCAGGAGTAAGTCCTGTTGACCCCACCTTCAGCCTCCACCCTGTTCTCCTGCCTCCACGGCAGCCACCCTTTTTAAAGTCACCGCCATCTCACCCCTGGACCCATGCTGCAGTCATCTTCTCACTGGGCCACCTGAGGACACTCTTGACCCCAGTCCTTTTCCTCCGAGCAGCCAGAGGGGTCTTTTATTGTTTTAAGACTTTTTTTTTTTTTTTAACATAGCAATTTTATGTCCACAGCCAAATTGAGAGGAAAGTACAGAGATTCCTATATACCTGTTGCCCCTACACATGCAGAGCCTCCGCTCTCGTCAACATACTTCACCACACTGGTTCATTTGTTACAGTCGATGAACCTGTGTTGGAACACCGTTATCCCTTGAGCCCATAGTTTACCTTAGGGTTCACTCTTACATTCTATGGGTTTGGATAAATGTATAATGTCGTGTATCCACCATTATATTATAATACAGAGTAGTGTCACTGGCCTAAAAATCTTCTGTGCTCTGCCTCCTATTCATCCCTCCTGCCCCCCTGACCCAGAGGGGTTTCTTTTGTTTGTTGGTTTGTTTAAGAGATGGGGTCTCACTGTGTCACCCAGGCTGGTGTCAAACTCCTGGGCCCAAGTGGTCCACCCATTTTGGCCTCCCAAAGTCCTGTGATTACAGACATGAGCCACTGTGCCTAGCCAGAGGGGTGTTTTAAAAATGCAAGTCATATCACTCCCCGGCTTAAAACTGGACATTTCTTATTGCCATTTCAGTGTGATTCAGGCTCCTTGCCCCAATCCACCTCTCCTATGACTCCTTCTCTTACCACTCATTGCCCTCACTCCATGCCTGACACACTGTACTTCTTTCAGTTTTGGAACACATCAAGTTCTGTCCCGTATCAGTGCCCTTCTTCTGCTTGCAAACATCTTCCCCCAGATCTTCACAGGAACATATGATCTAACAGGACCACCCCCAGGTACTCTATCACATGACTCCTGTTTGAAATAAAATCTTTGGTTTATTCATTTATTGTCTGTCTCAGCTATTGGATCATAAGCTCCATTAAAGCAAATAACTAGTTTGTGTATCTCACATGCTGAAAATAGTTCCTATTTCTGCCTTTGCTTTAAGGGTTCAAGGAAGAGGGTTTAAAATATCCAGTCTCAGCTGTGTGCGGTGGCTCACGCCTGTAATCCCAGCACTCTGGGAGGCTGAGGCATGCGGATCACGAGGTCAGGAGTTCGAGACCAGACCAGCCTGGCCAATATGGTGAAACCCCATCGCTGCTAAAAACAAAAATTAGCTGGGCGTGGTGACGCTCGCCTATAGTCCCAGCTACTCGGGAGGCTGAGGCAGGAGAATGGTGTGAACCCGGGAGGCGGAGGTTGCAGTGAGCCGAGATGACATCCCTGTACTGCAGCCTGGGCGACAGAGTAAGACTCCATCTCAGAAAAAAAAAAAAAAAAAAAGAAAGAAATCAAGTCTTAGGGCAAATCAGAAAAAATCTTGAACCTCAAAGAAGAGAAAGAGAAATGAAATTCTTAGCGTCTCAAGATTAAGTCCCAGGCCAACTGGAGAAATAGTACATTGGGAATCTGAGTGAGTATATTTCTTCCCTGTGTTAACAATCTGTGTCCTGGGTTTATGAGCAGGAAAATGAATTACCCAGTAGACATTCAATAAATGTCTGTTGAACAAGTCAAGCACTTAAAGCATTTCAGGCCCTGTTCCCAGTTATCCTTACTTTTCAGATGAGGAAACATAGGCTTGGAGAGGCTAAGTGACTTGCCTGAGGTTACATATCTATTAAGAGTTGGAGCAGGCTGAGCGCAGTGGCTCACACCTGTAATCCCAGCACTTTGGGAGACTGAGGCGGGCAGATCATGAGGTTAGGCGATCGACACCAGCCTGGCTAACGTGGTGAAACCCTATCTCTACTAGAAATACAAAACAATTAGCCAGGCGTGGTGATGGGCGCCTGTAGTCCCAGCTACTTAGGAGGCTGAGGCAGGAGAATGGTGTGAAACCTGGGAGGCGGAGCTTGCAGTGAGCCGAGACCGCACCACTGCACTCCAGCCTGGGCGACAGAGTGAGACTCCGTCTCAAAAAAAAAAAAAAAAAGGGTTGGAGCAAGAATGTGAATCCAGATCTCTTGTCTACTAAGCCCCTATTCCCAACCACGATTCCATACAGAATCTCTGAGAAGCAGGAACTGCCTGGGATCCCTAAAGTCTCTACAGAGCCCTGAGTTTACTAATTCATTTTCCTGTTCATAAACCCAGGACACAGATTGTTAACACACAAGGAATAAATATACTCACCCAGATTCCCAGTGTACTACTTCTCTGAAAAGTTGGCCTGGGACTTAATCTTAAGAAGCTAAGAAGTTCATTTCTCTTTTTCTCCACTTTAGGAGTTTCAGGCTCAAGACTTTTTCTGATCTTCTTGCGACTTGATGGTTTAAACCCTCTTCTTCGAACCCTTAAAGGGAAGGCAGAGATGACCAGGTTGAGTCCTTACATGCAAAGGTAGAATTTTTCTGTAATCAGAAAATGCTCTGAGGTCGTCTTCCTCCTGGTTTTCCTTACACATGAACACTTTTATGTAGTTTGGTCTTTTCGGCTTCCACGTTTCTTCCTAGCTGATAAGAGCCCTAGGGTGAGAGCATGGACTCCATTTTCAGATCGGCTGTTAGCAAGAGCCTCTCCACTGGGTCTTGCTAAAAGACTGGTCCATTTCTTCGTCACTAGCTTTGAGCCAGTCGTGAAAGAAGACAAAGGACAGGTTCTTACCAGGTGTAGGGCTCAAAGTTTGCAGCCTAGGGAGAATGAGAAATCACCTATTCATTTCTTTCCCTGTTGTTGGACCTCCTTTTAAAAATGAGTTCCATCTTGAGAATTACATCAGCATCCCAGTAAGTAAACATCAGACAAAAAACTACTATTTCAGGCAAATAGTAATTGTGAGAATGTCCAAGACCCACAACTGTAGGTTGGGCTTTTATTCATAGAAAGGTCTATAGTGGCTGATTTTTAGTGTATCTGGCAAATATAACTGCTCTCCTGCAGAAAGGTAGAACTCTGGCCTTTTGATATATCATGCACTTCACCTCTGCTGTCGTGAGTGGGGTTTGCTATGGTAACCAGAACTTTGCCCGAGGGTTGTGCATGTAAGGTGTCACTCATTGGTAGTACCCTTTATTTTTAGCAGAAACCAAAGAGGAGCTGCTCATTGTTCCTGCTAACATGCAGGTGGGTAGTCACAGTGGAGCCTGGGAAGAATTGTATGTGCTGTTCTTATGGGGAATGTCACCACCCACCACAGTTCTCATTTGTTAGAGCAAGATGTGCTTCTGGATTTCCATTGGTTAAAATCTGTGCTGAAAGTTATGCACTAGGATAGTTGGACTTGCTTTTTTTTTGAGACAAGGTCTCCCTCTGTTGCCCAGGCTGGAGTGCAGTGGCACGATCTTGGCTCACTGCAGCCTCAACCTCCTAGGCTCAAGCGATTCTCCCACCTCAGCCTCTTAAGTAGCTGGGACTATAGTATGCATCACCATGCCTGGCTAATTTTGTTGTTTGTTTGTTTGTTTGTTTGGAGATGGTGTCTTGCTCTGTCACCCAGGCTGGAGTGTAGTGATGTGATCTTGGCTCACTGGAACTTCCACCTCCTGGGTTCAAGCAATTTTCCTGTCTCAGCCTCCTGAATAGCTTATTTCAGGTGCACGCCACCATGCCCGGCTAATTTTTTTTTTTTTTTTTTTTTTTGTAGAGATAGGGTTTCACCATATTGGCCAGGCTGGTCTCGAACTCCTGACCTTGTGATCTGCTCGCTTTGGCCTCTCAAAGTGTTAGGATTACAGGGATGAGCCACCGTGTCTGGCCTGTTTTTTTGTTTTGCTTTTTTTTGTTTTTGTTTTTGTTTTAGAGACAATGTCTTGCCATGTTACCCAGGCTGGTCCCGAACTCCTGAGCTCAAATGATCCTTCCGCCTTGGCTTCCCAAAGTGCCAAGATTACAGGTGTGAGCCACCACCCTGGGCCTGGACTTGATATTTTAAATAACTCTTTTTCAACTGCTCTTCCCCATCTTCGTCTTGACACAACATGTAAGGTTTGACGACAATGGCAGTCCTGCAGATAGGAGGTGGGTGCTTCCCATAAAGCCACTGAAAACTATGCAAGCTCAGAAAACATTTGAAGGAGGTAACTTCTCAACATGACACTCATTTCTTTCCGAGTGCTTATGCTTTGTTTTCACTGCCCCCAAATCAACTTTTTTCCTTTTTTCATCCAACTAGTGTTTATTTAGCACATGCCACATAGAGAAAAGATATATATACTTCATAGTCTCAGTATAGGGAATAAAAATAAAATTCAGTTTGCCTTGAATTATCAATTGCATCAAATTGTTTGGCTGTCTTCCGGATCAGAGGGAGGAAAAATGGTGAAAACATTTCTTCGCAAACATAGTGGCCAGGTGCAGTGGCTTATGCCTGTAATCCCAGCACTTTGGGAGGCCAGGGCAGGCAGATCACTTGAGGTCAGGAGTTCGAGACCAGCCTGGCCAATATGGTAAAACCACCTCTCTGCTAAAAATACAAAAAATTAGCTGGGCATGGTGGTGTGCGTCTGTAGGCTCAGCTACTTAGGAGGCTGAGGTGGGAGAATCGCTTGAACCTGGGAGGCAGAGGTTTCGGTGAGCTGAGATCGTGCCATTGAACGCCACCCTGGGTGACAGAGTGAGACTTTGTCTCAAAAAAAGACCAAAACAAAACAAAACATAGTGAGCCTCCTGAACTTTTGCTGGGGACTTGGAACTGGCTAGGATCTCCCTTGGCATATTTGCTGATAGATATGTATATCTAGGACATGAGCCATGAAACACTGTATTCCATCACCTGTGAGTTTGGTTAAGGATGCAAACTAGTCCAAAATGGAGCCACAGTTCTTTTATCAGTTGATATCAGCCGTGGGGCAGGAACACTAGACTAGAAGGTTCTTCCAGGCATAGACTATATCCTGTTTGATGCTGTGACTCAAGTACCTAGTGCAGTGCCTGTAATATAGTAGGCCCTTCATGAAGGTTTTTTAATGAGTGAAATTAGCATCAGATCAGCACGTCTGGGTGGGAGGGAAGAACCTGGACTATACATCAGGTCGTATTTATAAGGAATCCATGGAGATCCCTATAGTCTGAAATAGTCCTGTCCTTCAAAAACATATAATCTATTGTGAGAGAGAGGACCTCTGAGGCAGCGCTAGTTATGACTTAGGATGTATGGGAAGATGAATCTTCTGATAAAAGCATTTTAAGAGTTATCCTAACATCACCAATTTTCTTTTCAAATGGAAAGATTTCACTTTACACACTGATCATTTTAGATTATTTCATAAACTAAAGAGTATCACACTTGTGCAGCCTCATTTATTCGTTCATTCATTCATTCAGTAAATCAGATCTTTATTTGACACCTACTATATGCTAGACCCTTAGATTCTAGTAGGGAAGACAGACATTCAGTATATGTTTTTTGTTTGTTTGTTTGTGACGGAGTCTCACTCTGTCACTCAGGCTGGAGTGCAGTGGTTTAATCTCGGCTCACTGCAACCTCCACCTCCCGGGTTCAAACGATTCTCCTGCCTCAGCCTCCCGAGTAACTGGGACTACAGGCGCGTGCCACCACACCCAGCTAATTTTTTATAGTTTTAGTAGAGACGGTGTTTCACCGTGTTAGCCAGGCTGGTCTGGATCTCCTGACCTTGTGATCCACACACCTCAGCCTCCCAAAGTGCTGGGATTACAGGCATGAGCCACTGCGCCTGGCCCCAGTATATGTTTTAAGCTGAGTCCAGAACATGACCCCATAGAGAAGTGGTTCTCCACCCCAGTGCACATTAGAAACTGCTCCTATCATTGTTGCGAATGACATCCATGCCAAGGATCAATTCTGAGCCTTTTACTTGGTCCCTCAAAGCATTTGACACACACACAGGTCATCCCTCCCTTACCTTGAAAAGCTCCTTACCTTGGCTCTCTGGATACCACACTCTTCAAGGGTTCCTCCTGGAGCCACAGGAGCATTCCTTCCTAGGTTTCTAGGCTCCCTCCTCTTCCTCCTAACCTCTTAATAATGCTGGACGGCCTTGGACTCAGTGGTTGCACTTCCTGTCTTTTCTCTCTGTGATTCCTGTCTGCGATGTCGGTCATCCTGATGGCTTTAAATGTTATCCGTAAGTTGAGAACTCCCACCAATCTATCTCCATCCTGTACTCCTTGCATATATAGTTATCTACTTGACCTTCCTGCTGAAGGTCTAGTGGTCATTTCAAACTTTGACATCTGAAACCAGATTCTCATTCCCACCTTGCCCCTTCCAGATGCTTCATCTCTTGTTCGCTCTTTAAAAACCATTCTGTAGAATACAAGCATTGCTCATCACTTCTCCCCTCATGGAAGCTACACTCATCTCTCAATTGGGCTATTTTAGGAATCTCCCAGTTGCTATTGTTCCCTTTCCTCCTCATAGTCTATTCTCAACAGAGCAGGCAGAAAGATTCTAGTAACATGGAAATCATTTCCTGTCAGTTCTCTGCCCAGGCCTTCCCAGGAGCTTCCCATCTCACTCAGAGGAAAAGCAAAACTCATTACATAGCCCGTCAGCCCCTTGGTGGTTTCTCCCCTCCCCTTGCCCTTCCCATTCTGATTTCATCTCTTGCATCTGCCCCAGGGCCATTGCACCTGCTATTCCCTCTGCCTGGAATGCTCTTCCTTCATGTAGCAGACTTTCCCTCACTTCCTTCAGGTCTGATTCAAATGTCACCATCAGCGAAGTCTTCCGTGCTACCCTCCACCAGCCCGTGGCTTCATACCCCTCTTTTCAGCTTTATTTTCTCCATTGCACATTATCAGTTTTTTTGTTCTGTTTTGTTTGTTTGTTGTTGTTGTTTTTTTTTCTGAGACGGCGTCTCACTCTGTCACCCAGGCTGGAGTGCAGGGCGCCATCTCAGCTCACTGCAATCCCTGCCTCCTGGGTTCAAGTGATTCTCCTGCCTCGGCCTCCTGAGTAGCTGAGATTACAGGTTAACACCACCATGCTCAGCTGATTTTCTGTATTTTTAGTAGAGATGGGGTTTCACCATGTTGGTGAGGCTGGTCTGGAACTCCTGACCTCATGATCTGCCCGCCTGGCCTCCCAAAGTGCTGGGATTATAGGCGTGAGCCACCGCGCCCAGCCTAGTTTTTTTTTTAATGTATCATATATTTTACTGACCTAATTTGCTTTTCTGCCTGCTTCTCCCCATTACCATGTAAAACCTATGAGGGGTTTTTTTTTTTTCTAGAAGGTGGTGTCTATTGGTTCATTGATGTATCATCACACTTAGAACAATACTTGGCTTATACCTGGCACTCAGAAAATACTTGTCGAGAAAATGAATCAGAATCATCGGTATTTTTAATTTAAATACTGATGCCCCAGGGAAGGTGATTTAATTGGTATGAGGTATAGTCCAAGCCCTGGTATTTTTTGAAGGCTCCCCAGGTAATTCTAAAGTGAAGCCAGCATTGCAAACCACTGCTTTCCAGATCTGAACTCTGTTGTTTTTCTCATTTTAAGGACTTTGCCTTTGTGGCATATGTTGTTGCATTCTTAAAAAATCCATTAGTCTCCAAACTTAAATTGCAGTGGATGGTAGAAAGGAAGTTTGTGTCGTGTGTGAGAGCATATTAGGGTTTAAATTGGATCATCTCATTAGAGTAGATGTAGTGGATATTCTTCCATTTATGACCTAGGCTGAACTTCGATGGGGAGGCACAGACCCCATGCTGCAGAGTCAAGTGTGTTCTTTGTTAATTTCCCAGTTGAGCATCTGACTTTTGTCTTTATGTTTGAAGAGAGAGAGGGGATTTGAATCTGGCTAATTATAAACTTCACTTGCTTAAATGGGCTATGCGCATGTATTCCCACCCAGAATGTTCACCTGCCTACCTGCCCACTGTTTAAATTCTGTCCATCTCTGAATGCCCAGGGAAAGTCATTCCCTTTGAAAAGCCTTCCCCCTCCTTCCCTGGCTGGCAGCCTCCCCCAGAACACCTGGCATTTTTACCAGACACATGTTGCTTTGTTGGTGAACCTTTTGATGGAGGTGTCTTCTTTTTTCCCTTCCCTCCTGGACTCAGTTGTAACCTCTCCAAGGGCACTCAGCCATCTCTTTCACCTCTCTGTGTCCCCAGCAGCAGTCAGTAAAGGGATGTTGATGGATTGGTTCAACTACTCTTGTTTAATGGATTGGCAGCGTCTAAGCACCATTGCCGAGGGGAAGGGATGTCACTCAGCGTAAACACCTTGGCATTGTTCACTCTGTTTTATCGCTGATGTGTAGCATTCTCCTTTTATGATTTTTTAAAGCAACTTAGCTTTTAAGATTTAAAATCCCAAGGTTTCAGTACCATGTTTGAAAATGATATATTCAAGAAAGCTCGGATACAATCTCGTTTGCCTTTATTTTCTAAATCAGATTCAAACTAATACAATTTTACCTGCCTCTGAGGGGCTCTAAGAGGAAGCTCCAAGACAGGGCAAAGGGCTGCTTTATAGGGCCCCTCTCTCTCCATTAGAAGTAGTGGCTTTTCTATTGTAGTCTCATTATCAAGTTAACATTCGTCACCTCAACAGCCTGGGAGATCAGGTCAGCTGATACACTGGAGAAGGAGGAGGGTTTAGAAATGAAGTTCTTAACACCTTTGAAGCCCTCGGCTGAGGGGTGGAGGGAGTGATGTCATACCGAGACAAGATATGTCATAAAGCTGGAAAATGTCATAAACTGATCTCCATCTGGTTGTAGATATACAAGAAACAGCAAAGAAAAGCACATTGTGTTTTTATCCAAAGGGGATCAGGTTACTAGACCTGTATATCATGGGAAAGCTGGTGACGTAGCCTATCTGGCCTTTTCAGCAAGGTGTTTGGATGGTCCTGTGCAATGTCTTTGAGGGCAAGATGGTGCTATGTGGACTGGACAGTAGCAGCGTGTGGTGATTTGCCGCTGACCCTTGAATGCCTGGACAGTGGGCGGTGGACTGGTGTTCATCCAGAGAGAGTTCCAGAGAGAGTCCTGCACAGATCTACCATTGGCTTTATCCTGCTCCTGTTCAATATTTTTATCAATGATTTCAATACAGACGTGGATGACATGTTTATCCCATTTGCTTATGACCCAGATCTGGGAAACACAGTGACCTCATTTCACACCAGAATCAGAATCTAAATAGGCTTACAGGATAGGCCAAGGCTTGCAAAAGTCAGCCAAGAGGCTCAAGTGAAGGTCCTGCACTTGAATCTGAAAAAACCAACTGCGTTTATTATGGGATGGTCAAGAGCCTGTTTTAACAGCAGCCTTTGCGTAAAACATGGAGGCAGGTCATGAGACCGTGTGATCCATGTGCATCAGCACTGGGATGTGACTCTGAGATAAGAGCAAATCCCAGGTTTGAGGGGCGAGGAGCAGAGTGTTGACCTCGGTGCTAGTCCCGCACATCTTGACTGTTGTGTGCGGCTCCCGGCAGCACCCGCAAAGGAGGCGTTAGTAGAAGAGATGTACGGGAAAGATAATGGCTGCCTTCCGAGTCCTATCCTTTCCAGCCCATAGCCCTAGGAACCATCGCTTTATCTACTTCTTTGCCAATACTCTAACCGTCCTATGTTTTTCCCTTTAGTTGCCCCCACCCAACAAAACCTCTACACAAAATAAGTTTAACCACCTGCATTTTCTGCCCCTATGTCGTAGCTGCTAAGCATTTCTATGAAAGAAAAAATAATCACCCAGCTGTCTGGATTGGTGCAATTGCAGAATAATGGTCTCTAAGCTCATCAGATCCACAGCCTGGCAGACAGGTGGAAGGACAGTCTTCAGGCCCCCAATCACCCCAGGGTCTATCCTAACTCTTCTCCTCGCCCTTCAAACTTCGACCTCCCTGTCTTCTCCCCCCCTCTCAGCGAGGGATCTTCATATTTCCTTCACAGAGGGATGATCAGTGGAAACTCCGTTCATCCTGTTCCCTCACTGACAAAAGATCTATTTCCACCTCCAGCCTGCGCTCTTTCCTTCCTGCTTCTGAGAAAATTTCCCCTCCTTTTATCAAAGATTTCCCCAGGAGCTCAGGAGCGGGTCTCCTCTCTCTCCTGTAATGATCGTATTTGATCAGTGTACTTTCTTTTCTGCCGTTAACCTCTCTGTGTCTGTTTCCTCTCCGCCATGTTTAAACCTCCCCCTTCTTTAACTAACACCTCTTTGTCTTTATATCCTTAACAACCCTATGATTTGAAAATTTGGTCTATATGGGATGTTTTCACTTTTTTTTTTTTTTTTTTTTGAGACGGAGTCCCCCAGGCTGGAGTGCAATGGCGTAATCTTGGCTCACTGCAACTTCTGCCTCCCGGGTTCAAGTGATTCTCCTGCCCCAGCCTCCCAAGTAGCTGGGATTACAGGCATGCATCACCATGCCCAGCTAATTTTTTGTATCTTTAGCAGAGACGGGGTTACACCACATTGGCCAGGCTGGTCTTGAACTCCTGACCTTGTTATCTGCCCGCCTCATCCTCCCAAAGTGCTGGGATTATAGGCATGAGCCACCATGCCCAGCCTGTTTTCACTTCTTAAACCTCTCATTAATTCCACAATGGATGGTGCTGTTTGATTTTGCTCCCAGTTCTTCCTTGAAATGCCCTTGCCATGTTCACCAGTGGTCCTCTTCCCCTGCCTCCCAGTGAATCTTTTCCATACTGACTTCGGTTGGCACTGCTCTCCTATAAAACCCTATTCTCCTGGCTTCTCTGACACTACTTCTCAGACACTGCTTTTCTCCTACCTCTTTAAATAATACTTAGTCTTAATCTCTCTGAGCTCCTCTCCATGGAGACTTTTAATTTACTTTTGCAACAACCTTTATTCCCCCTCTACTTTTTTGATTGGTTTCATACTTTGCCTCTTAAACAAAGGTTCTCATCTCACCCTCTGGCAATTTGAGCCACATCTTCGACTTCAGTCACCACCTATGTACTGATCACTCCCAGATCTGTACCTTTAGACCCAACCCTTCTCCTGAGCACTGATTCAAACATCCAGTGTCTACCTGCCATCTCCATCTGGTTGACCCTCAGCTACTCCAGAGTAACATGTCCTAAGCCAAGCTCACCACTTACCGCATGTAAACCTCTTCCTTTGTTCCCCTGCTTGGTCAGTGGCACCCCCACTCAACTAGCCCCCGAAATAAGACACTCAGACTCATCCCTCACCTCTCTATGGCTCTATATATTTGTACATGGGAGTTTGCAACTACTATCCATTGGATAAACTATTTCAATGGCTTTTCTTGTACAGGACTGCTAAGACTTATTCTCATTTCTGGTCTGGAAGCCAGAATAAGGGCCAAAGCATTGAAGTTAAGGGAAAGATATACAGCCCCATGCTGGGCAAATTTTTCTATCGGTTGTCCCTGTCTCCAAGTGGCATGGAGCGCCTTGGGAGGTTGTAAGTTTCCTTTTCCTGCGGGCTTCAAGCAGAGGTTGGAGGACTGATGTTAGAAGATTGAGCTGGGTGACTTCGAATGCTGATACCAACTTTCAGGTTTAATTCAGCGGCTAATGAGCCCATCCTATATACTTTGTCTACATCATTTCGTTTAAGCTCCCTAATAGATTATTAGCCCCATTGAATAGAGAAGAACCAAAAGCTCAGAAGATCAAGTAATTTTCCTAAGGTGACCCAGCTGGGTAGTCAGACTTTTAAAGGAGACCTGGTATCCCCACAGTCCGCTGTTTTTGGTAAGCCACTGCTTTCCACTTGGCGTTAGAGACACATTTCAATTCAATAGATTGCAATCATCTGTATATCCTCGTTGGCACAATTAAACCTTTAGGGATAATAGAAAGGAGCAATTCTTTGATTTATAGATTAAGTAAATTTGGAACCCAAGTTCTCCTTAAATGTCCCCGTATCTATTGGCATGTTATTCTTCCCCTCCATTTCTATGGATACTTTATTGTTATAACCAGTAATTCTTTTTAAAATTTTTTTATAAAATGTTTTTTTAGAGATGGGATCTGTATTAGCCCATTCTCACACTGCTATGAAGAAATACCTGAGATTGGGTAATTTATAAAGGAAAGAGGTTTAATTGACTCTCAGTTCCACATGGCTGGGAAGGCCTCAGGAAACTTAACAATCAAGGCAGAAGGGGAAGCAAACATGTCCTTCTTCACAAGGTGACAGGAGAGAGAAGTGCTGAGCAAAGAGGGGAAAGCCCCTTATAAAACTGTCAGATCTTGAGAGAACTCACTCACTATCATGAGAACAGCAGCATGGGGGTAACTGCCACCATGATTAAATTACCTCCCACCGAGTCCTCCCATGACATACGGGGATTATGGGAACTACAATTCAAGATGAGATTTGGGTGGGGACAAAGCTAAACCATATGAGAGTCTCTGCTGCCCAGGCTGGAGTGCAGTGGTATGACCATAGTTCACTACAGCTTTAAACTCTTGAGCTCCAGCAGTCCTCCCACCTCAGCCTCCTGAGTAGCTTAGACTACAAGCATGTGTCACTATGGCCAGTGAATTTTTTTGTTTTGTTTTGTAGGGATGGGGTCTTGCTATATTGCCCAGCCTAGTCTTGAACTCCTGGCTTCAAACAGTCCTCCCACCTTGACCTCCCAAAGTGCTGGGACAACAGGCATGAACCACTGTGCCCGGTCTATAAGAAGTAATTCTTGCATCCAAGTGCAGTTTTCTTCATAAGCCACCACCTCCAGTTTGCAGAGGCTTGGAAAGAAACAAATGAGAAAGGGTTAGCTCTTCCATTTGCTTAGTGTGGCTTTTAATTAAATGCAGGTCCTGGCTTTGGAGGTTCTGGGCTGCTGCTAAAATAGCAGCCTGTTGTGTGGCCCATGCTGAGGAGGTCAACCTGGGTTTTCTTTTACAAACTCAAAAGGAAAGATGTCATATATTGCAGGGGAATTGGCTTGAGGTATAGGAAGAATATATAAGCAAATATTTACCTTATTTTAACTTTTGCCTCCAACACATTGTCCTGGTAGGAAGCAGAGGACTGATTAAAACAGCAGATAAGCATCAAAATGGGGAGGAATCAGCTTAGGACAATCACCGGGTGGGAGAAAGGAGTCCACGGGGACAGCCAAGCCAAGAATCTGAAACCCAAGCTGTAGGGACTCAACTTTCAGATAACCTGTGAGTGGTTATTTTTATAGCACCCATTAGCTGCCACTCTTGGAACACTAAGGAGAACTTATCCTCTCTTCTCCTCTTACACGCTCTAAAGTATGTGATCACTTTTCCGTCTTTCACCTGACCCTAACTTTGTTATGTGAATATTCAGAGAGCTTTCTTAGCCTTTGGGTTTGAGGATTAGGTACAGCTTAAGTAATTAAAATCCAGCAATAATCCCCAAGGCTAAAGATAGATAGAAGTAACTAGTTCCTCCATCAGTTTTTTTTTTTTTCTTTTTTTTAAATCAGAGATATTCAGGGGCAAAAAGGTAAATGTTGTGACTGTACAAGGTGCAGGTGGGGGAAGATGATGGGGGAGTGAAAAGACTCCTGGGTGGCCCAGACACCAACACTCTCAGCTGTCGTCCAGACACGTCATCCTGGGTGAGGTAGCTGGCCTCTTGAGGTCCTAGTTTCCTCATCCTTAGAAGGAAGCAGTTGCAGTTAATAATTCCTAAAGTCGGCCAGGCGTGGTGGCTCATTCCTATAATCCCAGCACTTCAGGAGTCTGAGGTGGGTGGATCACCTGAGGTTAGGAGTTTGTGACCAGCCTGGCCAACATGGTGAAACCCCGTCTCTACTAAAAATACAAAAATTAGCCGGGCATGGTGGTGCATGACTATAATCCCAGCTACTTGGGAGTCTGAGGCAGGAGAATAGCTTGAACCCGGGAGGCAGAGGTTGCAGTGGGCTGAGATCCCGCCATTGTACTCCAGCCTGGGCGACAAGAGTGAAACTCCATCTCAAATAAATAATTCCTAAAGTCTCTTTTATCTGTAAAAGAAGAAAATGTCCTGACACACAGGAGCTGGAGCTCCATAATCCACATGTTGCCTATCTTAGTCCTTTTAGGCCACTATAACAAATTCCATAAACCTGGTGGCTTATAAATAAAATACAAAATAAAATTTATTTCTTGCAGCTCCAGAGGCTGGGAAGTCCAAGATCAAGGCATCAGCAGATTTGGTGTCTGGGATGGGTTTGCTCTCTGGTGCGTAGATGGCGCCTTCTAGCTGCATCCTCACATGGGGCAAGGGACAAGGCAGCTCTCTTGGATCTCCTTTCTTTTTTTTGAGATGGAGTCTTGCTCTGTCACCCAGGCTGGAGTGCAGTGGCCTGATCCCACCTCAACCTCCAGAGTAGCTGGGACTACGGGCATGCACCACAACATCCGGCTAATTTTTGTATTTTTAGTGGAGACGGGGTTTCACCATGTTGGCCAGGCTGGTCTCAAAATCCTAATCTCAGGTACTCTGCCTGCCTTGACTTCCCAAAGTGCTGGGATTACAGGCATGAGCCACTGCTCCTGGCCTCTGGGATCTCTTTTATAAGGGCACTCATTGTAATCATGTGGGCTTTGCCTTCATGCTGTGACCACCTCCCAAAAGGCCCCTCCTTCTAATGCCATCACTGTGGAGGTTAGGATTTCAACATACGAATTTGGGGTTGCCGGGTGGGACACACACATTTAGACCATGGCACCACCTCTCACGTGAAAACAGTCATCCCTTTCCTGCCTCTCACTACTAAAGATCCATTCACATCTACAATGCCTTGGACCCCACTTTCTGCCCTAGATGAACAAATTGATCTAAATTAAGCTACCCATAAAAAATATCCTGTTTCTGTTAGGAATAAGTTCCATTAATAGTAAAAGACTTGCAAGGCATGAAAAATTCAGTTTCCCTTCCACTGATGATGATTTCTTCCTCCAACTCTAGAGATTGTCTATTCTAATCTCGTATGTTATAAATGAACAAATCTCAACCCAGAGAGCTGAGGTGGCTAAGGGTCACACAGCAAAGACCATTTGGTAGAACTTTTCCCCACTGCCCCAGATGGCAAGATACAGGTACTTGGCATTCAGTGTTTAAAAGATAATTATAGAGCTATTTTTAAACAGGAAGGCTCTTTTACCTTGGGATTTTTTTTAGGAAAAAAATAAGCAAGTGTACTAGATTTGTCCTTTTAAGCCAGTTTAGGAAGAGTGCCTTCTCTGTGCTGTTGAAACTGGCAGGCCTACCTCTTGCAGACAGACTGTTCTGGTCTACTCGGTTAGTTGTTATCCCAAATGCAAATCTGACTCACGGGTGAGATCATGAGAAATCTGGGCTATTTTTCTTGATGACTTTTTCTTTCCTCTTCCAATTTTCTTTTGCGGTATTTGGCTCTGTATGATACCCATGCTGGGGAACAGAACCTTGAAAGGGTTGTTCCTAGGTTGGTCACTGCTGTCGTATGAATCACAAGACAGCTGGGGCAGGCTTGGCCCTGAACTGTTTGTGGCTTTGGTGTGGAAATTTAGGGTGTGTGTGTTTGTATGCATGCACATGTGTGTGCTTGCACATGTATCTGTGTGTGTGATGGCATATGGCAAAGTAAGAAGATTACTGCTTACTAGGATTTGAGCCCTTTTTCTAACCAATGGACTATTTTTATTCAACAAATGTTCACTTAATATCCAGCTTTTACTAGGCGGTGATGATATAGAGGGGTCTTTTACTGTCTAGAGAACATTATCTACAATTAAATAAGTAAATGTTACCTAGCCTGTGTATTAGGGTAATGATAGTTGCTGTTGCCGTGACAAATAAACCTCCAATTTTTTTTTTTTTTTTTTTTTTTTTTGAGATGGGGGTCTTGCTGTGTTGCATAGGCTGGTCTTGAACTCCTGGTCTGAAGCAATCCTCCCACCTCAGCCTCCTGAGTTAGTCAGGATTACCAACATGCACCACTGCACCCAGCTCAAACCTCCAAGTTTTAATGGCTTAACATAACAAAAAAGTCATTTCACTCTCACAAACAGCCTAGTGCAGGGCTCAAATCCCAGGAAGCAGAAATCTTACATACGGCCAGGGCCATCACACTCATACACAGACACATGTGCATGCATGCGTATACACACACACACACACACACACACACACACACACACACAGAAAAAGAAACATGCACATCCACACACTAAATTTCTATACCAAAGCCACAAACAGTTCACAGCCAAACCTGCCCCGGCTGTCTTGTGATTCATAAGACAGCAGAGACCATCCTAGGAACAACCGTTTCAAGGTTCTGTTCCCCAGCATGGGTGTCATACAGAGCCAAAAACCACAAAAGAAAATTGGAAGAAGAAAGAAAAAGTCCTCAAGAAAAATAGCCCAGATTTCTCATGCTCTCAGTCATCCTTGGTCAGCAGGTGGCTCTCCTCCACATGGTGATTCGAGGACTCAGATTCTCTCCATCTTGTGTCCACACCAATGTCCTAGGGCTTCAAGTACTCTGCCCCCAACTGGTGGAAGGGAGGAGATAGTGGGGAGAAGGTGCATCTACTTCTGAAATGCCTTGGGTTGGAAGTGAAACACCTCATGTCCTGTCACATCTCATTAGCAAGAACTAACCAAATAGCCCTGCTCAGATGCAAAGGGAGCTGGAAAAGGTAGCCCACAAGGAGTCTACACTGTGAAGGGGGAATATATGGAATTGTGGTGTTTGCCTGCTATTTTTGCTACTGTCTGATAAGTACTTTACTGCAGGGGGTACACCTGGGATGCCACCTGGGCAGGTAAGAGAGGCACCTAACCTGGATTTGGTGGGGGGAGTTATCACACATTGTTCCTTATTTCCCCTCTTCTCCTCCTGAGCTTGATTTCACCTCTCCAGCCTGCCTCTTCCCCTGTGAGTGTCTCTCACACCATTGCACCTGCTCTTTCCTGTCCCTGGAATTTTTCTCCCACTTCACCTTGGCCCTTTCTGTACTTAGTGCAGTATTCCATCAGGGACAAGTGTGGAACACATTCCCCTAAGAAGCTGTTCCTGGACTCACAAATTCAGCTTGTGTTCTGGCCTATTACGGAGGCAAAAGGCGATTTTTAGTTATTGGGGTTTGAAAGCTGATATGGTTTGGCTCTGTGTCCCCACCTAAACCTCATCTCAAATCATAATCTGTATGTGTCGAGGGAGAGACCTGGGGGGAGGTGATTGGATCATGGGGGTGGTTTCCCCCATGCTGTTCTTGTGATAATGAGGTAGTTCTCATGAGATCTGATGGTTTAAAAGTGTTTGGAAGTTCCCCCCTCTCTCTCTCTCCCTTTCCTGCTGCCTTGTGAAGACTTCACCTTCCACCATGATTGTAAGTTTCCTGAGGCCTCCCCAGCCATGTGGAGCTATGAATTAATTAAAGCTGTTGTCTTTATAAATTGCCCAGTCTCCAGTAGTTCTTTATATCAGTGTGAAAAAAAGACTAATCCAAGAGCCCACGAAAAGGCATGTCTTCTAATCAAATGGAAGTTTTACACACATAAACTTCAGCCTCTAGAGAAAAGAGAGGCAGGGGAGCCATAAGGTGATAGGGAAGTGAGGACAGGACCTCATTCATTCTGACATTCAGTTTTCCAACAGCTTAGAGGGAAGAGCTCCTACCCTTTGGAGGTGGAGAGGCAGCGTGGGCTCCCAGGTCATGTCAGTTCAGGAACCTACACTTCTACAAGTGGGTTTCGTGAGCGGTTTCTGAGGGTTTATTTCTAGGGAATAAATGATACAAATTTTCAAATGCCAGTTGAGGAGTGGGACACTGAGATCAAGGCAGGGTCCTTCCTAGGGAAAGCGTCCTCTTTGATCAGGGAAGAGAAGGAGATAGTTATCCAGCCAGCCTCAGTCTTGGAGCAGAAGGTAGAGGGAAAGTAGATTCCTCTAGGGTCAGAAAAATCATGGAATGTATCTTACAGTTCCAACACACCCAGGATCTTGTAAAGGAGCATGGGGTTTTAATTTTTAAATATGAGAAATGAGCATATTTTTCCTGCAGCCAAGCTTTTCTCCTTATTTTTTAAAAAATATTTTCTTACTAATTATTTCTGATGATCTCAAGGAAAAGTGCCTTTTGCGATTATTTTGACAAGTTCATACATGCAAGGGGCCTGCTGATCCCGCATTTACAAGGCTGCTTTTACTGTTTAGGTTACCAGTAGAGTTCCGTAAAAATAGACCCATGAGCTGGGTGCTCAGAAACCAACTTGGCAGGATAGTTTAGGAAGGGGACTGAGCTAACCCCATTAGGACAGAATACAGTCGGTCTCTCTTATTCTACACTCCAGTCTGAAGGTATGGTTTTCTGAAGCCACAGGCTGGGCCCATATACCATAAGAGAGTCATTTCACTGTGAGCTTAATGATAGATGCAGAAACTGAAGGCAAAATATCCAAGATATGGGGCCCAACTTTAAGATCAGATAGAGCAGTTCTTGATTAGCAGCCATTCAGGAGGGTGGTCCTCTGTGTTTCTTGTGACTTCTTAGCCCAAGCCCAAACATTCGCTCATTCACCAAATATTGATAGAGTACCTGCTGTGTGCCTGGTACCCTTCTAGGCACTAGGGATACAGGGGTGATCAAGACACTCAAAACTCCTAGCTCGCTTAGCACCCACATTCTAGGAGGTGGGAGGACAGACATGAAACAGAAACCAGAGAATATGCAATAAAATTTCAGGTGGAACTAGGTGCTTCTGGAAGAAAATGAGGCAGGTTAAGTGACTACAGAGGGATGGAAGGGACCTTGCTGGATAGTGGGGGCTGGGAACGCTGTCTGAGAAAGTGACAGTGAGGAGAGGCCTGAGCGGTAAGAATGAATCAGGCAGGCACAGATTCCAGGGCAGGAGCACCAAGAAGGAATAGCCAGTGCAAGGGCCCTGGGTAGGGAAACCAGCAGTGCCCACAGTGATGGAATGGGGACATGCCTTTACCGGGACTCCCCTTCACTGCAGCTATCCTGCCCCTCAATGGCTCACTCCTGAAAGTATAGTCATGGGCTGCCTGACCCCTGCTCACCAGAAGGCAGGAGGCAGTGGGGCAATGTTGCTGGGCCCTGCTCAGGAAGGTAGAGGGGAAGTCTGCAGAGAACAAACTGCCTTTTTTCTTTTCTTTTTTTTTTTTTTGAGATGGAATCTTGCTGTGTCACCCAGGCTGGAGTGCAGGGGTGTGATTTCGGCTCACTGCAACCTCCGTCCCCTGGGTTCAAGCAATTCTCCTGCCTCAGCCTCCCAAGTAGCTGGGACTACAGGCATGTGCCACCACGCCCAGCTAATTTTTGTATTTTTAGTGGAGACGAGTTTCACCATATTGGCCAGGCTGGTCTTGAACTCCTGACTTCATGATCCGCCCACTTTGGCCTCCCGAAGTACTGGGATTACAGGTGTGAGCCACCACGCTTGACCCAAACTGCCTTTTTTCATTGTGCTGGTCAATGTGTGCCGAGATGGAGGTCTGCTTTCCAATCTTACAGGAATTTGCTTTTCGGTGAAAAGGAAGGAAGTGATGAACACAAACAGCCTTATGGCCCCTGTTCAGAGAAAGCCATTGGAAGTTGGTGGAAGACCAGACCACTCCTTCTGTTCCTTAGAACCATGGGGCTGCCCACCACTGAGCAAGTGTCTGGCTCGTGAGAGTGTTCTGACTTTCAGAGAACTTCAGGTCTCATTGTCCCATAGAGCAACGTTGACCATTGCCTGAATAAATCCTCGGATCTGGCTGGTTAACAGCAGCTCTGTTGCTAATAAATCCTTTGAAATATTCTGCCTTGTGTTTTTCATGACATATTTGCATGTCAAGATCATTTGGGTTTTGGAATGAGGTCTCCTGCTGTTCCTAACATCATAAACGGATAGTAATAACCCAGGAGGGGATTCTGTTTTGGGGTTGCGAGTAGATGAGCTTTAAAAACATTAATCTTATTTGCGGGCAAATATGGCTAATGATAGACTAGGGAAAACAAAATAATTCAAAATCTGCAGTGAATGCTTGGTTGTTTCCAAAGGGCTTGCTTTTTAATGAAGCGCAGTAAATAATGAAGAATAAGAGGGGAAAAAAGGTAGAAACAGCATCCCAGGAGTTTCTTGGTGGTGGTGTTTTTGTTGTTTTAATCAAAATTAAAATAGACAAACCAAGGCAAGGGAGCAGCATTGACCTCCACTCCCAAGTGGGGCTGGGGCTGGACCGCAGGGCCGGAGCCTATCTGTGGGTCAGTGGTAAAGCAAACCTCTACACTGGGGTTCTCTGTGATGGGTGACTTTGCCCCAGGGGACACTGGCAGTGTCTGGAGACATTTTTGGTGTCACTGGGGGTGCTTAACATCTAACGATGCACTGGACATCCTCTCTAACAAATAATTATCCAGGCCGTGCATGGTGGTTTATGCCTGTAATCCCAACTCTTTGGGAGGCCCAGGAGGGAGGATCACTTGAGGCCAGGACTAGCCTGGGCAGCATAGCAAGAGTGTCTCTACAAAAAATATAAAAAATTAGGCAGTGGTAGTGGCGTGCATCTGTAGTCCCAGCTGCTTGGGAAGCTGAGGCAGGAGGATCACTGGAGCCTAGGAGTTTGAAACTGCAGTGAGCTATGATTGTGCCTCTACACTCTAGCCTGGGTGACATAGTGACACCCTGTCTCAAAAAAATAATAATAATAATAATTATCCAGCCCCTAATGTCAATAGTAGGGAGAAACTCTGCCTCCTGGCTGCCCCCTGTCCTGGCCTCATCTCCGGTGTGGATTGGCTCTTGCCGCACTTTCCTGGGAGTTATTTCATCTCAAAGTGAAGCCTGCAAGGGGCCTTAACATTATCTGATACTAAGTTTTACCAATAGGACTTGCAGGACTTCACATAGATTGAGTGGCTTTCCAAAGTTCACAGTAACAGAGGTGGGATTAATGAACAGGTTAGGAGCATTTGTTAGGAGCATTTGTGAAAGAAGAGGCTTTTGGCTCAAGCCTGTAATCCCAGCACTTTGGGAGGCCTAGACGGGTGGATCATGAGGTCAGGAGATCAAGACCATCCTGGCTAACACGGTGAAACCCCGTCTCTCCTAAAAAAATACAAAAAATTAGCCGGACGAGGTGGCGGGCGCCTGTAGTCCCAGCTACTCAGGAGGCTGAGGCAGGAGAATGGCGTGAACCCGGGAGGCGGAGCTTGCCGTGAGCTGAGATCGGGCCACTGCACTCCAGTCTGGGCAATAGAGCGAGACTCCGTCTCAGGAAAAAAAAAAAAAAAAAAAAAAAAGAAGAGGCTTTATAGGCTTTTTACATTCTACTCTTGGATACTTTGCTCATGCATACAAGAACTGTTTGTTGAGTTTCTGTTATGTCGCTGGCACTCTGCTACCATCTATCACCTGAGGAAACATGAAGCCTGCCTAAAATAGGCCATTAAATAATAATAATAGTAATAACAATGTTGAGAACATTTACTGAGTGTTTACTCTGAGCCAGGACTATACTCAACCTTTTAATGAATCCTGGATCTCATTAAATCCTCTCCACGACCCTGTAAACAGGCACTATTATTGTTCCCATTTTACAGTTGATAAAACTGAAATGCAAGGAGTTTAGGAGTCAGTGGGCGAGGAATGTGAGCCTTGCTCTTCTGGATTACAGAGCGGGCACTCCTCACTGCCGAGCTCGCCCCTTTTCCTCCCTGATGATTAGCAATTCAGTTGTTCCTGTAGTTAGGAGGCATTGTTTTTAGGGTGTTTGGACCTAAACTCAAGAAATGTACATACATTCTTCTGCTCACACTGCTCAGGCCATCAGTGGAGTTTTTGCCAGTGTTTTGGTTGCCGCTGGTTTTGGATTTTTCAGTCATATCAGGACTTTAGTTTGACTTCCATAAATACTTACTTTTGGTGAAGATTTACTGTGCCTAGGAGGTGGCTAAACACTGGGAGTTCAGCATTGAGCAAAATGCTTGTCTTAGTTTGTGTTTCTTTTTTTTTTTTTTTCTGAGATGGAGTCTTGCCCTGTCACCCAGGCTGGCGCAATCTCGGCTCACTGCAACCTCCGCCTCCTGGGTTCAAATGATTCTCCTGCCTCAGCCTCCTGAGTAGCTGGGATTACAGGCACCCGCCATCATGCCCGGCTAATATTTTTTTTTTTTTGTATTTTTTAATAGAGATGGGGTTTCACCATGTTGGTCAGGCTGATCTCGAATTCCTGACCTCGTGATCTGCCTGCCTCAGCCTCCCAAAGTGCTGGGATTACAGACATGAGCCACAGCGCCCAGCCAGTTTGCGTTTCTTTTAAAGCAGACCTTGAGACAAGGATTTGGGGTAGGAAGTTTACTTGGGTACAGAAATGAGGAAGAGGGAGGTGACAGAGAAGGGAGGGAGCTGACAAAGGGTGTGCTAATGAGGCAACTGCGGTGACAACCAGTGCTCCAGCCCTCTGTGGATCGCTAAAAGTCTATGTGGAACACATCTCAGAATTGCCCCACCAAGACCCCTGGACTCAGGGTTACCTATCAACTCCCACCCTTATGCCTTCATTGGGTGCACGTTGCTTTTGGAGGCACAATTCCTTGGTACCTCCCAGGCCTGAGCGCACCCTCAAGGAGAAAGGCAGAACTGTCCCTAGGTGATCCAGGAAGGGTGGGCTGGGAGCTAGGACCACAACGTCTGCTACAATCCATTCCTACCCTCGAGGAACTCTCAGTCCTGTGGGCCAGGAGGATTCACAGAAGTCAGTCACAGTACAGTCAGACAACGGGAAGATGAGTGCAAGGAATGGAGTACGACCGAAAAGACATGAGGATTTCATCAGGGGCATTGAGGAGGGCTTTCCAGAGGAGGTGACATAGAAGGGGTAAGAGCAGATTGAAAATAGTTCCGTCACCAACGTCTTCCTTATTCTCACTGCTAGGGCATAGTGTGTGTAACTCTGTGTCCATGGTCGCTGGCGTTTGTCGTCTGAGAGCTTTGAAGGCTCCTTTTCCTGTGCAGTGTCACGTCAGGACGCTCCTGTGGTCAGCATCAGGACCAGGAGCTGGCGTGCTGTGCTCATAGCAGCGGCACAACCTCTAAGCCATTGTCCTTGAAGTTGTGTCTCAAAGAGCCTGGTGCCAGTCCCACGGCCCCCGACATCCACTAGTGCGGCCCTCCTTCACATCCAGATCATGGTTCCTCCTGCTGTGAAATCTTGGGCAAGTGGCCAGCCTGGCTGAGCCTGAGTTTCCTGATGGCTATCCAAGGCCAGGCATCCGCAGCCTCCACTAATGCTTCTCAATGCAAAATTCAAGAAACCAGAAAGCCTGCATGCAGATCACATGGAGAGCTCATTCAACACCGATTCCTGGGGTCCACCCATGCAAAGGCTCTGAGTCTGGAGTTATGCGGTCAGGTCGGAAGCTTTGCATTTAAAGAGCTCCTCTCTGAAGCTGAAGCTGCTGGTCTGTAGTCCTCACCCGGAGGGGTGGGGCTCTAGGACCTCTCCTCAGTTCTCTCCTGGATGTGTTCACCTAGATCAGGGGATTCTCAGCATTAGCACTTCTGATGCCTGAGGATGGATAATTGTGGGAGCTGTCTGTGAACAGTAGGAGGTTTAGCAACATCCTTGGCCTCTACCCACTAGGTGCCACTAGTACCTCCTAGTAGTGATGACCAAAAATGTCTCTAGACATTGCCAGGCGTCCCCTAGGAGGCAAAATCACTCTACCTCGAAAACAACTGTCCTAGGTGTTGTGGAATACTGCTTCTCAAACTTGAATGTATGTAGGAATCATCTGGGGGTCTTGTTAAAATGCAGATTCCAATCGGTAGGTCTGGGGAGGGGCCTGAGAGTCTGCATTTCTGTTGCCCTCCTGGCCAAAGCTGCTACAGCCAGTTGGTGGGCCACCCTCTGAGGAGCAGCAGTCTACACTCCAGTGAGTGGCGTGCTTTGGCTGGACCCAAAGGCTCAAAGGTGTCCCTGCCAGTGTGGGATTCGGTCAGGCCCTCTAATTCCCTCTGATTCCCCCAGGCTAATGGAATCCATGGCTGCTGCTTCTCTTTCCCTGCCAAGCCCACCAGCCCGGTGCCTCCTGCCCTGCTCATCCAGGGAGGAGCTAGCCTTGCTTTGGAAGTAACAGTAAATCAGTGTTCCTTCAGGGTGCATAAGGATCTCACTAGGGCCCTCTCAGTACCCAAAGAACCCGCTTTGCACTTTAGAGTCCAGTATTTTTTCTTTACTCAGAATTTCTAAAGAGGAAAATGCGAGGAAGGGCACCTTCCGTATGGACAGTGAGAGGCACAGGTCTGCCAACCTGAAATTCTAGGAGGTTTAGAGGAAATTGTCTCTGAGCGGTAGGGTGAGCAGGTGGTTCTCAGAGACAAAGAAGAAGCAATTATGGAACATGAAGGGCCTAAGGCAGATGGGGCTGGACAGAGCGGGGGCTCCCTTTACATAACACTGAACCCCAGGAATTATTCTGATAATGAAACACTTTGTAGACTTCTAGAAATGCTGTCACTTTGCCCATTGTTATTTTTGGCCATTGTTTCCTTATTGGGAATAGGAAAAATTCTTAGGAGACATTTTTTCCATGGTTTAGTGAGAAGGTTTGAGATACTACAGGGAAAGAAAAGTTGCTACTGCCCTGTAGAGCTCCTGTAAGGAAGGTACTCAGGTGTGGGGAAAAGAGAAGGGGCAGCTGACCTCTAAGGGTCGGTGGCAGGGCTCCCGTGGGACATCTCAGGTGGGAACGTGGGCTCTTTTCCAGAGCAACGCTCTTCCCTCTGACCACGGGTTCTGTGGGACCATGAGGACAGGCCTGCCCTGCACAGGACAGTTCTGTACTCTGCACGATACAGAGTGAGTATGTATGAGCGGATGTGAGGGAGTCTTCCCCATTCCATGTTTGTGTGGAGGAATGCACTGCGAGCTCCAAAATGCCAGCTGTTACTTTGGGACAAGCCATCTGGCTGGACCTGGGATGCTATGTTTGATAAGTCCTACCTAGAACAAGAGGATGTGACTCCTTTGTTTTCCCATAGGAAGGGTGTGTGTGCATGAGGCGAGTTAGGGAAAGATTGGTGTGGGATAGAGCAGATGGGGATTAGTTAGTGCTACAGACTGTTTTTGTCCCCCAGATTTATATGTTGGAACCTCAGTCATCAATGGGATGGTATTACTAGCTGGGGACTCTGGGAAGTAATTAGGACTTGAAGATAGAGCCCTCACAATGGGATTACTCCCCTTATAAGAAGAGATAATAGGCTGGACACGGTGGCTCACACCCATTATCCCAGCACTCTGGGAGGCAGAGGCAGGTGGATCATCTGAGGTGAGCAGTTCAAGACCAGCCTGGTCAACATGTGAAACCCCATCTCTACTAAAAATATAAAAATTAGCTGGGCGTGGTGGTGCACACCTGTAATCCCAGCTACTCGGGAGGCTGAGGCAGTAGAATCACATGAACCCAGGAGGCAGAGTTTGCAGTGAGCTGAGATCATGCCACTGTACTCCAGCCTGGGCAACAGAGCGAGACTCCATCTCAAAAAAAAGAAAAAAAAGAGAGAGATATACCAGATAACTTGGTTCCTGTCTCTCTCCACCACTGAGGTCATAACCAGGAAGAGAGCCCTCAATAAGAACTGAATCTGCCTGAGCCTTGATCTTGGACTTCCCAACCTCCAGAACCATGAGAAATACATTTCGGTTGTTGATAAGCCAGCCAGTCTCTGGTACTTTGTGACAGCAGCCCAAGAGGACAAAGCCAGTCAGAAAGATGACTTAGACCAATAGGCTTCAAATACAGTCTGTGAAAAGGAAGGTACCAGTCAGCACTGAAGTTTCAGTCTAGTGAGAAATGAGGACAGTTGAGTCAAGACAGTGACTAATGAGTAAACTAATTACTCATTTTAAAGAACAGAGCTTTATGCTACACTTACGGCCTTTCTCCTTTGGAGGAACTTGAATGTCTTGTCATTAATGAGAGTATGGTATTTCTCAGTGATATTTATTTAGCATCTTTATTGGCCAAAACCAAAAACACTTAGAAATAGTTTCATTCCAAAAATAATTTGTAAAATGTTTATTGGCCTGTGAAAGCCAGATGTCTAGAAACCACTGAATTGGGCAATTAGAACAGTGAAGGCGCAGGATGAGAGCAGCCTGGTCTCGGGTGGTGGCTGTAGGAGGAGGGGGAGCCGGGGAGGGAGGACAAGATAGAATTTTGTGGCTGACTGGATGCCTCTGAATCTGGGCGACTGAGAGTGGTGATGAGACCTTTTATGGCAATGTGTAAGTTGGAGAGGAAACAAGTCTGGGGACAAATGAAACATTTGGGAGTCATAAAACATGAATGGCTGCTCTTTGTGGCGGGTATGGTACCGTGAGCTCCATTTTCCATTATTTCATGTAATCAGTGTGACCACCCTTCCAGGTGGGGGCTGTTGTTGCCTCAGTGTTACAAATGAGGGCAGAGAGAAGGAGAGGCACATTGTCCTCTGACCCAGGGGGGTGGACGACTCAAGTGTGGGACTGTGGGATCATGAAACCCCAGAAGGCACCAGATCCCTGTTCTGTGTCAACCACCCTGTATGTGGGAACCAGGTGCTGAGGAGTGGACGGAATCTGAGGAGGGAGGATGGAAAGGGTGAGAACAGAGCTTAGAGGAAGAAAATACTTGGTTGGGGAACCCAGAAACCCTCAGATCCTGTGTCCTATCAGCCAATTCTCCTAAAAGATGAGAACAGGGTGCACAGAGGGCATTGGCTGGCAAGTGGGACCATTTATTTCCAGGCGCTTTTGCTCTCATTGTGCAGCTCTTTGCGTCCATGCTAGAGGTGGGCTGAAGCCCCAAATCTGGTGGGCTCGTGGGCTCCTTCTCCCCGCTCCCACCCGTTTTCCAAGTCTGCCCTGAGTTTTGGGTCTTACAATAGGAAGGAAAGGCTGTGCTGGCCATGCCCACCCACAGGAAGCAAAGTTTTTGGAAAGGCCTTTGGTAAGATGGCCTCGGCTGCCCAGCTCAGGGCTGCTCAGGCCCTGTCTGTGTTGGCTCCCAATCCTGTCAAAGGGATAATAATAATAATAATAATAATAATAGTAGCAGCAATGAGTTTGATCTAGGCATTGTACTAAACATTTTGCATGGAATAGAAAAAATACTCCAAGAAAGAAACAATCCAGAAAAGCAGTTATTCCAGAATAGGTGCCCTTTCCACTAAGGCCTTGCACTCCAGAATCACGTGGCCCAATCAATGTCTTACATTCTATCAGTCCTTATCAGCATTCTTATCCCTTGAAGGACTTTATTATTATTCTTATTTTTTATTTTTAGACAGTCTCCCCCCCTGTCACCCAGACTGGAGTGCAATGGTGTGATCTTGGCTCACTGCAACCTCTGCCTCCTGGGCTCAAGTGATCCTCCAACTTTACAGGCACACGCCACCATGCTCAGCTAATTTTTCTATTTTTGGTAGAGACACCGTTTTGCCATGTGGCCCCGGCTGGTCTGAAACTCCTGGGCTCAAGCAGTCTGCCCTCTTTGGCCTCCCAAAGTGTTGGCATTACCGGCGTGAGCCACCGCACCCAGACTCCTTGAAGAACTTTGAATTCCTTACCCATAAAAACTCAGGTGAGCACTCTATATGTTCCCAACTCATCACAGGAAAGGAAAATGCCTATTTTATACTCTTAAGTTTATCCTTTGAACAAACATTGGACTGGCCATGAGTTAGCCTTAAGGTTTTTTCATTCATTCATTCATTCATTTATTCATGTAATCATTTATTCATTTAACAAGAGCTCATTAATCACTCAGTGTAAATCCACAGTGCAGAGGGTGAAATAAACAAAAAAAAATGTACAGTACGATCCCTGTATTTCAAGCACTCATAGGTCTTAACCTACTTGAAAAGACAGAATGCACAGGATTCATAGGACAGCACTCTTGTTCTGACATATACACTGAGGGCCTCAGAGGTCGGAAGGAGTGACCTGTGGACAAGAGGGACTGAGAGAGGCAGCATGCACTTGAAATAGACTTGAAGGCCAAAGAGATTGGGGTGTGATGGAGATTGTGGGGAGGGCAGGGAGGGACATTGTAGGAAGATGAGCAGAAATATAACAGCAAAAGAAAGGGACTTGTGAACAATTTCTTTGCTTTCTCTTTTTTTTGAGACAGAGCCTCGCTCTGTCACCCATGGTGTGATCTTGGCTCACTGCAACCTCTGCCTCCTGGGTTCAAGCGATTCTCCCTCCCTCAGCCTCCTAAGTAACTGGGATTACAGGCATCCACCACCACGCCTGGCTAATTTTTGTATTTTTAGTAGAGACAGGGTTTCACCATGTTGGCCAGGCTGGTCTCCAGCTCCTGACCTCAGGTGATCCGCCCGCCTTGGCCTCCCAAAGTGCTGGGATTACAGGCGTGAGCCATCACGCCCGGCCTTGTGGAAAAATTTCAAGTGACTTGTCTAAGGCATATGGCTTCCCTGGAGGAAATTCTTAAAAAGGGGGGTTTGGCTTTGAGGACTGCTTTCCCCAAGGCCAGAGACATGGCGGATCCTATTCCTTCCCCTGCCGGGTGACTTAACTCACTCCCTTGTTCTAGGCCTTTGTGTCCCCTCGATAGGGTCAGCCCTATGAAAAAAGGATGAATCTACCTAGGAGCAATGCCCTGCTTGGGGAGAAACAACCAAAATGAAAAGTGGTTCATAGCTGATAAGAGCTGAAAGCTTTGAAAGCTTCAGTTGCCAAGAAGGGTTGCATTATTGTCAAGCCGAGGCGGTGGGGAATGATAGTGGATTATTGTGTCCTGCCCTCCCTAGCCTTTCATTGGGTTTCAGGGGAGCTTCTGGGACAAAACCATTCAGGAGTGAGACCCTGTCTCTAAAATTTTTTTTTTATTTGTTTAAAAAGGAGGTATATCCATATGATGGAATACTATTTAGTGATAAAAAGAAATGAGCTATTGACGCATGCAACAATGTGGATGAATCTCAGAGTCATTATGCTGAGTGAAAGAAGCAAGACCAAAAAAGAGTACATACAGTGAAATTGCATTTATATATAGTAAAATTCTAGAAAAGGCACGCTGATCTAGGGGTAGAAAGCACACCAACATTTAGGGGCTTGAATGGGGATGGTAGGACAGCAGCAGAGGAGGAAGGGGGAGGACCACGGGAAGGGAGGGAACTTTTGGGGCTAATGGGTATGTCCATTATCTTAGTTGTAACGATGGTTTCATGGGTAATGGTGGTTTTATATATAACCATATGTAAAGATGGTTTCATAGGTTCAAATTTATCAAACGTGGGCCAGGCGCCGTGGCTCACACCTGTAATCCCAGCACTTTGGGAGGCTGAGGCGGGCAGATCATGAGGTCAGGAGATCGAGACCACGGTGAAACCCTGTCTCTACTAAAAATACAAAAAATTAGACGGGTGTGGTGGCGGGTGCCTGTAGTCCCAGCTACTCGGGAAGCTGAGGCAGGAGAATGGAGTGAACCCGGGAGGCGGAGCTTGCAGTGAGCCGAGATCGTGCCACTGCACTCCAGCCTGGGTGACAGAGTGAGACTCCACCTCAAAAAAAAAAAAAAAAAAAGTTATCAAACCTGTATGCTTTAAATATGTGTGGTTTATTGCATGTCAATTATACATCAATAAAGGTCTTTATAAGGACTCCAGACTTGGGGCACAGATGGTCAGTGAGCATTTCCCTAGGGCAGGCCTGTGTCTGTTGCAGGTTAGATTCCCAGGGAAGCCAGCTCCTAGTGAGAAAATCCTGGAGGAATCTCCTGGACAGTACTCGCACAATGAGACCAACTGCAGTGCATCCGCCAAGGACTCAGCCTACTCCCACTCACCCCAGAGCTCTGGGCTAGCACAGCCCTTAAGAGTTATGATCTGGGATCCAAGGCTCTATGCCCCTGCATTGGAAGCAGCAGCTGCTGAGGGGAATTCCTGAGAGAGCTGGCACCTGAGAGCCTTGTGGTGATACTTCTGGAGCCTGGGGACCGTCAGTTCTGGTGAGGGACGTCTGGAGCCTGGGGACAGTCAGTTCTGGTGGGGGACGTCTGGAGCCTGGGGATGTCAGTCTCTGTAGGGTGATTCATCACAGCACCCCCTACAGCCTGGGTGTTTTCAGTGGAATTTCTTATTTATTTATTAGACAGAGTTTTGCTCTGTCGCCCAGGTTGGAGTACAATGGCACCATCTCGGCTCACTGCAGCCTCTGCCTCCCAGGCCCAAGCCATCTTCCCACCTCAGCCTCTCGAGTGTCTGGGACTACAGGTGCTCGCCACCACACCTGGCTAACGTTTATATTTTTTGTAGAGACAGGATTTCACTATGTTGGCCAGGCTGGTCTGGAACTCCTAGCCTCAAGCAATCTGCTCACCTTGGCCTCCCAAAGTGCTGGGATTACAGACAAGAGCCACCATGCCCAGCCTATATTTCTTTTTTCTTTTTTCCTTTTTAATTATGTCAAAGGGAGAAATAGCTAGGGTCCCACCTCATTAGGTAACTCTCCCCACTCAACTACTTTTTTTTCTTTTACACACTTAGTGATGTCAAAAACATTTGCCCTGCCAGACTATATGGGGAAGGGTGGTGCGGGCAGGATAGTGGCCTCTGACTACAGAACCCCCCCTCCACTGAACTGACCAAGGAGAAAGGCTTTCCATTTTGTGGGAGACACTTCTCAGAGTGTTACCTTCCTAGTAAGATGACTTGACAGGTGCCTCTTCTTTGCCCTGCCCTTGACAGAAAGATCCATGCTGGATTGGCACAGATTCCAAGCTTTCTTATGGAAAGCAAAATATTCTTTCGCTTTTGCAAAGCAGCTTCTGCATAAAAATATTTCCAGTAGCTTCTGTTTTCAAAAGGTTCCCTCTCCAAAGCTGAGGATTTTAAGAAGTGGGTTGAGGCAGATGTTCTTTTAGGTGAAAGGCGTGGTCTCTGAGGAGGACACTGGGTTTCCCCGCAGGTATCTTATGGGGCACTGTGATCTGAAAAGATGCTTCTCGTTGTACTGTGTTGTGGTGTATTGTGTTGTGTTGAATTGCATTTTTTATTTTTGTTTTATTTTTATTTATTTTTGAGACAAGGTCTTGTCACTCAGGCTGGAGTGCAGTGGTGCCATCTTGGCTTACTGCAACCTAAACCTCCCAAGTTCAAGCGATTCTCGTGCCTCAGCCTCCCTAGTAGCTGGGATTACAGACGTGTACCACCATGCCCAGCTAATTTTTGTATTTTTTTGGTAGAGACAGGGTTTTGCCATGCTGGCCAGGCTGGTCCCAAACTCCTGACCTCAAGTGATCTCTCAGCCTCGGCCTCCCAGAAGTGCTGGGATTACAGGCATGAGCCACCATGCCTGGCCTCAATACCAGATTTTTGAAGGTTCCCCCTGGAGGTTAAGTTTCTTAGATCCTGTAGTATTGAGACTATGTAAACCCAAAGTTATTAAACTCACCTTTCAAGTGTCTGTGGAATGCCTAAACTTACATAAAAGCACACAGTTTGTAGAATTTTATCAAATCTTCAAACACCACAATCCTCAAAATGTTTAGCTCCAAAGGGTTTAAATGCATCTTCTAGAGCATTTTTCTTGGATATCTGATATGGAATTATTTTATATTTATAATGCCTCACATTCATGAAATGATTGACAAGTCTTGTCAAGTCCTTATTCATTTGCTCTTTAATTCGTTCATGGGTGGAGTAGGTGTCACCAGAAAACTGAATGGATGGTGGGCTTGGGGAGGACAAGGCCCCAGCCGACTGTCACAAGGATCTGCCTGGGGTGCTAGGGGACAAGTCTGATGGTGACTCCAAGCTTCTCATCACAGAAAGGCTGTTGTCAGATGGAGGGATGGAGCCTGTGGGGAAATGGCAAACTTTTGCTTGGTAGACATTGCAAAAGAAAGACTTCCATCCATCTATCTGATCAGAGAAGAAATTAGAAGGGTTCTGGGCTCAAATAAAATATCTGAGACCAACTGCTAATGAGAGGTGAGGACAGCTGGCTGTGGGATTCCGCCTCCCAAGATTTGAGGAGGAACTTTGCACTTGGGAAGCCAATTGAAAAAAAAAAGGCTCCTCATTTATGCCAGCCTCAGGAAGCTAAGTCTTCCTCTGCTGCCCTGAGGGGCTGGAATCGATGTGCATGTGGCTCCCGTTTCTGTGGCCAGACCCTGGTGGTGAACACATTTCGGGCAGCCAGGAACAGGCTTGTTGTGGCTCTGCAGCCAGACCTGCCAACCTTCTCGTCAGGACGTGCGAGCTTAATTATTCCACTGCTCTCTGGAAATGATGCTGGCTTGTCCTTGAAATCCCTGACCAAGGGCCAGGTCCTGCTGGGTTTGTAGATACCTCCTGTTGTGGGTGCACGGAGCCTCTGCCCAGCCCAGCAGCTTGTCCCCTGCAGCTCTGAGAGATGCCTGCCCCACAGCGACGGCCGCAGATCTAGCTTGTGCTTCCCTAGCCGGCCTTGGCCCCTCGGACAGTTGCTGACTGTGGACACCCATTCTGGGGATTGGCCAGATCTGAATTCCTTCCCAAGATCCCCCCACCTACCCCCTCCCAACTTTCTTGTCCTCAAGGTCAACACCTGTAAAATAATTCCCACCATATATGCAAATAATTTTACTTGTTCCATGAATGGAGACCATTGCCAGATATCACTAAATGTTTCTGAATATGGGGCTGCGACTTGGATGGAAAATTACTGTTTTTTTTCTTTCAACATGTGATGAACATTAAAGGCTTATGACTGTTGATTCATCAATACTTAAAACATGTTTTATTTGTTTTTGTTTTTACTTTTGTTTTGTTGAGATAGAGTCTCACGCTGTTGCCCTGGCTGGAGTCCAGTGGCACAATCTCAGCTCACTGCAACCCCCGCCTCCCAGGTTCAAGCAATTCTCCTGCCTGAGCCTCCCGAGGAGCTGGGATTACAGGCATGTGTCACCATACCCAGCTAATTTTTTGTATTTTTCGTAAAGACGAGGTTTCACCATGTTAGTCTGGCTGGTCTTGAACTCCTGACCTCAAGAGATCCACCCACCTCAGCCTCTCAAAGTGCTGGGATTACAGGCATGAGCCTATACATATGTATAGGTTCCTCATATACATATGCACATTATATATGTATAATATATATAACATGTGCGTACGTGTCTGTGTCTATCTTCCTGTCAACACTACGTCTCCTACCATATTGGATCACAAAATGCTATGTGGAAGAGTTTTCGAAACTATATAACTTCTCAAAAGTTCTTATAATAAAAAGTTTACCTTAAGATAAGTTAAATTAGAGTTTGAAGATAACTGACAAGCTGATTTTAGCAACTGTTGTTGCTCTCAGGGCATGTGATGCTTTTGGTGACCATAGAGACTCCATTTCAATACCCCCAGCTCCCTTGAGCTAGTTTCTCCTAAGAAAAGGAATAATATGTTTAAAAGAAGGAATGCTGGAGAGGAGTTTACTCCAACTAAATATATTGTAGTGGCATAGCTTAGATTCCTTACCAGAAGCAGAAAATGCATAGTATAGAACCAAAAGAGGGGTATAATTTTTTTTGGAACATCGCATTCTTTCTTCTCCCTAAGACACATAGATAGATATAATTATATGATTGGAAAATTGGACCCAACTGGCGAGTTTAAAGGAACTGGGACTGGTTAAACTAGAGGCGAGAGTGAGGTAGCAATGATGGTCTGAAGCAGCTGCTGTGCGTTTCCTGGAGGACCCACGGGGAGGGGGAGAGCTGCGACACAAGCTTCGCAGAGGGGCTTAGGCAGGGGTCAGCGTTTGAATTGGACGCTCTCGTGTCTGTGGTCTGTTTTAAGTTTGGGTGTGCGAAGCCAATGCGAACAGTTTTCTTTCTTTCAAGTCCGTGGTTAGGGCAAACTGCCCCCCGGGAGAATGTCGGTGCCTTAGTTGATAGCTTTGTGTTTCCGGAAGCCCGCCTTCCAATAAAGGTGGTTAATTGGGAGAGGTGGAATGGTACATTCTTGCTTTCCAATTAAGAACAAGGCTTCATTACAACAAATAAGGCCAGCACTATCCAATACTATTAACTTTGTATTTAAATAAAGAGTATAATTTTAAAGTTTAAAGAAATGTGAAAATAAGCGCTAATCTCCGTTTAAAGTTCTTAATAACGGTTTAATTAATTCTGTTAATTTTCTCCTCCAAGATTAAATAGAACTAGCGCATTCTCAGTCTTTAGGCTGTGTGTGTGTGTGTGTGTACATGGTTTACACATTTTGGGATTTCAGGACAGCTAGCCCTCAAAAGCCCTGCAGGTGAATTTTCACATAAGCCAAGACACTCCATTTCCACCACAAGCTACCTCGTTCCTTTTGTATCCTCCATCCCTCCCTTTCCCCTGACTTTCCAGCCATAAGCTTACGCAGAAAGACCCCTTCTGCCCATCATGGGGAGTGCACACCAGCTGTGTGAACCACGTGACACTCTCACCGCCCCCAAGTCAGATGGGAGTCATTTTTCTCTGGACCTGACCAGTGGTCTGACTATCTCTTTGAGGCCATCTCCCCCTGACCCCTGCCATCTGGTGTTTGCTAGCAATTTGCATTCGGCCCTTAAGTTTTGCTCATTAAACACCCTCCTTGGCAGCTCTGTGGCTCCCCTGCAACTTTTACAGCTTGGCTTTGGGTACAGGCTGCTTCCAACAGAGCCTGAAGGTACAAAATCTCAGTGAGATCAGAATGTTAAAAAAAAAAAAAAAAAAAAGAAAACAAATTAGAAAAGACGGTCATAAGATTGTCCTGTAGATTTACAGTGATTTATCCACAGTCTTAGTGGGGAGGATGTGGGATCATATTCTTTGAAGTTTTATTTTCTGGTAATATTTGTTAGGGTGCTTTAAAAAAATATATTCCAAGAAGTATAAAGAAAACAAAAAGGTGACCCATAATTTCACCGTTCAAATAATCCCTATTGGTTTTTTTAAATGGAAAATATGTACATGGTTACAAAATTCAAACAGTACTTTGGGAATGATAAAAGATGAAAATCAAAAGACTTTGTATATGGACACACATACATTTACATAGAAGGATAATAAAGCACAAGAAGTTCTGTTTGCTAATTTTTCACGTAATGTGCCTGGGAGATAGTTTGGTATCAGCTTGTACAGGTTTCCTGCATTTTTTGTATCCTCTGCAAAGTAGTCTGTCTTATGGACGTTTGATAATTTATTTAACCAGTCTGCTATTGAGGCAGGCTTTGCTTGTTTCTGATTTTTTACTGCAATGACTCTGCAGTGGACATCCTTGTACCTACATCCCAGGCAATTCTTGTATGTATATCTGTTGAATAAATTAATCCGAGTAGTAGAATTACTAGAACAAAGTCAACGTGTATTTTAAATTTGATACCCAGTGCCATATTGTCCCTAAGAAAGGTTGCACAAATTTACACTGCCACCAAGAGTGCGGGAGAACCATTTGCTACAACGTACACTCACCAGTATTTTTTTTTTTTTTTGATCCATTTGGAAGTTATTTTGGAACTTGGGTTTTTTTCCCCAAAAGCAAAGTCAATTGCTTCAACACCAGTTATCAAACGATCCCTGCAGATCTATTTTCCCTGTAGATCTGAAATGCTGCACTCATTGTATCTTTATGCTGATGCCCCCCTACAAATTTCCAGGTGAGCTCCATCCTCTTGCAGCAGCCACCTGCCAACTGACACTCCTTCTTGGGTGTCTGATAGGTGTCTCAAGTGATGGATGGATATGACAGTAGAGTCCTTGATTTTTTTTTTTTTTTTTTTTTGAGACTGAGTCTCACTCTGTTGTCCAGGCTGGAGCACAGTGACGCGATCTCAGCTCACTGCAAGCTCCGCCTCCCAGGTTCACGCCATTCTCCTGCCTCAGTCTGCTGAGTAGCTGAAACTACAAGCACCCGCCACCAAGCCTGGCTAATTTTTTATACTTTTAGTAGAGACGGGGTTTCACCGTGTTAGCCAGGATGGTCTCAATCTCCTGACCTCATGATCCACCTGCCTCGGCCTCCGAAAGTGCTGGGATTACAGGCATGAGCCACTGCGTCTGGCCTAGAGTCCTTGATTTACTGCCCCATGGCCCCCGCTCATCTTCTCTTTCTTGATTGATGGTGCCATCATCTACCCAGTTACTTTGACCAAAGCAATGGGAGTCATCCTGAATTCCTTTCTTTTTCTCCACTTCTAACCCATCAGTTCACTGGCACTGTGTTAAAGTCATATTTCAAATCAGACCACTTGCCACCATTCCTGTCACTTCTACCTCTTTTATCCCATCATCACCTCTTGGGTAGACCATTGCAAACTGTTAAGTACATTTCCAGAATATTTTTGTTGGTATAAACCCTCTGTCTACATAGTAAGTAGCTAGAGCAGTTTTTTTCTTTTAAATGCTAAACAGATGTGTCGCTCTGCAAACTAAAACTCTTTAAAGCATTTTCCATCTCAATTAGAATAGAATTCAGAGTCCTCACTAGTCACTGCAAGCTTTATGTAATCTAGCCCCTGCCCATCTTCCTGGCCTCTTCTCTGTTAACCACAACCTGCTTTTTGTTTCATGATGTGTGGACTCATTTCAACCTTAGGGTCTTGGCTCTCCCTCTCCTAGAATGCTTTTCCCTTGTCCTAGATCATCTGTGTTATGCTAGTTTCTTAGGTCTCAACTCATGTCACCCCCGTTGCCCTTTATCTCATTGTCTTGCTTTATTTTCTCTAAAACACTTACCACTATGTAGATGTTCTTATTTATTTACTTATTTAAGGGAGAAATTTTGTCTATTTGGCTTGGTGCCAATTATTCCACATGTTGAATAGTGCCTGGCACCTAGCAGGCACTGGAGCCTATTTCTGGAATTTCATTTTGCACCATTGCCCTCTCTGTTTGTTCTCCATTACTAAATTCCTTTTATTATTGTAGCTTTCTTAGTTTCAATGCTTGTAAGAGCAGGCTTTCTCTGCCCTACCTGCTTCCACCCCCTTCTCTTTCCTAATTTTGCTGGCTCTTATGGTTATTTTTCCAGAGGAGATTTCTAAAAATACTCCTTGTTGGTATTTTAATTGGGTTTACATTGAGTTTATAGATTAATTTGAAGTGAAAAAAAATCATCGAACCTTTTTCTTTAAAAGCAAGCTAGACTTTTAACATTTTCTTCCAGTTCCTCAACAGGTTTTTTAAAAGAACTTTTTAATATGGAAAACTGAGAACATACACAAAAGTTGTGAAAACCGTAAAATGAACCTTCTTGTATCCATCACACAGCCTCTCCACCGTCAGCCCATGCTGCCTCGTCCACATGCATACCCACTACCCTTCGTATTCTTTATTTTGTTATTATTATTTTTTGAGACAGGGTCTTACTCTGTCGCCCAGGCTGGAGTGCCACGGTGTGATCTCAGCTCACTGCAACCTCTGCTTCCTGGGCTGAAGCATTCCTCCCACCTTAGCCTTCTGAGTAGCTGGGACATCAGACGTGCACCATCATGCCTGGCTAATTTTTGTATTTTTTGTAGAGGCGGGATTTCACCATGTTGCCAAGGCTGGTCTCAAACTCCTGGGACACAAGCAGTCCACCTGCCTTGGCCTTCCACAGTGGGATTACAGGTGTGAGTCACTGTACCCAGCCCATATTATTTCAAACAAACCCAAGACATCATCATTTATCTGTCATTGTTTTTACTATGTATTTATGAAAGATGAAGACTTTAAAAAAATAGCCATAAGGCCGGGTGCAGTGGCTCGCGTCTGTAATCCCAGCACTTTGGGAGGCCAAGGCGGGCGGATCACAGGTCAGGAGTTCGAGATTAGATTGGCCAACATGGTGAAACCCCATCTTTAATAAAAATACAAAAATCAGCGAGGCATGGTGACGCACCTGTAGTTCCATCTACTCGGGAGGCTGAGGCAGGAGAATCACTTGAACCTGGGAGGCAGAGGTTGCAGTGAGCTGAGATCATGCCACTGCACTCTAGCCTGGGCAACAGAGCGAGTCTCCATCTCAAAAAAAAGAAAGAGGCTGGGCGCGGTGGCTCAAGCCTGTAATCCCAACACTTTGGGAGGCCGAGACGGGCGGATCACGAGGTCAGGAGATCGAGACCATCCTGGCTAACACGGTGAAACCCTGTCTCTATTAAAAAAAAAATACAAAAAAAACTAGCCGGGTGAGGTGGCGGGCGCCTGTAGTCCCAGCTACTCAGGAGGCTGAGGTAGGAGAATGGCGTGAACCCGGGAGGCGGAGCTTGCAGTGAGCTGAGATCCGGCCACAGCACTCCAGCCTGGGTGACAGAGCGAGACTCCGTCTCAAAAAAAAAAAAAAAAAGAAAGAAAAAAAATAGCCATAATACCATTATTATACAAAAATTTCATATTTCTTCATTGATAGTTTTAAAGTTATTTTCTAATAGGTTAGGCATGTTTCTTATTGAATGTCTATATACATATTTTAATATATATATAAAATTTTCTTTTCTTTTTTTTTCTTTCTGAGACAGAGTCTCACTCTGTTGTCCAGGCTGGAGTGCAATGGCATGATCTTGGCTCACCGCAACCTCTATATCCCAGGTTCAAGTGATTCTCCTGCCACAGCCTTCCAGGTAGCTGGGATTACAGGTGTCCACCACCACACCTGGCTAATTATTTTGTAATTTTAGTAGAGACGAGGTTTTGCCATGTTGGCCAGGCTAGTCTCGAACCCCTGACCTCTGGTCATCCGCCCGCCTCGGCCTCCCAAAGTGCTGAAATTACAGGTGTGAGCCACCGTGCCTGGCCAAGATATATATTTCTTACTGAATATCTATATATCAAAGTTTTGATGTATCTGTGTATCAAATCTTATACAAACTTTTTAGTTTCTATTGAAAATAGGGATATGGTTTTCTGTTTCCATTTCCATTTTTCAAATTGTTATTTTTGCATATATTACAATTAACTGTTTTCATATGTTAATTTAATAATCTGCTACCTTATTGAATTGTCTTTGTTTCTAGACTTTCCTAGTCTTTTCATACCTCTTTGGAGGGTTCTGGAATACGTTTGGCAAGCGCCTAACCACTCAGAATGTCTGCTCATCTGCCATGCGTTCAGGGCTATGGAGTTGGTGCTGTGAGCCTAAAGAGGACCCCAACGAGGCTGTTATAGACACCAGAGGGAATTTTATTCATCTGGGGTGAGACATAAAAATAGGCGAAATGATACACTCATAGATGTAAAAAAGTTCATCAGTAAGTCCAAACTACATAAACAAGTTTCCAGAAAGAATTTGAGTATGGGAGTGTTCATACCAAAGTCAGGTTAATCGGTAAAGGCTCCCAGGAGCTGATGGACCAAGTCTGGCAGAGAAACGCAAGAGTATGTATGAGTCCACTCAGGCTTTCATAACAAAACACATTTCCACCAAGTTCTTTGCCACTTTATTATTTATTTTTTAAAAATAAATCCATCATACCTAAAAAGTTACAGATGCACTTTGTCATGTTACGAGAAACATGGCCTTTCCTCTGCTTTCCAGTAACATAGTTCTCATTTCTGAGACCTCACCAGAATGATCTTTAACGTCCGTATTGATACCAATATTCAGTTTACGTCAGTCTAGGCTTTTTCTAGCATGCACCTCCAAACTCTTCCAGCCTCTGCCCATTACTACCCAGTTCCAAAACTGCTTCCATATCTTTTGGTATCTGTTACAGCAGCACCCCACTTCTTGGTACCAAAATCTGTACTGGTCAACTTGGGCTGCCATAACAAAATACCATAGACTGGGTGTCTTAACAGAAAAGTACTTTCTCATAGTTCTGGAGGCTGGACATCTGAGATCAGTGTGCCAGCACGGCCGGGTTCTAGTAAGGGTCCCCTTCGCGGCTTGCCACCTTCTCTTCTCACTGTGTCCTCACATGGCAGAGAGAGCACACTGACGTCTCTTCCTCTTCCTATGAGGGCATTAGTTCTATTGGATCAGGGTCCCATTCTCATGACCTCATTTAACCTTCATCACCTTCTTCTTGTCCCTGCCTCCAATGCAATCACATGGTGGGTGAGGGCTCAAGCATATGAATTCCAGGGGACACAGTTCAGTCCATAGCAACATTTAACCTTGGAACACAATTTCTTATCGGAAATCCTCAGGGCCTGAGCTGTTTTAGAACTCAGCTTTTTTTGAATCTTTAGAAAGGTCAAGCCATACATATACTGTGTTATGTAACATATCCAGTGGGGTCTGGAGTAGCACCTCGCAAATAAATTAATATCTCAGCAGCCAAATGTGGAACTATTATAAGAGTAGGATAAATAAAGACAATAAATGGCTGCAGGGTAGTTGAGATCAGGCAAAGTTTTGCTGGCAGATGCCTTACAAAAGAAAAAAAAAAAACTCAGTTGTCAAAACTTTTTGGATCTGGGAGTTGCAGATAGAAACTGTGGACCTGTGAAAGTAAAGGCCCTGGTGAGACTAACCAAGTCCTGTGAGGAGGCCATAAAGAGATAAATAGGGCTGGTCCACTTCTTTTTAGATTGGCTCCCAGTGAATTAGTTGACCCAGGCTTTACAGTCTCCAGCTGTAAGCACGTAGAGCAAACCAGCACCTTAGGCTTCTTATTGCTCCTTATCATTCTTTTCCCCTCTGTGGCAAAACCCATAGGGTCAGGTGCTGAGGCTCCAACCCATTGTCCTACCAGATGACTCAGGGTAGGTGACGGATATAGTGCAGGCTGCACACACACACACACATACACGCACGTGCGCGCGCACAGACACACACACACACGCCCCCAGGCCCTGGGGTGCTGAGGGGATTGCTCACCAGGCTGTCTTCTCACTCCAGAAAGCTGAGGAGAACCACGTTGGAGGTGCTGATTACCTCCTGCGTCCCCTCCCTTCCTTTTCTCCTCAGTGAAGAGTGAATGAATATACTGCAGAGTTGACTTGATACGTGCTCTGCTTGAGAGCACTGGGTTTCCCCAGCAGGGGGTGGTCAGCCAGGTCACAACAGGCCAAAACGACTCTTTTGGTTTTTGTTTCCTTCCCAGCTCCCCTGGGGTAATTAGCATTTCCCAAGCAGCAGCATCAAGGATGTTGCCCTGCATATGGAGGCTGGCCAAGAACTGGGAGCTCAATGGCCTAGCATCTGTGGGATTCGGAATGGACTTGTCCAGACCCTATTTCCGGATGAAGCCACATCTGTCCACAAGGTTTTTGTTTTTTGGCTTTTCTTTTTTTTTTTTTTTTTTTTTTTAGATAGAGTTTCACTCTTGTCACTCAGGCTGGAGTGCAGTGGAGTGATCTCGGCTCACTGCAGCCTCCACCTCCCGGGTTCAGGCAATTATCCTGCCTCAGCCTCCTGAGTAGCTGGGATTACAGGCACTTGCCAGCACACTTGGCTAATTTTGTGGGGGGGTGTGTGTGTGTGTATATATATATAATTTTTTTTTTCTTTTCTTTTTTAGAGACGGGGTTTCACCACGTTGGCCAGGCTGGTCTCAAACTCCTGACCTCAGGTGATCTGCCCACCTTGGCCTCCAAAGTACTGGGATTACAGGTATGAGCCACCATGCCCAGCCTGTCCATGATGTACTGCTGTACGAGCAAAACTATGTGTTAAGTCAGCTAGCCCTTCATATGTATGTGATATGTCTAATAAGCTAAGAATATGGGTGTTAGATTTAGTCCCTAAAGTTCCAGCCATTTGGTCTGGATTCTATTGAGGCTTGTCATGGCTGCTTGTATCCTTAGAGTCCTGGGTGGAGCTAACCCTGACCTTCAAGATTCTCCTCTCTGTTCCCAGAGAGGGTTCAAGACTCTTCTCTGGTGCACTGCTCTCTGGGCATGGGAAACTTCTGGAAGGTTATGATGTTCTCCTTGCGAATCCAGTTTCCCATAATTTCTGTTCAAAAAGAAGGCGAAAGTACTCTGATATTTTTCTGCTGTGATAGTCAATGCTGAAGGGTCTCTGGGTGGGGTCTTGGCTTCAAAGTCCTTCCTTAGCAAGGAGAAAGAGAAATTCCCATAGGCCCATGTGAGCTATTTAGGTGCTGGCAAACTCATCAAAACCACTACTTGGGTCATTTGAAACGGTGTGTCCTGTCCCCACAGTTCCTCATTCCCTGACTTTTAGAAAGAGCCAAGCCTCAGAGCCAAGTCTGGTAAAAAGATCATTTGGGATCAAAAGCAAGATCACCTCCTTCCTATGTGCAAATCCCTAAGGTGGCTGCAAATAAGGGAGACACTGTCAAAGTGCTTTTTGGTCTTCTACTTGGAGACAGCAGTCCATAGAGGGTTGCATTTCTTCTGGGTCCAAACCACCATGGCCAGTTCCTCACTAAACTTCGGTTTGCTCCTCTGTTAAATGAAAACAACTTGTGGAGTTGTTGGACAGCCTTGCCGAGTGTCTGGTGCCTGGAGCGTGCTGTACATTCTCAGGATGTGCTTAGGAAGGGCCATGGCGGATGATGAGGATGATGGTCAGGATGGTGTCCTGGATGTTTGCATCCTGGAGCTGCAATAACAAATTTCCATAAACTGGGCGACTTCAACCAACAGACCTCCGTTTCCTGGTTCTGGAGGCCCAAAGTCCAAAATAAAAGCGTTGGCAGAGACACGCTGTCTCTGAGACTCTGTCTTTGCATCTTCCAGCTCTGGTGGCTGTACCTGTTCTTTAGCTGTGGCCAGGTCACTCTAGTGTCTGCCTCTGCGACCACGTTGCCCCTCCTCTTCTCTGTGTCTTCTCTTCTTTGTATCTCCATGTATCCTCCCTCTGCCTGTCTCCTAAGAATCCATGTCATTCATTGCATTTAGGGCCCGCCTGGATAATCCAGGATAAGCACCTCCTTTCAAGATTCTGAAGCACATTTGCAAAAACTTTTTCCAAATAATGTAACATTGGCAGGTTCTGGGAATTAGGATGTGAACATATCTTTTTGGGGGGCCACTGTCCAGCCCACTACACTCAGTGAATGCTACCCATGATGATGATGTTGATGATGACCAGTGCCAATACCAACACAAAGCAGTAAAAAGTACGGGCGAGTCTGGTGGGGACGTGGGGTGTGGGCAGCAATGGCACCACAGGGGAGCCTAGGCTCTGGCCTAACTCAGTTTCCAACCCTTCCCTTGCCTTCTGGACAGTCCCCTGCTTCCCTAGCTCTGAGATCCTCACGACCTTCCATCTCCAGGATTGTCAGGCCCTTGGGCCAGCTCACGGCAGCCAGGACACAGAGGCATTGTGCCATTCCTAGACCAGCTGAGGGACGTGGACCATGTGTGAGGGCTCAAGCATGATGATATTTCCAACAGGCCTTCTTAAACATGCAGGACCGGCCAGGGCCCGTTGCCAGCACCTGAGAGGAGCTGTGATGCAGCTCATGATCCGGTGATCGCATCCAACTCGCTGCCGGCTGCTGTCCAGGCCTCCGGGAGGACCCGCCGCCGCCTCTGTCCAGGTCAAGGGAATCGGCATCTTTCCCAGACCACCATGAGGGCCAGCGTTCCTGCTCAGCCGTGAATGCTGCTGTTGTTATGGCTGCTGCTTGGCTTAGTTTAAGCGGCTTCTTTTCTATTCAGGCTGGAAAAAGGCAGCGTTTGGATCTGGCAAGGACCTTGGTGTGCAAAGTGAAGTCCCTGAAAGTACGGCCTGGCAGCCTGGCAGGGGCCTGCTGCACTGCTCATGATTGGATGTGAGGTTTCTGGGGCCTCTGCAAGCTGGGAGCTCAGAGTGGTGAAGAGTCTGGGTGGGGGGGTGGGAAGACAGGGAAAAGAAGACAGTCTGGGGGTGGGCGCGGGAGGACAGTGGGAAATTGCTTTTTTGTTGTTTTTGGAGATGGAGTCTCACTCTGTTGCCCAGGCTGGAGTGCAGTAGTGCCATCTCGGCTCACTGCAACCTCCACCTTCCGGGTTTAAGCGATTCTTCTGTCTCAGCCTCCCGAGTAGCTGGGACTACAGGTGCATACCACCACACCTGGATAACTTCTGTATTTTTAGTAAAAATGGGGTGTCACCATATTGGTCAGGCTGGTCTCTTACTCCTGACCTCATGATACACCCTCCTTGGCCTCCCAAAGTGCTGGGATTATAGGCGTGAGCCACCATGCCTGGCCGAAAAGCACTTTTTTTCCTGTCTCCTTCAGTGATTAAGCTTTGCGGCTGTACAGTCTCCTGTCATCCCCAGCAGGGAGCTCAGAGTCAAGCCCAAAGTGTGCACTTGTGGCTTCCAGAGATCAGCTTGAAGGCAGGAGTTGCTTTGTTAGCAAAGTTTAGATGGAACTGGGGGGAAATTGCTCTCCAGTTTGCCTGCATATTCCCCATATGTAGTCAATGAAGGGACCGTCAGTCTCTATTCAGGAGCTGGGAGACTTGGATTTTAGTCCCAGTTCTGCCCTTGTGGTCAGAAAACTTTGAGGAAGTTGCTTAAATGCTGAATTTCAGATTCCTCACCTGGAAAATGACACATGAGAGAATTAACTCCTTCCTGCTTGCCAGGCTGAGAAAGAGCAAAAGGGATTTCATCTGTCAAATCCCTTTTTGAAATGGATCATCATTAACTGTGTCATAACTGCCCGGAATTGAATATTGTTTTTAAAGAAAAGGATAGAATGTAGGCCACTCCTAAATAAAATGCTTCTGTCATGCTGTTAGCATTTAGAACATCAAGAACAAAACAGTGCTTGTAGGCTGGGCACGGTGGCTTACGCCTGTAATCCCAGCACTTTGGGAGGCCATGGCGGGCGGATCACTTGAGACCAGGAGTTCCAAGACCAGCCTGGCCAGCATGGTGAGACCCTGTCTCTCTACTAAAAACACAAAAATTAGCCGGGCGTGGTGGCCAGGGCCTGTAATCCTAGTTACTTGGGAGGCTGCGTTGGGAGAATCATTTGAACCTGGGAGGCGGAGGTTGCAGTAAGCCAAGATTGCATCACTGCACTCTAGCCTGGGCAACAGAGCAAGACTCCATCTCAATAAAAAACAAAAAAACAAAACAAAAAAACAATGCTTGTAGAATGTTAAAAGCTGGAAACAACCACAGGGTTGGCCGTCTTCAGCCATAGGGTGTCTTGGCTTGACATGAGCTCTTTGTGGGTAGTGATTGTATCTCTGCGTTTTCTCGTGTTTTTGAATCCACACTACCTATTGCATAGGAGATGCTTCACGAGATGCTGAAGCCTCAGCACCTGTGAGGAAGGAGGCCTTGGCGAGGAAATGGGACTGGGCACTCCAGGTATGCACTGTGACTGCCTCCTTCCCCAAACGCACTCTGTCCTTCCAGCCCCTATACAGGCTGGGCCTTGGCCTAGATTGCCTTTACAATAAATACTTTTTTTTTTTTAAGTGAAAGCAAGTTTATTAAGAAAGTAAAGGAATAGGCTGGGCTCACGCCTGTAATCCCAGCACTTTGTGAGGCCAAGGCGGGTGGATCACCTGAGGTTAGGACTTCGAGACCAGCCTGACCAATATGGTGACACCCTGTCTCTTCTAAAAATACAAAAATTAGCCAGGCATGGTGGCGTGTACCTACAATCTCAGCTACTTGGGAGGCTGAGGCAGGAGACTTGCTTGAACCTGGGAGGCAGAGGTTGCAGTGAGCTGAGATCGCGCCACTGCACTCCAGCCTGGGTGACAGAGCAAGACTCCATCTCCAAATAAAGAAAGTAAAGGAATAAAGAACGGCTACTCCATAGGCAGAGCAGCCCATCATGCTGCCTTTAAAGAAACATTTGGTCCGCTCGTTCCTGGGTGCCCCCGGCTCAGGGCTGCTGAGGAGATCTAGATTTCGGGGGCTCCCAAAACCTCAGTCTTCTAAGTCAATGATATTTTGATGCCACATTTCAAAAATTAAAAATTAATGCCAGAAAATCGACGTTGAACTGAATATTTACGTTTGAAATCAAGACAGAATCTGATCTCACACTTGTACAACTCAGTTTCACTTACTTCAGTGTAATCCCAGTAGTGTTCTCAAATCCAGTTTTTATTGAAAATACTGACAGTTTGTTCATCATGCATTTTTGTACTAGGATTTTGTCAAAAGCTGCATTAAAATATGAGTTGTCCTGAAGACTGAGTTTTCTGATGCTCCTGAAATGTTGTGCCCAAGGCCCTTTCAGCTCCCTTCTTGGTGCACACCACCTTAGGGACTGGTTTATTTGCAGGGCGTCCTGCTGCTGCACCATGAACCCCCAGGCAGGGCAGCTTCTTTTTATTTGGGTGTAATAAAGATCTGATTGGGCCTCCTTGGTCAGCCTTTGCTCTCACCTGCCTTCTATCTTGAGAACAGAATGTAGCACTTCCATGGTTCCTACCCAGTTCAGCTTCAGAAGCCTTTGGGGAAGGGTGTCTGTTTTTCTGAAGACATCGTGAGGGAGACAGAGATGCATAATGCCTTCAAAATTCTACCTTAGGCATCTTTTGATTCTCTTCCCCAAAGTTCTCCTCTCTTGCCGGCTATCTTATCATTTTTTTTACCCTTCTCTATTTCCATAGCCTCTTTAAGACTTCCAGCATTCCAGTGCCCCCCTCAGCTTGTACACCCACTGAGCAAAACAAATGCCCCACCACTATTACTCCTTAAGATTTCCTCTTGAGTATTGGTGGTGATGGGAATAGTGGGAGAAAGGTCCCAGTTAATCATACAGCACGTGGATGGGATGTAACATCTGTACCTAGAGGGGTTCAGTCAGTGACTGATGAAGGAATGAGTGAGCGAATGAATGAAACAACAAAGTCTGGGTGCAGGAAAGGGGGTTTTACTATGGGAGGAGTTCTTCCACACCTTTTTTTGTTTTGAGAGACAGGGTCTCACTCTGTCCCCCAGGCTGTAGTAAAGTGGCACAGTCATAGCTTACTGCAGCCTCAGATTCCTGGCTCAAGCAGTTCTCCTGAGTCAGCCTCTTCAGCTGGGACTACAGGCACACACCACCACACTCAGCTAATGGTTGGTTGGTTGGTTGGTTTTGTAGAGATGGGGGTAGTGGTCTCACTCTATTGCCAGGCTGATCTCAAACTCAAGGCCTCAAGTGATCCACAAGCCTTGGCCTCCCAAAGTGTTGGGATTACAGGTGTGAGCCTTCGTGCCTTGCCACCTCTCCTTAATTGAGCTGAAAATACCCTTCACAAGAGACTTGAGGGGCTTTGGCAAGTTGCAATGGTTCTCTCCCTTGCTGTCTTTCAAAAAGGATACATTTCCCTAGAAACCTGTCCTTTGGCCATACAGTGGCCACACAGAAAGGGGTTGAGGCTAAGAGACAGTCTCTTAGCCTCAACCACTTTCTCCTCATTACAATTTCCAATTCTAGGCTCTTCTTCCCTATAAGCACTGACCCATAGGGACAGCTGTAGGTACCCTGAATGAGCCTCCATCCTATGTCGGGGAGACAGCCATCGTTCAGTTGACCTCTCAAAGGCTTTAGTGGTTCTGCTTGTTCTTCTGAAGGTTCCAGGGTCATTGCAGCCTCCTCTAATCCAAGGCCACAGAGTTCTGAGTTTCCACTGCTAGATATTTCAGAACAGGATGGAATGTTACAATTTAATTGTGCTCATAGGGGCATAACTCACCTGGGTGCCAGCCTGCTCTCAGCCTGAGAAAGGCCAGAGAAACTGGTCCTTTATTAAGTATAACATGGGCCTTGTACCTGTTTTCAGACCATACAAGCATTCACCGTAGAAAGTTTAGAAAATAGGAAAGAACATGGCTGGGCGTGATGGCTCACACTTGTAATCCCAGGACTTTGGGAGGCCGAGACAGGTGGGTCACCTGAGGTCAGGAGTTTGAGACCAGCCTGGCCAACATGGTGAAACCCCATCTCTACTAAAAGTACAAAAATTAGTCAGGCATGGTGGCGGGCACCTGTAATCCCAGCTACTCAGAAGGCTGAGGCAGGAGAATAACTTGAACCCGGGAGGCAGAGGTTGCAGTGAGCTGAGATCGCACCATTGCACTCCAGGCTAGGCAACAGAGTGAGACTCCGTCTCCAAATAAAAAAGAAAAAGAAAATCGGAAATAACATAAAGAAGATTTAAAAATCACCTGGAATCTTGTCCCTGGAGATAACCACTTACTGTTGACATGTCCTCATGTTCTCTTTTAGACTTTCTTCTGTGTCTCTTTGCAGAAAATGCTGATCTCCAAAGTGAGGAGGAGCCCACTGCCCAATCTGTTCCTCTGGCTCTGAACCAGCAGGGCAGGGGCAGAGGACATTGGCACGAAGCCCCTCCAGCTGCTCCATGGGTACCAGGAGGCCTCTGAGATTACCGTGCGCAATAATACAACCTCCCTCCAAGCCAAGAAGCCATGAGACCTTTGGGTCTGGTTGGGATGCCCTGGCAGTGACTGAGTGCCTCCGGGCTGCAGTGCAGAAAGCAAGCCTCTGCCTCCTTCCTTATTTCTTTATTATTATTACTTTTTAAATTTTTTTTTTTTTTTTTTGAGATGGAGTCTCGCTCTGTCACCAGGCTGGAGTGCAGTGGCGCGATCTTGGCTCACTGCAACCTCCGTCCTCCTGGGTTCAAGCAATTCTCCTGCCTCAGCCTCCCAAACAGCTGGGACTACCGGTGCGTGCCACCGTGCCCAACTAATTTTTTTTTTTTTTTTGTATTTTTTAGTGGCGACAGGTTTTCACCATGTTGGCCAGGATGGTCTTGATATCTTGACCTCATGATCCGCCTGCCTCAGCCTCCCAAAGTGCTGGGATTACAGGCGTGAACCACCGTACCCAGCCCCTTCCTTATTTCTTAGACTGAATCTCACCCAGCAGGAGCTGCCTGAGTGCACTGTGAATACAAATTTTATTAGGCTCTGCCTCTGTTCTGGCAATATTGGAAAAAAGAAGGCTGGGTGGAACCAGCACTGAGTGTCTGCAAAGTGCTAAATGTTTTATATACATCATTTCGTTTACTCCTCATGACAATATTGTAATATGTGTTATTATTTTCCTTTTATTATAAATGAGGACGCCAAGGGCCAGGAATTAAGTAGGTGGCCCCAAGGTTACACAAGGAAGTACCTGCAGATTCGGGCGGCAGTCTGAGGTCATCTGCCTTCAAAGCCCCCTGGTTTGTGACCCCATCCGTCTTCCCTGCTGTGGTTTGTGGCAGGGCTGGAATGGCAGGCAGAGGATGTGTCTTTGCCTGGAGTATTTCCTATTCTTCAGCAGTGGAGAAGATCTGACCCTGACCATGAACCTGCTTTGGGGTTTGGTATTGTTGTGTGTGGACAAGGCTGCTGGTTTTCATTCATTCGTTCAATCAGTATTTGTAATATGCTCCAAGCCCTGAGCTGCCATTAGGGATAGGAAGTCGAGTATTTGTGAAGACCCTGTCTTCATTGATTTTATATTCTGGTAGGGAAGAAAGACATGTACCCAACCCATCCTGTTCACTGTGGTGAGTGCAATGGTGGAGAGTACTGGGGCAGGAAAAAAGAGAAGCATCTAAATCAGAACAATCTTAAGAAGGTGGTGGGCGAGGGGTGGGCTAAGGAATGGCTTCCCAGAGGAAGGAAGGAATTTTTGAGCTGAATGTTGAAGGCAGAGGCATGAAGCAGCACGGACTGTCCAGGAAAGCACCTGTGGTTCATTATGGCTAAAATCGAGGTTAGGAGTGAGGGGCAAAGACGTAGTCTGGGGAGCTCAGAAGTGCCAGATTAGAAAGGAAGTTGAGGCCAGGCACAGTGGCTCATGCCTCTAATCCCAGCACTTTGGGAGGCCGAAGCAGGTGGACTTGAGCCCAGGAGTTCGAGATCAGCCTGGGCAACATGGCAAAACCCCATCTCTAACTTTTATATATATATATATATATTTTTTTTTTTTTTGAGACAGAGTGTCGTTCTGTCACCCAGGCTGGAGGGTAGTGGCGTGATCTTGGCTCACTACAATCTCCACCTCCCAGGTTCAAGCGATTCTCATGCCTCAGCCTCCGGAGTAGCTGGGATTCCAGGCGTACTAGCACACCTGGCTGGTTTTTTTTTTTTTTTTTTTTTTGTATTTTAGTAGAGATGGGGTTTCACCATGTTGGCCAGTCTGGTTTCAAACTCCTGGGATTATAGGCATGAGCCACCACACTTGGCCCTCTGTTTTACTTAAAAAGAAAAGGAGGAGGTTGGGAGATTTAACTAAGGAGTCTGAATGCCATCCTGAAAGCTTGGGGAACCCTTGAAGGATATTAAGGATCAACTCCGTGCATTAGACAGACCACACTTTGGCTTCAGAGTGGAGGCCGGCATGGAGTGGGACAGATGGAGACAGGAGTCTGCTGCAGTGCACAGGTGATTTGGCTCAAATGAGAGCCAGGCAGAGGCTGTGGGAATGGACTGGGGGACACAAGATGTGAGAGAGATTGGGAGGATGAGAAGGCAAGTTAGGCCCAGAGGGAGTAGAAGAGGAAAAAAGCCAAGATAATGCCTGATTTCGGGGTCAGGAGTGTATGGTGGTGCCTTTCAGGGGGCAGAAGGGAGGAGAGACAGGTGGAGGCTGAGGAGGAGGTGTGGTGAGGAAAGGGCTGGCCAGCAGTTGGTGGAGGATGAGCTTGGGATGCTTGCGTTAAACAGATGGTTTCCAGTGGTAGATGGGGAGTTGGAGGTCTTTGCTTTCAAAACCCCTCTCCCTTTTTTCCCTTCCTATGTCCCTGCTTCTTTTCTCCTTCACCCATGTCCTGCTCTCAGTCCTTTTATTTAGGTGGCCCCGTCTCATCCTTGTGTGCAGTTTGTTCAGGCCAGGGTTGCCACATTCCCTGCAAGGCCCTGCCTGCTAAGATCCCCAACGTCCCTGTGAAAGAAAGTCTTATAGCCTTTCCCTTTTACAGATACAGAAACGAAGGCATGAAGAAATGGTAAGCTGTTTGATAACAGTTTCCCAATGAGGGAAGAGTGAAATCATTACCTGGCTGAGGAGGAAAAGGGATGGGACATTTTAAGGTGACCAGCTCATCCTAGTTTGTCAGGACTGCCATGGAATTAGCATAGGAGGGTCCCACATCCCAGGAAACCTTTCAGACCTGGGTAGACCAGGAGACTTGGTGACCTTAGATTGGGAGGGGGAAAAAGAAGGGAGTTCTTGCCAATGTCAGGAGCTAGGCATCTCTGAGCCTGGGCTCCCATCTCCCAGGGGGCTGTCTTCTTCCCAGTCCCTCTGTCCACAGGATACAGTCGTCTGCTGAAGCACAGGCTGCCCCTGCCTGCGCCCGAGTGGGGACAGGTGTGCTTCTAGTGCTGGAGCCACTTGCCATCTGACATCTGAGTCTCCAGTCTCCGGGGTTGAGCTGTTGTACAGACCCAGTGCTGAGCACACAGTGGATCGATCCTCCATGAATATTTGTCCAATGGCTAAAACCTGAATTTTATGTGGAAAGGGGGCAGGCCTGGAAAAAAAAATTTTTTTTTTTTGAGACAGAGTCTTACACCCCAGGCTGGGGTGCAGTAGCACAATCTTGGCTCACTGCACCCTCCACCTTCCAGGTTCAAGTGATTCTCCCACCTCAGCCCCCTAAGTAGCCGGAATTACAGGCGTGTGCCACCATGCCCAGCTAATTTTTTTGTATTTTTTTGTAGAGACGTGCCATGTTGCCCAGGATGGTCTTGAACTCCTGAACTCAATTGATCTATCCACCTCAGCCTCCCAAAGTGTTGGGATTACAGGCATGAGCCACTGCGCCTGGCTGAGAAGTCCTTTTTCCTGACCTGTTCAATGGGAGACCTCTAGCTATACACACAGGTGTCTTTTTAGTCACAATCCCTTCGGCATCCTCAGACATGAAAGCCTTCTTCCTGTTTTATTTACAAAACCCACTGCCTGTTCTAATCCACTACCTCTAATCTCCTGAAGCCCCACACTCTGCATGGGGCCACCAGTCCCCGAGGCAGCTTTGATGCCGCACATTTGCATCTGGGAACGCAACTCTGGTTCTCTCTCACATTCGGAAACCATGGGGATAATGAGCAGATGTTTCTCTAATAACAAGAAGATGTGCAGACTCCGACACATGAGAATAGTTTCCAGTCCGTAAGTTAATTAGCAAGCTGGGGAGCCCAGATAAATAGAGCTTTCTGTTTCCTTTCCTGGAGTCTAAAATATCTGATCTGGAGGTTCCCTCCCTACTTTCCCCTCCACCTCAGACATCAGGATTTGAGGGGAAACATTTAAATGCCTGATAATCTGTGTGCATGGAACTGGCTTCTAAGCAGCCACATGGCCTGTGTTCCTGCAGCAACTGCCACTTGTAGATACACAGTCAGTTCTCAGTGATTTGCTGGCTGTCTCTCCATCCCCAACACCCCCAACCCTGGCTCATTTGTTCTTCATATTTACTTTCTCATGGGCTTCATGGCAGCATTCTTGGAAGTAGAGAGGGGATGAGAGTTACAGAGCTTTATATGCCAAGCCCTTTGTTAGAGGCATTTTTTTTTCTTTGTCTCATATAATCTTTAAGGCATCCCATGAGGGAGGCATCATTGTTTTCCTTTGCTGTACACATGGCAAAACTAAGTCTTAGACAAGTTAAACTACTATAGCTGTTAAGTGGGGAAAGAGATTTAAAGCTGGGTTTAACATAGCAGGGCTCAAGTTCCCCACCTTAGGCCTTGGACCTGAGAGTTCAACCAGTCCAGTTCTCCCTTTATTTTAAAGGTGCCCATAGACTTCCCAAGGACATGCATTGACGATGATGGATCTAAGGGCAGAAGTCGGGCCTTCCAGGCCTTGGGTTCCATTTTGCCCACTCTGTGGTTCCTTCCCCCCACCCTGCCGTTAAAAAGTCTGCCCTACTGATCTTCTCTCTTCTCTTTGAGAAATGGTGAAAATAGGAATGGTTAGTGTTTTCAAGCAGGTTGAACAGTCTCTAGAAGACAGAGAGATAGCCCGAAGATTATCTCGAAATCTCTTCCAGCTAGAAGACCCAGTGTTTGTTTGTAAAACATTTAATACTCAGCATTTGAGACTCAGTCGAATGAGTGTGTTCCCTGGTTGATGGTGTGTTTACGGACTAACAGTGGCTGTTGCTAACAGTACTTTGAAACAAGAGACATGTGTTTTTAATAGAATTGCAAGTTTTATGCCTTGTTAAAAATACTGCCGTGGCTGCTGACTGGGGGGAATCAGGGAGCTATGAATTCCATCCTCAGTCTGCTGGGGCAGGGGAGAGGGCCTGGCTGAGGATGGCCTCTGCCCTCACATTTGCTTTCCTTCCTGTGGCCCTCCCTGTTTGCTCTTGGGAGTGACCACTGGTCACCAGCTGGTCTTCTCAGCTCCACTCATACATAGAAGAGCACTGGGCTTCATGCTCTCTGAATGGGAAGAACAAAGCACTTTTTATTTTCAGAGAAGCTTTTGCCTTAATTGTAAAGAGCAGCCATTGGATTTTGTGGAAAGCCTAAATTACAGAGTGCTTTAGGGAACCAACCCAAATGCCTATCAATAATAGACTGGATAAAGAAAATGTGGCACATATACACCATGGAATAATATGCAGCCATAAAAAAGAATGAGCTCTTACCCTTTGCAGGGACATGGATGAAGCTGGAAACCATCATTCTCAGCAAACTAACACAGAAACAGAAAACCAAACACCGCATGTTCTCACTCATAAGTGGGAGTTGAACAATGAGAACACATGGACACAGGAAGGGGAACATCACACACTGGGGCCTGTCAGGGGTTGGGGGCAAGGGGAGGGAGAGCATTAGGACAAATACCTAATGCATGAGGGGCTTAAAACCTAGATGACGGGTTGATGGGCGCAGCAAACCCATGGCACATGTATTCCGATGTAATAAACCTGTACATTCTGCACATGTATCCCAGAACTTTAACAAAAAAAAAAAAAAGAGAAATAAATGTATCCCTCTGGCTTAAGGGAATTCTTTCTGCATGCTAGCGCCTGGGGTAAAAGCCAGACCCCAAGGAGGATAATTGGTCATTCTCACATTGCCCAATGCAGCGCCTGTCCCAAAGTGGTGCCTAGAGGTCCTTCTTTGACTTCAGTTTTCAACACAAGATGTGTTCTTTTTTCCTGATTGTAAAAGAAATCACTGTATAAACATGAAGTAAATTTTTATAAATAATTTTGCCACCCATAGATACTGTTCTTTTTTTTTGAGACAAGATCTTGCTCTATCACCCAGGCTGGAGTGCAGTAGCACGATCATAACTCATTGGAACCTCAACCTTCTAGGCTCAAGCAGTCCTCCCTCCTTAGCCTCCTTGGTAGCTGGGACTACAGGCATCCACCATCATGGCTGGCTAATTTTTGTATTTTTGATACAGACAGGGTTTCACCATGTTGCCCAGGCTGGTCTCAAACTCTTGGGCTCAAGCAATCTGCCCTCAGCCTCCCAAAGTGCCAAGATTACAGGCATGAGCCACTGTGCCGGGCCAATACTGTTCATTTCTAAGACATTTCTTCCAAATCTTTTTTTCCTGAGTGTATGTATACATGTAAATAGAATGTCTATAACACTGGAATCATAGTCTGCATTTCACATACTGCCTTTCCTACAACAAACAGCACATTCTTATTTCAGTAAGGATCCTTCAAAATGTGTTTCTTTAAAATCATAAGTGCATCCATCCAGTGGATGCGCCACAGTTGACTTAAATAGTGCTCTTTTCCTCAAATACTGTGACTGCAGATTTTTCCTATTATAGAAAATACTGTAATATTCTTGCCCTTTGCTCTGAATTACATGAAATGTTTCTTTTGTTGGAACTATCGTTGCCTTTTTCCCCATGCTAGATGATGAATGTGTTCTAGCAATGTAAATCAAATTACCTTTTAAATGCACAACTCCCCTCACCTAAGTTAAGAAAACTGGTATTGTTTGGCAAAGAGGGCCAGATCTTAAAAATAAAATAGAGAGTGAGAATGAAAGAATGCACATTACTTCAGCTCTTACGGAAACCTGGATTGTATTGTGCAAATTATGAATATTGGCTGGGCACAGTGGCTCACGCCTGTAATCCCAACACTCTGGGAGGCCGAGGAGGGTGGGTCATTTGAGGCTGGAAGTTCAAGACTAACCTGGCCAACATGGTGAAACCCCGTCTCTACTAAAAATACAAAAATTAGCCAGGTGTGGTGGCACATGCTTGTAGTCCCAGCTAGTTGGGAGGCTGAGGCAGGAGAATCACTGGGACTTAGGAGGCGAAGGTTGCAGTGAGCCGAGATTGTGCCATTGCACTCCAGCCTGGGCGACAGAGTGAGACTCCATCTCAAAAAATACATGTATATACACACACACACACACACCTGGCTCTGTTCCCTCTGGAAGTTTACTATCTACTCCCAAGGAAGCCTGATACACACACGGGAGAGAAATAGAGAATAATTTATGAAAGACTGTAACAGGGTGTCAACATGGTGGATGAATTGGTACTAAGAGAAGATAGAAAACAAAGAGAAATTCCTTTTATTTTCTGGTGCCATTAAAGACTCCTAGACAGAGATAGAATTTGAGGTTTGTCTTAAATATCTAAGATTTAAAAAAACAGAAAACTGCCTTGTGTTGAGCTCCTACAATGTGCTTGGTATTTCATATATGTGATTTATTTCTTACAGTAACTCCATCTAATTATTGTTAAAGGCAATTAGACCCTTACAAAAAATATACAGTACCTTAAGTTATAGATTAGTATAATAAGATTGGAAATACTGTCAAATACAGTATGACTGAAATGGACACAGGACAATAAATATTTTAGAAATGGAAGAAATCAGGGCAAAGGGAAAGTATGAACAGGAAGAATAGGATGGGAAGAATGTAAACTCTATTGGGGGGGGGGCCAAGCGTGGTGGCTCACGCCTATAATCCTAGCACTTTGGGAGGCTTAGTCGGGTGGATCACCTGAGGTGATGAATCCCAAGACCAACCTGACCAACATGGCGAAACGCTGTCTCTACTGAAAAATACAAAAACCACCTGGGCGTGGTGGCGGGTGCCTGTAATCCCAGGTACTCAGGAGGCTGAGGCAGGGAGCATTGCTTGAACCCGGGAGGGAGGTTGCAGTGAGGCAAGATCGCACCACTGTACTTATCCTAGGCGACAGAGCGAGACTCCATCTCAAAACACCACCACCACCAAAAAAACCTCTATGAGGGGAAGGATTCTTTGCTGGTTTTATTCACTGATGGATCCCACACAACTGGATTAATGGCTGAATATAGTAGGTGTTCAATAAATATTTGTTGAATGAATGAATGAGGTGGCCAAGATGTTTGCTATATGGTCCTGTTGAGGGGTGACAATGTGGTAGAGCCCTCACTCTCAGCGCCTCCTCAGCCTCCGCATGCACTCTGGCAGCGCTTGAGGAGCCCTTCAGCTCACCACTGCACTGTGGGAGCCCCTCTCTGGGCGGGCTGAGGCCGGAGCCGGCTCCCTTTGCTTGCCTGGAGGTGTGGAAGGAGAGGCGCGGGGGCAACCGCAGCTGCCTGCGGCTCACAAGCCAGCACAAGTTCTCGCAGGCGCACTCGGAGCCCCAGCCACCAGCACGGCGGGCCCAGGGCAGTGAGGGGCTTAGCACCCGGGCCAGCAGCTGCGGAGGTTACACCGGGTCCCCCAGCACTGCCCGCCCGCATGCACCCCGCTGGAATTCTCGTCGGGCCTCAACTGCCTCCACACGGGGCAAGGTTCGGGACCAGCAGCGGGCCATGTCCTAGCGGCCCCCTCCGAGGTGGGCTCCCACACCGCCCGGAGACTCGGCTGCCCCCGGCTCTGTGGTGCCCAGTCCCCATCGACCACCTAAGCGCTGAGGAGTGCAGGCGCGGATCCAGACTGGCAGACAGCTCTGCCTGCAGCCCCTGTGTGGATCCACTAGGTGAAGCCAGCTGGGCTCCCCAGTCTAGTGGGGACTTGGAGAACTTTTATGTCTAGCTAAGGGATTGTAAATACACCAATCAGGAATACACCAATCAGTACTCTGTATTTAGCTAACCTAGTGGGGACTTGGAGAACTCTTCTAGCGCTTTGTGTCTAGCTAAAGGATTGTAAATGCACCAATCAGCATGCTGTCAAAATGGACCAATCAGCATGCTGTCAAATGGACCAATCAGCATTCTGTAAAATGGACCAATCAGCGCTCTGTAAAATGGACCAATCAGCTCTCTGTAAAATAGGCCAATCAGCTCTCTGTAAAATGGACCAATCAGCAGGATGTGGGTGGGGTCAGATAAGGGAACAAAAGCAGGCTGCCCTAGCCAATCAGTGGTAAACTGGTCCGGTGTCCTTCCACAGTGTGGGAGGGTTGTTCTTTTACTCTTTGCAACGAATTTTGGAGCTGCTGGTTCTTTGGGTCTGTGCAGCGTTTGTGAGCTGTCCGCGAGGCGTTTGTGATCTGTAATATCACTGCGAAGGTCTGCAGCTTCACTCCTGAGGCCAGTGAGACCACGAACCTTAACGAACAACTCCAGGAGTGGTGCTTTAAGAACTGTGTAATACTTACCATGAAAGTCTGCAATTTCACTCCTGAAGCCAACGAGACCATGAACTGACCAGAAGGAAGAAACTGCGGACTTACCTTATTTAAGAGCTGTAACGCTCAACCTCGAGGGTCCACGGCTTCGTTCTTGAAGTCAAGGAGACCAAGAACCTTCTAATTCCGGGCACACAGTGTACATTGCTAAGTGGCCAGATGTAGTTTTGAGTTTTGAGTTCCTTGTAAACAAACCACATGGAGTAATAGGTTCAGCAAAGGCCTCAGTTTATGAGTAAGGTTCAGGTTTAGTAGTCAGTGGGGACAGGTTTGGGCCAGGTTACATCTAAGAGAGATGGGCATCTATTGCAAAGGGCAGGACTGGTATGGGCAGTAGGGGCTGGTGCGCAATGGAGGCAGAGAAGCAGGGTTTGGCTGGTAGGGATGTGGTGAGTGAGGAGGAGCCTCTTGACTGGAGCCAGGAGCACGGTGAGCAGCTACGAAAGAGAGTCTGGGCAGAGTTATTTAAAAGCAAAAGCAGGCTGAGTGTGTGGCTCACACCTGTGATCCCAGTACTTTGGGAGGCCGAGGAGGATGGAGTACAAAGTCAAGAGATTGAGACCATTCAGGCCAACATGGTGAAACCCCATCTCTATTAAAAATATAAAAATTAGTTGGGTGTGGTGACAGGTACCTGTAATCCCAGTTGCTACGGAGGCTAAGGTAGAATTGCTTGAACCTAGGAGGTGGAGGTTGCAGTGAGCTGAGATTGTGCCACTGCATTCCAGCCTGGCAACAGAGCAAGATTCTATCTTAAAAAAAAAAAAAGCAATCCTGTCATTTCCTTCCTAGACCTACAACCTCTGTTTTGAATTGAATTATACCTGCCTCTTGACAAATTCATTTGTTGAAGCGTTAACCCCCAGTGTGACCGTGTTTGGAGATAGGGCTTTTAAGGGGGTAAAGTCAGATCTTAAGGGTGGGGTCCTCATCCAGTAAGACTGCTGTCCTTGTAAGAAGAGGTAGAGAAACCAGAGCTTGCTCTCTTTCTGCTCATGAGCAGAAGAAAGGCACAGCAGAAAGTGACGAGCCAGGAGGAGTGGCCTCACCAGAAGCGAGCCCTGGCAACGTCTTTATCTTGGACTTTTAGCCTTCAGGACTGTGGAGGAAGTAAATTTCTGCAACAAGTCACCCAGTCTGTGGTATTTCATTATGGCTAATGTGAGTAATACAGTCTGTGTAGAAAGATAGCGCCACACCCACATGGAGAGTCCTGCAAATGTGAACTTGCCTTTTTTTTTTTTTTTTTTTTTTTTTTTGAGGGGGAGCGCGTCACTCTGTTGTCCAGGCTGCAGCACAGTGATGCAATCATACTTCACTGTAGCTTCAACTGCTGTGTTCAAACGATCCTCCTGTCTCAGCCTCCTGAGTAGCTGAGACTACCATGTCCAGGTGATTTTTGTCTTATTTTTAGAGACAAGAGTTTCCTTATATTGTCCAGGCTGGTGTCGAAGTCCTGGCCTCAAGTGATCCTTCCGCCTCAGCCTCCCAAAATGCTGGGATTACAGGCATGAGCCACCATGCCAAGCCAAGATGTTCAGTTTTAGAAGAGACTTGAAGCATTACCAATTCTGAGATGCTCCTTTTCTGTTCCGAAATATGTGAGAGCTGTCTCACATCCACCTTGATAGTAACAGCAGCTCCCGGGCCCTCATTCTCAAGAGAGATGTAACAATACTAGGTTGGGGGAGGCAGGAAGGGCACACCCATGTAGTTGAACCGATCAAGTCCAGTCTCTTCAATTTTGGTCTGGCGTTTTTCACTGTATCTTTTGCAGCCTATTTATCTAAATCCGTGGCCCTTCCCTGCCCCCTTCCGAGCATATATATGACTCACCCACAATTATAAATTAAAATTGTACACCGCGGGAATAGACGGTGGGGGGATAGCACTGGTCACTGCATACCCCTCATTGACAGCATCTGGTTCTAACCATAAATAGCCCATGGGAAACCAGTGTCCTAGGAGAGGGGCCACGTGGCGGGAGCCTGGCCATTTGTTTTTCTTTGGCTGTCTTCTGGCCAAATGCTTCTTTCTCAACTGACTTCTATAGCCCCCAGAGCTGGCTCTTTCTTTTTTCACTGTGCATCCACTGAAGATCATCCAAAGGTCTCAAAGTTTTAAAGAGAAACTGATGCTTCTGTTTTGTCCTAAGGGGAAATGCTATTTCTGAAAATCACCAATTCTTTGTAAAGTTGGGTCACCATGTACATTATGCACTGACCAATTGAGGGAAGTAAAATTCACCTCCTCTACATAATGAATAGAGCTCCCTAGAATTGTGCAACACGATGGTCTGAGACTAGAATTTCACGTGGGATTGGGCCAAAGTCAATTTAGGGTCACCTTCAGCTCAGGACTAACTGTGTGCTGCTTTGATAACCCATTAAGGGAAGCCCAGTATGTTTTCTTTTCTTTGCAACTTGGCTCTTGATGGCCTAGGTAGTTTTTAGCAAATGTTTTTGTTTTATTTTTTTGTTTTTCTGGTTTTTGTTTTGTTTTTTTGAGATGGAGTCTCAATCTGTCACCCAGGCTGGAGTGCAATGGCACAGTTTTGGCTCATTGCAACCTCCATCTCCCGGGTTCAAGCAATTCTCCTGCCTCAGCCTCCCGAGTAGCTGGGATTACAGGTACACACCACAACACTTGGCTAATTTTTGTATTTTTAGTAGAGACGGGGTTTCACCATGTTGGCCAGGCTGGTTTCAAACTGCTGACCACGTGGTCTTCCCACCTCAGCCTCCCAAAGTGCTGGGATTACAGGTGTGAGCCACCACGCCCGGCCTTCAACAATTATTTTTAAATTATTATGATGATAAGGCCAGTTGCTGTGGCTTAGGCACTTTGGGAGGCTGAGGTGGGAGGATTGCTTGAGCTCAGGAGTTCAAGACCAGCCTGGGCAACAAAATGAGACCCCCCCGCCATTTCTACAGAAAAGCAAAAACTCAGCCAGGCATGGTGGTGCACACCTGTGATCCTAGCTATATGGAGGCTGAGGCAGGAGGACAGTTTGAGCCCAGGAGGTCAAGGCTGCAGTGAGCCTTATGGCAGTGCACTCCAGCCTGGGTGACAGACTAAGACCCTGTCTCAGAAAAAAAAAAAACAAAACAAAACGAGAGAGAAGGTGAGAGCTAAGGTGTGTCCTGGGCCATTTTTCTCTTCAGCACAACTTGAATCATAGGGAAATGTGGGTTCAGAAGAAGCACCTCCTCCCATAACTCTAGGGCTTTGACTTCACCAAGCTTCCTTCAGTATCTTCTCCAAGGCCATAAAGTCATGTCCGCTGGGTGCGGTGGCTCACGCCTGTTATCCCAACACTTTGGGAGGCCAAGGCAAGTGTATCACCTGAGGCCAGGAGTTCGAGACCAGCGTGGACAACATGGTGAAACCCCGTCTCTACTAAAAATACAAACATTAGCCTGGCATGGTGGAGCATGCCTGTAATCCTAGCTACTTGGGAGGCTGAGGCAGGAAAATCGCTTGAACCTGGGAGGCAGAGGTTGCAGTGAGCCAAGATCGCGCCACTGCACTCCAGCCTGAGAGACAGAGTGAGACTCCGTCTCAGAAAGAAAGAAAATTGTATCAACACATTTCTCTAAAAACTGGTTGAAAAGGAGCCGCTTTTGGAGAGTGTGCACGGGGGAGCGGCTTCTCGCCCCTAACTCTGTTCCTATGTTGAGGAGATTTGGGGCTAAATGTTGAAAAGCCGGCGGGGCGCGGTGGCTCAAGCCTGTAATCCCAGCACTTTGGGAGGCCGAGACGGGCGGATCACAAGGTCAGGAGATCAAGACCATCCTGGCTAACACGGTGAAACCCCGTCTCTACAAAAAAATATACAAAAAACTAGCCAGGCGAGGTGGCGGGTGCCTGTAGTCCCAGCTACTCATGAGGCTGAGGCAGGAGAATGGCGTAAACCCGGGAGGTGAAGCTTGCAGGGAGCTGAGATCCGGCCACTACACTCCAGCCTGGGCGACAGAGCGAGACTCCGTCTCAAAAAAAAAAAAAAAAAATTTTGAAAAGTGAAGAACCCGTGAAGGAAGTGGCTTAGAGGTAAAAGGGAATTCGAAGAAAAATAACTGATCCACAAAATTTAGTTTGAAAAATACATGTAGAGAGCATAAACTACTTGAACTTCCTCTTTGGTTGCTGGACTGTATTTCTGTGATCCCAGTAGCACTCTGAGGCTGTCACATGGGTGACAGTTTTGCGTATTTGACATGAATTACACTAGTGAATGATGTGGAGATAAGTGTAAGTAAATTAGTGCAGGTTTGTAGTACTAAATAAAGTTTTGATAAATCAGTGTCATTAGTGCAAAATCCATGCAGAACCTGGATTTTGGAGTTGGCTGAACTTCTATCCAAATTCCGACTCTGCAGCTTGCTGGTCACCTTGAGCTTGTTTCTGGCTTCTTTGACCCCTAGTTTCCTCATCTATAAAGAATAGAGATATGGCCAGGCGTGGTGGCTCATGCCTGTGATCTCAGCACTTTGGGAGGCCGAGGCGGGTGGATCACCTGAGATCAGGAGTTCGAGACCAGCCTGGCCAACATGGTGAAACCCCGTCTGTACTAAAAATACAAAATTAGCTGGGTGTGGTGGTGCATGCCTGTAATCCTAACTACTTGGAGGCTGAGGCAGGAGAATCGCTTGAACCTGGGAGGTGGAGGTTGCAGTGAGCCAGGATTGCGCCATTGCACTTCAGCCTGGGCAACAAAAGCAAAACTCCCATCTCAAAAAAAGAAAAAAAAGAATAGAGATATAAGAGGCTACCTCATTAGGTTGTTGTGGAAATTAAAGGAGATAACCTGTTTGCAAAGCACCTAGTACAGTGTCTGTCGTGGAGGAAATCTTCATTTAAAATAAAAAATGCTCGTTGTATGAGCATTTAAATGAAGCATTTAAATAGAAGCATTTAAATGAAGATTTCCTCCACGACAGACACTGTACTAGGTGCTTTGCAAACAGGTTATCTCCTTTAATTTCCACAACAACCTAATGAGGTAGCCTCTTATATCTCTATTCTTTTTTTTCTTTTTTTGAGATGGGAGTTTTGCTTTTGTTGCCCAGGCTGAAGTGCAATGGCGCAATCCTGGCTCACTGCAACCTCCACCTCCCAGGTTCAAGCGATTCTCCTGCCTCAGCCTCCAAGTAGCTAGGATTACAGGCATGCACCAGCGCGGTGGCTCAAGCCTGTAATCCCAGCACTTTGGGAGGCCGAGGCGGGTGGATCACGAGGTCAGGAGATCGAGACTATCCTGGCTAACATGGTGAAACCCCGTCTCTACTAAAAATACAAAAAAAAAAAAAACAAACTAGCCGGGCGTGGTGGCGGGCGCCTGTAGTCTCAGCTACTTGGGAGGCTGAGGCGGGAGAATGGCGTGAACCCGGGAGGCGGAGCTTGCAGTGAGCCGAGATCGCGCCACTGCACTCCAGCCTGGGAGACACAGCGAGACTCCGTCTCAAAAAAAAAAAGAAATAAAAAATAAAAAATAAAAAATGCATGTTGTAAAAAGAAGAAAGACACACAAAAAAGTACATGTTGCAACAATTTCCAGCCATGCCTTGTGATAGTAACTGTTGTTTGAGAAGCTCTTGCCAGCTGCCGAGTCTCTCTGGGATGCCTCCAAGCCTTAGCATTCAAGCTGGGGTCAGAGCAGCTAAAGGCATTTGTAGACACCAGGGTCCGTGCCAGATGTTCATCATGGATTGATATTGGTAAAGGGATCTGGACTGCCCTTCTTCCTAAAACAAAACCAGCAAGGCTCATTCCTTGTGGCTTTGCACCAGAATTTGCCATCCAACCTAATTAAAGGGCAGAGGGTCCATGTGCACACTACTAAACCAGAACACGTACTGTACCCCGAGCTACTGTGTATATGTGTGTCAGGGGATGGGAAGGAAAGTTAAAAACAGAGGAGAGGGTCTCTTTGCTCTTCTTACCTAGGGGGAGCTCTTCAGTGAGTTCCTGCATAAAGACCCCAAAGCAGAAGCAAGTCTATGCTTGACTGCACATGTGGCTTAAGCCAAGGGGGACTTTAAAGGACACGCACAAGCTGGAGCGTGTGCAAAAGAAGCATTTCCCTGGAGCTGTCGGTGCAGAGAGGTGGAGGGAGGTAGCGGTCACTCCTGAACTGTGACTCGGGGTGGGTGTCTGCTGCGGTCTCCACCCACTTCCTCTGTGACCCTGAACTAGCCATGCCTCCCCGACAAGCCTCAGTGTCCTCATCTATAAAATGAGCCAGATGGAACCTGTGAACTGGAGGGCCACCGAAAACTTCAGCACGACAAGCCCCTCCCCGATCCATGATTGCCCGTGGCTGGAGCAGTGTGAGGGTTATCTGCTGCAGGCCTGCAGGCTTGCCTTTGTGAATCTGAGCCAGTCACTGGCTGCAGCTCTCAAAGGCACCAGCCTTAGAAGGAGGGGGAGTTTGCCCTTTGTATTCTTTAAAAATAGAATAACAAATAGACAACACTTGGAACCTTTGAGTCTGGAAGTCGGTAATTAACTTGAGTTCTTGAGAAATTGTACATGTCAGCTTAAAAGAGGGAAGTTGGTGGTGAGCTGAGGGCTAGGCTGTGGGTGATCAGAAGTGTGGCGTCTCGGTCCAGGATGCAGGTCCCTGACTCAGGTTGGACATGGTAAGGCCAGGGCGCTTGCAGGGATCAGTGTGAGAACCCAGAGCCCTGAGGAGCACTTATAGTTGCCGTGGAATGGGTCCCGTGAACAGATCATCCTGGTTATCTGTTGCTGCAGTACAACCCACTCCAAACTCGGCGGCTTAAGAGAATAGTTATTTTATTGCTTATGATTATTTGGGCCAGGAATTTGGGGAGAATTTGGTGGGTCAGTTCCCTGCCTCACATGGCATTGACTCAGGTTTCTTGGTGGAATTCAGCTCATGTCTGGGCTGGTCCAGAAGTCCTAGGAATGTTTTGCTCTCAGGTCAGAGACCTTGGCAATGAGGAGCTGGATGACTGGGTTCAGCTGGGGCACTGCGATGGCTGGGCCTGTCTCTCTCTCTCTCTCTCTCTCTCTCTCTCTCTCTCTCTTCCTCTCTCTTTTTCTCCCTATAGTCACAGGGCCTCTCCTTTTCCATCCTGTCTCTCCAGGTGGCCTCTTGAGTGGGGTCGCTAGATTTCTTACATGGCAACTCATGGCTCCCAAGAGAGAGTAGGCAAAGCTGCTAATTCTTCTAAAGGTTAGGACCCACATGGCATGGTGCATTTTTGCCATATTCCATTGGCCGAGCAGCCACAGAGTAGCTCAGATTGAAAGGAGTGGAGGAATACACTTTGCCTCTCGATAGGGAAGTGACGTGTGTGCACAGAAGAGCGCAGGAATTGAAGGCAGCTGTCTTTGAGGATAAAGCTGGAAAAGGATTTGGAGTCTGGGGTCGCGTTAAGGGCAATGGAGGGTAATGATGCCAGAGGGTCTTTGCATGTGCAAGGGTGTCAGCCTAACTGTGCCAGAAGATCAAAACTCCTGACTGCAGGAGTGAGATGTACCCAACGTGAGCCTTCTTTGTTCCTTGCATTCTATAGTAAATAATTCTGACCCAGTGATCTGCTAACTCTGACTATGGCTGCCTGGACCACAGTGTTGAGAAGGATTCTGAGACCATGTCAAGCTTTAGTGCCATGATGGACTGGTCATGTTTCTCTTGGGTATGGAATTGAGGAGTGGCCTTGTGCCGTTTAGATTTATTCCATACCTGGGTCTGATCATGCTGTGGTCTCACCAGCAGGGAGACAGGTATATTCATTGGCCTTAACATTTGCCATGTTTTCCCAAATGCCCCGTTTGCAGGGCTGGCTTCCTTCTCAGCGACTGCCTGCAGCCTCCCTGGCCTTCGAGGTCTGCCTCCTTCTCCAGGCCCTGCTGGAGGACCCTAGCTTCTGGATTTCTATAACCTTGGGCTAAGTGATTTTCCCCCGTGAGATACTACCGTGCATTGTTAATTATCTTTTCATCTGCATACTAATTATTCCCAATTAGGCTGCTTGATAATTGAAATCAAGAATATTTCTTGGTATCTGCTGTGGTTTGCATATTTGCGCCCTGCAAATCTCATGTTGAAATTTGATCCCTAATGTTGGGCCTAACTGGAGGTGTTGCTGTCATGGAGGTGCATCCATCATGAATGGCTTGGTGCTGTCCTTGTGGTAATAGTGAGTTCTTCCTCTATTAGTTCCTGTGGGAGCTGATTGTTAAAAAGAGCCTGGCACCTCTCTCCCCTCTCTTTTGCTGCTTCTGTCACCATGTGATCTCTACATGACAGCTCCCCCCCTTTTTTTTTTCTAAAGGCAAAGTCTCACTCTGTTCGCCAGGCTGAAGTGCAGTGGTGCAATCTTAGGTTCAAGTGATTCTTCTGCCTCAGCCTCCCGAGTAGCTGGGACTACAGGCGCGTGCCACCACACAGAGCTAATTTTGTATTTTTAATAGAGAAGGAGTTTCACCATGTTGGCTAGGCTGGTCTCCTGACCTCAGATTGTCCACCTGCCTTGGCCTCCCAAAGCGCTGGGATTACAGGCATGAGCCGCCACGCCTGGCTACTCCACTTTTCATTCTACCATGAGCAGAAGCATCTTGATCACCAGATGCTGATGCCAGCACCATGCTTCTCGTATAGCCTGCAGAACCATGGGCCAAATAAACCTCTTTTCTCTATAAATCACCCAGCCTCAGATATTCCTTTATAGTAACACAAATGGACTGAGATGGTATCCATCCTTCTGATACCCAGTAAGTACACTGGCATTTCTCCTGAATGGCAGTAACTAAAGACAGGTATCAGAAGATTTGAATATATTGAATCTGTCTTTCCCTGCAAACAGGCATCGATGATGGAAATAGGTTTGTAGCCACTAGGTTGGCTCAGTAAGTTTTACCAGGGAAGTTTACTGGATTGGAAATAAGGGTGGCCAGCTAAGGCTGAAGCAGAACTGTGGGTCAGCTACCCCCAGAGGCTGGTTCCAGTTGCGGTTGTCAGGCAACCAGGGCTAATGCATGAGTGATTCCTAATGCTGTATCTGTGGGTTCCACTGTATCTAGGCTTCCACAGTCCTTGTTGTTTGAATGATCATGTAGATACTTCCATCAATATTCTGGTAGATGGATGGGGGATGTTTAAAGACTCTAGAGAGGGAAATAGTGTCATTGAGGAGGCAGGAGAAACTTTTGGCGGTGTTATGGGAATGGGAACAGGTCATCAAGCATCCCTATTATGCAACCTCATACCGTCCAAGGAAAGGTTTTGTTTCTTTTTGCTGCTGGAGAGCTAATGTTTATCTGGTGCTTATAATCCCGTATCTGCAGCTCAAAATTGAGAAAGTGGATTTGGCAGAATTCCTTTGAGTCATGTACTGCTCTATTTGAGTTCATCTATTTGGGCGCATAAAGTCCCTAGAGATAATGTTAAGAAACAGACACATAATTTATGTTACTTTATTTCTAAGAAATAAAATGCCTGGGGCCGGGTGCAGTGGCTTAGGCCTGTAATCCCAGTACTTTGGGAGGCGGAGATGGGCAGATCATGAGGTCAGGAGATTGAGGCCATCCCGGCTAACACTGTGAAACCCCGTCTTTACTAAAAATACAAAAAAATTAGCCAGGCATGGTGGTGGGCGCCTGCAGTCCCAGCTACTCAGGAGGCTGAGGCAGGAGAATGGAGTGAACCCGGAGGCAGAGCTTGCAGTGAGCAGAGATAACGCCACTGCACTCCAGCCTGGGCGACAGAGCGAGACTCCATCTCAAAAAAAAAAAAAAAGGACAGAAAAAAAAAGAAAAGAAAAAGAAATAAAATGCCTGGTTCTGTGGAAACTGGGTTGGTCCATGGGTTGACAGGGCAAGGTGGGAAAAGTCAACATCTTAATTTTGGGCAGGACTCTTAGACATCTGACTTCTGTCTGTTCCTCTCCGGTCTCAGGTAGAGAGGGCTTTGTAGTAGAGGGCTTTATAGAAGAAATTTCTTAAAGAAACTAATTCTTCAAGATTAGATTGGTTCTTCCCTGGAGACAAACACCCATGGCTGACATACCTGGGAAGGTTCATAGGTTTTTGGATGCCCCATGGGAAAGTCATGCTTCTTCCTGGTCTAGTGATTCTATGGGTCACCCAGCATCCCCACTGAGTTTCCTTGTGCACATCCAGGAACCAAATAAATCAGGATCTATTTTGTGATCATTAAGAGACAGAGGCAATTAATGTTATTTATGACATACTAGAAGCCGGATGACATCTTAAAGTAAATTCAGACTCATCAAAGGAAGATAAAATTATATGTAGCTCAGCCACAATGTCAAATGAATTAATTTTATTGACTTTTTGGTAGCTGGTCGCCTAAAAGTTGTTCACTAGAAAAGCCACTTAGTCACAGGCTCCATTTTACCAACTGCTAAGAACAACAGCAGTAACAAGTATAATTTGTTGATCCACTGTGGCCACTGTGCCACATGTTTTGTGTACCCACGACCTCATTTCATCATTCTGGACTAATGGGAGCTTCTGATGCCACCATTAAGAAATAGATACCATAAAAGAGCTGATTCCTTCATCTCTTTGTTGGTTTACATGGCTTTTGTGAAGTCATTCCTGAAAAGGTTGATTCTTGACTTTGATGTAGCAAACATTGACTGAATCTTCCTGCATTCTCTCAGCCCGTGCAAAGCTCTACAGGGCATATGGAGAAGGCCCCTCTTCTGCTATTTCTTTGCTCTTCATTCTTGCCCCAAATCCATGATCTCACAGTAGATTAGGGACTGCCTGTATATGAATTTGGCCCATCTTCTCCCCAAACTAGCTTTCTCTCTCACTTCCATTCAATTTCAACATAATGACAGATAGAACGAACACCTCTTTCCCTCTTTTGAAGAGGATGTACTTTGCACTGCTTGGAAGGAATGAGTTGTTAATTTACAGTTACTGAATGCTTATTCACATTCAGCCATCTGTTTTAAAATGTATCCAGGGTTTGTTTTAATCAGGTATGGTAAGAGACACAGACATGGAAATGGCTGTCATGAAGAAAGAAGCTTATACTCACAGATCCTTAGAAACAGAGGCCTGGAACACCACACGGGGCCACACCTGGACACACTGGGTCAGGAGGCAGAAAGAAATTGAGGGGAAAGTGTGGGGAAATGTCTTTATTGTGGTTTTTGAGGCAAGGAATGGGCAAGGCAGGGTAAGCAGGTTTAGGATTGGCAAGTTTGTTGTAGGCCAGGCACGGTGGCTCACACCTGTAATCCCAGCACTTTGGGAGGCTGAGGCAGGCAGATCACTTGAGGTCGACGGAGTTCGAGACCAGCCTAGCCAACATGGTGAAACCCTGTCTCTACTAAAAATACAAAAATTAGCCGGGCGTGGCAGCGTGCACCTGTAGCCCCAGCTACTGGGGAGGCTGAGGCAGGACAGTTGCTTGAATCCAGGAGGTAGAGGTTGCAGTGAGTTGAGATTGTGCCACTGCACTCCAGCCTGGGTGACAGAGCTAGACTCAGTCTCGGAAAAATATAAAAAATAGAATTGGCAAGTTTGAATAATTTTAGTGGCCTTTGGGGCACAGGGGCTGTCCCCAGTGGTTTGATACCTGGCCCTGGAATGATTAGGGCAGGGGGCTGGCTCTGTGTGAGAGTTCCATCAAAGAGGTAGTTGGTGGGGAGGTGGGTGGCGGTGAGAGGAGGTAGGAAGGCCTCTTGATTGATCGGTTAACATACGAAAGGTGGCCGGGGCGGTGCTCACGCCTGTAATCCCAGCACTTTGGCAGGCCGAGGAGGGTGGATCACGAGGTCAGGAGTTCAAGACCAGCCTGGCCAAGATGGTGAAACTCCATCTCTACTAAAAATACAAAAAAATTAGCCGGGTGCAGTGGCAGGCGCCTGTAATCCCAATTTACTTGGGAGGCTGAGGCCGGAGAATCGCTTGAACTCGGGGGGAGGTTGCAGGGAGCTGAGATCGTGCCACTGCACTCCAGCCTGGGTGACAGAGTGAGACTCCATCTCAGAAAACAAACAAACAAAAAACCATATGAAAGGTGTACTGAAGGCAAGTGGTTTGTTATCTCTAAGAATTGGCTAGCTCTAGGAGAGGAAGTCTCTCCCCAGGCAACAAGGCCCCAGATGCCAAAACATTAAGAATACAGAAAATAAGAAAAAAGAGTCAATAGATCATTCTTTAAAATATTTACCCAAGCCGGGCGCGGTGGCTCACGCCTGTAATCCCAGCACTTTGGGAGGCTGAAGTGGGCGGATCACGAGGTCAGGAGATCGAGACCATCCTGGCTAACACGGTGAAACCCCATCTCTACTAAAAATACAAAAAATTAGCCGGGCGTGGTGGCGGGCACCTATGGTCCCAGCTACTCGGGAGACTGAGGCAGGAGAATGGCGTGAACCTGGAAGGTGGAGCTTGCAGCGAGCCGAGATCGCGCCACTGCACTCCAGCCTGGGTGACAGCAAGACTCCGTCTCAAAAAAAAAAAAAAAATTTATCCAAGAGACAGTGTGTATTGGGTGCCGGTTCTGTGTGGCCTTTGCGAGTCTAGACCCAGTGTGGTATTGGAGCTAGTCCTGGGTGTGTGGGAGGCCCTCAGTTAATGTTTGCTCCATAAGTGCTGAATGAATGCTTCAAACTTGTCACTGGAATATATAGATGTGCCTAAATCGCCGTCTCTGCCCTCAGGGAGAATGCAGTCTAGCCTGGGAAAGAGATGCGTACATATATTTATTATAACATGATCATTGCCATATTAAAACCCACAGTCATGTCCAAACCTACTTCTCCTAGGGTCCTTGCTACCAGAGAATGGTGCCAGTAGCTTACCTGGCCATTAAGTCAGAACTTGAGTGATCTTAGCTCCTCGCTTGTCCCTGCTTCCCTCCCCCTTAACCTCCCCAGCCTTCAAGTTTGGTGCATTCTGTCTTCTGAAGCTGTCCCTGAATTTGTCCCTTCTCCATCTCCACTGACAGTAATGAGAGATGCCACGTGGCTGCGCTCCACCAGCCCCTCCTAGAGGCCTGGTTAGAGTGGGAGTCCCCATTCCCGTTGTCCTCTGTGCCACGCAGAGCCTGAGCACTAACTCAGAGCAGCTGTCACCAGCTGCATCTGGGAGGGGACAGTGCAGGAGGGAAGGCGGGAGCCCTTCTGGGGGCTTTGCCACCCAGGGAGTCCTGCTTCAGATGCTCTGTCACCTCTGGAAACCACTGTCTCTGGAAGGAGCCTGGAGCCAGCACAAGTCCCAGGGACAAATTTGTGGTAGACAGTTTGACTCGGCCCCTCCCACCTCCTCCTTGCCTCTCTTCCTCGCCTCTCTTCTTCTCCTAATTTCCCTTGGGGCTTTCTGAAGGGGTCTGGCTTGACGGTGCTGTCAGCTCCTCCCTATAACTCACTCTTGCATTAATGGAATTTAAAGGTCACTCTTTCCGCTGGTTTTGGTGCTGTGAAAGAGCAGAGGAAGGAAGGTGAGATGCTAAGGAGGGCAGGATGCGTGTGTCAAGGAGTAACTTCCCAGTGGGGATGGCGAGTCGGGAATCTGCTGATTTATGGAGGACAGCCCTGTATGTTTCCCAGCGCAGGGCTGTAATTTGATTTTCCACCTTCCCAGCCTGGGATGCGAAGAATAAACTGAGGAAAGAGCCAGATGGGCCTGGCGGAAGAAGGTTTGGTAGCCAGAAGCTCCAGTCCGGGTTCCATGGTCTGAGTCTGCAGGCTCCAATTTGAGGCTGGGAGGCCTGAAAGAAAGGCATCTTAGTCTGCCTGGGCTGCCATAACAAAGTACCACAGGCCATGTGGCTAAACAACAGACATTTATTCTCCTACAGTTCTGGAGGTTGAAAGTCCAAGATCAAGGTATTGGCAGGTTTGGTTTCTTCTGAGGCCTCTCTCCTTGTCTTGCAGACGGCCACCTTCTTGCTGTGTCCTCTTCTGTGCTTATGCATCCCTGGTGTCTGTGTCCTAATCTCCTTTTCTTATTAAGCCACTAGTCAGGTTGGATTAGGGCCCACTCTAACAACCTTTTCTTTTTTTTGAGACGGAGTCTTGTTCTGTCACCAGGCTGGAGTGCAGTGGCACGATCTTGGCTCACTGAAACCTCTGCCTCCTGGGTTCAAGTGATTTTCCTGCCTCAGCCTCCCCAGTAGCTGGGATTACAGGCGCATGCCACCACACCCAGCTACTTTTTTGTATTTTAGTAGAGACGGGGTTTCACCATGTTGGCCAGGATGGTCTCGATCTCCTGACCTCATGATCCACCCACCTCAGCCTCCCAAAGTGCTGGGATGACAGATGTGAGCCACAGTGCCCTGCATAACAGCCTCACTTTAACTCAGTGACCTCTTTAAAGACCCTATCTCTAAATACAATCACATTCTGAGGTACTAGAAGTTAGTTTCAACATATGAATTTGTGGCAGGGGTCACAATTCAGCTTGTAACAAGTGGGTAGCACAGTGTTAGGAAGGCCTTTGAATTGCTGTTCTCACAAATATTCAGGTGGCCAATAATTTGTGAGTCAATGGTGTCCATTCAATAAAATGTTGAGTCACTGGATTCCACTATCTGATCTAAGAGCAATTTTACTAGCGGAAAATAGGATGCTGTGTGAAGTGTGCAATCTATTAAGTAAAATTCCAGCAAACAGAATGGGCACAGAAAAGGGGAAAACTGTTGAACTAAGCAGACTAGAGGTTTTGAGTTTTTGCTATAATACTTGCTTACTTGCACAATTATTTTTTCATCCACTGCACTTGCCGACAAAACAGTAGCAGGTGCCAGAGTTTTAAAGTTTCTGGGTGACAACTTGAAACTGACAAAACTCCTTGTACTAAATAAATTTTCGCTATATATTTGGAAAAACTCACTATTATTCAGTTTTAGCAATAGAAACATCACTAGTATTCCAAAGGAACATAGTTGGAGAATCATTAAGGGAAGCAAAATCCCTGTGTTTTCTCTAATTAGAAGATTTAGGGAACAAATAGTACTTTTCAATGATTACAGAAAGAAAGACGACTTGGGAAGCTAATGATTTACAGTCTAGCTTCTCCATCCATTTTTTTCATTTAGTCATTTAATCAACAATGATTGACTGAGTGCCTTGAATATGCATAACATTTTGCTAGAGACTAGTGATAGAGAAGTAAATGAAACTCAGTCTCTGCCTTGAGGACCTCAGTTACCAGTTAAGAATTTTAGTTGCGGCCGGGCGCGGTGGCTCAAGCATGTAATCCCAGCACTTTGGGAGGCCGAGACGGGCGGATCACAAGGTCAGGAGATCGAGACCATCCTGGCTAACACGGCGAAACCCCGTCTCTACTAAAAACACAAAAAATTAGCCGGGCGAGGTGGCGGCGCCTGTGGTCCCAGCTACTCGGGAGGCTGAGGCAGGAGAATGGCGGGAACCCGGGAGGCGGAGCTTGCAGTGAGCTGAGATCTGGCCACTGCACTCCAGCCTGGGCGACAGAGCGAGACTCCGTCTCAAAAAAAAAAAAAAAAAAAAAAAAAAAAAAAAGAATTTTAGTTGCAAAATACAGAATCAGCTCTAGCTGGTTTAAGCAAAGAGGTTATTTATTAAAGCAGCTCCAGCAGAGGCAGAATTGGCCTGGAAGCAAAGCAGCCGGTCCAGGCAATGCACTGCCCCAGTGGAGATCTTTCACTCATATCAGTGCCCTGGCACCAGTGCTGGATGCTGAGTACAAGACACTACTTTAACCTCCTCTGCTGTTGTCTCCTGAAGTTGGGTGTCTGCAACTGCCTTTACCAAAATGGCTTCCAGAAGACGGTGGCTGCTTCACCTCTCTCCCTGCTGATTGGCAGAGCCCAGATCACATGTCTACATCTTAGCTACAAGGGCAGCTGGGAAAGCAAGTTTCTGCCCCCTGCCTTAAAGATGTGCAGAATCAGAAGACGGGAGCTTCTGCAAATAGAATGTGGAAAGGTAATGGGTAGCCAAAAAGCACAGCAGGTATCCATTCTAAGCTCCCAGTCTAATGGAATAAACAGACATATGTTCAGAAACTTCACAACATAGTGAAAAACGAAGCTATACTCGAGGTATGCTTATGGCATGATGATATAGGGAAACTTCCCCTTTGCCTCTGAAGGTTCACAGCAAATCAGCTGACAAAGGACAGATTAATAGGGGGAAAAGAATACAAGTTTATTTCACCATAGTTTTATGTGCCACAGGAGCCTTCAGAATGAAGACCCAAAGATTCAGGGGAAAGTGTCCATTTTCATGCTTAGGTTTAGCAAAGTTTGGACTGCCATGTGGAAATATGATTGGACAAAAAGCGTATGATCTAGCATGAGTTGGCTGAGTGGGGAAACCTAGCAAGTCCTATCTGTGGAGCTTCTGCTTGGCCTGTCTGTGCAGTGTTCTTTCCTCCTGGGGATGGGGCAGGACCCTCTCTAGAATGGAAGTCTTGTGATCTACAGTCAAACAAGATAGGTCAGATCATTTCTTTATGGACGGTTTTTACACAAAGGTTGGGGAGAAGGTGGGAGTTAGGGTAATATTTTTAGGTTTTATGGCTGGCTTTGGAGAATAGGGGTTCTGGTTTCTCTGAACCGCCTTGGGGAAAAGGCATTCGAGTTTCTTTGGGTGGCCTTGGGCTGGTGCGGAGAAGGAGGGAGTCAGAGACAAGAGGGCAGGAGAAGATTGGAGAGAGCTGCTTCCAATGCCTTCATTTTGGGTTATTTTCTGAGCCCCAACAGTGAAGACCAGAAAGGGAGCTGTTAACAGACTGGCGTGGTCAGGGAAGGCTTCCTGGAGGAGGTTATGGATGACTGAGTACATTCTGATGGATGAAGCAAGAGAGGAGAAGCTTAGAGTTAAATAAGAACAAGGACCCTCACTGTCTGCCTCACTTAAGGTGCCTCCACAGTGAGTATGCCAGATTAGAAAAATGGAAACTGATGAAGCCAGAAGAAAAGACAGATTGGAGAGAACCCATGTGAGAACTCCCTGGAAAGTGCTCAGCCCTCCCCACATAGGGCTATCCACATAGTTGCCTTTCCTTGTATCCTTCTCCCTCCCAACTCTGTTTTCTTCAGATGTCCTAACAGGTTAGGGCTTCCAGTAGGAAATATACAGTGCCTTTTCAGAGGGGCTTTTTGGAAATACAAAGCCTGACTCCAAATACCTGGCTCTTTTTTCTTTTCTTTTTTTTTTTTTTTTTTTTTTTTTTAGAAAAAGTATTAGGAGACTAGTAAGGAAAGCAAAGGATAAAGTGAAACGTACAAGCCGCTCTGTAACTAGCATGTATATATTTATGGGCTATCTTTAAAAAAGAAAACCAACCTCAAAGGCAATTAAATTATGCCTAATGCTTTGCGATTTTTTTCTGCCTTCCCTATCTTAGATTTCTTAAGAAATTAGTCTTAGCTGTCTCAAAAAAAAAAAAAAAAAAAAAAAAACATGAGTCTTAGCAGTGCCTTGCGGTTGTGTTTGGTCAATAAATATTTATTAATAATGAAGAGACTAAGAATGAGGATATTTTAAAGGCGGAGATTGGTTTACAGAGCTGGTTTATGGGAATCTACTTCCCTTTAAATCTGTTTCTCCTCTGGATTTCCTCATCTCCATAAATTGCATCCCTTAGTAATTGGCTTCACTCAGACACATAGCCCAGCCTTCATTCCTCCCTCTGTCACCCCACGAGCCATCCATCAGCAAGTCCTGTCTGCTCGAGCCCAACATCATCTTGAATGTCTTCTTCTCCCCAGGTACACTGCTTCCATCCCCAAGCAAGGCTGCTTCCTCCAGCCTAGACAACCTCACATTGCTCTTCTCTAGACCGTTCTCACTGTAGCTGAATATTTCACAGCAGAAATGTCTCTTTTGCATAAAACTTTCCAGTGCTGGTTTCCCATTGTTCTTAGACAAAATTCAAGGCCTTGTGTGAGGCAGCCCCTGACCACACCACACACTCTGCTCCTCCCTGTCACCTTGGCTAGCCAGCCACACTAACCTTCAAGCCATTCCTCAAGCATGCCCTTGGGTTCCTGACTCAGGAGCTCTCCCACTGCCTGGACGGAGAGCCTGCGCCCTCCTCTATGGCCTCCCACCCTCTCCACTCTGTGCAGCTGATTTCTTATCTTTTATGTTTTTCCCTTTCATTTTGTTTTTATTATAGCATGTTTGCTGAATTTACAGCAAGTAGAAAATAAGCTGAGTCTTGTTTTGATCCAAACATTGATGTTTTAAAAGTTGTACACAAGATTTGTTAAAAAGAACGTATAAAAATGCCTTTTTAGAAGCTTCTGTAAGAAAGAAAATACAAAGTTTAACCCCACAACTTTCCTGTTTGCTAGAACTGCAAACTACTACAGTTTTTTGTTTGTGTTTGTTTGTTTGTTTGTTTGTTTGTTTTGAGATGGAATCTCACTCTGTTGCCCAGGCTGGAGTGCAGCGGCGCGATCTCAGCTCAGTGCAACCTCTGCTTCCTGGACTCAAGCGATTCTTCTGCTCAGCTGCCCAAGTAGCTAAGATTACAGGTGCCCACCACCACACCCGGCTAATTTTTGTATTTTTAGTAGGGATGGATTTCACCATGTTGTCCAGGCTGGTCGTGAACTCCTGACCTCAGGTGATCCACCCTCCTCGACTTCCCAAAGGGCTGCGATTACAGGCGTGAGCCACCGTGCCTGGCCCACTGCCACAGTTTGAAATAGACTTTTTGTTGTTTATACACCCAGGAAAATCTAAAGAAACGTGCATATAAGTGATTGCATAGCAGAACATGAACATTAACTGCAAACAGTAAAGAAATGAAAGTTAGAAATACTCCCAAATATACAAAGGTTCTAGAATCAATGCTTTAAACACATTCTGCAAGCAGTATTTAAAAACCATTGTTTTGTTCTTTACAGGCAAAGCCTAGATTACTAAAACCAAAATTGAAAAAAGTCGTCCTTTAAAAAGAATCATTTCTCCATGATAATTCTTACTTATTTCCGTAAGCAAGCAATCTGAGATTTTTAAAGATGCTAGTTTTTTGGGTTTTTTTTTAATTCCTGGAATGAGATTGGACGTGTCAAGTCACTTTTGTCCCCAAAATGATCTTTCAGAGAAATACTAGAAATTATCAATGGTTAAGGGTATTACTTCTTTATTTTTAGTCAGGTATTACACTGATAATCAAAAACTCAAAAGATGTGACTCTTGCTTAAAACTGACTGATACTTTTTCCAAAATTACTTTAAATTTCATGGCACCACAGGATCACCTGGAGTGAGAGTGTTGTCCTTCAACTTGCCTCTTATTTTATTATTATTATTATTATTATTATTATTATTATTAGAGACAAAGTCTCACTCTTGTCACCCAGGATGGAGTGCAATGGCGTGATCTCGGCTCACTGCAACCTCCGCCTCCCCGGTTCAAGTGATTCTCCTGCTTCAGTCTCCCAAGTAGCTGGGATTACACGCGTCCACCACCATGCCTGGCTAATTTTTGTATTTTCAGTAGAGATGGGGTTTCACCATGTTGGCCAAGCTGGTCTCGAACTCCTGACCTCAGGCGATCCACCCACCTCGGCCTCTCGAAGTGCTGGGATTAACAGGTATGAGCCACCACGCCTGGCCCTCAACTTGCCTCTTATTGGATAAACTGAGGTGTGGAAGGCAAGCCTCTCTCATAAAGAGACAGGCAAATTTTGACATAAATGCATAGGCCAAGTGCTATAAACATCCAGTTTCAGTTATTTTACACTATGCACACACACACAGAACCTACTTTGAAACAATTTACTTGTTTCTAACAGCTGTAAGAAAACTAAGCAATGTTACGGTCAACAGTGCTCCTTAAATTTTAGCATAACTGCATAAGAATATTCTTTTCCCCTTAAAATTATTTTGGCCATCATCACCTGCTCAAATTTTAAGGTGAGCTTTTGTGACGTTTTCTATGCTCCAAATCTTCATGGGAACCAGAAAAAGACTCAATCTCCCTGAAAGGCCGGGCGCGGTGGTTCACGCCTGTAATCCCAGCACTTTGGGAAGCCAAGATGGGCGGATCACCTGAGGTTGGGAATTCGAGACCAGCCTGAACAACATGGAGAAACCCCATATCTACTAAAAATACAAAAATTGGCTGGGCATGGTGGCGCGTGCCTGTAATCCCAGCTGCTCAGGAGGCTGAGACAGGAGAGTCACTTAAACCTGGGAGGCGGAGTTTGCAGTGAGCGGAGATCACACCATTGCACTCCAGCCTGGGCAACAAGAGTGAAACTCCATCTCAAAAAAGAAAAAAAAATCTCCCTGAAAATACTGTGTAACCTAATTGGCATCATTCCCCAAGACAGTGGGGTTAACAAAAGAACAAATCCATACTGCATCATAAATAATGATCATGGGCCTAGACATCTTAATAAGACATAAAGGTCCACCCTGAACCTAAATGCATCTGGCCAGTCAGTGTTGTACTGTGGCTACCACCTCACTCTTTTATCATTCTGTCTTATTAGCAAGCTACATTTCTAGGTTAACAGCTCTACCAAATATGAATACGAAAGTTTATTTTTAATAAGACAGTGTTGCAAATTATGGTCAACTAACATCTTTTCACCAAATACTTCAAGCATAAAAAATTAGAATTTTTACAGAAATATATAGAGACACCACAAATTGGTAGCTGTCCATAACATTAAACAAACTGAACTCCTAAGAATGGCTTCCCAGACAGGCACAGTGGCTCACGCCTGTAATCCCAGCACTTCAGGAGGCCGAGGCAGACGGATCACCTGAGGTCAAGAGTTCGAGACCAGCCTGACCAACATGGAGAAATCCCATCTGTACTAAAAATACAAAAAAAATTAGCCGCGTGTGGTGGCACACGCCTATAATCCCAGCTACTTGGGAGGCTGAGGCAAGAGAATCACTTGAACCCGAGAGGCAGAGGTTGTGGTGAGCCGAGATCATGCCATTGCACTCCAGCCTGGGCGACAAGAGTGAAACTCCATCTCAAAACAAACAAAAAAAAAGAGTGGCTTCTCAACAGCATATTATTTTAATTATAACCATCGCCTGGTACAGGTAAAACTAACAAGTGTTTTTTAAGCATCGTTGCAACATTGTATTCCTGATAAGTAAACGGAACTGTAAGTAAATGAATGATCCATATCTAAAAATAACAATGGTTTATACTACCAGGGGTCACTGGACTTAGGACTAGTCCAAGACCTTGATCTAGATTTTGACCTAGATCTAGACTATGATCTTCACTGAGATTTGGATCTGGGTGGTCCTTTATTCTTTGATTCCTTTTCATATCTTGAGCCAGACTTACAATGTGCTTTGGAATCTGTTTTTAGAGATGCCTCTAGTTTTGGTGTGAGATGCAGGCCTACAACATGATTTAGCCTTCGTTTCTTTCTTGGGCTGGGACTTGGACCATGATCTTGAATTGGATTTAGATCTTGAAAAATACCCATTTTGGTGTCTGAATCTATCATTGCCGGAATGGTTTCTGCTACACTGGGGTCTTCCGGTTGGTTTTTTTCTAGGACTATACAATCTCCTCTCACAGGGTGGTTCCTCCAGCTGCCTGGGTCTCCACTCTCTGCCGCATGAGTAATAGATGATGAAATAGGCACTCTTGGGTACTCCTGGGTCTTCCCTGCAGATGCATAATGGAGTGGAAAGCGTGCTGAACTATGGAGGCAGGAGCACAGCTCTGGAGCCCTACTACCTCCCCTTGGCTGTGTAACTTGGGGACACTCACTCCATCCTGAGCCTGTCTTTCCTCATCTGTAGATTGTGAGCAGAGGTGCCTGCTCTGGGTTATCTTCCAGGGCCATGGAGTGATGCTTGCACATGCCATTGCCACCTCTTTAAGTGTACAGTAGTAGCATATTACCCAGCATGGGCCAGGCGCTGTGGCTCACGCCTGTAATCCCAGCACTTTGGGAGGCCAAGGCAGGCGGATCACCTGAGGTCAGGAGTTCGAGACCAGCCTGGCCATCATAGTGAAATCCCGTCTCTCCTAAAAATACAAAAATTAGCTGGGCATGGTGGTGCATGCCTGCAATCCCAGCTACTCAGGAGGCTGAGGCAGGAGAATCAGTTGAATCCAGGAGATGGACGTTGCAGTGAGCCAAGATTGTGCCATTGCACTCCAGCCTGGGAGAAAAGAGCCAAACTCCATCTCCAAAAAACAGTGTATTACCCAGCATGCCTAGGTTTCATTTGGGAAGGAAGAGGAGGGTCAACTTGAAGATGAGAAACCCAGATCAAACAAAGTTTCCTGGACAAAGTTTCTGTACCCCTCAGCAGATCTGGGAGGATTGTGGGAGGACAGAGGGTGGGCAGGGCTGGCCTGGGCTTGGACCTGGGGGATGACCATCCTATTTGAGGCTTTGACCTGTACACTCCACTTGGTCTAGAGCACAAGTTTGGCCCAGAAAGATATCTACCGTTCAGATAGTAAAGAGCTGTATTAGGCCTTTGTCCCATTGCTGTAAAGAAATATCTAAGACTGGGTAAATGATAAAGAAAAGAGGTTTAATTGCCTTGTAGTTCTGCTGGTTTTACAGGAAGCATGGTGCTGACATCTGCTCAGCTTCTGGGGGGCCTCAGGGAGGCCTTTACTCATGGCAGACGGTGAAGCAGAAGCAGGCACTTCACATGGCAGGCGCATGCGAGAAAGAGAAAGGGTGGGGTGCCACACAATTTTAAACGACCAGATCTTGCAAGAAGAACTCACTCACTATCACGAAGACAGCACCAAGCCATGAGCCATCCACCCCCACCGTCCAAACACCTCCCACCAGGCCCCACCTCCAGCACTGGGGATTACATTTTAATATGAGCTTTGGGCAGGAACAAATACCCAAGCTATCTGAAGAGCCAAGTGAGAAATTCCTTGCCAAGAATAGGCATGAGTTTGATGTCTGCTTGACTTGGGCTGTATTTCTTCATCTTGGTGAGATGCCGTTTGGGCCACTTGGTGAGAGTGGGGTTGGTTGAAATTCTTCTTTCCTCCAATACTACCTCCCACTGCAAATATACTAGCCTGCATTCAATGAAGCCGGGCTCTTGTTTTAAGGTCCGGCGGCGGGGCATGGTGGCTCACACCTGTAATCCCAGCACTTTGGGAGGCCGAGCAGGTGGATCACCTGAGGTCAGGAGTTTGAGACCAGCCGTGGTCAACATGGTGAAACCCCGTCTCTACTAAAAATACAAAAAATTAGCTGGACATGGTGGCGGGCACCTGTAATCCCAGCTACGTGGGAGGCTGAGGCTGGAGAATCACTTGAGCCCGGAAGGCAGAGGTTGCAGTGAGCCGAGATCGTGCCATTGCAGTCCAACCTGGGCAACAAGAGCAAAGCTCTGTCTCAAATAAATAAATAAATAAATAAATAAATAAATAAGGCCTGGCCCGGTGGCTCACGTCTGTAAACCCAACACTTTGGGAGGCCGAGGCAGGCGGATCACGAGGTCAGGAGATGGAGACCATCCTGGCTAACATGATGGAACCCCGTCTCTACTAAAAATACAAAAAATTAGCCGGGCGCGGTGGTGGACGCCTGTAGTCCCAGCTACTCGGGAGGCTGAGGCAGGAGAATGGCATGAACCCTGGAGGCGGAACTTGCAGTGAGCGGAGATCGCGCCACCACACTCCAGCCTGGGCAACAGAGTGAGACTCTGTCTCAAAAAAAAAAAAAAAAAGATCAGGCAGAAGACCGTCGCTGACCACCTATGGGCATGTGCTATAGTTGCAAAGAAGTCGAAAATTTCTTCTCTGACTCTAAAGCATGATTTCTCAGCATTATTGACATTTTGGGTGGGATGATTCTTTGTTTGGCTGGGGTGGGGGACTTGGCAGCATCTTCTGGCCTCTATGCACTAGATGCCAATAGCGCACCACCCCCAACCCCCCATACACAGACACACATGGCCACTGAATATGTCTCCAGATATTGCCAAGTGTCCCCTGGGAGCAAAATCACACACACACACACCCCTTGAGAAATGCTGCCCTAAGGAAAGTAATGACCCAATAAAGAGGATGGACATAAAGAATTTGGAAGAGGAAAAAAGGAGAAGGAGTGGCGTATTTTAAGCTGAATGCAAAACACAAATGCTCTTATGCAAGTCATCTGGCTGTCTGGATGTTGAAGGGCAGTTGATTTTGGATGCTCCTTGCGAGTTCTAATGGTGGTGGGGCAAAGATGATAGTGACCACATTTGATCTGATGCTTCTTTATAGCTTTGATCTAGCTTAGAAAAATTCAGAGAGTTACATGCTTCTTGGTTGCAAAGATTTGTTTGCCCATGGACATTTGTTGCAATGGCCATGAAATGATATTTCATCTATAAAATGACTAATAGAGTTGTTGGGAGGATTGAAATGATGTATGCAGTATATTCGACCTCCAATTCATAGCTGTTTTATGCATTATTAATGATTAATTTCTATTCCATGTGGTATTTTTGTTATACCCATTAGCAATGTGCATCTTGTTTATTTCATTTTATTTTATATTTTTGAGACAGAGTCTCTCTCTCTCTGTCGCCTAGGCCAGAGTGCGGGGGCACAATCTGGACTCACTGCAACCTGTGCCTCCCGGGTTCAAGTGATTCTTGTGCCTCAGCCACCCAAGTAGCTGGGATTATAGGCTAAGCCACCGCGCCTGGCCGCAATGTGCATCTTCTATGGTCTATTAGTATATATAGTAATCAAATGAGATACATAGCCTTACACTAGAGAGATAGAAATCTTTTTTTTTTTTTTTTTTTTTTTTTTTTAATGAGACAGAGTTTCACTCTTGTTGCTCAGGCTGGAGTGCAGTGGCGTGATCTCAGCTAACTGCAACCTCCACCTCCTGGGTTCAAGCGATTCTCCTGCCTCAGCCTCCCGAGTAGCTGGAATTACAGGCATCCGCCACTACACTCAGCTAATTTTTGTGTTTTTAGTAGCGACGGGGTTTCACCAAGTTGGTTAGGCTTGTCTCAAACTCCTGACCTCAGGTGATCCACCCACCTTGGCCTCCCAAAGTACTGGGATTACAGGCATGAGCCATCGCACCCGGCCAAGACATAGAAATCTTTTATGATCCTCACAATCACCCTGCAAAATAGGTGGCACTATGCCCACTTTACAGATGGAAAAGTGAGATTTGGAAAGGTTTTGTATCTTGCTCAGTTCACACTGTCTGTACAGGGTGGGAATGGTGTTTGAACTCAGAGTGTTCTACTTTCTAGACCTGCCTTTTTTCTACTACCCTGGAAGGAATGTGAGGTTAGGAGTTAGAGGACTGTCCTTAGCTTTTTTCGTCCATCCACCAACTTCAGAGCAATCTCTTCACCTGAGGGTTGTTTTTACAAAATGAGTATATCTGTTTATGAAACACATGGCTTTTCTACCCAAAGAACTGACAGACTCCAAGAGGACAGAGAGTGTATCTTGTGATTCTTTGTATCTCAGGAGTCATACCTAGAGTCAATTCTGTTCTTTTTTTGCTTTGTTTTGTGTTTTGTTTTTTTTGTTTTTTGAGACTGGATCTTGCTCTGTCACCCAGGCTGGAGGGCAGTGGTACGATCTCGGCTAACTGCAATCTGTCTCCTGGGTTCAAGCAATTCTCTGATCTCAGCCTTCCGAGTAGCTGGGATTATGGGCACACGCCACCATGCCCAGCTAATTTTTCTATTTTTAGTAGAGATAGGGTTTCGTCATGTTGGCAGGCTGGTCTTTAACTCCTGACCTCAGGTGATCTGCCTGACTCGGCCTCTCAAAATGCTGGGATTACAGGCGTGAGCCACCGTGCGCAGCCCAGAGTTAGTTATTAATAACTATTTGCTGTTTGATTTTCCTGGCTCCTATATACTTCTAGCAAGATTTAGTGTTTGAGGAGTAAACACTCTTCACAGCTCTTAAGGGGTGGAAATTCTGTCTTATAGGTAGGTTAGCTGCGGGGTGAATGATTTCTTGTTGCCCTCTAATTTTAGGGCCCATGAGGAGCAGCTGTTAAAGGAGTACTTGGGTCAGTATTGCCACATCATGCACACATCAATTCCTATTTCCACAGGACCTAACTGTATTACCTGTGAGAAGCAGGGTACATGTGATTTTGCCAGGAATTGCATCTCTCTTAAGATGGGCCACAGGAGAGGGTCAGCCCTCCACCCTCCACTGTGCCATGAGGTCAAGTCAGCCAAGGAATAAATAACTAATCCAGGAAACCAAGCCACCAGGGGTGTGTGTGTGTGTGTGTGTGTGTGTGTGTGTGTCTGTGTGTGTAAGGGAGTTGGGGTGGAGGAGAAATCTCTACCAGGTGAATAGCTATGGGGTCCTCCCACACAACAGACCTAGGAGATCAGTATTTTCAGGAGGGTCTTGGAGTGAGTCTCAAAATGAGAAAATCACCAGCTTTATCATGAGATGGATGGTGAAATTATTTACATTTTAAAACATTTGATACATTCTTGGTTTAAGAGGAAAAAGAAGCTTTGATTCAAGGAACCAAAGGTTGGATATTTGGGTGACAGTTCTCCCGGCCAAGCCAGTTGCCGAATCTGCCTAAATGAAATAATTGATTTGGAGGCCTTTAAATATTGTTGTGTCTTCTCAAGGTTGTGTGTGTCATAATTGGTCTAAAATGAATTCCTTTGCTTCATTTCTAGTTAAAGCAAAAATACTTCTCGTGCCTCTGTTTGAGCTCCCAAGGTATGTTCAAGCCTAAATTGCTTGGCCTTTTGACTTGCAAGTGGTTAATTTCTATCTGCCTCTCCTGTTTCCAGCCGCACTTTGGGTATTCAGAGGCTAAAGAGCCTTTTCAGGGTGACTGGTGTTTCTGTTGATGTTGTTTTGCTTTGTTTTAAATGTCCAAATCCAGGAAATGGCTGTGGCTTGGGTAAGCTTGGTTAAGAGGCCCCAGAATGATAGGGCTCCCATATTTACCAGGCAACCATGGTACCCAGCGCAGCACGGAGCCTGCTTACTCAGGATTGGTTTTATTTATATATTTTTAAGTTGAGGTAAAATTAACCATTTTAAAGTGTACGATTCAGTGGCATTTAGTATGTCCGCAATGTTGTGCAACTGTCTGTGTAATTCCAAAACATTTTCATCGTCCTTCAAAAGAGAACCTGACTCCATTAAGCAGTCACTCCCTATTGGCCCCTCTCTGCAGCTCTTGGCAACCACTAAGCTGAACCCTGTTTCTATGGATTTAACTCTTCCGGATGGTTTATATAAGTGACATAATACAACCTTCTGTGTATTATTCCACTTATATGTATTCTGTGACCCTCTGTGTCTGGCTTCTTTCGCTTAGCATAATGTTGTCATCTGTGTTGTAGCACATATCCAACCTTCATTTATTTATATGGCCAAATAGTATTCTATCATGTGGATGCACCACGTTTTGTGTATCCATTTATCTGTTGATGAACATTTGGGCTGTTTCTACCTTTTGACTACTGTGAACACTGTCTTGTTACTATGAACATCTATGTTGAGTGTTTGTTTGAATAACTGTTATCAGTTCATCGGGGCATATATTTAAGAGTGGAACTGCTCAGTCATACGGTTATTCTGTGTTTACCTTTTTGAGGGCTCAGCATTGGTTTCAGTGGTTTAGCTCCTGGGCTGCCATTAGGGCCATTAGAGGAGATTTGCTAGGATCACGAAATCTGAGCATTAGAAAGAACCTTAAAATCATTTAATCTGTCTTCTCACCCATCACAGGAAGTCTGTCTGGAACAAACCTTGTAGAGGCCCCTCATCCTCTACATGCATAATTCTGGAGCAGAGGAGGGGCGCCCTACCTCCCAAGCCTGCCTATTCTGTCTATAGCTAGCCTGACCTGATGGCTTGCCCTAGTTCTGCCCTACAGAGTAGATTTTTTAAACCTGGAATCTGTGGACTCTTAGGGCTTATCCACAGATGAGCTTCAGTGTGGAGAGGTGGGGTAAGAGTTTGTAACTTTCATTATTAACGGGTCCCTGAACCACATTGTGAGGTGACTCAGTGATGTCATCTCTCTGTCCTACCCATGAACTTTTGCAGGTTTGCTAGCAAACTGTTGCTTGATTGATGGTTGTCCTCTGCTCACCTTTGACCTCAGATGCAAAGACCAGCACAGGGAGACGTTTTCTCAAATGCCCACCTCTAAGAGGATGGAGCCCAAGCCAGAAGGCTGAGCAGAAGGAGGTGGGAGGCCAAAAAACATGGCAAGTCCATCACACGGGCCCCACTGCCTGTGACCTTGACCACCTGTGGTTTACTGCAGATGCTTGAAAGAATTTGCTATCTAAGAGATTGTTTCCTTGGAGAAGGCCATTTCTAAGAGAGCTGAGAAGGTCCTTGAAAGTTCCATAATTTATGATGTTGATAGGGTAGGGAAAATATCAGGAGCAGCTTTTAATTTTGATTTGATTTTTTGAGACAGAGCCTCACTCTGTCGCCCAGGCTGGAGTGGAGTGGTGTGATCTCAGCTCACTGCAATCTCTGCCTCCTGGGTTCAAGCAGTTCTTCTGCCTTAACCTCCTGAGTAGCTGGGATTACAGGCATGAGCCACCACGCTCGGCTAATTTTTGTATTTTTAGTAGAGACGGGGTTTTGCCATGTTGGCCAGACTGGTCTTGAACTTGTGACCTCAGGTGATCCTCCCGCCTTGGCCTCCCACAGTGCTAGGATTATAGGCGTGAGCCACCGCACCTGACCAGGACAGCTTTTTAAATAAACTTTTTATTGAATTATAATATGCACACAGAAAAGGGCACAGTTACAATATAGTACAAGCCATGATTCCATTTATGTGAAGTATCAGAACAGGTCAAACTTACCTGTCATGTTAGAATTCAGGGTAGGTTACCTTCTAGTGGATAGTGCGTGAAAAGGAGTACAAGGGCTGCCCTGGGGTGCTGGTGATGTTCCAATTCTTGATGGGAACAACACTGTGATTTAACAGAATTTCAAACAGTATTTAGCATGCATCAAACTGAGGATGAAAAAATCCTGGGGGTTCAAATGGTTGACAGCTAAGGCTTGTGCTTTGGGGATATCTTTCGTTTCTGTCTTTCTGGCATCTTTCCCCCGTTCACTTGCTTTGGAGCTCATTCTTTCTTACTCTTAATCCACGTGCTGCGTGTGGTCTGACTTACACTCTGGTCCCAGGAGCAGGCACAAAACTCAGGGACTGGCTAAGTGATGGGCATATGATCCAAGTCAGACAATGAGTCTATTCTGGGACTTTTTCTGCAACCAGTGTGAAAGAGGCACGTGCTCTCAGCTGGGGTTTCCAAGCTGGTACGATAGAAGCTTTGCCTTCTGGTGGCCGTCTTTACTCCCATGTACAGAGTGCCAACTGGGAACAAAGCCAGTACATTCAGAAAAGTCGCGATTCCTGGTGATAGTATATGCAGATCCAGCTGTGTTGAGAGCTATCACCGTTCCTGTAATGCAGGAGGACCCAAACTGTTTTCTCGTACTATCCTCTCACTCAACACAACACAGAACACTTCTGTAACCAGATATGGGGATTTCTTCATACACATGAATTCTCCAGTGGGCACCAACTGGGTGTCTTGCAATTTAATTCAATTCTGCCACTCTCTACCTGGAGTTAGCATCAGACCTCATGGGTTAAGCGCACAGTCTCCCAAGACTACTCCCATTTCAGACACCAATATGAAGTCCCGGGTTTTCACCAGTGCTTCTCTGACTGACCAGCTGTTTTAAAATCGGGGTTTCCAAAACCCCCTTCTTGGGTTCCATAATTTGCTGCGATGGCTCACAGAACTCGGAAATACTTATGTTTACCAGTTTATTGTCCAGTAAAAGATAGGGTAAAGGATACAGATGAATAGCCAGATGAAGAGATGCATAGGGTGAGGTATGGGGGAAAGGGTACAGGACTTCCATACCCTCTTGGGATGTTCCACCCTCCTAAAAAACCTCTGAATGTTCAGCAATGTGGAAGCACTCCAAACCCTGTCATATGTTTTTTTGTTGTTGTTTTGTTTTGTTTTTTGAGATGGAGTCTCGCTCTGTCTCCCAGGCTAGAGGGCAGTGTTATGATCTCAGCTCACTGCAGCCTTTGCCTCCAGGGTTCAAGCGATTCTCCTGCCTCAGCCTCACGAGTAGCTGGGATTACAGGCACCCACCACCACACCTGGCTAATTTTTGTATTTTTAGTAGAGACGGGGTTTCACCATGTTGGCCAGGCTGGTCTCGAACTCGTGACCTCAGGTGATCCACCTGCCTCAGCCTCCCAAAGTGCTGGGATTACAGACGTGAGCCACCATGCCCAGCCCATTTTGGGTTTTTATAGAGGCGTCATTACGAGGCTTGATTGACCTTTGGCTTCATTGACCATTGGTGACCAACTCCAGCTTCAACCCCTCTCCCCTCCCCAGAGTTTGGGAATTGGGGCTGAAAGTACCCACCCTCTAATCACGAGGTTGGTTTCCCTGAAAACCAGCCCCCATCCTGCAGCTCTCCAGGAGCCCTCAGCCACCAGTCATCTCATTAGCATAGGAAAAAACATTTATCATTTCAGAGACTTCAAGCGTTTTAGGAGCTATGCCAGAAACGAAGAGCAAATATGTATTTCTCATTATAAATGACAATATCGCAATTCCTCAAGGACTTTTCATTTACATGCATCAGTAAATTCATTTGTCTGTTTCTGGCCTTCAGAATGGTTGCTATCCCTTGGCTCCAAGGTCCTGACTACATAAAGAGATTCATTTCTTGGTCAGGTCAGTTGGAACTGCTAATATACTTGTCCAGCGCTGAACCCTCCACTGCACCTCTCACTGTCTCCATGAGCCATGGAGCGTGGATGTGATGGCAGCTCAGATTGGTGGGAGAGTGCAGGAGAAGGGGAGACCTTCAGAAGTAGCCTGGTGGGTTGGAAAGATGAACTGAAGGGGCTAGTTCTGAAATTGTGTTGGCATAGCTCATGCACTGTTTTTGCCTGGTGTGTTTATTTGGGGTGGTGTGGCGGGGGCACTTCGTGCTGTCACTGGGTCGCTGCTGCCTCCTATTCTCCTGGTAGTTGGATCTTGATGCTTTTTTAAAATCTGTAAGATAGAAGTGTAAGAGACAAGAGTATATAGCTTGATGGGAGCTTACCATCTGGTGAAGCTAACCAAGAAGAGCCCAATAATGACCTTCCATGACCCATTTGTAAACTCTGTTTTTTAAAATATTCCAGGCTGGGTGCAGTGGCTCATACCTGTAATCCCAGCACTTTGGGAGGCCGAGGTGGGTGGATCACCTGAAGTCAGGAGTTCGAGACCAGCTTGGAAAACGTGGCGAAACCCCATCTCTACTAAAACTACAAAAATTAGCCCAGTATGCACCCGGGCACAGTGGCTCATGCCTGTTATCCCAGCACATTGGGAGGCGAAGGCGGGTGGATCACAAGGTCAACAGATCGAGACCATTCTGGCCAGCGTGGTGAAACCCCATCTCTACTAAAAATACAAAAATTGGGCCGGGCGCGGTGGCTCAAGCCTGTAATCCCAGCACTTTGGGAGGCCGAGATGGGCGGATCATGAGGTCAGGAGATCGACACCATCCTGGCTAACATGGTGAAACCCCATCTCTACTAAAAAATACAAAAAACTAGCCGGGCGTGGTGGTGGGCGCCTGTAGTCCCAGCTACTCAGGAGGCTGAGGCAGGAGAATGGTGTAAACTCGGGAGGCGGAGCTTGCAGTGAGCTGAGATCTGGCCACTGCACTCCAGCCTGGGCAACAGAGCGAGACTCCGTCTCAAAAAAAAAAAAAAAAAAAAAAACAAAAATTAGCTGGGCATGGTGGTGTGCACCTGTAGTCCCAGTACTCGGAAGGCTGAGGCAGGAGAATCACTTGAACTCGGGAGGCAGAGGTTGCAGTGAGCCAAGATTGTGCCACTGCACTCCAGCCTAGACAACAAAGCCAGACTCTGTCTCAAAAAAAAAAAAAATAAAATAAATTAGCCCAGTGTGGTGGTGGGCACCCGTAATCCCAGTTACTTGGGAGGCTGAGGCAAGAGAATTGCTTGAACCCGGAAGGCAGAGGTTGCAATGAGCCAATATCGCACCACTGCACTCCAGCCTGGGGGCTAGACTGAGACTCTGTCTTGAAAAAAAAAAAAAATCCAAATTATGAAGAGCACAAAGGAATTCTAAGGTGACAGTTTTCAGAATACAGATGTTAAGGTGGTCGTTTCTGGGGGGCAGAGAGATACAGTAAATGAAAATCATCTAAAATGGAGGTAATGCTAACAGTATCTTGTGTTTTGCTATGCAGTTTTCAGCTATTCACTGGGTGGAAAATATTCTTCAATAAACTATTTGATGATTTGAGGCAACTTTGTCAGTAAACATAAAAAAGAATATCATTAAAATAATCAATAGACTTTCTTATTTTTGGCTTATCTTCCTGTCACTGCTCGTGTTCTGCCTGGAAGTCTGCACAGGGCTCGTGGGTGCCACAGCAGTGTATGAGGATCTGTTACAGGCTTGGCTGTGAAAGCTACTCAGTAAGGACCTGTTAGCTTGACCTAGTTTGATGCAGGTTTTTGGCACGGAATCCACAAGTCTACCAACAGCCCATAATCTTGTTTCAATTTATCATTCTACCTTCTTTGACCCATTTGCCCACCCGAATGTGAACAAAGAAAACACTTTACTAAATCCACAGGAATAAATATTTTAGATCTTAAAACTGTTTTTGCAGATAGAACTACATATTCTTATAATACTGAAAAGTGTAGAGATGAGCGCTGGTTAATTGCCTTATTTTATTGGCAAGGGGAAGTGACGTGCCGAATCGGTGTCAGAATAAGGTTAGACCTCAGTTCTGTGGTGCTGCCTAACCTGACGGTATGGCCACTGATAGTGTGGATGTTTGTCCCTGCCCAAATCCCCAATGTTGGAGGTGGGAAGTGTTTGGACCATGGGGGCAGATCCCTCATGAATGACTTGGGCCATCTCCTTGGTGATAAGTGAGCTCTCACTCGGAGTTCACACGGGATCTGAGATCTGATGGTTTAAATGTGTGGAGCACCTCCCCACCAATTCTCTCTCCCCTACTCCCTTTTTCTTTTTCTTTTTTTTTTTTTATATTTATTTTTATTTTTATTTTTCTATTTTTTGAGACAGAGTCTTGCTCTGTCGCCCAGGGTGGAGTGCAGTGGCCGGATCTCAGCTTACTGCAAGCTCCGCCTCCCGGGTTTACGCCATTCTCCTGCCTCAGCCTCCCAAGTAGCTGGGACTACAGGCGCCCGCCACCTCGCCCAGCTAGTTTTTTTTTATATTTTTTAGTAGAGACGGGATTTCACCGTGTTAGCCAGGATGGTCTCGATCTCCTGACCTCGTGATCCGCCCGTCTCGGCCTCCCAAAGTGCTGGGATTACAGGCTTGAGCCACCACGCCCGGCCCCCTACTCCCTTTTTCGTCATGGGACATGCCTGCTCCCACTTGGCCTTCCACCAGGAGTAAAAGCTTCCTGAGGAAGCAGAGGTCTCCCCAGAAGCAGATGCCAGCACTGTACTTCCTATACAGCCTGCAGAATCATAAGCCAATTAAACTTCTTTTCTTTATAAATTACCCAGACTCAAGTATTTCTTTATAGCAATGCAAGAATGGCCTAATATGTTCACTTACACCTTAGCACTGGGATGGACGCGGCCGTTTTATGGAATGTCAGAGCAGTCGTCTTCTTATAGGAAAAGTAGAGGATAGGATCTGAGGCCAGTCCTGCTACTGTACAGCGTTCATACTAATGTACATATCCTCAAGAGATGCTAAATGGGGACCAGAATAGCCGTAGGTCATTCAATAACTTCATTTTTAGCTGCTGTTAGAAATTCCTCCTTCTGTATGTGACTTATCAGAGTGGCTAAAATAATGCAGATGTCCTCTTGAGGTTTCATCTCCTTTCTTCTCCTTCCTCTGGTGGGGAAGCTGGAGAGCAGTGGTATCCAGAAGGAAAATGTGCTAATGATTTCTAGCTGGATAAATCTGCTTTTAAACTATATCATGACCACTTAGAATGAAATAAGCACTTACTCAGGGCTCTTTGTAGAGCAGGTGTCCTGCAAAGTGCTTATATGGATTATTTCATTAATTATCATAAGAACCGTATGAAACAGATATTGTTACTAGTCCTACTTTTCTGATGAGGAAACTGAGGCTCAGAGACGTGAAGTAATGTGCTCAAGGCCACCCAGATCTGCCTAAGTGCAAGCTTCAGTCACCATGGAAGGCAGCAGACCTGAAGGGCAGCAGTGAAAATTACATTTTTGGAATGTTTGAGAGATCGCAAGATATGAAATCTATGATGTATTCAGATCACGGGAAATTTTCCCAGAATTGTCACGTTCCAGAGCGCCGAGAAAATGATAGCGCACCTCACCACACATAGAATCCTCAGCTTTAACCTCAGACTTTCTCACAACTGCCCAGTCTGATAACGGAAATTCTTCACCTGCAGTGAGTGGAAATCTTGATGATCCTCGGAGGGGCCTCTGGGCGGCCAGCTGTGTGTCGTTGCTTGGTTGTGCTTTTAGGGTTGTCTGGGTTGTGTGGGTGCTGGGTATGTCAGTGCAGAGAGCACAGCTGGTTCCAGGCCGGCTTCCGAAGGCTGCAGGCAGATTCCTGGGGAGAAGGTGACACTATAGCGCCAGTTCTCCTTACAGTCTTGTTCTGCACTTTCTAAAAATATTCCTGACAAACAGCTAATGGGCATTGGCCACACAGTTCCAAACTATTGCTGCCATTTCAAATGGAATGCTTCTCCTTCAAGCCTGTTCATCTTGATTTATATGATGGGGATAGATTCAGCCATTTCATGGGACTTCACAACAGCCCACTCACCAGGGGCTCTTTGAAAACAATCAAATGCATTTTTGCCTCTTTTAGAAAATGTTGCATGTTTATTTCTAGTCAAAAATAAATGAAATGAAATGAAATGAACTGAAATAAAAGCTTCATTGGGAAGAACACAGCTGCAGTTATTGCCTAAGTATCATGTAGTGATACACAAGGAGAGGGAGCCCCATCTCTTTAGAAAAGTGGTTGTTTCTGAAGTTAAGGAAGACTAAGGGGCAAATACAGGATTTTAAAATATATACACTTTTTTTTTTTTTTTTTGAGACAGAGTCTTGCCCTGTTGCTCAGGCTGGAGTGCAGTGGCACCATCTGAGCTCACTGCAACCTCCACCTCCTGGGTTCAAGCAATTCTCCTGCCTCAGCCTCTTGAGTAGCTGGGACTACAGGCGTGTGCCACCATGCCTGGCTAATTTTTGTATTTTTAGTAGTGATGGGGTTTCACCATGTTGGTCAGGATGGTCTTGAACTCCTGACCTCAAGTGATCCGCCCACCTTGGCCTCCCAACGTGCTGGGATTACAGGCGTGAGCCACCACACCTGACCAAATATGCACAATTTTAATGTAAGTGGCTATTACCTTTTTGGAAGGCATGTGTGCAATATGTGCAGTCTCAAAATGCATGCCCTGTCAACGCATGATTCCTTGTCTTTAAATACATCCTGCAGAACTAATAGGAAATAAAGACTTTTTTTATTCGTCAGAGCATCATTTATGATAGCAAAAAAAAAAATAAGGGCCGTAACCTAAATTCTCAACAATAGAATTAGCAGAATAAATTATGGTGATCCATTTGTTGTAGTATTATACAGTTATTAAAATGTCAGTTTTTGAAGAATTGTAATTATATGATAAAATGTTTAAGATAAGAGAAGGGAAGATATGAGGAGACTTCAAAAAGTTAGTTGAAAATGGAATTAAACGATAAAAATAAAAAAAGATAAACTTTATTTCCCAACAGAAACTCCATCAAGTTCAAGACACTATTGTAAGCCATGATACCAGCCATTTAATTCCTCCCTAAAGAGCTGAGGGTCTTGGATGTTTAACCATGTCAGAGCCCTTCAGTGTATTACCAGATGAGGAAACATGGATGCCCTCTAAAGGTATTTTTAAGATTAGGAAACAAGAAGTCAGAAGGAGCCAAATCAGAACTGTAGGGTGGATGCCTAATGATTTCCCATTGAAACTCTCACAAAATTGTCCTTCTTTGATGAGAGGAAAGAACAGGAACATTATTGTGGTGGTGAAGGACTCTGGTGAAGCTTTCCAGGGTGGTTTTGTGCTAAAGCTTTGGCTAACTTTCTCAAAACACTCTCATAGTAAGCAGATGTTACTCTTCTTTGGCTTTCCAGAAAGTTAACAAGCCAATGCCTGGAACATCCCCAAAATCCAATGCCTGGAATATTCCCATGATCTTTTCTCTTGACCCATCTGGTTTTGCCCTGGCTGGACCACTTCCACCTCTCAGTAGCCATTGCTTTGATTGTGCTTTGTCTGCAGGATCGTACTGGTAAAGTCACGTTTCTTCTCCTGTTGTGATTCTTCAAAGAAATGCTTCAGGATCTTGATCCTACATGTGTAAAACTTCCATTGAAAGTTCTGCTCTTGTCTGCAGCTGACCTGGGCGTAAGGGTACCCACTGACTGGAAAGTTTGCTTACTTTAATTTTTCAGTCAGAGTTGTATAAGCTGAACCAGTTGAGATGTCTATGATGTTGTCTATTGTTTGTGGCATTAACTCTTGGTCCTCTTCAATTAGGGCAAGAACAAGATGAATTTTTTCCCTTGCAAATTGGTGTGGATGGTCTGCCACTGCAGGCTTCATCTTCAGCATTGTCTCATCCCTTCTTAAAAATGAGTTATCCATTTGTAAACTGCTCATTTCTTTGGGGCATTGTCCCCATAAACTTTTTGTAAAGTATCAACGATTTCACCATTCTTCCACTCAAGCTTTACCATGAATTAGATGTTTGTTCTTGTTTCAACTTTAGCAGAACTCATGTTTCTAATAGGGTTTTTCAAAGTGATGTCTTATCCTTCTTAGTGCCTCAAACTACATCCTGTTCAGACATGTTATAACACGCTAGTACAAGTCTATTTGGGGGCAAAAAATTGTTTGGAATCCATCATAATTTTTAATAACATACATTTCCCATGTGCTTTTTGAAGACCCCTTGTACAAGCTTTATAACTGCACGTATAGTCAGATCTTCTACAATAGTCTATACACACACACTCTTCAGAAAAAGATTGAAGAAATAACTCAAAATTGTGGTGGTCTCTGGTTGGTGAGATTGTGGGTGACTTTATTCTCTTTATGCATTTCTCTATTTCCCCCAATTTTTGGCAATGAAAATTGATTCAGTTTAAAGCCAAGATTTTTTTTAAAGAAAAAAGGCTCCTCCCAGAATTTTTTTTAGGAGTTTGTTACATGTGCATCCATAGCTCCATGGTGAATTAGAACCTGAAGCCTGCAAGATCACAGCAGGTCTGAGTTCTAGTCTGTGCAATAAACAAGGGACTGGACTCTAGTAAAATACAAGAAAAAGCTGAACTTGGAGTCAGAATACCAGAGTTCTCATCCAAACTTCCCTGTCTTACTAGCTGAGAGCCTTGGGGAAACCATTATGTACTCTGAGTTCGTCTCATTGCCAAGTCTCTTGGAAGAGGAATGGACCCACCAGTGCCAGTTCTAGGCAAAACTGTGAAGCAGACAAACACTTGTGCCTCTGCTTCTGTCTTGGTGTTTGTTCTCCCTACACAGGGCTCCCGAACCCCCTAGTGCACACTGTCATGCTGCCTGCAACTCTCTCCTACTGAAAACTGCTCTTTGGAAAGAATCTGGTTCATTCCTTCAAACACATACTCATTAAGTACAAGGTGCATTGACTAGTGAAATCTTAACCCAGGACCCTGACTAGAGATGGCTACATTTTCTAGGGAAAAGGAAACAACCTGTAAATCAAAGGGCAGTTCTCCCTCCATCAAACTGCATAGTGGAGGTCTCTGACCACTGTGGTGGAACTCAAGTCCAGCTTTGATTGCTTCCCCGCTTTGGGCCAGGACTTTGAATTGAGGCCCTTTTCTTATGAATAGGTATAGGAAAGTCAATTATCCTTTCTAAATGGGACTTAACCATGTCATTGCAGTCTTCTACTACGCTAGTCTTCTAATCCTTCGTGGATTCTGTAGCCACACATAAGAAGTCACCCTACTTTCTTCACGGGGTTATTGTGAAAAATGAAACAACACGGGTGAAATAAATCTTGGCAAAGTATAAGGTAAAAGTTGCCTGTTGGAAGCACGTGGGCTGAGCTCCATGCAAATGGTTTTGTTGAGTTTGCACAGTGGTTACTTTTTATTTTTTATTAAAGACTGAAATAGTTGTAAATATTTGAAAATTAAGAGATACTATGTTTAAAAAGTGAGGATTTTATTTTTTTCCATTTCCCCGGGCCCTGACATTCTGGCATGGGTCTAACGTGCTGGAGCCCAGTTGTAGCCCATCACTATTAGGGGAACCCAACCCTCAGCAACCCCCTCCCCCCACCTCCTCCCCCAACCCTATTCCCCCTGCAACTGTTTCTACCCCAGGGAATGGTGGTCTTGAACAGCTGGGGCTGTGGATTCAGAGCTTCCTGCGCTGAGTCTCTGCTCTAGCATTGGTTGTTTGACTTTGGCCAACCTAGTAAACTTACAGAGCCGTAACTTGCTAGGGCCTCTGTTTCTTCTTCTGTAAGGTGGAATAATATTCATGTCTTCCCAGAGGACTGTAGCAAGGACTAGGGAAAATGCTTTTGATACACTTAGAACAAGCCCTGGTACACAAAGCGCTTTGATCAGTTACCTGCTTGGTCTCTAAAAGCATTTGGCTTACCAGCTACTGCGGAAGATGTGAATTAAATGAAGACTATTGTTTCTTCTGTTTGCCTACCTAGTACTTTCTGTGCTCTCTGTTATTTGGTAGTTCTAGATAGAAAACAGCTTCTAAGTGAGTTCAGAAACTCTTCCAAATAGTCTTTCCGATTAACCAGTCCATCCTCATCTTTGAAGGATGTTATATGAATAGCATTAGTACTCTTTGCCCCTGCTGAATTCTGCTATACATAAATTGATTTTGACCTATTCTGAATCTCTTTAGTGTTAAGTATGTCATGTATGTTCATATTTGGTTATATTCTTTTTTTTTTTTTTTTTCTGATACAGGGTCTTACTCTGCCACCCAGGCTGGAGTGCAGTGGCACAATCATGGCTCACTGAAGCCTCAACCTTCCCAGGCTCGGGTGATCCTCCTGCCTCAGCCTCCCCAATAGCTGGGATTACAGGCATGTGCCACCATGCCCAGCTAATCTTTGTATTTTTTTGTAGAGACAGGTTTTTGCCATGTTGCCCAGGGCTCAAGCCATCCACCCATCTCGGCCTCCCAAAGTGCTGGGACTACAGGCGTGAGCCACTGTGCCTGGCCTATATTCTACTACTTGTCGTTGCCTGTATTTTCTTTTCAGCTACAGTGGAAGTCTGTCATATTTTTATGCTATTGTATCTTGCATGATGCCTAGCATATTGAAAATAATAAATAAATTGCTCATGGAATGAATAGTTAAAATCATTGCTAGAAAAACGGGAATGGCTCTTTTGAAGGCAGGCCTATGCCATCCAGGTTCTTATAGGACAAATCTTTCACCTGTTCCTTCATCCATCAGTTCATCCATTCATTCATCCATCTATCCCCAGCAACCATTGAGAGGGTGCCCACTCTCTGCCAGATTCTCAGCTAGGATATTGGTGCCTCAGATATGAAAGAAATGGAAGAAACATGCCCCATGGAAAAAACTGAAAGACCAGGTATGCATGATGTGTAGTTTGCTAATCCAGACAATGACTCTACATTTTGAGAGGCTAGGAGGTGAGACAATGAAATAAAGAATTCTACACTCAGCTAATTGGCTCAGGCAACATCAAATATAGAGTTTTTCTGTCCTAGTCTTTCCTTTTCTTCCCTTTAATTGTGCCTGTTTGATAACCGAAGCACAAGTAACTTCTTACTCATGTGGTAAGAGTTTTATACAGGGCTGGTCTACAAAGTGGAACTGGCTTGTCTGGAACTTTCTGAGGTGGTTACTTTCTAAAGAGTTTATAGGTGGAATCTTCTCCTTGGCATCATTGCACAATGAAGTCTGGTCCTTTTGAGGTCTATGGCTTGGTTGTTGACTTAACCCTGCTCTGATGTTGTTTCCATTTTTAAATCACACTCATGTACTGAAAATTATATCGGTTCCTGGAAACTGGGCAGTTGTTAGTTTGGCTTTTTTCAAAACTAGGGTGGGACTTTGCCTTGCCCATGTTTACTGGCCACTAACAAAGGAGGGTCTGGAGCAGGTCTGTCACATCTTTACTAGGTAAAAAGTCCCTTCTGTCACAGCTGGTGTCCAAGAGAGGGTCTTAATTCACTTAAAAAAAAGAAGGAGGCTGGGCGTGGTGGCTCACGCCTGTAATCCCAGCACTTTGGGAGGCCGAGGCAGGCAGATCATGAGGTCAGGAGATCGAGACCATCCTGGCTAACATGGTGAAACCCCGTCTCTACTAAAAATACAAAAAATTAGCCAGGCGTGGTGGCGGGCGCCTGTAGTCCCAGCTACTCAGGAGGCTGAGGCAGGAGAATGGCGTGAACCCGGGAGGTGGAGCTTGCAATGAGCCAAGATCACACCACTGCACTCCAGCCTGGGCGACAGAGCAGGACTCCGTCTCAAAAAAAAAAAAAAAAAAAAGGAAGGAAAAGAAAGAAAAAAGAAAACGAGTTGTTTAAAGAGTGCCTTTTGATATTGATATCATTTGAAATACTTATATAATCTTTTTTTGACATGTATTCTCTAATATTATCTTGATTTGAATTCTGAAAAGAAAAGAAGAAAGATTTTTCCCCTTCATGGTTGAACAGGAAAGAATCTCATTGTAAAAACACTGTATTCTCTTTCTCCTTTTTTGCATGTATAATTATTGAGGCTAAAGATATAGTCAGATTATTTCAGAGGGTTTTAGTGAACTGAATAGCTTAATCATGCTAAAAAAAATTCTCCCTCTGCTAGGATAGGAAGCTGTGTGTGGCCAGGCGCGGTGGCTCATGCCTGTAATCCCAGCACTTTGGGAGGCTGAGGCAGGCGGATCATGAGGTCAGGAGATCAAGATCATCCTGGCTAACACGGTGAAACCCTGTCTCCACTAAAAATACAAAAAAATTTAGCTGGGCGTGGTGGTGGGTGCCTGTAGTCCCAGCTACTTGGGAGGCTGAGGCAGGAGAATGGCATGAACCCGGGAGGCAGAGCTTGCAGTGAGCCAAGATCACACCACTGCACTCCAGCCTGGGTGACAGAGCAAGACTCCGTCTCAAATAAATAAATAAATAAATAAATAAATAAATAAAATAAAAAATAAACACCAAGTGTCCCTGAGATACCCACTGTCTTCTCTCATGTGTCTCAGTGCCTTCTTTTTAATGTTTAGTTTTTAAGCAATATTTTTCATATTGAAATTTGTGTTTATTGTAGAAAAATTAGACTACATGGATGGACCCAAAGGGGGAGAAAGACCAATAATGCCACCATACAGATAAAAACACTGGTCACACCTCTTCATATGTGTGGGTACGTGTGTGTAGAGAGTTTTAGTTCTGTTTATTTTGTTCGTTGTTTTATCCCCAGCAGTTAAAATAGGGTCTGATATACAGTAGGTGCTCGATAAATATTTTTTGAAAAAAATAAATGGATTCAAGTGGATGTGGGAAGTCTTTGTCCTCCAAGAAGCTCTCACACATGCCCTGGAGACACATCCTTGCCCAGGTCTCACTAACCGTGCAGCCCAAATCCCCTTCCCCTCATGCTTTCACACTACCTCTCACCTTTCAATACCAACATGCTCATTAGAGTCGTCCATTTTTGCAAAAAGCACTCCATTAGCCTTTTAGCCTTCCTGTTTTAGCATCTCCCCCTCTTTGGAGATGACTTCTTTTTAAGGTCAATTTCTTCTATTTCCAGTTGTATTAGGTCACCGTGTCCTATGTTAGTGAATGTTCAGTGATCATCTTATAATTTTGTGGTAAGGTGTTTCCTAACTTATGTAAATGATTTTTTTTTTCCTAATATTAAGAAATAATTGGTCCGTTCTAGGAAGCAGAATGTTACATTTCAGCAGAATTGCTCTGAGTTGTGCCTCCTGCTATAGCCAGAATCTGAGAGGGGCACAAAAAAACCTGGTGAAACTTGATCCATAGAGCCAAGTGGAGGGCCTAGCACTATAGCAAGCCACTGCATAGATTGTTTCTTAGAGCAACATAAGCAACCAAGTATAGGGCTCTAAATAGAACTGTGGGACTCTAGCTGGTTTGGTCTGATTGGAAGTCAGAGACTGTTGGTTGGATTCCGGGCATCCTGGGCAGAAGTCACTGCCAATCCCCAAAGAAATGAGAGAATAATCTTGGCTTTGGCCAAGACAAATGCCCAGGTTCAACCAGGGCAGCATTTTTATGGCTCTGCCTTCATGGCCTCAGGAAGGTAAAGTCCTTTGGAGTAGCTTCCTGAACAGATGAGGTATAGACCAGCGAGGGCAAATCAGTATCAATTTTTGCATTGACTCATTTTCTTGGCTGTCTGACTTGTTTTGAGAGGATTCTATGGCTTTGTCTAGGATCAGCAGGAAACAGAGCTGTGATCCATTAACAATGTCCGTCGTGGGTACAGAAGGGGGAGTGGATTGGTGTGCCAACTATTTGTCATGCTTGGTATACATAAGGGATTGTGCTCAAAAATAGTATTTTAAATCATCACCCTGGGAAAAGTATGTTACAAAGGGCACTGTGACCAGTGATTTTTCATAAAATTAGGATACTTGAGAGTAAAAAGGGGGTGCTGTTATCCAAGAACAACAGGAGCAAACAAGTACCTGTGACACTTGGTTCATTGCAAATAATCCTCAGATGGAAAGGTGTTCTGTGTGTCCTCACCCCGAGTTTCAGAGGCCACTTGGGCAAGGCCTTTCCACTGTGCTCTGCACTTTTTCCAGGGAACCCTTTGATTTCTTCCCAAAGAGGAGGAAAGATTTATTTCCTTACCCATCACTAGGTTCGTGGCAGGAGTCCCTGTAACGAAAGACAGATTAACAAGAGAAAAGCATACAATTGTATTTCATATAAGTTTTATAGGTCATGCGCTGGGCATGGGGGCTCACACCTGTAATCTCAACATTTTGGGAAGCTGAGGCGTTGGGGATCATGAGGTCAGGAGTTTGAGACCAGCCTGACCAACATAGTAAAATCCTGTCTCTACCGAAAATACAAAAATTAGCCGGGTGTGGTGGTGGATGCGTGGTGGATGCCTGTAATCCCAGCTACTCGGGAGGCTGAGGCAGGAGAATCGTTTGAACCCAGGAGGCAGAGGTTGCAGTGAGCCAAGATCGCACCATTGCACTCCAGCCTGGGTGACAGAGTAAGACTCCATCTCAAAATAAATATTTTTTAAAAAGTTTTACAGGTCATGAGAGCCTTTGGAAATGAAGACCCAAAGAAATAGTAAACGTGTGAGTTTTTTGTGCTTGGCTTTCATGAAGCATGGATAGTCATGGAGAAATAGAATTGGACAAAGGGAGTATGAGCTAATGGTAGGAAATGGAGAGGAGGGGACCTAGCAAGGCCTGTTTGTTCAGATTCTTCTCTGTGTCCCTGTATCTTCAGTGATAGGACGCTCCTTTCATCTGAATGTAGGGACAGCAAGGAGAAGGTAAGAGTGGCCTCCCTGCTTCTGCTGTTTTTTCAGGTGCCAAGGTGCTGTGTTTTGGGGTAGCGTGTCCTGAACACCATCAGTCTCAACTCGCCAACCTGACAATGAGTGACCCAAGCATGCATCTCCTTTTGTTCTCCATGTTTGTGTGAAGGAGTTCACAGTAAGAGTTCCATGGCTTGGGGGCTCTGGCCAGCTTCCGAGGCATGTCCAACACTGACTTCCGCTCCCCCTGGTGGCAGAACCATCCAATCCTTGTACCGTGCTCATGGAGTTGTTTTCCAAATGCCAGGTCGCCTTCCCACTCCCTGTGGTGTGAATGGCTATACCACTGGACCTCAGAGAGCTAGCTCCCCAGTACCCCGGCCCCATAATCCTGCCCCAGAAACCTGCCAGCATTCTCTACCACACGGCAGAGTGCTCAAGCATGGCCCATAGACCTGTTGACCCAGCATGAGAGTTGGGATCCCCAGGTATGTGGTTGTCTTTTCTCTGTTAAAACTCTGGATCTACTTGTATTCCCAAGAAGGTCCTCATTCCTTAGATTACCATGAAAAAGCTCAGGCTATGTGGGACTGAAGTCACAAATTTAAAATGATGCCATGGGTGGCTGGCCCTTGCCAGCAGAGGTATATTCTGGAAACGTCTAGTTGGCTGTCTTCCTGGTAAATGTGTTGGCCTTGCTCAGACAAGCCACCCGAGAGTGCTAGCCCCATTTCCCAGACTGAGCAACAAGATATTTGATCAGACAAATAATGTCCTTGACCTACCATGACATACTCATTTTTTTGTTTTGCTGTTGTTGTGTCTATTTGCCAATAGGAGATGAGAGCACTGGAGTCAGAAGACTTGGATTCTAGACCTGACTTGCTCACAAATTATTTGTATGACTATGGACATGTCATTTCCCTAGCCACTCCCCATTCTTGATCTGTAAAGTGGCTGGGGGAACCAAATAGGTGGTCATCAAGCTTTTTCAGAAACATAGCACATAATTCCAACAGCCCAAACCCAAGCTGCTCTCATTGAACCTTCAGGCTCCTCTTCAGAGAAGGCAGGATGGGTCTTTCTGACGCCCCCAGCAGCAGAAGCTGTGGGGTTTCTCTCCTGCTGCCTGCCTTCTGGCCATCCTTCTGGGGAAGGCTGTTCCCTGCATGTAGGCATTCCTGGCAAGGGGTGGGTGGGAAATTAAAAGGAGATGAAATTTAAATCTCTCCAGTGTTCTGCTTGTCAGCAGCTCTGATCACACGCTTGGTTGGGGTGGAGGTTGAAACCAAAGACTCAGAAAAGGTTTTAGGTTATCTGTGCATTGCAATTCCAGGTGTGAGGTTATCTTTGCATTGCAATGACAGATTTTAGGTTATCTGAGCATTGCAATTCCAGTGGGGCTGGGCTTGCTGCACCTGGGAGTGTGTGATGTGGGTGGATTGACCTGTTCTGTGTCTCTGCCTAGCACCGGTCCTCCGGAGCACTGGTTCTCAGGCCTGGAGTAGCACTGGAATAACTCTGACCTTGGAGTTCTCCAGTCCCTTGTCAGCACTCACTAAAATTAGGAGCAGCCCTAAGCTAGCAAGATGAAAGAACTTCATTAACTCTCTATTTCATAGGGGGGGCCTTAATTTATATTCACTTCTTACATTCTGCAATACTGTGAGGTAGGGCTTAATGTTTTAAAGTTGTTTCCCTCCTTATCTGTCTCCTGGTAGCACTGAACATGCCTTGAGAGGCAGGGAGGATATTTCACCTGTGCATCTTTTGCCCTAGATCAGTGACACAGCATAGGCCCACAGATACTTGTTTGTTTTCCATGACTTGTATACGTGAGTGAATGAGAAAATGAAGCTCAGAGGGGTTAAGCGATTAGCATGGCAGTAAATCTGGGGTAGACATCTCTCCATTGTGCCCAGCTGATTCAAGAGAGCAGAGGGTCACTGTGTGATTCTTTTTTTTTTTTTTTTTTTGAGATGGAGTTTTGCTCTTTCACCCAGGCTGGAGTGCAGTGGCATGATCTCAGCTCACTGCGACCTCCGCCTTCCAGGTTCAAGTGATTCTCCTGCCTCAGCCTCCCGAGTAGGTGGGATTACAGGCACCTGCCACCATGCCCAGCTAATTTTTGTATTTTTAGTAGAGACAGGGTTTCACCATGTTGGCCAGGCTGGTCTCGAACTCCTAACCTTGTGATCCACCTGCCTGGGCCTCCCAAAGTGCTGGGATTACAGGCATGAGCCACCGCACCCGGCTGTGACGGTGTGATTCTAATGTCTTCACCTTCCTGGTGCTTGGCTACACTCCCTTATGCTCTCCCCAGGTGTCCCTGGGTTGCTCTACAGGCTTTTCCCATCCCACAGGACCACTCCTTCCCCCAGGTGAGCCGCACCTGGCTTCCCCTTCCCGGTGAGGCTCTCAGTGGGAATAAGGAGAAAGACAGTGTTCCTTAGAAAACTGGCATCCCACTATGATGTTGTTTATCTTTGGACTTGCAGGGTCCTCGGTACAGTGGCCCTGAAACCTAGGGCCATCCAGGACTGTGGAATCAGGATCTCTGGAGATGCAGAAGATTTTTAAAACAATCAGCCCTTGGAAACCCACAGCAACTTACCTTGTCCTTCCTGTCCAACTTCGTCATCATCTGCCAGGAATCCCCAGGAACTGAGTTTAGGGTCACACGGGCCAGTTTGCCATCTCTGGTGCCTGCCATGCCAAATCCTACACTTCCAGTCATGGCTTTTCTCCACTTGAGAAAGTCCTCACTCTTGTCTGCCTTGATCTTCACCACCAGTGGCCTTCGGAGCCCAGCGTGCCCCCCAGCTCCCTCTTGCCTGCTTCAGCTCCCCTGTACATCCTCCTTTCTGAGTTCTGCTAGCTCCTTTGGGCAGGGCCCTACAGATTAGCTCTTATTTCAATCATGCAGTAAATAGCAAGCTGTTGTGATGTACCGAACACTCACCAGATGCAGGAATGCTACAGCAAACAAAATAAACAGGAACCCTGTCCCTGTTGCATTCTAGTGGAGGAGACAAAGCGTGAACACAATGCCCAAGTGCATGTGTAACATGAGGGTCTGCCAAGGATGGGTGCCGGCAGGGTGAGGAGCGGGGTCCTGAGGGGCACCGCTCCAGGGAGGATATTTGGGAAGGTCCGAGCGGGTGCTGTGACGGGGAGATCCACGGATGGTTTCAGACAGAGGGAACAGCAATTGCAAAGGGCCGGCCTGAGGCAGGGGCACTTTTCCTGTATTCAAGACAGAGCAAGGGGCCACTGTTCCTGGTGCATTCCCACCAGTGGGAGGGGCTGCCAGGCACTTGGCAGGTGCTCAGTAAATACCTGATTGTCTGTGGCTGGAGTGGAGTGAGTGGGTGAGTTGTAGGGAAGAGGTAGTCAGGGGTAATGTTATGCAGCACTTTGAAAGCCACGGTGAAGACTTCAGATTTCATGTTAGGTATGAAGGGATGCTATTTGGTGGTTTTGAGTAAGAGTGGCATGGGCCAGGCACGGTGGCTCATGCCTGTAATCACAGCACTTTGGGAGGCCGAGGCAGGTGGATCACCTGAGGTCAGGAGTTCGAAACCAACCTGGCCAACATGGTGAAACCTGTCTCTACTAAAAATACAAAATCAGCCGGCCGTGGTGGCGCACACCTGTAATCTCAGCTACTCGGAGGCTGAAGCAGGAGAATTGTTTGAACCCGGGCAGCGGAGGTTGCAGTGAGCCAAGATCACACCATTGCACTCCAGCCTGGGCAACAAGAGGGAAACTACATCTCCAAAAAAAAAAAAAAAAAGAGAGAGTGGCATGATTAAATTGACCGTTTCTCCAGTGTGGAGAATAGGCGATGGAGGTTAGAGGAGGAGCAAGGAGACCAGTTAAGAGGCCCTTGCAGGGGGCCTTGCAGTTAAGAGGTCTAGGTGGGAAATGATGGGGGCTTGTGCTATGATGACAGCAATGAAGCCAATGAAAAGACTTTGGGCCCACGATGCATTTTGAAGGTGAGAGACTGGGTTTTGAGGCTGGATAAGGTGGGGAGCCAAGTCTGAACTCCAAGGCTTTTATATCAGCAATTGTGTGGAAAGATGATGGTAAGCCCATGTGTTTGCTAATTTCCTGCTTGTAAGTTCCCTTTGGATGAAAGCAGGATCCATGCCTCATAATGAGGCATACTCCTAGCAGGGACCTGGGTCCCAGCTGGTGCTGCATTAAATATCGGGGACATGAGCAGCCAGGATTGTGGATCGGTAACACTGAACCTGCCCCCAGTTCCTTGGCATCAGCATCCTGGGAGAGGTGGTTTGGGTGCTCTTGAGGCATGAGATTTTTGTGAGGGTGGCCCTTCTGCATCACTCAGCTGTCATCAGGTAGTTAAAATGCCGCCTCTGCCTCTTTGAAGCTGGGCTGGGGGAGGAGGTGGGAACAGAATCCAGAAGTTCAACTGCCTAACTCCTCCCTTTCCAAGTTTATCCATCTTTGAGGGAGGATTTCTCACTGTTCCCTGCACCCCAATGCTTCTCTGCCTTTGTACATACTCTCCTCATTTTCTGTCGAGCAGATTTCTCTCTCTCTCTCTTTGTATTTTTTGTTTTATTGGGTTTTTTTGTTTGTTTGTTTTTGTTTTTGTTTTTCTGAGACAAGGTCTTGCTCTATCACTTAGGCTGGAGTGCAGTGGTATAGTCATAGCTCACTTCAACCTTGACCTCCCGGACTCAAGTGATCCTCCTACCTCAGCCTCCCAAGTAGCCAGGAGTACAGGTGTGTGCCAGTAGCCAGGAGTACAGGTGTGTGCCACCATGCCTGGCTAGTTTTTAAATTTTTTTTGTCGAGGCTGGACACTATGGCTCATGCCTGTAATCCCAGCACTTTGGGAGGCCGGGGCAGGCGAATCGCCTGAGGTCAAGAGTTCAAGACCAGCCTGGCCAGCATGGTGAAACCCCATCTCTACTAAAAATACAAAAATTAGCCAGGCATGGTGGTGGACGCCTGTAGTTGCAGCTACTTGGGAGGCTGAGGAAGGAGAATCTCTTGAACCTGGGAAGCAGAGGCTTCAGTGAGCTGAGATTGTGCCACTACACTCCAGTCTGGGCAACACAGGGATACACTGCCTCAAAAATAAATAAATAAAATAAAATAAGTTTTGTTGTTTTTTTTTTTTCCCCCAGAGATGGAGTCTCCTTATGTTGCTCAGGCTGGTCTCGAACTCCTGAGCTCAACTGATGCTCATACCTCAGCCTTCCAAAGTGCTGGGATTACAGGCATGAGCCACCATGCTTGTCCTTGAGCAGGTTTCTCTTGATTTTCTTATTTACTTGTCAAGATATCACCCCTTCTTTGAAGCCTGTTTCAAATACTCTTTCTTAGATATGGTTTTTCCTGATGTCTCAACCAGATGTGGTTGCTGTCTCCTATGAACCCCATAGTGGTTGGTGCCTTTCAATGCCAACATCTTCTCAACAGTCATACCCAGTCTTCTGAGCTGAAATGCTCACAGTGAAAGCCATGGGCCTTAGTTATCCTTGAACCCCTCCTCCAAGGCCAGCACAGCCTCTTGACCCCAGTAGGTACTTGATGATGATTATTTGAATTAAAATGGACTTTCCTTATGATTGGTATTTTCAGCAGCTGCTGTAGGACACTTGTCTCCTGAAGGAAATTTGGATTAGAAATCAAACAATCAAATGTCTATGAGGTATGAGGTGGATAACATAAATAAATGAAGTGAGATAAATATAAGAAAAATGTTTATAGAGGTACCATTATAAGACAGCTTTCACTCTCTTCATAACCCTCTTTAAGCAAAAGCACAAGACAAAAGCATAACGTGCATGATAAAGGGCACGGATGCAGGTTTTCTATGCCAGGAGGCAATAGGGAGTGGTGGAGACTGGGGTAAATAAGAGAGCCTGTGCCCCGTTCATTCATCTAAAGTTGACAGCAGGGTGGATCACTTTAGGTCAGGAGTTCAAGACCAGCCTAGCCAACATGTCGAAACTCTGTCTCTACAAATACAAAAATTAGCTGGGCATGGTGGCACGCATCTGTAGTCTCAGCTACTCAGGAGGCTGAGGCACGAGAATAGCTTGAATCTCAGGAGGTAGAGGTTGCAGTGAGCTGAGATTGCGCTCCTGCACTCCAGCCTGGGCAACAGAGTGAGACTTGGTCTCAAATAAATAAATAAATAAAGTTGACAGCCAAGTTTGGCTGCAGATAACCCATAGTATCGCTGGATAATAGATTTTTCAAGAGTGGCTATAAATTTAGACTTTTTGCATGGACAATCCTGGTTTCTAGATGTTAGCAAGTGATTCCATTTTTTTTTTCAGGCAGCATCATTGGGAGGGCCCTGTTACCAGTTTGAGACCTCACAGAGGTGTTAGGCCTTCTCCCGCTGAGGAAAATAAATAAACTTATTTCGAAATCTCCAGGACATCTAGATGCTTCTCCTACAAGGAGGATGTCTGCATCTTGTTTTTATTCTCTAGCATTAGCATCCCATTGTTCTGCTTCCCTCTGAGTGAGAACCCCAGGGTTACTATCATTATTGTGAGCCCGAATCCCAGTTTCATGTGGCATAAGTGCTTCTCTAGCTTGCCTTGAACTCTGTATCACAGGCTTTTTCTTTCCCTCCAGGAGTGGTTTAAATGGAGGCTGCAGCCTTCTGCAAAGTATAATTGGGTTTAAATTGTAGGTTTAATAATAATGACGTTGGGCTCAACGTGGTGCCTTGCAGCCTCTGCCTGCAGCCCTTGGCAACCAGTCACTCATTGATCCTTGCACCCGTTTCAGGAGGGGACAGCTGCTAGGGACCTGTGCACCTCCCACCCATCCTGATATGGAACCACAGGGATAAGAGATCAGATGCCCCCCTGTGGCCATAGGCCATTGGAGGAGAGGGCGGACCATGGGCATCCCTTTGTGCCCCAGGCATGAAGGGTCTGAGGCTGAATTTTCAAGGCTCTCGGTTGTCTTTTTCCTCTCCTTCACCTTTGGGTCTCCCCACGGCTCATTAGGGATTCTATTGGAAGAGACGCGAGGAACTCAAATTCCACAATTTGGTTTCTGTGGAGAAGGTTTAATTAGGAGGGTGTATTAACTTAATTGGCTATCATCAGGCTTCCAGCTTCTTTCTGTATTTTACGTAATTTTCTCTCCTTCTTATATCCAGTAGAGCATGCCTTTAAAAGATTAAGTCTTTTCTTTGGTCTCCTTGAGTAAAAAGAGCTCTGGTTCAGAAGTCAGACAGCCTGAATTTTGATTGCAACTCTTTCTGGAAAGATCTGTGTATAGTTAGATCAGATACTCACTCACTTCTGGCCTCATTTCCACACTGGGTAGATGAGTAGGTTAAGTTACAGGACCACGAAAATCCCTTCCGGTGCTTGCAATGGATAACCTAAGTGTTTCTGTGAAAGGACATGAAACTCCTCCTAGAACAACATTTGGTGTGTTTCAAAAGTCAATAAAAATACCAATCTACATATGTTATACAACAGACTAACTGAGGCTTGGACAACTGAGGGCTTGTTCAGCGAAAACTCAGCATTGATGTTATAAAAAGCGCAGAGAAGGATGTTGATGTGGGGCATCCTGCTTGAAAATTACAGGCAGCAGAGGCAATGACAGGGCAGCAGCAACCCGTGGCCGACTGATGGCCGCCTTGTGTAGGTTTCCCAGGGTCCACCCTCTGGACAAACCGCAGATGTTCAGAACTCGTGGTCTGGTTCCCCACTGATGACAAACAGCTCCTTATTTGTGCTGGTTTCTGAGCTGCCTTTGCTTCAACCACTGTTTCTGAATGTTTTTTTGTTTTTGTTATGGATGGGAGCAAATTATAACATAAGAAGACTGGGTAGGGGTAAAAACGGAAACGTTAAGCCTGAAGAGGTTTCTTTGGGCTTGGAAGTCAGCAATGGCCATTTTAACCGACATTTTGCGGGGGGTGGTGCTTGCACAGTTTGAAGGTAGTCGGCGTAGGATATCCCATTTTGTACGAATGTCGCCTACAACAAAGCTAATCGGATGGCTGTATTCTGCTTCTCTGTCTCGAATGAGCACACTTTGTTCCTGGAGGCTATCTAGATCACTTAATTTTTTTTTAATCTTTAAGTAGTGTCTCTTTTTTTTTTTTTTTGCAGCTTTTGTTTTCTCAAAGCAAACATCCTTAAAAAGGACTGAATCTAACATAAGTAACAGATTCATTGATAAGGGAAAACATGCCCCTCTTTTCCAGAAACAAAGTTTGCTCATCTCTCTGTAAAATGGAATAAAAGCTTCTAAATGGCAGCTATTAACAGCTGATGAACGTGGCCTGGCTCGGCTGTGTCATGAGCGGGCAGGAGAGAGGAGGAGCAGGGGCCAAGCAGCGGAGTAAAAGGCTATGTATTTACTGCTCTTGAGTTAGACAAGGCCTTGGCAATAGACAACTGCCCTCAGTGACTCCAACTCCTAGTGTTATTGGGTCTAGGTATTTGCTACAGAAAACTATGCCCTCAGATGTCTTTAAAAGGCTTGAAAATGTGCTGACCACTGATGTGTGAAGGGCTGCAATTTAGACCTCCAGAAATGCCTGGCCTGTAGAGGAATGGGACACCCAAAAGGTCAGTCATGATGAGGAAGGCAAAGACAGCACTCAGAGAGGATGGAATGGGGAAGCTCAGAAGCCCTGGCCCGTCCAGAACCCGGATGCACCTGTGCCTGGCTCCAGGTCATGCACTCACCTCCAACTTAAGAGACCCTTGAGATGTGGCCTGGAGTGAAGGTGGCTTAGAAAATGTCAGACTTTTTCTAAACGTCAGGGTGCACTCTGAGAAAGATCCAGAAGCTGTCTTCTCTCTGAGGATAAGGACCACTTCCCGTTTGTTCAGCACCACATTCCCAGCACTACCAATGCATATGACTATTCATTCACGTTTGGTGAGTAATTAAATAAAAGGAAGGGATAGAGGAGCTTGGCAAGACCTCCCAGCAGCGCTCCTCAGCCTTGTCCTTGGGCCCACAAGAAGTCCTGTGGCCACTGTGGGCCTGTGGCTGAGGGAGCTGTGGGGACACTCTAGTGCTCGGTGGATACCAGACCTCCTCTGGATACTCGGAGCAGAAAAAGAATGGATTGGAGGGATCCTGGGCACCCCACAGAGTGAACAGGGGGATGAACATGGGAGCTGGGGAAAGGTGGCGGCAGGGTGATGCCAGCTGGGACCCTGGCAGAGATGGTCTGGACGACACTGTGCTGGCTCAGTATCCGCGGCCCTGCCAGGCACCACTGGACGCCTGCACTGCCTTACCTGTGGGGAAGGCCCCATTTCTTCTAAGTTGACCCTGCTGGGGTCTACACACAAGACACACGTGCCCTAGGGCGGGCGTTGGAAGAGACAGTGCTATGAGGAATCCAGTTAATTAAACAAATATGAATAAAGAAACAAAGTAAAAATGCCACTATATACATTTTGGAATTTAATTTTGTGTCCACAGTTGGCCAGGGCCTGTAGTTACAGCATATTAAGAGTATGTGACTGGGTGGGGCGGTTCATGCCTGTAATCCCAGCACTTTGGGAGGATGCAGTGGGAGGATCAAGTGAGGCCAGGAGTTTGAGACCAGTCTAAGCAAGGTAGCAAGACCCTGTCTCTACAAAACGTTTTTAACAATTAGCTGGGCATAGTGGTGCATGCCTATACTCAGGAGGCCGAGACAGGAAGATTGCTTGAGCCCAGGAGTTTGAGGCTGCAGTGAGCTATGACCGCACTACTGCACTGGATGACAGACAAGTCCCCTTCTCATTTAAAACAAATAAAAGGCCGGGCACGGTGGCTCATGCCTGTAATCCCAGCACTTTGGGAGGCCGAGGCGGGCGGATCACGAGGTCAGGAGATCAAGACTATCCTGGCTAACATGGTGAAACCCCATCTCTACTAAAAATACAAAAAAAAAAAAAAAAATTAGCCAGGCATGGTGGCGGGCGCCTGTAGTCCCAGCTACTCAGGAGGCTGAGGCAGGAGAATGGCGTGAACCCGGGAGGCGGAGCTTGCAGTGAGCCGAGATCCGGCCACTGCACTCCAGCCTGGGCCACAGAGCGAGACTCCGTTTCAAAAAACAAAACAAAAGAGTATGTGAATGGAAGCGCCCAGTGACTAGTGCAGCTAATTGACCGAAGTGACGCTCCCGAATAGCTCAGCACATTTTTAAAGAGAGTCTTAAGTGAAAGAGAATGGTCACAGGTGGTTTTCTTGTGGGCTCAGGCCAAGCCGAAACACTGGAGACACTTCCCCTGTCCAGGCTGTGATTTGCCACCTGTGAGGTCAACACCAACTCTATCCCCGTCCCTCCCTGCGAAGCCGCCCGCCAGCTGTGCTGGGCTGTTGTTTTTCTGTGGGCCCAGCCCAGCCTCATGCCCTATAAAGTGCTCTGGCTTCTGAGGGTGAATTAACTCTTGTTTTTATTGCACTGTTAATTCCAGCTCTTGTCTGTCTCCCTAATTCGTTCCACATGTCTGGTCCCTTCTGCCCACAGCAGTCCCTGCCCAGGCCGGGGCTCATCTGTTTTGTACGTCTCGCCTGACAGGCGCTGGCAGCTCCATCCAAGAGCTCCCGGGGTTTTTCAGGTGCCTCTCTCAGGGGATGCCTCCTGCTCTGGACCTCACTGGATTCTAAACTTTTCAAGAGCCTGGACCGTGACTCATTTGCATTTTATGTCTTCTCTGAGCCTGATACTTAGCAGGGGCTCCACAAATCTTGTTCAGTCCATTAATGCTTCAGAGCACCTTGGAAGGCGTGCCCAGTGACTGCTGGGAAGACCGTGGACAGCACTGGAGATGGAGTTAGGGTTGGGCAGCCTTACAGCCCAGGGAGGTGCCTCCATGAAGGATGCCCCAGAGCTCAGCTGACGCATGTGGGACCCGGAAATGGACCACGAAGGAGCACGTCCAGGCCCTCCCCCAGGGGACAGACGGCACATGTGGTGTAGGCGCAGGTTCTAGGCTGAAAGCCTAGAGGGGAGGAAGGACATGAACGGACCAATGGGCCCAAGAAGATTCTACTCTCAGGCTCAGGCCCTACACAGGCCTGCCTGGTACAAGCCCTTACTCACGCATTACCTTCAAACAGGAAGGGACTCAGAAATGCCTCTGATTTTGAGTTTTCCAAGATGTGTTCCTTGGAATAGTCCTCCCTCCCTTTTCTCCATCCTCATCTTAACCTGGCCCCTTCCATCTTCATTCTCCAGAGTCTGAAGGGTGGAGAAAGCACCCCAGGTGGGTAGATGTGTCCATTTCAGAATCTACCCATTTCCTCCCAAAGTATGGAAAGTGTATGGCCTCTGCTTTGAAAGCAAAATGGTAGAGCAAAAAAAGTGTTAGAGAAAGCATCCTGCTGTTCCGCACCCGCCTCCGCACGCGTTCCCTCGCTACACTGTGTTCCTGGTCTTCCTTGGCTGTGTTTCCCACTCCCTCCTCCTCTCCCACCTCCATTTCCAACAGGTCCTCACACGGGATGAGCCATTAGCTCTGCCCCACTTTAAACCCCGTGAACAAGACTCTTAGAACCCAGGAGTGGTGAGCTCCCCCACGCCAGCACTTCTCCTCATCAGCCCCCACCTCCCCTTGCTGTGCCCACCCCCTCCTCCGCCTCCTCCCATTGTTGTTATTTCTGGGAGCCGGGGAGGAACAGCGTGAACTAGCTACTGCAGGATTGAAGTGTATTGTGACCACCCTCCTCAGAACCACAGAGTGTTTTTAAAAGGATGCATTTGAACAGCTGGTAGTGCACACACACCAGGCTCTTGGAGGCTTCAGGGGGAGTGAAGTTTCCTAGTACGAAATTAAAACATAAGTTCTTTATTCTTTCATTCTAGATTTTGCTTTAGCCTGATTTGCCGACCCTCTAGTCAGAGTCCAACATTGGACTCTGGTCCAATGGACTCTGTGGCCCATGGAACGTTGTTAGGTGATTCTCCAAAAGTGGGAGGTGGGAATGGTTTGGGAGAACACAGATACACACACCTAAAACCTCTTTGCCAAGGGACTTCTCAGAACTCTTTTTTTTTTTTTTTTTTTTTGAGACAGAGTCTCACTCTGTTGCCCAGGCTGGAGTGCAGTGGCATGATCTCAGCTCACTGTAACCTTCGCCTCTCAGGTTCAAGCGATTCTCCTGCCTCAGTCTCCCGAGTAGCTGGGATTACAGGCACATGCCACCAGGCCTGGCCAATTTTTGTATTTTTAGTAGAGACAGGGTTTCACCATGTTGGCCAGACTGGTTTTTAACTCCTGACCTCAGGCAATCCTCCCGCCTCGGCCTCCCAAAGTGCTGAGATTACAGGCATAAGCCACCGTGCCCGGCCTCAGAACGCTTGATAGGATGTGTTTGGTAAGAGCAAAGACTGTTCCTTTGTCATTCATTCTGATGCCTTCAAAAAAAAGACCACCAAAAATGAATACATGTATTATGAATTTCCAAAAGGAGATATGGTTTACACAGCATCTTCCACCCTCAGGACTCTGCATTTGCAGAGCAGCTCAGGGGTGCGGCTTCAGGTCCTGCTCCCGGCTAAGCAGATGGGAGGAGGAGTGGGGAGTGTTTGCTGGCACCTCTTTAAGGAAGCAGACCCAGAGCGGGAGGAGAGTTGTCCTTCATTAATAAAGTGGCTATTGCGTTGGTGGCTCTTACATTGAACTCAGGCACAATTGCATTACAACATATATTTACTGAGCATCTACAGGGCACTCAGCATGATTCTGAGGAAATGTGCTGACAGCATGCTAGGTGCTTGAACAACAATGAACCAAACACAGTTTCTGGCATGAAATAATTTCGGGAGTTGCATGAAACAAGCCTAGAGGAATAATCAGGAAGAAATTAGACATGCCTAGGTTATCATGAAGATCTTTGGGAGAAAGTGGGATTCGAGGTAGATTTCAAAGAATGGGATGGATGTGGATTGTAGAGCAATAGAAAGGCAGCACCCTCAGGGAGAGAACTTTATTTTGTGACTCATGTATCCTAAGCACTTAGTCCCCAGTACAGAGTCACTGCAATAAATATTTGTTGAGTGAGAGGCCAGGTGTGGTGGTTCACACCTGTAATCCCAGCACTTTGAGAGGCCAAGTCATGCAGATCACTTGAAACCAGGAGTTAAGAGCAGTCTAGCCAACATGGTGAAACCCCATCTCTACTACAAATACAAAATTAGCCAGGTATGGTGGCGTATGCCTGTAGTCCCAGCTACTTGGGAGGCTGAGGTGGGAGAATAGCTTGAACCCACAGGGCAGAGGTTGCCGTGAGCCAAGATCACACCATTGCACTCCAGCCTGGGTGACGAGAGCGAGACCCTGTCTCAAAAAATAAATAAACAAATATTTTTTGAGTGAAAGAGTAGAGGAGGGAAGAAGAGCATTCTAGAAGTCAACAGTCGGGCAGACGCTGTAGGGTGGGAATGTGTTCACTCCGTGTGGGGACACAGTAGGGGTGGTGGTGATGGGAGTGGTGCTGTGTAGGAGCTGTAGGTTGGAAAGGTGGGGGTTGAACTGTAAAGAGTCTTGAATATCAGGATGGAAAATTCAAATGTGATGTTGTAGGTTCTTAATTTAGGGAGATAACATGGAAAAGCAACCACAATGAAAAGTCACCCAAATGGAAAAATATCAATGGCAGCAGTGTTTTAGTCTGGAATATTAGTTTGGTGACTGCAAGATGAGAGAAAGGGAAGAGCCAGACTCTTCCAAATGGGTTGGTAGCAGTGGGAGTAGGGAAATAAAAAGATACGTGAGAAATGTTCCAAAGCAAAGACATAGGGCTTGGGGGATAAAGGAAAAGGAGAAAGTTAAAAGTAAAGACAACACTAAGGGCCGGGCGCGGTGGCTCAAGCCTGTAATCCCAGCACTTTGGGAGGCCGAGGCGGGCGGATCACAAGGTCAGGAGATCGAGACCACAGTGAAACCCCGTCTCTACTAAAAAAAAAACACAAAAAATTAGCCGGGCGCGGTGGCGGGCGCCTGTAGTCCCAGCTACTCAGGAGGCTGAGGCAGGAGAATGGCGGGAACCCAGGAGGCGGAGCTTGCAGTGAGCCGAGATCGCGCCACTGCACTCCAGCCTGGGCAACAGCGTGAGACTCCGTCTCAAAAAAAAAAAAAAAAAAGACAACACTAAGAATTTGAATAATAAGGAGAATGTTGGTATTCTCGGGGGAAAAAAATGAGAATGTATTATAGTCCAGTCTCACATTGCTATGAAGAAAGACCTGAGACTGGGTAATTTATGAAGAAAAGAAGGTTAGGCCGGGCTCAGTGGCTCACACCTATAACCCCAGCACTTTGGGAGGCCAAGGTGGGTGGATCACCTGAGATTGGGAGTTCAAGACCAGCCTGGCCAACATGGTGAAACCCTATCTCTACTAAAAATACAAAAATTAGATTACAGGCATGGTAGTGGGCGTCTGTAATCCTAGCTACTCGAGAGGCTGAGACAGGAGAATCGCTTGAACCCAGGAGGTGGAGGCTGCAGTGAGCCAAGATCGCACCACTACACTCCAGCCTGGGTGACAGAGCAAAACTCTGTCTCAAAAAAAAAAAAAAAAAAAAAAGAGGGCTAATTGGCTCACAGTTCTGCAGGCTGTACAGGAAGCATGATGCTGGCGTCTGGGAGGGACCGCAGAAAACTTACAATCATGGTGGAGGGTGAAGGAGAAGCCAGAACCTCACATGCCACATGGCTGAAGCAGGAGGAAGGGTGGGGAAGGTGCCACACACTTTTAAACAACCAGATGTGGTGAGAACTCACTCTACATCACCAAGGAGGAAATGGTGCTAAAACCATTCATGAGAACTCCACCCTCTTGGGCCTAATCCCCTCCTACCAGGCTCTACCTCCAACACTGGGGATTATAATTCAACATGGGATTTGGGCGGGGACACGGATCCAAACCATATCATCAGTTTACCTTCCAAAAGTTCAGAAACCACAGCTGAAGGGCTATGGGCACTTCTTTTTTTTTTTTTTTTTTTTTTAAGACCAAGTTTTGCTCTTGTAGCCCAGGCTGGAGTGCAGTGGCACAATTTCAGCTCACTACAACCTCCGCCTCCTGGGTTCAAGCGATTCTCCTGCCTCAGCCTCCCAAGTAGCTGGGATTACAGGCATGAGCCACCACACCCAGCTAAGTTTTGTAGTTTTAGTAGAGATAGGGTTTCACCATGTTGGCCAGGCTAGTCTCGAACTCCTGATCTCAGGTGATCTGCCTGCCTCAGCCTCCCAAAGTGCTGGGATTACAGGCGTGAGTCACCACGCCTGGCCCCTATGGATACTTCTTATGCCAGCACAGACCTTGCCTTCCCTTCAGTGTGACTGTTTGACACTTGAAGCAGTTCACAGCTGTGCGTCAACTTCTATGGAAGCCATGTGTCATGGTGGCTGCTGAGTACAGTGGGTTGAGTGCAATAATTGGCCATAAATCAAAGCTCATTAGATGGAAGCATTAAGTAATCTCAGGACTGGGGAGGGAGGATATTGTAAATGGGGAGTTGGATTTGAGAGGTAATCCATTGTGCTGTCTCTAGTGTCCTTCCCCTGCGGAGTGCTGCCTTCCGCTCTTTCAACTTGGCCTGACATTTATAGGCATTTTTGGCCCCCTCTTCTGCTCCCAACCCTCCATCACACACCTCCCCTCAGCAATGAGCAAACTGGGAATCACTGGACTTGAAATCAAGGTGGAGCTCAGTAGAGCGGGTAATTAAGAATGTGATTTTTTAAAGCACTTTAGGGAGTTATTGGAAATCAGAAATGCCTTTTTCGTTTGAGTAAGAGTTACTGGTTTGTGAGGGCAGTGACTGAGATGTCATTATCTGTGTTTTTGGAAGCTGCAGGGCTCTGAGTCTAGCCCTCAGGAGCTCTTAGCATCAGTGAACCTTGCCAGCATCAGCAGGCCCCCAGCTCCTGCCCACAGAGCACTTCCCTGCCAGGGGCCGCAGTCCCCAGGGCCTCTGGTATCAGGCGGTCAGGATGACAGTATCCTAAGAAAACCCTTTCCCCCAGCCAGTCCCCAGCAAGCGGCACACTGTCTACCTCAGCCATGAGCCTCTGTCCTTCTGTCTGTGCGGTTTCTTGTTTAGAGCAGACCAAAAAGAAATAAAGAAACTCATGAACCTCAACAAAATAACAACCTACTGCAAGGACAGAATGATGTTTACGAGCCACACTGGACGGAAGGAACCACTTTAGCAAATTCTTCACCGGAATTTGAATGATGCGTATGTGTTCTTACATATAATTTGAAGTTGAGAACATGGAACATTTGAGAAGAAGAGACTGAGAGGTTGTGACGTCATCAAGAAAGCAGAAGAGGTAGCCCCAGACCCTCCTTCCCGGCATGGAGACAGTGACTCAGCACCATGCAGACCAGTTCTCTTTGTGAAAAATCCAGAAACCAGAGGCTCCTATACCTCTGGCGAGCGCTTCACCAGCCTCATCAAAGCTGGTCATCTAACATCAAGCTGGAAATGGTCAACTGCAAGCAGTCTTCAAAGGATCTGAAAATACAAAGAATTTGAAAGTGAAGGAGAGGAGGCAGCCCTCTGATTAAAAAAAAAAAAAACAACAGTCATAGTGTAGACCTTTAATCTCTGAGAGTAGTGAGCTCAGGCTCTGACTTGACTAAAGGCACCAAAATAGCTAAGCCCAGAAGGTTATTTATTATATACGAGTGGGATGGTCTGGCCGTGGAATTACTCTGGAAGACAAGCTGCAGAACTGCAGGAGAGGGGCACCTGCTGCCCGTCACGGATGTTCACCCACTCCTACTTGGGAGGAACTCGTGGACTCAGGGAGCCTGCAGCTTTTACACGCTTCCATCCACACTCATTCCCTTCACGGCATCCGTCCATCATTTCTCATGATAAAGTGAAGCATGATTCTGACCCCTCAAAGTAAAGGAGATGGAATTTTCCTTCCTTCAGATGTGAAAACAATTTGGAAGCTCCAGATGATAGTTTTTCTAGAAGGATTCAGAGTGCTAATTTCCTGTTTTCGTCCCTCACCCCACTTCGTCTTTACTTTTCCTCTCAAACCTTCAGGTCTCAGGGATAGAAAATAAACCCTTAGAGGATTTGCCTGTAGATCAGATGTCCAAAAACTCTCCTGGAACTTCTGGAATATTTGCCTCTAAGAAGGAGGACAACCTCAAGTCAAAGCCCCTCCTGCCCTCCTGTACACATTAGAGATTTGAACAACTAACAAAACTTTCTTCATCTTCTTTAGGAGCATTCAGGAAATCTGACGGCAGAAAGGACTTTTGTTTTCTCTTCTAGAAATTCTCTCCTCCCTGAAAAAAAAAAGTTTTCCCATGTCAATATTTTCCAATGTCCACTTCATGCTGTCTCAGACTCATGTTCTGGGTCTTCCCCCTCTTCCCATTGTTCATCATATGTTCCTTTGGCAAATGCCGCAATGCCCAGTTTTCCTGAATCGCCTTGGCAAGGTTGTTAACATTGCTTCAGAATTGCCCAAAGAGGCCGGGCACAGTGGTTCACGCCTGTAATCCCAGCACTTTGGGAGGCCGAGGCAGGCAGATCATTTGAGGTCAGGAGTTCGAGACCAGACTGGCCAACACAGAGAAATCCTGTCTCTACTAAAACTACAAAAACTAGCTGGGCATGGTGGTGCATGCTTGTAATCCCAGCTACTCCAGAGGCTAAGGCACAAGAATCGCTCGAACCTGGGAGGCAGTGTTGGCAGTGAGCCGAGATCGCGCTACTGCACTCCAGCCTGGACAACAGAGCAAGACTCCGTCTCAAGAAAAAAAAGAATTACCCAAAGGAAAAGTACAGAGACTGAACTGGGGTTCTCGGCCCATTGCTGATGGCACTCTCTCCTGGAGCCCCCTCTCTAGTTATAACCGAGACCTCATCCACTGCCACATCAGAGGACCACTGGCATTCCTTCAACACCACTGCTGATTGTAACCACATTATCAGAGCTCTGGAGAGGAAACTACACATACTCCTCGATGGAGGACGCTCTTCCTCCCTCCCAGAACATCAGTGGCCACACTTCCCTCTAGTTTGCAGCCTCAGCCTTCAACTTGAAGCCCAAAAGCTACAATTGGGAAAGGACTGCTTATTGTTTTAAGTGAAGGATTTTGCAGATGGAAATCTAACTTCTAATGAAGATAAAAATCAATTTCGTGCCTACCCCTGTTCTCTCTTTCTCCGTCTTCCTCCAGCTCTATTCTCTGAAAAATGCAGCTCGGGAAAATACGGCTCCGGGGAATAATGGAAGTGAGAAAGCTGTGTAGCCTGAGCTGAAAAGCAATTAGTTGTCCCCAGGCCATCTCCAAACTAGCAGAGACGCATCCCTGAGGCCGGAAGACATCACTGTGATTTAGTTCTGTGTTGGTCGGTTTGCTGACAACATGCTGTGTGTTCTGGGGCCTGATGAAAAGTGTTCACCGCTTGTCTAGCTGGACGGGACCTTTCCAGGGCCCCAAGAGTCAATGGGTAAGAAAGAAGACCAAGGTAGATGTATCTTGGAATATGTGGCTAGTCGTGAGCTGTTGCTTTAAAAATGGTAAATTAAGATTCTGAGACCAGGTGTGGTGGGTCATGCCTGTAATCCTAGCACTTTGGGAGACTGAGGCAGGTGGATCGCTTGAACCCAAGAGTTCAAGACCAGCCTGGGCAATGTGGCAAAACCCTATCTCTACAAAAGAAATACAAAAATTAGCTGGACATGGTGGTGCATGCCTGTAATCCTAGCTACTCAGGGGGGTGGGGTGGAAGAATTACCTGAGCCCAGGAGGCTGAGGCTGCAGTGAGCAGTGATCAGGGCATTGCACTCCAGCCTAGGCAACAGAGTGAGACCCTGTTTCAAAAAAAAAAAAAAAGATCTGCCTGCTTGGTTTTTGCTGGGCACTGCTTTATGTCTGGAAAAAACAAACAAAAATATTCCCTTTATAGTATTGTTTTCCACAATGTGAAACTCAGATGTCCGTATTTGAGAGATGCTAATATGAAAAAAGAAGTCCATGGTCAAATAAGTTTCTTTTTTATTATTGTATTCATTTTATTTTATTTTTTGAGATGCGGTCTCACTCTGTCGCCCAGGCTAGAGTGCAGTGGTACGATTATGGCTCGCTACAGCCTAAACCTCTACAGCCTCAGGTGATCCTCCCACCTCAGCCTCATCATCCCCAAGTAGGTGGGACTACAGGTGTATGCCACCATCCCTGGATAATTTGTTTGAATTTTTAGTAGAGACGGGGTTTCATCATGTTGCCTAGGCTGGCCTCCAACTCTTGGGTTTAAGTGATCCGCCCGCCTTGGCCTCCCAAAGTGCTGGGATTACAGGTGTGAGCCATAGCACCCAACCTACATAAGGTTCGTAAGTTCTTTTTTAAACGTTAAACAGCTTTTTTTTTTTGAGACAGAGTTTCGCTCTTGTCTCCCAGGCTGGAGTGCAATATGGTACATCTCAGCTCACTGCAACCTCTGCCTCCTGGGTTCAAGCGATTCTCCTGCCTCAGCCTCCTGAGTAGCTGCAATTAAAGGCACCCACGACCATACCCAGTTAATTTTTGTATTTTTAGTAGAGACTGGGTTTCATCATGTTAGGCAGGCTTGTCTCCAACTCCTGACCTCAGGTGATGCGCCCACCTTGGGCTCCCAAAGTGCTGGGATTACAGGTGTGAGCCACTGCGCCCAGCCTTTTTTTTTTTTTCTTTTTGAGACAGAGCCTCACTCTGTCTCAGTGGAGGCTGGAGTGCAGTGGCGAGACCTTGGCTCACCGCAACCTCTGCCTCCCAGGTTCAAGTGATTCTCCTGCCGTAGCCTCCCGAGTAGCTGGGATTACAGGTGCCTGCCACCATGCCCAGCTAATTTTTGTATTTTTCATAGAGACAGGGTTTCACCCTGTTGGCCAACCTGGTCTCCAACTCCTGACCTCAAGTGATCCACCCACCTCGGCCTCCCAAAGTGCTGGGATTACAGGCGTGAGCCACCACACTCAGCCCCTTAAACAGCTTTTAACCGTAAGGGACTTCTCGGAGACTTCAACAGGAATGATGACTTGAAGAAGACCATGTGATAGACGGCAGTTGATGGCAGTTCTCAGATGTGTCTGCCGATGGTCACCCTTTTCAGGAAGGCAGCTCTTGGAACTGTTTTTCGGTGTCACATATTTTGCGGCTGTATACCTGTACCTCATTTCCAAGACCTTCATTTTTCTGTTGATGTTTCAAATCAGGTGACTCATGCCTTGTAGTCATTTCTCCTTTACATGATGATTTTTTGAAGTAATTGACCATTTTTGACCACATTTTATAAAAGATTAGTCCGTCAGCTTAAAGTAAGATGGAGACTATTTGAAGTTTTCAGATGGCGATCTCCTCTGCAATACTGATGAGGACACTGGGGCCTGGAGACTTGAAGCAATTGCCCAGGCCCCTCAGTTTCCATGCATGGCCTCCTTTGAGAACAAGACTGTCTGTCCTGGCCTGTCCCTAGTCTCTCCTTGATCCATACTTCTTGAAAGGATTTATTCAGGCCTCTTCTGCCAAATGCTATTTAGTCATATTCACTTTGTCCAATTTTGAATTGGCCTATTCCTTGCCAAATATTTTTTGGTAACATACTTGAAAGCAAAGTGATAAATTGGGAACAACCAGATCATTCCTTTGGAACAGTGTCTTTTTCACTAGCCAGGCTTTCCACCTGTGAGGTCAGCTCTTCCTTCCAGGATTGTCACCACATCTAGAGGTTTGGCCCAGCCAATGGCAAGAGGATGAGAGGCTCCAACTGCACAGAACGGGGACCTGGAGTTAGGTCTCTCCAATGAGGTGGGGTAGGCAAAGTCTCATGTCAAAGGGGTGTAGCAACAGCATACTGTGGTTCAGGCAAACAGTTGGCACCAAAGTCTCCAAAGGCTGGGAACTCCATGAAAGGCAGGCAAGCAGGCAGTTGACAACACACTCCAGCCGTCAGCCCAAAGGACAGGGCGATACTCTGGATGCTGCGATGGGAACTAGAGATAGATGAGGCTTCGGGAATTAGAACTGAGACACAAGGCCAGGCTCAGTGGCTCATGTCTGTAATCCTAGCACTTTGGAAGCCTAAGGTGGGCAGATCACAAGGTCAGGAGTTTGAGACCAGCCTGGCGAACATAGTGAAACCCCATCTCTACTAAAAACACAAAAAAATTAGCTGGGCATGGTGGCATGTGCCTGTAGTCCCAGCTACTTGGGAGGCTGAGGCAAGAGAATTGCTTGAATCCAAGAGGCGGAGGTTGCAGTGAGCCGAGATTGTGCCACTGCACTCCAGCCTGGGCAACAGAGCAAGACTCTGTCTCAAAAAAAAAAAAAAAAAAAACACTGAGACACAAGATCAGGACTTAAGCAGTGATGAGGGGAACTGATGCCTAGTCGAAGGGTATGACACTGAGCAGCTCTTCAGTCATCCCTGCCTCATGTCATGATTGCACCAGAGATTTCTGGTGGCACTGGAGCAGGGACAGCAGTGGAGGGCTAAGGGGATCATAGGTAGGAAGAGGGAGAGGCAGAGGCTAAGAACCAATAGTGCTCCAACTTCTCTATGGTAATACTGGGAATCCTTGTCTTTCTCACCAGCCTCACAAATTCCCTGAAGGTGGGGACAATGTCTGTTTCCATCACTGTCATGTTGCCTGTGCTGCCCCCAGGTGTCAGTAAATTCTTCCAGAATGAATGAGTGAATGAACTGAACTACTTAACAGCAGTGGGGATGGAATTCGGTTAGCAGGGGAGAGGATGCTCAGGACACTGGAGATCCACATCCCTGCAGTGCTGAGGGCAGATGCAGCCAGAGCGCCCCATTGGGACACAGTGATTTGTCCAGACCCCTCAAGCCGTGCGGCTTGTGTGTAGGTCGTACTGACCAGACAGCCCGAAGGTGGCCTGAAGCTGAACAAACCTGGATCGAAGCAAATGCAGTTGGATCCCAAGGCTGCAAGTCTGGTCTTGTTTTGAACAATTTGGTAAACATTTAGCAGGGCCGGGCGCGGTGGCTCAAGCCTGTAATCCCAGCACTTTGGGAGGCCAAGACGGGCGGATCACGAGGTCAGGAGATCAAGACCATCCTGGCTAACACAGTGAAACCCCGTCTCTACTAAAAAGATACAAAAAACTAGCCGGGCACGGTGGCGGGCGCCTGTAGTCCCAGCTACTCAGGAGGCTGAGGCAGGAGAATGGCGTAAACCCGGGAGGCGGAGCTTGCAGTGAGCTGAGATCCGGCCACTGCACTCCAGTCTGGGCCACAGAGCGAGACTCCGTCTCCAAAAAAAAAAAGAAAAGAAAAAAAAAGAAAACATTTAGCAGGACCTGTTTCACCTCACTGAGGATAAAAGAGAAGCTTTGGCTCAAAATCCTAGTGCCAGAATTTCTGGCCAGCAGGGACATTTCCAAAGTCACCCACGAAATGTTTCCCGATTACGAATTGTAATTTGGAATTTCAATGTCGGGAAAAGGACAGCAGATCAGACGTTTAAAAAATGCACAGCCTCCAAGGTAAAAATAGTGGAGGAAAGTCAATACCAGCTTAATTTTGAGTAATAGAGGCAGGTTTCCTCCTAAGCTAGCTGCTTGGCTTTTATTTTTAAATCATTTCTCCTGATACTTTGAAACGCTGTTGTGTTCTGAGTCACTGAAGAGTTGGAAGAAGTCAATTAATTTTTAATGCAAAATGCAGAATTTGGAAGTGCCTGAGTGGCTTTTGGAGGGTGGCAGGATTCCAGGCCGAGGCCACAGAGTCTGGAGTTACAGGACTTGGGCTGTGGTGAGGAACTTCAGAGTCACTTAGCTCATCAGCACCATCTTGATGGTGTTCTTGTTGATGAAAAGTTTCAGACTAAATGCTAAATACTTTCAAGAGGCAGAATCTGGATTTTGTTATTGTTTTGTTTTGTTTTGTTTTTCTTGTACTAGGTCAAGTGTCTTAGGAGTCCTCAAGTGAAGTCTTTGTAACTCATCTGTCCTCGTAGATCGTCTCACCAAGAGTTAGATTCTCGGACAGCCTGAGGCAGACTCTTCTTTTCCGAAGGATGAAAAGCATGTCACTGGAAATATTAGTCAGGCTGAAGAAAAAGCGTTATGAGTTCTGCATAATCACAAAGAAAGGGAAAGTAGGTCACATTTGGAGCTTGTTCTGTTTGTGGAGGAAAAATAAAAGAGGATGAAAAAGAAAATGTCAGATAATTTAGTTCTATCACAGCTTCTTAAGCCAAACCGATGGTGTCGGAGGCTTGAGGTCTGACACCATCCTCGCACGCTCAGGTCTCCCACAGGTTTAAAGAAAATCTCCCAGAGCTGGGCCCAGAGATACTGCCAGACAACGGGAACCGATGGAACCAATTGAATAGGATTCCCCGTATGTGCTTCAGAGAGAATTTCATTTGCAGCTGAATGGCAGGCTTTTGGATTGGAAGAGAGCATTTGGAGGGCTTGTCTGGGTTTGCAGAATTCATCCTGAGTAGCTGCCATCTGAGGTGACCCTGAGTCACCCCCAGTTTCCAGTTCACTGGCTGCCATTGGCTGTCAGTGGGGTCAGGAATTATTAACAGAACTATAATACTCCAGGCACCCAGAATATGTTCTACTTCCATTGGCCTTTAGGGTTGTGAGATTTCTTGGTCCAGGCTAGATTCCTGGAAGGAGATGCTACTAGCAAGCTGTGGCCACCCCAGAATAGCCTGATATAAATGGAACCCAGCGGCTGGGAGAGCTCCACACACTTAGGTTCAGAGGGATGCTTTATGTGCAAAGCACCAAACCGGGGCACTTTCTCTGCTGTGGCTCCAGCTCACTTAGAGCCTCAAATTTAGAAAAAAACATCAGGATGCCATGAACGGCCTCAACTCTAGGTCTTATCTTCTGTCTTTTCACTTTTTTTTTCCCCTTCTATTTTTCATTTAAGTGCCCCTCAGGTTTTGCAGGAGTTGTGGTCTTGAAAATGTGTGTGTTTTTTTTGCTAAAGAAGCATGTATGGTCCAATCATTAGGGAAGCTTGCTGTTTATGGAAACACTGTGTGATGCAATTTACGAAGGGAAAATCCTTTGGATGTGCAAATAAGCATGATTTAATGAAACTGCCCTGGGAGTCTAATGTATTTGCTGTTTATAAATTGGGAACCTCTGTGACAACAGATACAATTCTGCTACTTTGTATTTTACAAAACAGGAAATCGACAGTGATACACGGACTGTCTGTGACTCTTTTAATATTCATGTAACTATTCAGAGCTAGGGGAGATCTCAGTCTGTGTGGATGTTGCAGTATATTTTGGTATTTATCTTTTGCATAGCTACCTGTCATCCCTAAGCTTATCATCAGCACCATTAATAACACTGAGTCAGTGCCTACTATGCATGCATGGGGCACTGGGTTTATTAAAGTCTATTACATCCTGGGCTGATGGGGGTGTTTTGGAAGTTCTCAAGGCCACCAAAATCTATGTAGATTTGCATTGTGTGTGTATTGTGTAGATTTGTGTGGTTAGGGGAGACAGAGGAGATGGAGTTAAGATGAGGTCTGGCAGGTCTGCTGTTGGATTGGCCAGGGTCCAGGAACAGGAGGTCTAAGTCAAAAAGGAGGCCGGTGTAGGTACCGGAGCCCAGACCCAAACTGAAAACAGTCACTTCCTCATCAGCAAGAACAAGAACAGTGTGGTAGACCAGAAAGACAGGAAGATTGCATGAGGCCAAGGTCGACTGCCTGGCAAGTTAAAGGACGGGTGATGCAGGAGTGACTGGGTGTAGTGGGCAGGTCTGGCTCCTTCACTCACTGCCTGGGTGACTATTCCCTTCTTAGGCCTCAATTTCTTTAACCTATTAAATGAGATAATTAGATTAGATGAGCGATTTTCAAATGTACTACTTTTTAGGCCCTGGAACCCTTTGTTAAACTAAGATTTTGATACAGAATCCCAATGTGTAAATCAATGGAGGTGGTGATGCCCCATCTGGTTGGCGTGGGGGTGGGGGGAGGAACAGGATTGGGCATGATGGATATAGTGAGTTCTAAATTTCTCTTCAAAGAATCAGTATGTCAGAATGTTCAGTTCTTTGTCCTCCATTTTAAAGTTTAACTTCCTCGTAGTTTCAGCAAACAACCTTTGCCACCAGTTTTAATCAGTAGTTCACATCTGTTCCCCAGGTCACCTGCTCTGTCCTAACTCATCCTGGTCACTTGCTCTGACCTAAGTCACCTTTAGTTACCTGTTCTATAACCGTCTTTCCTGCCAAACTGCTCACCCCGCCACTCTAGCTCATACCCTTGCTCTCTTTAAAATAGCCAATTGGAATGACCTTAGACTGTGTGGTTCAACCCTAGCCAATAGGAGGATGACACAACAGTAGGGGCTACCTGCATCAGGAATAAGAATTCCTTCGCCTCCCTTGTTCAGGTGTGCTCTTGCCATTGCCCCATCCGCGAGTTGCACCCTTCTATAGAAGTAAAATCGCCTCGCTGAGAAAATTATTTGACTGAGCGCTAGTTCTTCTTTTTGGCACCAAGGAACAAGCATTTGTTTCTAACTGGTACCTTAGCCCCAGCCACTTGGCCCCTGTCTTACGGATCTAGGTGATTCCTTGACCTTCCAGGCACATTAGAATATGCAAGATTGGATAAACTTTAAATTTCTATCTTAAAAGTTTGGTCAACAAGACTTTGGAATCAGTGCTGCCTCTTTTTTTTTCATGGTTTCCTAGACATTTTTGCCTGGAGGGCACCTCCTGTTTTTAGAAGAATTACACCTGCACAGAAGCAGGCCTCTCCATCAATCACAGACCAACCAGAAGTTTCTGCAGGCCAACTGAGTAACTGGAGCAAGGAGACCATTGATTGAAGCTGGACTATTGTATGGACACAAGTGTTGTTCACTGTGTGCTTCAGAAGGTTCCATGGAGTGTCAGGAAGCCCCTCTTGTCCCGGCTTTCTCATGTTCATGTGAGACAGGGGACTTTGGAGGCAGCACGCAGTTCTGTGGAATTAGGAAGTGAAAGCCATTGAGAAGCAACATGTCCGTAACACCAACATTCACCCGACAGTCAAAAGTTGCTGGTACAGGGAGCATGTAGGAAGTAGGAAAAAACACGATGGAATTTTACTTACTTTCCTGCAGAGACCATAAACTGGTTCCAAAACCAAGTCAGATTGGGGCTAGTAGCCCCTTTCCTTTACTCAGAAAAGCTCCTAGACTTATTTAATCATGAGACAATGGGAGCTCAAGTTTCATTCTAACTATTCAGCAAGAAATTTTGGGTCTTATGATATATTCAGTATAGTCTAGTGAAAGGCAGACACGGTGGCTTATGCCTGTAATCCCAGCCCTTTGAGAGGCCAAGGCCGGTGGATCACTTGAGGTCAGGAGCCCGAGAGCAGCCTGGCCAACATAGCAAAACCCTGTCTCTACTAAAAATACAAAAAAAAAAATTAGTCAAGCATGCTGGTACATGTCTGTAGTCCCAGCTACTTGGGAGGCTGAGGCAGGAGAATCGCTTGAACCCAGAAGGCAGAGGTAGCAGTGAACCAAGGCCACGGCACAGCACTGCAGTCTAGGTGACAGAGCAAGACTGTCTCAAAAAATATTTATATAGATATATCGAT